>NC_073626.1:57685981-58310981 GCF_029407905.1 Bubalus kerabau
GTGCTTCTGCATTCTTTATGTTGAACAGCATTTGTCAGGCACTGAGGCGCCCCCTCTGTCTGGTATTTTAATCCCATGGTTTTAAAGATGAGAATATTGAGGTCTGACAGTACAGCCCCCCAGCTTAACCCAGGGCTGGAAAAGGCAGAACTGGGAATGGATCCTGAGCCTCTCAAAGCCTATCTAGTGGCCTTGGCCTTGTGAAAAAAAGCAGGAAAGGATGGCTAGAGTCAGGACCCACCCACTCCCAGGACCTGCAAAATGCCTCCGGCACTTTCCCCTCTACGGGAACTCTTACCAACTTCATCCTTTGTGGGGACCCATTTAAGAATATTCAAAAGATGAAAATATGCACTTTCCAACCAAAACCTTTAATGAAGTCACTGGCAGCATAAAAGGATTCTTGGCTTTCATAATTCTTTTTGTAATAAAGGTGTTCCTCTAATTCACTTAAACTTTGAACCAAAGTCCTGAATTCTTATTTCTGTGCCAAGCTCTCCAAAAGCTTGTATGAACCAAGTTGTAGCTCCTACAAGGAGCTCTGCCCAGAGGCCCACCTCCTGAGGTCCCGGGATGGAAGACTCCCAGGGTGATCAAAGGCTGCACTGGTGCTGTGACCACTCGTTCAGTAGCTAAGTTGTCTCCAACTCTTTGCAACCCCATGGAATGCAGCCCACCAGGCTTCCCTGTCCTTCAATATCCCCCAGTGCTTGCTCAAATTCATGTGTATCATTGCTCAAAGTCATGTGTATTGAGTTGATGATACCATCCAATCATCTCATCCTCTCTTGCCCTCTTCTCCTCCTGCCTTCAGTGTTTCCCAGCAGCAGGTTATTTTCCATTGAGTTGGCTCTTTGCATTAAGTGGCCAAAATACTGGAGCTTCAGCTTCAGCATCAGTTGAGTTCATTTTCAGGGTTGATTTCCTTCAGGATTGAATGGTTTGATCTCCTTACTGTCCAAGGCTCTCTCAAGAGTCTTCTCCAACACCACAATTCAAAAGCCTCAATTCTTCAGTGCTCAGCTTTCTTTATACTCCAACTCTCACATCATGGCTACTGGAAAAACCATAGCTTTAACTAGATGGACCTTTGTCAGCAAAATGACATCTCTGCTTTTCAATGCACTGCCTAGGTTTGTCATAGCTTTCCTTCCAAGGAGCAAGCATCTTTTAATTTCATGGTTGCAGTCACCATCTGCAGTAATTTTGGAGCCCAAGAAAATAAAATCTGTCAGTGTTTCCACTTTTTCCCCTCTGTTTGCCATGAAGTAATGGGACCGGATGCCATGGTCTTAGTTTTCTGCAAGTTGGATATCAAGTTGGCTTTTACACTCTCCTCTTTCACTCTTATCAAAAGGCTCTTTAGTTGGGCTGGGTTTGACTGCCCAGGAAGTTCCGGTTTCTCTAGGGGTAGCAGCAATCCCAAAGAGGCAATGCCAAAGAAAGTTTAACTACTGTACAATTGTGCTCTTTAGTTCCTCTCAATTTCTGCCATTAGAGTGGTATTATCTGCATATCTGAGGGTGTTGATATTTCTCTGACAATCTGGATTTCAGCTTTGATTCATCCAACCTGGCATTTCATGTGATGTACTCTGAGTAGAAGTTAAATGAATCCGTTGACAATACACAGCCTTGACATACTCCTTTCCCAATTTTGAACCAGTTCATTGTTCCATGTACAGTTCTAACTGTTGCTTCTTGCACATTATACAGGTTTCTCAGGAGACAGGTAAGGTGATCTAGTATTTCTATTTCCTGAAGAATTTTCCAGTTGGTTGTGATCTACACAGTCAAAGGCTTTAGCATAGTCAATGAAATGGAACCAAATGCTTCTCTGGAATTCTCTTGCTTTCTTTATGATCCAAGAAATATTGGCAATTTGATTTCTGTTTCCTCTACCTTTTCTAAATCTAGCTTGTACATCTGGAATTTCTGGGTTCACATACTGCTGAAGCCTCACTTGAAGGATTTTGAACATTATCTTGCTAGCGTATGAAATGAGCACAATTGTACAGTGGTTTGAACATTCTTGGCATTACCTTTCTTTGGTATTGCTGTTACCCTGAGAGAAACACTCACTTCCTGGGTAGGTGAACCCAGCCCAGCTTCCTAAAGCCTCTTGCCTGCACACGACAATGTCAGCCACACTCAGCTCCCAGTACAAGGGGAGAGGGTGATCGTTTATTCTCTCAGCTTAACTGAAACATATCCAGTGTACCTTCAGTACATCTACAACTGAAATTAAGCAGCTTAAAATCTGTCCTATAGGAGAGGGCAGAAACTCTCAAGACAAGGAGCACCAGGCTTCAGAGAAAATCCTAACACAGAAAGAAGATAATTTGTCATCTCTCTCCTTTGCTGAAACTGTTGTCATTCCAAAACCTACTCAAATCAAATCAGGTTCCCTTTATAGTCTTTTACATTTTGCAATATTAAAACTGGCTCCCACTAAAATCTCTTTCTTGTGTGTTATGTTATTTCACTCTTAACTTTGCAAGGCAGGTGTTACAAAGCCTTCCTTCCTGTACCAAGGCTCAGAGAGGTTAGGGAAATGTCCAAGATCACATAAAAAAGTAGCAGTCCAGGACCGATGTCTGCTCCCATGCCGTGCTGGTCCCACCCCACAGGCCAGCCTCTACCCGGCTCCTGAACACCCTGCCCTCAGAACCGGCTGCCTTCTTTATGAGGTGGTTACTGGTGGGCCAACGTTTCAGTTCAGTTATGATAGGTACTGGAGCCCTGACAGACACAGAGAGAACAAAAATTAAATCTAAAATACAATGGAAAAGAATAATTTTTTAAAAAAGAATGTATATATAGGAGGATCCATATGTACACCTATGGCTGATTCATATTGAAGTTTGATAGGAAACAATAAAAGTCTGTAAAGCAATTATTCTTCAATTAAAAATAAGTAAATTAAAATAAAAATAAAATGTGTGTGTATATATATATATAACCAAAAATTATATATATATATACATATGTATAACTGAATCATTTTGTTATACCTCAGAAATTAATGCCATATTGTAAATCAACTATTTTGTTATTGTTTTTGTTCAGTCACTAAGTCATGATGGACTCTTTGCAACCCCATGGACTACACCACCCCCAGGCTTCCCTGTCCATCATCAATTCCTAGAGCTTGCTCAAACTCATGTCCATCAAGTCAGTGATGCCATCCAACCATCTCATCCTCTGTAATCCCCTTCTCCTTTTGCCTTCAATCTTTCCCAGCATCAGGGTCTTTCCAAAGAGTTGGCTCTTCATATCAGATAGCAAAAGTATTGGAGCTTCAGCTTCAGAATCAGTCCTTTCAATGAATATTCAGGGTTGATTTCCTTTAGGATTGACTGGTTTGATCTTCTTGCAGTTCAAGAGACTCTCAAGAGTCTTCTCCAGCAGCACAATTCAAAAGCATCAGTTCTTCAGCCTTCAGTCTTCTTTATGGTCTTACTCTCACATCAATGCATTACTACTGGCAAAACCATAGCTTTGACTATATGGATCTTTACTTCAATAAAAAAATTAATTGTTTTTAAAAAGCTAAACTAACTAAATGTTGGATTTCAGGCTCCCAAATTCTAGGTTGCAAAAGGCAAAGGAGAGATTCATTGACAAGGTCCAATCCTCTCTTCTGACTAGTCTCATTAGAATGCCGACAGCTTATCAAAATGGGCCCTCAGGTAAATCTCCTTTCTGATTGCTGATGTGGCATGAACTCTTCCCAGGGAGCCGCTGCAGCTATCCTTTTCAGGTAAGCAATACCCAACAGGTATCCGGGAAATCAAGGTAGCAGGTACAGGAAAGACCAGATCAGAAAACTAGAGAGGCTGACACAGAAGGCTTCAAACACCAGCAAGAGAAGGCTTTGGGGTCTCAGAGGGAAGGGGCAATCACCCTGCGGGAAGATTGGGATGAACATCACACACTGCCAGGCCCAGAGGGAAAACATCAGGGATGTCTCTAGCTCCCAATTCACAGGGAGAGAAAGCCTCGTGGTAGGGTGCTTGCCTTTTGTCTGAGTCCAGGTTTCAAGTCTGAGGCTCATTAAGATGGCACATCTCCTTGGGAAAGTAACCTCCTGTAAGGTCATGGAGGACACCAGAATGCTGCCCATCACTGTCTGTCCACGGTCACCTCTGGCACAAACAAGCAGCAACATCCACAGATGCAGAAGGGCCAAGAAACCAGAGAGCCCTGCTGCCCTGGGAGGGGGTCCTTAGCAGCCCTCAACAGGCCTCTGCTGAGCAAGGCAAGAGCAGCCCAGGGCAGAGTCCCTAAGCTACCCGAGAAAGGCCAGCACTACACACACAATTTCATTTCCCCATAGACCTTTTTACAGTTTTTTATTTTCTTTTTATAGCCTAGGAAAGAAAATGTTATGTATTTGTTTCTCTTTAATTTACACTTGTATCATTAAAAACAGGTTTTACAAGAATTTTTAGCATCCACAAAGCTCTGTTTTTAACCCCTTCTAGTACCCCTTTCTCAAGGAAGAGGCAAATGAATTTTCGCCAAGAATAAACTCCTCGATTTCATTTCAGTTCAACATTTAGTCTCAGGCTCATATACTCCCAACAAGGCTCCCAACAAGATTGAGAAAGGAAATTCCTCCCCAGCCTCAAAGCTCCAAATAATAGCCCAAGTTTGTAACAAGCAGGACTTTCACACACAGACACATGGAGACACAGAGCCAAAAAAAACAGTAGAATAAAGGCTGGACAGACTTCTGAAAGCTTGGCATCTAGTCACATCCAGTATCCCCTCTCCCTGCCAGAGCCATCCTTGGGAATCTAGATGGAGTTTTTCAGCTGAGGCACTTCACACCCTGGACAGCTGCAAGCCTCCATGGGAGATGCAGCCTTGAGCAATACCCTGTGCATGGAAGATGCACAATCAGGCCATCCTGCTCACTGCGACCTGAGCTCTCTGAGTCCTTTAAGAGGTGTCAGCCACATGGCACCAGGCAGGCACCAAAGGAAGACTATGCATGTGTGGAACAAGGAGAACTCTGTGCCCAGACGAGAGAGCTTGGCCATGCACTGAATCACACACAGGGAGAGGCAGCACCAAGAGACAGCTGAAGGGCAGGCGGAAGAAAGGCGGGCAGTTCTGCTGGTGCAGTTGGGTGTCAGAACTGCAGTGATTACTGAACTGAAACTGTCCCTGACAATTCAGGGACACTTAGTGTTATGAACTGAATGTTTGTGTTCCCCTAAAATTCATATGGAGAAGGCAGTGGCACCCCACTCCAGTATTCTTGCCTGGAAAATCCCATGGATTGGAGGAGCCTGGTAGGCTGCAGTCCATGGGGTCGCTAAGAGTCAGACATGACTGAGCAACTTCACTTTCACTTTTCACTTTCATGCATTGGAGAAGGAAATGGCAACCCACTCCAGTGTTCTTGCCTGGAGAATCCCAGGGACGGAGGAGCCTGGTGGGCTGCCGTCTATGGGGTTGCACAGAGTTGGACACGACTGAAGCGACTTAGCAGCAGCAGTAGCAGCAAAATTCATATGGTGAAGCCCCAACCTCCAGAGTCTGGTATTTGGAGATGGGGCCTTGGTGAGGTAATTGGGGTTAGATGAGGTCATAGGAGCAGGACCCTCATAGCAGGATTAGTGCCCTTATGAGAAGAGACTCCGAGAACTCACTTAGTCTCTCTCCAAGCACACCCAGACAAAGGGCCGTTGTGAGCACACAGTGGGAAGGCACTTAGCTGTCTGCAGGCCAGGAGGGGGCCATCACCATAATCCCACCATTGCTGGCACCCTGATCTCAGACTTCCAGCCTCCAGACTGTGAGAAAGTAAATCTCTGTTTCTTAAGCCTCCCCAGTCTGTGGCATCTTGTTATGGCAGCCCAAGCAGATAAGACATTTAGTTTGAGAGTTTTACTCCCTACAAGGGTGCCCCAAAGTCCTAGAGTTTCAAGCAAGCTGCCAGCACACCCAAGGATGAAATCTACCAGCTGCGCTGGGCAGAAGGCTGCCGAGTGGACAGGTGAGTTGCAACCTGCTTGTTGTCCTGCCTTTGTCACTGATTCAGTGACCACATCTTCCCACTCCCCAGCTCAGCCTATCCAGAACCCAAGGCCACAGCACCTTTACGCAGCATCTCCCAGGAACCCAAGCCACTTGATCTCTTTTCAGAATGACAGACGGCTTCCCCAGACTATACCTGGAGATTCCTTCAGAACATTCTCTGGATCCCCAACAACACAAGGCCTGAGCCTAACCCCCAAAGGCTGATCCTGTAGCTCTGCATTTGGGGCAAAGGCCACAGAGGCTTCTGGTGAGGAACAGCTGAGCGGATGGAAGTTCTAAAGCCATTAGAACCACAAAGGCCTGACCTTGAGTCCCAGCCCTGACGCTTATGAGCTGTGAAATCTTAGGCAGATTATGCAAATTTCCTGAGCCTGTTTGAGCCTCACACCTGTGTTGCATTAGGACAAAGGCAATCTTGCATTCATTCTTCTTGCTGGAAGTAATCCTTTACTAATTCTCCCAGAGAGGCACTGTGTACAATAGATTTCTTGAGTCCTTCTGTATTCAAAATATCCTTACTCTGCTTTCACACAAAATTGATATATATTAGCTGGGTAGAAAATCTTAGACTCAGCATTATTATTTTATTCCTGTTATTTTCGAAGGCTTTGGTCCATTTCTTATACAAATTTTGTTCATGAGAAGACTGATGTCATCTGGTTCTCATCCCTTTGTAGAAAAAAGTTTATTTTTTTTCTTTGCTTTAATTTTGGTTTTGATTTTTTTGAAGCTCTTATGACTCTTTTCTGAAATTTTTATATTGGTGACCAGCTATGGAAATTTCTTAGCTGTCCCACAGTGCCTCCCCTTATTTCTCTCTATTCTCTCCAGGTAAACCTCTGGAACATCTGTGTAGAGGAATGTTTGCATTTCAGAATATATCTTATGTGTCAACTTTTCTTCAATTTTTCAGTCTTATTATCCCTTTGTGTTCTAGTCCACATACACATTGCCTGGGAATCTTGTTCAATGCAGATTCTGATTCTGAGACCAACTGCATCTCTAACAAGCTTCCAAGCGATGCTAATGCTGCCAGCAGTAAGGTTCTAGCACATTTTCTCCACTTAGTCTTCTAATCATGAGATGCTCTTCAGCTTTGCCTATTTATTGTCCAACCATATACTGAATTTCCCATTGCCAAAGTCTCTTCATTCACTTTTTTCATAACCACCTGTTCTTGTTTTGTGGATGTGATAGTCTCCCTCATCTCCTTTGACTTTTAAAGTTCTACTTTCTTTACTACTTTATTTCTCTGGGTGTAACCTTTTTCATTTATACACCCACTTCTGATGCTAGTGTACATTTGATATTGAATTAATGTTAATTGTCTGTTTAGCTTGTAGTTGATGCACAATTATACTGTCTGCTTTATAGTTTATAAACCTGCCTTGGGGAAGATACAGAGGTTTTGCAGTGAGAGGGGAGGAGCAGGAAATACCATCAGGGGGCAGATATCCCTACAGTTCATTTTCTTTTTTAATTTATTTATTTTTAATTGTAGGGTAATTGCTTCACAATACTGTGTTGGTCTCTGCATAGGCCAACATGAATCAGCCATAGGTATGCATATGGCCCCTCCCTCTTGAGCCTCCCTCCATGCCCCTCTGTAGGATGCCACAGAGCACTGGCTGGAGCTCCCTGGGTCACATAGCACACTCCCACTGGTCGTTATGTTACACATGGTAATGCATGTGTTTCTGTGCTGCTCTCTCCATTGGCCCAGCCCTCTCCTTCTGGCTCTGTGTCTGCAGTCTGTCTCCTGTGTCTGCATCTCCATTGCTGCCCTGCAAATAGGTTAATTGGTGCCATCTTTCTAGATTCCATATATGGGCATTGATATATGTATTTTTCTCCTTCTGACTTACCTCAGTCTGTATAATAGGCTCTAGGTTCATCCACCTCATTAGAACTAACACAAATGCGTTCCTTTTTATGGCTGAAATTGGAAGTGGTCAAAAAAGGAGATGGCAACAGTGAACGTCGACATGCTAGGAATCAGCAAACTAAAATGGACTGGAGTGGGTGAATTTAACTCAGATGACCATTATATCTACTACTGTGGGTAGGAATACCTTAGAAGACATGGAGTAGCCATCATGGTCAACAAAAGAGTCTGAAATGCAGTACTTGGATGCAATCTCAAAAATGACAGAATGATCTCTGTTCATTTCCAAGGCAAACCATTCAATATCACAGAAATGCAAGCTTATGCCCCAACCAGTAATGCTGAGGAAGCTGAAGTTGAACCGTTATACGAAGACCTACAAGACCTTTTAGAACTAACACCCAAAAAAGATGTCCTTTTCATTATAGGGGACTGGAATGCAAAAGTAGGAAGTCAAGAAACACCTGGAGTAACAGGCAAATTTGGCCTTGGAATACAGAATAAAGCAGGGCAAAGACTAATAGAGTTCTGCCAAGAAAACACACTGGTCATAGCAAACACCCTCTTCCAACAACACAAGAGAAGACTCTACACATGGACATCACCAGATGGTCAACACCAAAATCAGATTGATTATATTCTCTCCAGCCAAGATGGAGAAGCTCTATACAGTCAGCAAAAACAAGACTGGGAGCTGACTGTGGCTCAGATCATGAACTCCTTATTGCCAAATTCAGACTTAATTGAAGAAAGTGGGGAAAACCACTAGACCATTCAGGTATGATCTAAATCAAATCCCTTATGATTATACAGTGGAAGTGAGAAATAGATTTAAGGGCCTAGATCTGATAGACAGAGTGCCTGATGAACTATGGACGGAGGTTCGTGACATTTTACAGGAGACAGGAATCAGACCATCCCCATGGAAAAGAAATGCAAAAAAGCAAAATGGCTGTCTGGGGAGGCCTTACAAATAGCTATGAAAAGAATAGAAGCAAAAAGCAAAGGAGACAAGGAAAGATATAAGCATCTGAATGCAGAGTTCCAAAGAATAGCATGAAGAGATAAGAAAGCCTTCCTCAGCAATCAATGCAAAGAAATAGAGGAAAACAACAGAATGGGAAAGACTAGAGATCTCGTCAAGAAACTTAGAGATACCAAGGGAACATTCATGCAAAGATGGGTTCGATAAAAGACAGAAATGGTATGGACCTAACAGAAGCAGAGATATTAAAAATAGATGGGAAGAATACACAGAAGAACTGTACAAAAAAGATCTTCATGATCCAGATAATCATGATGTGTGATCACTCACCTAGAACCAGACATCCTGGAATGTGAAGTCAAGTGGGCCTTAGAAAGCATCACTACGAACAAAGCTAGTGGAGGTGATGGAATTCCAGTTGAGCTATTTCAAATCCTGAAAGATGATGCTGTGAAAGTGCTGCACTCAATATGCCAGCAAATCTGGAAAACTCAGCAGTGGCCACAGGACTGGAAAAGGTCAGTTTTCATTCCAATCCCAAAGAAAGCCAATGCCAAAGAATGCTCAAACTACCACACAATTGCACTCATCTCACATGCTAGTAAAGTAATGCTCAAAATTCTCCAAGCCATGCTTCAGCAATACGTGAACCATGAACTTCCAGATGTTCAAGCTGGTTTTAGAACAGGGAGAGGAACCAGAGATCAAATTGCCAACATCCACTGGATCATGGAAAAAGCAAGAGAGTTCCAGAAAAACATCTATTTCTGCTTTATTGACGATGCCAAAGCCTTTGACTGTGTGGATCACAATAAACTGTGGAAAATTCTGAAAGAGATGGGAATACCAGACCACCTGACCTGCCTCTTGAGAAACCTATATGCAGGTCAGGAAGCAACAGTTAGAACTGGACATGGAACAACACACTGGTTCCAAATAAGAAAAGGAGTTCGTCAAGGCTGTATATTGTCATCCTGCTTATTTAACTTCTATGCAGAGTACATCATATGAAACACTGGGCTGGAAGAAGCACAAACTGGAATCAAGATTGCCGAGAGAAATATCAATAACTTCAGATATGCAGATGACACCCCCCTTATGGCAGAAAGTGAAGAGGAACTAAAAAGCCTCTTGATGAAAGGGAAAGAGGAGAGTGAAAAGGTTGGCTTAAAACTCAACATTCAGAAAACTAAGATCATGGCATCCGGTCCCATCACTTCATGGGAAATAGATGAGGAAACAGTGGAAACAGTGTCAGACTTTATTTTGGGGGCTCCAAAATCACTGCAGATGGTGATTGCAGCCATGAAATTAAAAGACGCTTACTCCTTGGAAGGAAAGTTATGACCAACCTAGATAGCATATTCAAAAGCAGAGATATTACTTTGCCAACAAAGATCCATCTAGTCAAGGCTATGGTTTTTTCAGTGGTCATGTACAGATGTGAGAGTTGGACTGTGAAGAAAGCTGAGCGCCGAAGAACTGGTGCTTTTGAAGTGTGGTGTTGGAGAAGACTCTTGAGAGTCCCTTGGACTGCAAGGAGATCCAACCAGTCCATCCTAAAGAAGATCAGTCCTGGGTGTTCACTGGAAGGACTGATGCTAAAGCTGAAACTCCAATACTTTGGCCACCTCATGTGAAGAGTTGACTCATTGGAAAAGACTCTGATGCTGGGAGGGATTGGGGGCAGGAGGAGAAGGGGACGACAGAGGATGAGATGGCTGGATGGCAGCACCGACTCGATGTATCTGAGTTTGAGTGAACTCCAGGAGTTGGTGATGGACAGGGAGGCCTGGCGTGCTGGGATTCATGGGTCGCAAGGAGTCGGACACGACTGAGTGACTGAACTGAACTGAACTGAAGTGTACAATGTGAGGATTTGATATGTGCATATATTATATATATTATAAAATATTTACCACAATCAAAGTTAACTAAAACAACTGAGAGACTGAACTGAACAGTCCATTGTAGATAGGTACCACAGCTTCTTTATCCACTCATCTGTGGATGGACATCTAGGTTGCTCCCATGTTGTAGCTGTTGTAAATAGTGCTGCAGTGAACACTGGGGTACATGTGCCTTTTTCAATTTTGTTTTTCTCAGGGTATATGCTCAGTAGTAGAATTGTTGGATCATATGATACATTTATTCCTAGATTTTTAAGAATTCTCCATACTGTCTTCTGTAGTTGTACAGCTCATTTTCTAAATTTGGGTATCCCTATTTATTATGGGTTAAATTTTGTCCCCCTCCTCAGAATTTGTATATTGGAGTTCTAACCCCCAGTGCCTGAGACTATGACCTTATTTGGAAATAGAATTATTATACATGTAATTAGTTAAGGTGAGGGCATACTAGAGTTGAGTGGGCCCCAATCCATATGACTGGTGTCCTGATGAAAAGGGGAAATTTAAATACAGACACACACAAGGACAAAGACACGTGAAGATGAAAGCAGAAATCAGATGATGTTTCTACAAACCAAGGGACACCGAAGATTGCCAGCAAGCCATCAGAAGCCAGGAGAGAGGCATGGAACATGATCTCTCCCACCAACCCTTCTGACACCTTGATCTCAGACGTCTAGCCTCCAGAACCATGACAATACATTTCTGTTGTTGTAGCCACTCAATCTGTGGCCCTTTATTCAGGCAGCCCAAGCAGACTAATTGGAGAAGGAAATGGCAACCCACTCTGGAGTGGAAAATCCCATGGATGGAGGAGCCTGGCAGGCCATAAGAGTTGGACACAACTGAGGAACTTCACTTTCACTTTTCAAGCAGACTAATACACTGTTCTGCCCAGGCTCCTTCATGCGCCTGGGGCATAACTTGTCTCTAACCCAAGACCTTACATTCCCTGTTCTCAGTTGGTGTCAGACTCAGCCCCTCCATCACTGCTATTTGGATCAAGAGGACGGCAAAACACAGAGCTCAGACCTCCCAGCTGCTCCCAGTTCAGTCAGTTCAGTTCAGTCATTCAGTCCTGTCCAACTCTTTGTGACCCCATGGACAGCAGCACGCCAGGCCTCCCTGTCTATCACCAACTCCCAGAGCTTACTCAAACTTATGTCCGTTGAGTCAGTGATGCCATCCAACCATCTCATCCTCTGCCATCCCCTTCTCCTCCTGCCTTCAATCTTTCCCAGCATCAAGGTATTTTCCAATGAGTCGGTTCTTTGCATCTGGTGGCCAGCGTATTGGAACTTCAGCTTCAGCATCAGTCCTTCCAATGAATATTCAGGACTGATTTCCTTTAGGATTGACTTGTTTGATTTCCTTGTGATCCAAGGGACTCTCAAGAATCTTCTCCAGGACCACAGCTCAAAAGCACTAGTTCTTCAGTGCACTTTATGGTCCAGCTCTCATATCCATACCTGACTGCTGGAAAAACCATAGCTTTGACTAGACGGACCTTTGTCAGCAAAGTAACGTCTCTGCTTTTTCACATGCTGTCTAGGTTTGTCATAGCTTTTGTTCCAAGCAGTCGTTTAATTTCATGGCTGCAGTCACCATCTGCAGTGATTTTGGAGACCAAAAAAATAAAGTCTATCACTGTTTCCATTGTTTCCCCATCTGTTTGCCTTGAAGTGATGGGACCAGATGCCATGATCTTCTTTTTTTGAATGTTGAGTTTAAACCAGTTTTTTCACTCTCCTCTACCACTTTCATCAAGAGGCTCTTCAGTTCCTCTTCACTTTCTACCATAAGATTGGTGTCATCTGCATATCTGAGATTATTGATATTTCTCCCAGCAATCTTGATTCCAGCTTGTGCTTCATCCAGCCCATCATTTCACATGATGTACTCTGCATACAAGTTAAATAAGCAGGGTGACAATACACAGCCTTGACATACTCCTTTCCTAATTTGGAACCAGTCTGTTGTTCCATGTTCAATTCTAACTGTTGCTTCTTGACCTGCATACAGATTTCTCAGGAGGCAGGTCAGGTGGTCTGGTATTCCCATCTCTTTCAGAATTTTCCAGTTTGTTGTGATCCACACAGTCGAAGGCTTTGGCATAGTCAATAAAGCAGAAATAGATGTTTTTCTGGAACTCTCTTGCTTTTTCCATGATCCAGTGGATGTTGGCAATTTGATCTCTGGTTCCTCTGCCTTTTCTAAATCCAGCTTGAACATCTGGAAGGTCTCGGTTCATGTACTGCTGAAGCCTGGCTTGGAGGATCTGAGCATGACTTTGCCAGCATGTGAGATGAGTGTTCTGTGCTCCCAGTCCCCTGGAGGTCGCACTGACCCCTGTCCCCCGTCATGTGTACCTGTGATCACACCCCCTCAGTCCTGACTGCACACTGGAACCACCAGCCCACAGGCTCATGGATCCTACTAACCTGGTCCCATCTGCTTCCTCTTTGCACAGATTCCTCACAATTTCTTGTCCCCTGAGAGTTCTCATTCTTTTTTAACACAGCTACACATTTAGTTAGTCTCCTTTGAAAATATCTTTTTCTATACTTTCTAGAGGGTAAAGCTCATGCTTAGTCCACCATTTTGAAACACAAGTCGGAAATTATTTTCCCAGGGAGACTTACCCCAAGGCAGACTAAATTTAGACATAAGACATATGTGAAGACCTTATAAAATGCATAGATGTTATCCCTACTTGATCCCAAGTACTGTCATATGCATTGTACTGTATTAAATGCAAAATATTTCTCTTGTCCACAGTAGCATGTGGGATGGAGGAAGTGAGTTTGGAAGGTGAGGCTCTACGCTTGAGGCTTGTCCTCAGACTGCCCTATCCCTGCTTTCCACATGCCTGGGGGACAGGTATAATGTCTGATAGTCTGGTCCCAGAAAGATACCCACTGACCCTCACCCGGGCCTTCTGTGACCTAGATACTTTGGAAATGAACTTCACTAGAATCCATCACCCCATCCAGGAGCAACTGAGGACACAGCCTTGTTTCCTCTGCCCTTAGATACCCTGGACCCAAGAGCATGACCTCAGTACATGTATGAGTGTGGGTGGGCACACATACACACACACACACACACACACACACACACACGCAAATATACACACACATCAGTCCTTCCAGTACCAGGCAGTATAACCAAATAGCTGCTATTGCTATTGCTAAGTCACTTCAGTTGTGTCCGACTCTGTGTGACCCCATAGACGGCAGCCCACCAGGCTTCCCCATCTCTGGGATTCTCCAGGCAAGAACACTGGAGTGGGTTGCCATTTCCTTCTCCAATGCATGAAAGTGAAAAGTGAAAGTGAAGTCACTCAGTCATGTTCGACCCTCAGCGACCCCATGGACTGCAGCCTTCCAGGCTCCTCCATCCATGGGATTTTCCAGGCAAGAGTACTGCAGTGGGGTGCCATTGCCTTCTCCGACCAAATAGCTGACACTTAACTAATTTTATTTCATCATCTTACACCCTAAAGGGTTTAAGTCAATTTACAAAGAGACGTAAAATAATATGAAATCACATACAGACAAATCAGGAATAGATCAAAAGTGGGGGACCCTGCTAGAGCTAGGAATGAGGCTGCCTGGCCAGGTGGCCCTGCAGATCCAGACCTTCCCATCAGGAGAAAAGGAGCCTGAAGGACCACACTGATCAATGGGACTATGACATCTGAACAAGTGTTTGTTGCTTTTGTTATTGTTGTTATATTTTGGCCACACCACGAGGCATGTGGGATCTTTTTTCCCCAACAAGGGATCAAACCCATTCTCCCTATGGTGGAAGAGTGAAATCTTCGCCACTGGACTGCCAGGGAAGTCCACTGTTGTTGTTGTTGTTGCTGTTTTTAATAGATGAGAAAAAGTATGAGTGAGTAATCCTGGGAAGATGCCTCAGAACACGGGGGAGCCACAGTGTGGGGATAGATGTCAGGATGCCTGCCCACAGCCCCTTCTCCCAGGACTGCCCCTCCTCTGACAGCTGCATCTACCTCTGCAATGGACACCCAGGCCCACTGCCCCATCCCCTTCACCCATGTCCTGAGCCCCAGTAAGGGGATCTCTCACCACAGGCTGCCGTGGAGCCAAGCCTCCCTGCTCAGAGCTGCAGGGACCTTCCACTGCAACCAAAGCTGATCCGAGCCCCCTCTGTGGCCTCTCCTGGCTCCCAGATAGGCCCTCTTTGTGCCCTTGAGGCTCCAGGGACTCCGACTTCCCCACTTCGTTTCCCACAAGGAGCTTCTCTTTCCTGCTGGTTGGTCCTCAGGACTTGCAAAGGCCTCCCCACATAGCCCTGCCCTGGCCAACCCAGTCATTGATGATGCCTGTCATCCAACATGCACTCAATGGATACCCACCCAAGGAGTTCACTGTTTCCCAGAACCCAGCATAGCCCTAATCAGTAAACACTTGACAAGTTCAGCTGGATGCACTAGAACACTTTCCACCCAAGGTGCTTCAGGTGCTAAGGAGGGCACCCCCGGTTCTCTAAGGGAAGTGCACGTGGATGTGGGGAGCATGACCCAAGCCTGCCTCCCGTGGAGGCAGCCTGGAAGCCGGGCCACAAGGGCGGCTGCTCAAGTGTGGGAGGCATTCCCAGCAGAGAGAACAGGAAGGACAAAGACTGGAGGACACAGCCTGCTCATGGGCAGCTCCCACCTGTATCTGCTTGTTGCTCTGTTATCCTCATTTTATAGTGATGAAAGCCAGCGGTTTATTGGTGATGTTAAATATTCAGAAATCTTGTAAGCCTGTTGTTAAAACTTTGGTTGCTTGAAATCAGTCATGGTTGAATTCAGAAACTGCCAAAAGCTGCAAATTATACAGCAGACAGCTCCCCATCCCCAGCCCCACCCCATCATGCTGCGTCTTTCCCATGCTTTGGCTTTTCTGGGAGAATTAAACATTTGAGAAGAACAGGCATTATCAACCCACTTTCCAATGAGAATATTAACTGTGGAATACCAGTACAGGCATGTTGTAGGATAGAAATAGATTATAGGGACTTGTCTGGCGGTCCAGTGATTAAAGCTTCGCCTTCCAATACAGAGGGTGCAAGTCTGATCCTTGGTCTGGGAGGTAAGATCCCACATGCCTCGGGGTCGAAAAAACAAAACGTAAAACAGAAGCAATGTTGTAAAAAAGTCAATAAATACTTTAAAAATGGTCCACATCAAAAAATCTTTTAAAAAAGAAAGAAATGGATTATAAAACACAAATTCTGACTGGTGAATCCAGGACCTCCTCTAACAAGAAGCTTAGCATGGAAAGCTTCCCATCTTAATGGACCTGCCTTCCCTAAGCCAGTGTCTTTAGACAGTCAGGAGCTCACCCAGATTTTCTGATGTGGCAGGTTGTCTCTTCCAAGACCCTGCAAACCTATCTCTGGTCCCACATGCTCAAGTTGGCTTGTGACCCTGACACTCCTCCCATCAGATCGTCGTGAGTCTCCGTCACCCTCCCACAAACTCCACAGATCTCTGGGACTACCACAAGCAGTGGTGGACCTGACACTGTGTAACTCCAAGCCTGTGTCAGGAAAATGCCAGTCACTAGAAGTGCCTGGACTCTCGGGTCCTGCCCTCTGGGAGCCCAGCCACCATGCTGCAGGGAGAGAGAGGCCCACATAGAGAAGAAGCAGGACCGCCAACCCCCACCCCAGCCGAGCGCCAGCACCAACCTCACCAGCCACAAGGCTGAGCCATCTGCAAGTATTCCCAAGCTGAGCCACTCCAGCCGGAGCCATAGGGAGCAGAGACCAGCCGCCCCGGCTAAGCCCTGCCCAAAGGGTTGAAAGTAAAAAGGTGTTAGTCACTCAGTCGTGTCCGACTCTCTGCAACCCCACAGACGGTAGCCTGCCAGGCTCCTCTGTCCATGGCATTCTCCAGACAAGAATATTGGAGTTGGTTGCCATTTCCTTCTCCAGGGGATCTTCCTGACCCAGGGATCAAACCTGGGTCTCCTGCATTGCAGACAGATTCTTTACCATCTGAGCCATCAGGGAAGCCTGCCCAAATGGATGATTCCTGAGTAAAATGAATAATGGTTTTGTTTCAGTCACTAAGGTTTGAAATGGGCTATTAAGTAGCAAAATATGAAGAATTTTCCTTGTTGGGAAATTGGGGAGAATTAATAGTACCTTCCTCATAAGGTTGCTGTGAGGGTCCATGAGGTAAGGTAGGCCAGTGCCAAGCCCAGCAGCTGGCTCCCGACAAGCGCTCAGCAAACACGAGTTCCCCCCCAAACCCCCCACCCCAGGACTCCCACGCACTGCCATCCCTGTGTTCCATCAGGCTTGACTGAAAAAATGATTTTATCCCAGGACATGATTCAGACTGTTCTGCCCTGGTCTCGTTAATAATGCTATGCTATGCTATGCTAAGTCACTTCAGTCATGTCCAATTCTGTGCGACCTCATAGACGGCAGCCCACCAGGCTTCCCCATCTCTGGGATTCTCCAGGCAAGAACACTGGAGTGGGTTGCCATTTCCTTCTCCAATGCATGAAAGTGAAAAGTGAAAGTGAAGTCGCTCAGTCGTGTCCGACCCTCAGCGACCCCATGGACTACAGCCTTCCAGGCTCCTCCATCTATGGGATTTTCCAGGCAAGAGTACTGGAGTGGGGTGCCATTGCCTTCTCCGCTGGTTAATAATAAACCCTCGTTTTTCAGAGACAGAAAGATCTCAGGGATCTCCACGTGGCTCAGCAGACCATCTGCCTCAGAATACAGATTCTCCTGCCCAGATCTCAGAATCAGAACCGTAGAAGGACCCGGGAATCTGGATTTTCCACAGGATTCCTGGGCAAGCACATACACATATGCACAGACACCCTGGGTGAGCACATACACAGGTGCACAGACACACACACATAGAGACGTACACACCTAAATACACACACACAGACATACACACACACACACAGACATACACACCTCCATACACACACAGACACACACACATAGAGACATACACACCTAAATACACACACACAGACATACACACACACACAGACATACACACCTCCATACACACACAGACACACACACATAGAGACATACACAACACACACACACACAGACATACACACCTCCATACACACACAGACACACACACATAGAGACATACACACCTAAATACACACACACAGACATACACACACACACACAGACATACACAGAGACATACACACACAGACACACACACACACACACACACAAAGAGACATACACACCTAAATACATACACACATAGAGATATACACACACACAGACATACACAGCTACATACACACACGGACACACACACAAAGACACACAAACATAGAGACATACACACCTACATACACACACACAGACATACACAGCTACATACACACACATAGAGACACACAAAGGCATACACACACAGAGATACACACACACACAGAGACATACACACACACACAGACATACACACCTACATACACACACAGAGAGACATACACACATACACACACAGACACACACACAAAGACATACACACACGGAGAGGTATACACACACACACAAAGACATACACACACTGACTGGGACACACAATCTCCAATCCACCTTTCACCCAAAGCCAGGTGGCCAGCTGTGTCAAAATCCCACTGCACCAGGACCACCTGCAATAGAGCCAAACCCCAGACCAAAGAGCTCACCTGGACAGGTCGGCACGGTGAGTGCCCAACTCTGCAGTCGGGCCAGCTTAAGTTCAAAACCAGCCTGTATGTCCTTAGGCTTCTTGGACCTCAGTCTCCTCAGTCTGTACACTGGGACGATCCTCTCAGGGTGCCCATCAAATGAGATGATGTATAAGCTTCCTGGCATGGAGAGAATGCCTGGCAGGTACTCGGGTCCCCTCCCCTTCTTGCAGGTCCCTGTGGGTTTTCGGTGGCCTTGCCACTACGACGGTCACTGTCATCCACTTTGACACGGAGCTGCTGGTGGTCACCTCTCTTCCTAGAGTGGTCCCCAGCCTGGGCCCATGTTAGGATCATCAGGGGCTCCTAGAGGTTCCTAGAAAAATGCCAGCACCTAGGCCCACCCAGATCAAAGGAGTCAACATGTCTAAAGGAGTGTTTAAAAAGCACCCAGGTGATTTAACTGTGCCCCAGAGCGGCCCTAAGGTATGCACCTGTGGAGCACTGGTACCTATTTTATTCTCCCTCAGGGCCTCTACACCTAGGCAAGAGCTTTGCACCATGTGTAAAAAGAGTTGAGATGAGGTCGGATCAGAGCACAGCAGAGAGAGGCAGAATGGACCTTCCGCCTCCCCTCTGTTGGGAGCACACCCTGGTTTCTCATGGATCAGGCACTGCTTAAAACTAGTCTTCCCAGGCCCTTTGATATCCGTGTACCTACTCTTGGACCCCAGCAAACCCCACAGCAGAGGGATGCAGGCATGCCAGCTCAGACCCACACCATGGCCTAAAAAACACGACAGCAACGTATTTTTGTAAAGTTGGGGAGTTTCCATCTTACTCCGTAGCCTTGGTTTTAGAGAATAGAACAAGAACCACTGGTCGGAGAGATAGCTGATCCCCAAACACCTTTCTCTTTGCCCTGAGCATGCAACCAGATTCAAGTCTGCCTCTTGGCAGATAGCAAACCCTGGCAGGACCATGTGGGCAGCCCCAAAACACCCCTGCACTGACCCTCCCAACTCTGTCCCCCCAAGACTCTGTGGAAGCTGCCAAGTGGACATGCTGGCAGAGCACTGATGGAGGCCCCAAGCGCCTCCCTCGGAGAGGAGCCGAATGGAAAGGAAAGTGTTAGTCATTCAGTCATGTCCTACTTTTTCCAATCCCATGGATGGTAGCCTGCCAGGCTCTTCTATCCATGGGATTCTCCAGGCAAGAATACTCGAATAGGTAGCCATTCCCTCCTCTGGGGGATCTTCCCACCCAGAGATCGAACCTGAGTCTCCTGCATTGTAGGCAAATCTTTCACCATCTGAGCCAGGAGCCAACAGCTGATCAAATCACTGTTTGGGACCCATAGTGACTGAAAAATACCTGCCCCTGTATTAGGCCACTGTGATTCGGGATGTATCTTTACCATCATGTTTCCTTACTGTTGCTGTTCAGTCACTGAGTCGTGTCTGACTCTTTGCAACACCATGGACTATATATAGCAAGCCAAGGTTCCCTGTCCTTCACTGTCTCCTAGAGTTTGCTCAGACTCATGTTCACTGAATCAGAGATGCTATCCTTAACAATTCATCAATCCAAACACCGTTGTGAAGGGCAGGCAAATTGACTTCTATGGTCATCTCAACCCTGGGAAGCTGGCAGCCACTGCAATAGGAGTCATTCCTTGGTGCTTATCTGCGTCCGTCCCCAAGATCTATTGACGGGTGAAAGGGGCGAGGTGCAGCCCCTCGCACGTGGAAGATGGGGAAGAAGAACATGCTTCTTACATAGGAACAGAACACTTCTGGAAGAGCACAGAAGGCGGCAACAGTGATGCATCGGACGGGAGGGTGCCAGTCAGGGTGAGAGGGAGACGGGTGAGTCTCCTCACATGGCATCTTCTGACTGCCACGCAATTGTTTTCACAACATCTAAGCATTCCCTATTCAAAATAGAACAAAGAAACTTTTAAAAACAATATTTCTAAACCAAAAAATTTAATATAAACATATAAAATGTATAAGAAATATTTATCAACAGAATTTTTTTCAATAAAAAATTTACCATATGAGAAAACTGTACAACATATTGTTCAGTAAAGCAAATCAAACATTTTAGAAATAAAAGGGCAACTGAAGAAAAGGCGTTGCCACATCTGGCCCTCCTGGCACACATCTGGAAGAGCCTCTGCCCAGGCACTCCCCACCAGCCCACCAGGACGCTGCACCTAAACCTCCACGTATGATCAGCTACTCACAGAGCACGCCTGTTGCTCAGCTACACCCACCTGTTTGCTCAACTCAAACCATCAGGGGCTCCATTAGTATAGCCAGAAGCCCTTTTGCTTATAGGAAAAACATCATAAGTCTCTGGAGCTAAAGGATAAACATAAGAAGGACTAGTATTAACAATGGCTTTTCATGTGCCAGGCCCTCTTGTAAACTCTTCACATGTATTAAGTCCCATAAACCCTGGTGGAGGAAACTGAGACTCAGAAAGGTTTAGTCACGTACCCAAGAGTACACAGCTCGTGTCAGGATGACCCAGCTCCAATCCCTGGTCCAGCCCAGGGCCCACACTCTGAAGGCGGCCTGTTGCTGATGACACCATGATGGCATCATGATGACAAAGTTCAAAGATGTGTACTTAAATGAAATACAGGCTGCACATGCCCTGGGAGCCTAAGAAGCTCCAGAATCTCACCACAGAGCGTCCTGGTCAACAGCAGCCACCTCTGTGCAAATCTCATCCCCACCTTGAGTAGCTGTGCAGCCTTGGGCAGGTCCCTCAACCTCTCTGGACTTGGGTTTTCTCATCCATGAAATGGGGAAGATAATAGGGACCTGGTCAAATCATTGTGGGAACTAAGTCAAACAAGGCCACATTTAAATTAGTCAGCTGGTGCTGCACACAGCTGGTGTTTAAGAAGGAAGGGTTATCTAAAGTGATGCTTGCGTGCATGCATGCTAACTCACTTTAGTCATGTCCAACTCTTCGGGAACCTATGAACTGTAGCTGCCCAGTTTCCTCTGTCCATGGGATTCTCCAGACAAGGACACTGGAGTGGGTTGTCGTTTCCTCCTCCAGTGGATCTTCCTGACCCAGGGATAGAATCCGAGTCTCTTACGTCTCATGTATTGGGAAGCAGGTTTTTTACCACTAGCGCCACCTGGGAAGCCTTACCTTAGAGGGTCCTTACCATTTTCAAACAAGATCTACCATCTGTGTCTAAGAGGTTTCACCCCGCCACCCAGAGAGGCCTACATGCTCAGAGCCATGAGGAAGCTCAGCCTGTGCAGAATGGGGCAGCAGCATCGTGAGAGCCCTAGGTACCAGGAAGGGGGAAAGGACTGGAGGCAGGGGGTAGGGGGCGCTGCCAGGGGCCCAGAGCATCACCAGAGGGAGGAGAGAGGGGGAATCACACTTGTCCCTTGCTTTTTAATCCTCCTGTGAATTCCTTACCCATTTTACAAATGAGAAGCTGAATTGCTGCACTCTCAAGGCCAGAGTGAGAAGCGCTGTGCAGGCAGGAGCTCGCCAGGCTGGCTGGGCTGTGGCCGCCTCCTCAGCATGAAGACACCAGCTGTCACGACTCTGGAGCTCACGGAGCCCCCTCCCCAGGACGGCCGTGCCCCAGAGGCACGATGTGGCTCTCCTATGTGACAAAGTAGCTGGGAGCAGGGGAGTTTGCTGATGGCACCCACGCTCCAGGGTCCACAGTTCACCAAGGTCCACAGTTCCACACAGCCTGTGCCAGCAGCAGTCGTGTGGGAAGGACAGGAATAGGACCTGCACACGCACACAAGAGGTCCCCAGGGGCTCCTGTTGGTGGGGAGGTGCAGAAGGGGAGGCTGGAGATGGGGCCCTGCAGCCGCGGTGGAGAGTGCAAAGCCAGGGCGTGAGGCTGCACAGGGGATGCACAGGGAGTGACCATCGTGTCGGCCTCCAGTAAGGACTTTGCCTGAGAGGTGACAAGATCGGGCACTAAAACACCCAGAACTCCCGACAATAGAGGTTGGTTTGTGTGTTATGGTGCGTCCCCAGGGGAAATACCATGCAGCTTTAAAATACTTAAAGAATTCTTGTCATTTTCTTTTAATATTTATTTATTTGGCTGCAGAGTCTCAGTTGCAGCATGGGGAATCTTCAGCTGCAGTAATGTTATGTTAGTCACTCTGTGTCCAGCTCTTCTGCGACACCATGGACTGGAGCCCTCCAGGCTCCTCTGTCCGTGAGATTCTCCAGGCAAGAATACTGGAGTGTGTTGCCATTTCCTACTCTGTACTTCGTTGCGGTACACAGGATCTAGTTCCCTGACCAGGGATCAAAGCCAGGACCCCTACGTTGGGAGTGCAGAGTCTTAGCCACTGGACCGCCAGGGACATCTCTAATGTATCTGAAGAATTTTAACACTAGTGCAGTGCTCTCCGCTAAGCGTGCCCCTTCTCCACACTACAAGCTCCACTTCACACAGCTACCGAATATTTGGGCACAAGACCTGAGAATGTGGAGGAAGAGAGCAGAGAAGCTGGCTGAACCCCCAGCTCGTTCTTCCAGTCAGATCGCCACCCTTCCCTGGGCCCCTGGGCTGTGAACTTCAGGGCACCTTCCATGGAGTTCCAGGGGGGAATGAGAAGAGGAAGTTTCTCCGGGGCTCCCCAGAGCCCTCAGAGCAGCCCCTGAAGCTGAGCGTCTACCCAGGATGTGCTGTGCAGGCTCCAACCCAGTCAGGGACGGTCCACAGATCTCAGTGTCAAGGCTTTGAACCAAGCTGCGGGTCACGGAGGAGACAGCCAGGCCTCGTCCACCACCAAAGCCTTCAAAGGCTGGCGGGAAGTGTCCTCTGTTGATTCCAACCACATGGCCAATTAAGTTCTATTTAGCCTCTTGCAAAAATGTTTTCCTCTCTTAATTTAATAAAAGCTGGAGCAGCGCCATCCTTGGTAGACAGGCTGGGACCCAGCTCCATGAAGGGAGAGTGAGCTGCCTGCACCCACCAACTAGGCCATGGATCTTCAGTCACCCCTCCGCAGATGGCACCTCCCCGAAGGCTCTGAGGAAACTTGCACCAAGCTCTCCCTCGGCACTGTGATTCCCTCCTCCTTTTCTCCTCTCTGACCTTCTCAGAGCATGTTGGCATGGACAGAAAGGAGCACAGAGATGAAAGGGAACAGCTGTCACGTCTCCTAAAGCCCAAGCTCAAAGAAAGGCCCTGCTTAAGGCACAGTGGACACCCCACCACCAGACTTCCTGCCTCCCTTTGGTCCCGGGAGCTCTCCCCAGGGCCTGCGATGGCTACTCCCAGACTCCAGGGGGGTTTTTACCCAAAAGGCAAGTCTTCACTCCTCCCCACTAGGGAGCCTGTTCCCACCACTCCCCTACAACAAGGGACAGATCCCTGTCCACACTGTTGCTTGGCCCTCAGCAGCATTAAACCAAACAGACCCCTGCCTCTTTCTGGAAGTTCACAACTCTCCCAGCATCTGGAGAGCAGAGCTCCTCCACAGAGCCAGCATGCCCAGACAGCTGCTGGGAGGATGGGCTCGGAGCTGCCTCCCCACCAGACCCTGCTCCCAGCCGCAGAGAGCTGCCTCACCCAGCGGCTGAGATGAGGCCTCCACTGCAGCAAGGTTGCTGCCCACACCCCCTCCTACACCCATCTCTGCCTGTGCTCCCCTGCCAGGGGGAGTCTTCTGGGTGCCCATGTCACCTGGATGGCTTGGGTACCTGGCCCATGACAGAGAAGGACTGGGATGCAAGTGGCCAAGACCATGGAGGAACTAAGGGTGGGCTGTCCATGCAGCCTGACAGCAGGAGGGGCTGCTGCAGAATCAGGCTCCCTGGGAGCCACAGATCAACAGGAGTCCACCCGACAGAGGCCCTGAGTCAGCACCCAACATCAGAAGTCAGGAGTGCACATTGGTGCCACAAGAGCCAAGCGGTGGCCCACAGCACCCAAAGCAGAGTTATGGAGACAGTTAAAGTGCACAGAGTTCCCAGAGGCCAGAGAGACAGGCCTAGAGATGGCTCAGTTTATACAATCAGAATAAATCAGAGTTCGAAGATCAAAGGCTGAAGACAGAGGCTCCGCTAAGAAGCTCCAATCCCAGGCCCGGTGTCAGGTCTAAACCAGCGTTAATCCAGAACCACTGCCTGGAGGAGAGAACACACCTCCGGGAAGAAGGCTCCTGAAGGCCACAGCAAGGTCAATGGTCTCCCTCTGTCCTTCCCCAGGGGACCTACAGACACTCACTGTGTCCTGGGGAGATGAGAAGGCCAGGCCCTCTGCGACTGTTGGACATTGATTCTAGGAATGTGTCCCACTGTCCAAGTGGGCTGTGTGGGTCCAGCCATCAGCAGAGTCCCATCCCAGCACAGCTCACAGTGGGTCCACAGGGTCCCTGCACTGGCCTATTGGTCTCCACCTCCAAGTGTGGGGGCCCCAGGACAAAAAAGAAAGACAAGAAAGACCCTTGTCTTTCTCTCCAAACGCTCACTGCTGCCAGCCAGGCCTCTCTATGTGATGATTCTCAAATACATCCGCAGCCCAGGCCTCTCTCCAGACTCTTCTCCACCCCACTGGGCCTCTCTGCACCTCCCAGAGGTGACGTACAAACCCTTCCTTCCTCCACCCAGGCCACACACACTGCCCACTCGTTCACCTCATCTCAGCCCCACCTGCCTGCCTACATCAGGCTCCCCTGGCCAGGACAGACACAGAGGCTCTCTACATCCACCCAGACTCCTCCCTCGACGCACCGCAACCAAGGCCGATGTCTTAAAGCACAGGCCAGACCTTATCTTTCCCTGGGCCCCCATCCTCATGGAATGAGATCCAAAGGCAGGGTATGGCTTTCAAAGTTCTGCCTGGCTTGCATCCTGCCTGGCTTCCCAGTCCAGAAAGTTATGAGTGCTAAATAAAGATTCTGTGAACTGTCCTTGATAACGGCCAGTTCTCTTCCATGTCCCAGACTGCCCCGTGCCTCTCTGCTTCCTTCTTCTTCTCAAGAACCAAAACCTCAGAGACCCACTTTTCTGTTTCTAAGGAAAGCCATTAGGATATGGGCATTACTAGTCATCCCTGAATTGTAAAAGACACACAAGGAAGGCAACATTCTAGTCCAAGAAAAGACTTTCTAATGGTTGATTTCAGGCAAAGAGACAGAGCCATGAGGGAGTCAAGTGCTGTTGAGCAAAGAATTGCTTCCATATTTCTTCCAATGCACACCAAATCAACGTTTGGGAAGGAAAGAAAAACTTCTGCCTTACACTTTTCTGACACCCTGTGCATATTTCTAGCACCATGAAAGAATCTGATTGGGCTAGTGAGCAGCTCCAGCAGTGCTGAGGGCTCAGTGCTGGCTGTCCCAGCAGGCCCAACAGTAGGAGATGCTGCTGCAGAATCAGGCGCCCTGACAGCAGTGGGGAAGCCAGTGTCACCTGTCTCCTTTCCTGCTCCCCTTCCTAACTGGGAGCTTGCTGCCGGCAGCTGTGTGACTGATTATTCCCTAAATCTTTAACCTCCAACCAGACGCTGAGCAGGGACTTCCCCAGTGGCTCAAGTGGTAAAGAATCCACCTGCAACGCAGGAGACACAGGAGACCCGGGTTCAGTCCCTGGGCTGGGAAGATCCCCTGGAGGAGGAAATGGCAATCCACTCCAGTATTCTTGCCTGGAGAATCCCATGGACAGAGGAGCCGGGGGGGCTATAGTCCATGGGGTCACAAAGAGTTGGTCACAACTACACACACGCACACATGCAGCACTGAACCAGCACCGCAGAACTGGAAGAAGGGACAGAAAGAGCAGGCAGAGTCCAGCGCCTCTGCGCCTCCTTCCCAGCCCCACATACACAGTGGAATCACTGGGCATGGTTGCCACAGCCCAAGTCTGACTTCCACGCCTGGGTCTGTGGGCTGGGAGCTCTGGGTGGCGGGCATGCCCAGGCCAGCCTGGCTTCTGTGCCAACACCAGCCCTGGTCCTGGCACCCAGAAATCTACTGGCTGGGCTCCTCCAAATGAGTAAGGAATTACTCCCTTTCAGGAGGCTTCATTTTGAAAATATATTTAGTAACTTCTAAACAAAGCACACCAACCCACCCCGTTTTATTTGTTTAGTTAAATTAATTCTATGTTAATATTTCCATTAGCCATTTAATTTATTCTAAAACCTGGCAACTGCAAAGTAATAAAACCTCTCAAATATTGACAGACAGTAAAGTAAATGTCGCCCGGCTACAACCATCTGCTTTTCCTCCAAATTCCTCCAGATGGAGGGTGCGCTGCCATCATTTACTTATGAGCTTTCCCGGCCCACGGCATCCGCTCTCAGCCCTCTCCCATCCCCTGAGCTAGGGCTGCTGAGGCGACACTCTGTAGCGGTCACAGGCTGAGAGGCAAAGGAGGAAATGGTCTGGAGTGAAAGTGAGAGAATCTGCTTAACAGAGAGAAATAGGGTGAGCCTGGCTGAAGTGCACAAGCCCACTGTTCCCCGCCCCCTGCCCCCACACCAGCAGTCCTCTGACGTCCTTGGTGTGCTGAGCCCTGCTCCCCATCCCCCGACCCACTCCCCGCAGCCCTGCGCCTGGCGTGGAGACCCCTCCTCCTGCCTGGCTAGGCTCAGAGAGGAGGGGCAGCACCGGTGCACCGCCGGCCCTAGGGTCTTCACAGAGGCAGGGTCCGGCTGGGCCCACAGCTCAGAGCCCTGACTCACCTTCCTCTCGAGGGTTTGCGTTAGCATTGGGGGTGCGGCTGGAACCCCAGCTCTGAGGGCTTCTCCCCATGAGACAGATGCAGCACCATCAGAAGTCAAGGCCTCGGGCAGGACAAAGGAGTGCACTGGCCTCAAATCTCCGTCCCACCAAAGCTGTGGAGCCTGGCACCTCCCCATCAGTTGAGTGAGAGATGGCGTTCCCTATGGGGTTCAGACTATGTCCGTCTGGCCAGTACAGGGGCCCAGGAGGCCAGGGCAAGGTTGCCCCATCTGCCAGATGCCCGGTGTCTCTGGGGAGGAAGGCTGTCCCCTGAGCCACCACTCTCTAAGCCCAGGATACAGGTTAGACATTTCACCCCCAGCTGAGGGGCCAGAGGGGGAGGCCACCCTGCCCCACGGGCTCTTGCACACCAGCCATGTATTTAAATGTACCTGCTGTGTATGAGGCACACATACTTACAGTTCCTCCCACGCCGCCACTCAGAGCCAAGGGAGCCCCAAACCTCCCCGTGCCCATGTCCGGGTGTGTGGCCCCAGCCCCCTCAGTCCTCTCCCCACCTGCTCCTCCTGGCTCCCCTCCCCACAGGCTCCAGCAGCATGATGACCCCTTAGCATCTTCCATTGAAGACCCAACTGGAAAGGGGAGGGGGCACCATCTAGGAGCTCAGTCCTGAGAAGAGTCCAGAGGGGACGGAAGTCCAGGCCATCCTTTTGTCCAGCAAGCAGGCCTGTCAGCCCCACGACTAGCTCCAGGGATGCCAGACACCTCGAGGTACCTGGAGCCCCCTGGGGACCAAGACCAGCAAGTGAAGAGATGTGGCCCTGCATCCCGGAGCCTGAGCTCAGGACAGCCTCGTGAGAGGACAAGGGAGGAACCTGCAGGTTAGATGGGATCCAGGTGGGGAGGATGGCATAAGGAAAGGGTCAGAGGCCACACGGCTCACCTGAGGGACAGAAGGTGTGAGAAGGAGCAAACGTGGAAAGTCAAGACCTACAATTGGGAAGAAAGTATAGACATTAGCCTGAGGGCAATGTGGAGCCGAGGCTGGCTTTAGCCTGGGAGAGGAACATGCTCCAGTTTGAACCTGAGACACATCCCTGTAGGGGACATGGAGAGTTGGAGGAACCCAGCCTAGGAGGAGATGTGAAAGAGAGTGGGAAAGAGCAGACTGAGGAAGGGTCTGAAAGACTGTCTCCAAACAAAGGCCTGCCATGCACCTTCAGTCTGTGTGGCCCCACAAGAGGGTCTCAGGCAGGCAGAGTTAGCCAGCCAGCATCGTGCAGACTGGCAGGCGGGGAAGGGAGCTCTCTGACTCAGCAGGGGCCCCAGACAACGCTGTCGGTGAGGACCTGGGTCTGACATCCTAGCCAGCCAGGGCAGTAACTGTTCATTGGGCAGCTACCATGCGCAGGCACGTAGAGAGAGAACTACTATTCTGCCCACTGGCCAGAGCTCCCCCTCTCACAGGAATGGGAGAATTACACAACTCCAGCTCAGGGCATGCAGCCAAAGAGAGCCATGGTGCCTTGAGGATACGGGGGGTGTGAGTGACTCAGATGGGCAAAGAGGAGGAGTCTGCAGGGGAGGGGGAGGGGGTCCTCATCCTTGCATCATCACCAAGTGGCTCTCCCAGCCCTGCACCAGAGGACAAGCATCCTGCCCAGATGCTGTCATCAGTTTCGAGACAGCCTTGCATGTGAATGCGCAGGTGAGGGGAGACACCCAGAGAGGTGGGACCCGTGTAGGAGGACACACAGCTGGGGACATCGGGGTAAGGCCGGGTCCACCCATCCACACCCCACTCTGCCCCGCAGCCCCACGAGCCTGCTCTGCCCAGGGCTCCCCTGCAGCACGTGCAGCAGGGCTGTCCCCAGGCCCGTTGCACCCCCCCTCCCCGCACACTGCCTGCCAGAGAAATGCCACCAAACAGCCCTTGGCAACATTCCCCCCATTTTTTATCTACACGTTGGGGTCTTCAATTATCTCGACAGGTTCTGCTGACGTCATCCCAGGAATTCACCCAGCCCAGTGCAGCCCATCACACTCACAGCTCAAAAGAAGGAGAAAAGAAGTGTGAATTCACAGCCAAAAGAGGAGTTCATAAATTTCCCTCGGATTACCAGATGTGTGTAATTTATGGCCAAGGCAAGATGCGTCAAGCCTGTGAGGAGCTGAGAGGCGGCTGTGAGGAGGCGGCACCTGGTGAGGAGGCAGCCACGCAGCCACAGGCTCTGAAGGAGAGTGGGGAGTGGCCAGTGACGGGGACATGGGCCCAAGGGCAGAGTCAGGAGAGACGGGCAGGTCTGTGAACGTCACACATGCGCATCTGCACAGATGGGGGCCTGGGGACATCGAGCAGCCCCTGGGCCCAATGAGTGAGGGACAGCGTCCAGCACAAGGAGCCCCTGGGATTCAGCAAGACCCTTCTTGCTGCAGCAGAAACCTAAGGGCCCCGAGGCAGGGGTGTCACCAAGGTTGGACTGATGGCCAGGGCAGCCACAGATACCTGGGCGACCAGCTCTGCCTCGTGCTGCATAGTAGGGCTCACTGCCAGAGTCTGCAGGTCAGACTCTGGGAATCCACAGTCAGCCTTGGCACAGGAAGCTGGAGGAAAAGCAAAGTCAAAGGTCTGCAGGCATTTCAGAAAAGGGTCCTCCGGGACCCTGGCCATCTGCCTCCCCATTTTCAGCTGAACACGCTGAGGTCTCAACGGCTGTGACCTTCCCAAGGTCACACAAGTGGTAAGTGGTCAAGATGAGTTCAAATCCATACCTGATTGTCTAACCCCTACACCCTCCACCAACTGCTCCTCCCTCCGCGGTGCCGATCAGGCAACAGTGCTTGGCAACGTGTTGGTGTCACGGTCACACCTTGTATATTCTGTTGCACACACCAAATATTTTACTTTAAAAGATAATAAAGAAAAGGTCTCAGAGCCAGCAGAAAGTGGAGGGTTCCTCTCCATATACTTTTCACACACACACAGGCAGACACACTCAGCCAGAGGCCTGAGCAGGAATCTCACCAGGGCAGGCTGTGAGCTTGTCCACGGCCCCTGGCCACCAGGGTTTGGGGAGTCCTTCCAGCACCTGCACTCAGATAGGCCTGCAGCCAGTGAGAAGTGGCCCCAGTCCCTGCCAGCAAGGACATTCAGGAGGAGGGAGAACAGTGCTCTCGATCTAGAGCACCCACCTAGCAGCACGGCGGCCGGGCTGTCACTGGAGAAAGGCAGCAGGCGCTCAGGCTGCTGGGAGTATCTGAGCGGGCAGAGGTTCTTCAGGGTCAGTATGGAGGAGGTGATTCCTCGAGGTTGTGGAGGCCCGACTGCCAGAGGCAGCTGCTGCTCTTTGCCAGGCAGGCTGGACCTGAAGGCAGGGAGGCAAGATTACATCATGAGGAAGCCGGAGGAGCCTTGAGTGACCAGACCCTAGTTCAAGACTGACAGTGGAATCTCGGGCAAGCTGCTCAATGCCTCCAAGACTGGTTCTCCCCATCCAGATGGTGGAAATGAGAATTCCTATCCTGTAGAAACACTGGTGGGAGGAAGCCAGGCCCTGTGTTTGCACATGAGACTCAGATAATATCGCAGCTCTGGTTACTAAAGGCCTTCTCTGATGGCCTCCTGCATGCAGGCAGCATGACAGTTATTTCCATTTTACAGGCGAGAGAACTGAGGCTCAGGGAGGGCATCAGGAAAACCCACAGGGCAGGAAAATGACAGGCCCACAGAGAGGGGCTCCTGGCTCCAAAGACAACACTCTTTCTCTTACAGCAGCCCCTTCTTCAGCATAAGCCTATTCCTCAGATCTCCCCCTGCAGAGATAAAAGGTAGGGTCATTATTAATCTACAAATTATCACTCCTTGAAATGCTAGGCAATTCTTCCACAACTGCAGCAGCACATACAGGAGGCCAGGGGGTGGTGAGAAGGGGCGCTCATTCTGCTCAGACACGTACGGCAGGGGAAGGCCCTGCCCCTTGACCTTCTCCACAGGGATGACTGCGAGAAGATAAATGTTTCATTATTCAGAGATGCTTCCCGTCAAGCAGATCCAAGGCAGGCTCTGGGCTCTGGCCACCCCTGACCTCACAGATCCCCCTGGAGGTGACCCCAGATCTTCCACATTCCCCCCTCTCCAGATCAGGAATGTCACTGGTTCTGCAAGCGACAGTTTCAGAGGCTCTGCGGGGGGACTTGAATCACAAGGGTCCCAGGGCAGGGATGGCTGACACTCATGGAGTTCCCATCAATCTTCCCACAGACACTTCAGGCTCTGGCTGATGAGGATTTATGGGTTGGGAGGGACAGGGGACAATGCCACCCTGCCCAGGCCCCACCAGCAGCGTTTTCCCACGGTCAGCACTGCAGTCCCTGAGGAAAGGGCCAGAAAGGCCAGCACAGGCTCCTCAGGCTGCTGGGCTCACCAACCACTTCCCTTGCTTTTTATTCTCTTCTGTATGTGTCCAAAGGCTCTGCAAAAAAAAAAAAAAAAAAGTGTGCATTACCGTTCAAATCCAGGGAGAACAGAAAGCAATAAGGTTGTTTCGTTGTTTTATTTTGTTTGTGAGTTGTTCTCAAGCACTAAGACCAGACAGGCATCTCCTGCCAGCCTGCAGGGAACATGGACCCACGGCAGGGAGCCTCGATGTGTCTGAATTCCCAGGGAACCCACATCAAAAGCCCCCTTCTCTTTAAGGAACAAATGCTGTGCTAAGAGCAGGCACAAACCTCCCCAAAAGAAGCCAAGCAGTGTTCCAATCACAGCCCCGAATGCAGGGCCCAGCCGGCTGCCCCATTCAGCCATCCTCCCGCTGCCAACCCCCCAACACCCAGAGCTGCACCCTCTTGCCATCTCCTCTGCCCCTCAAAGCTCCAAACAGTCTGGGCCTGGTCTCTGGGCTCTGGGCTAGGTGGATAGGCCAGCACCCATGCCACTTTGCTCAAGAAAGTCTGGGTACTTGGGAGAGCCCTTGATGGCCTCGAAGGAGGCAAACTTTGCTGTGTCCCCAGCCACCAGTGTCCCAGCCCTCCTACCAATCGGCACAACCCTGGCAAGTTCCTGGCCTCAGTATCCCAATCTGTAACTAATGTACCGAGAGAACCCCTCTCATAGAATGGAATGGAGAAAAGAGCTTAGGCAGCATCTGTCTCGTGGTTAGTACCCATGCATTTGCTCTCAATATTCACATTTCATCCTGCAGCAAACCAGGATCGAGCCCCACCTGAGTCTTTGCTTGAAGCAGCTACCACGATGAGCATTGGCTGCTTCATTGCCACCTTAGATTCTGCCCACAATGCGGTGCAACAAGACAAGAATTATCCTCGCCATGGAAGAGGTAAGAAACCTGACTGTATCCACCCACTCCGCCCCAGGTTATCATTCACCAGAGCCTCTGCAGGGCCTGCCCCACACCGGGAAGAGTACTGGACCCTGCTCTGCCTTGAAAACCTCATTCTCTAACACGAGAGAAATAGGTTGTTTTGAAGTCAGAGGCCACAGGCGGCTGGGTAATCAGAGCTGCCTGGAGCATGGTGTTGAGGATTCCAAGGCTACCTGTCAGTTCAGGTGGAGAGTGCTCTGTGGTGGGTTAGTGATGCGTCCTGGGCACAGGAGGGGTCTCTAGTAGTGGGTCAGAAACAGGTGGTGGTTTACAATGGATCCGGAATCGGATCCCAGATCCTTACCTCAAGGCAGTGATCACAGGCATGGCACCACCACAGTATCTAGAAATTATTTGTAACACTTTTAATTCCTATTTTAATGAAAATGTTACCATTTGCTATGGACTCAACTGGTTTCTCCCAAACTTCATATGTTGAAGCTGTAACTCTGTATTTGACTGTATTTGTGCATAGGGCTTATAAGGAGGTAATTTAGGTTAAATGAGATCAGGAGGATGGTGCCTTGGTCTGATAGGATTAGTGCCCTTATAATAAGAGACATCCAAGTGCTCTTCCCTCTCTCCCTCTTTTTCTCCCTCTCTCATTCCCTTCTTCTCTCCCTGTCTTCTGCTCTCTCCTGCTATGTGAATACATAGTAAGAAGGCCAGCATCTGCAAGCCAGGGAGACACACCTCCCAGAACCCCACTGTGCTGGCACCCTGAGCTCAGACTTTGCTACTCCAGACCTGTTAGAAAATAAACATCTGTGGTTTGAGACACCCCGTCTGTGGTGTTTGGCTAGCCTAAGCAGGGCAGATGGGCATATATTACTGGGCGATCAGAACCAGGAATGGATGCCCTGTGTCCACAGCTCTGCTCCTTGTGCTCCTTTTAACATCCTTGCAAATGTAGCAGTTACTCCCTTTCTGGTAGCCAAGGGGAGTCCCAGCCTCCTACCACCCCATACCTCTGCCTACAAGCCCTTTCTCAGCAGGATGGACAACTTCATTCTTGAGAATCTATGAGCAGGTAAGAGATGCTCAGAGGCTTCAAAATAGCCTCCAAGTCATCTCTTCATTCCCAGAAAAGCCCTTGGGCTCCAAGACCCAGGCCCATCTCCCACCCCTCATGTCCAGTCCACAGAAGAGCCATTAGTCCTGAAGGCACCCACCTCTGTCCCACCATGGGGGGATGGAACTCCCGGTCTCCTGGGTGGGTGCAAAGATTAGGGGCACCGATGGAGGGCCCAGGCCTGCGTGAGTCCCTAGTGCGTCAACCATAGCCTATGTAGTGCTGACTGTGAGCAGCAGCAGTCAACGAGGAAGGGTGACCAAAGCCAGCTCAGTGACTGCCGCTGTGCGCCTCTGGGTCCCTGTCTACTGAACCTCTCAGGGGCTCGTTCCCGGTCTGGAGTGGGGCCAGAGGTGGTGGGTACTATTCGTAAGGCCACAGAGGATATAAAAAGCACACACACAGGACACTGCCAGTGCAGATGGCACTCCGCAGCGTTAGCTGCTATGGTACTTGTCATGTTGCTCCTGTACCGCCACTTTTCACATGTGGCCTCACCGAAGAGTCCTGTGATCCTGTCACCAAATGCTAGCCTGTGTGCCCCTGCACAGTGAGGCCAAATAAACTGAAATGTGGGGGGCTGAAGCAAACAAAGGTTTGCTGCAGAGCCAAGCAAGGAGTACAGGGGGCTTGTGCTCAACTCTCGATGGTTTCAGGGAGAAGTCTTTATAGGCAACATTCGGGGTGAGGGCTGCAGGGTATGTGACTTTCTTCTGATCGGTTGGTGGTAAGATGATAGGGAGTGCTTCCACGAATCTCAATCACAGTAGATTGAGATTTCTGGCTGAAATCTGGGGTCTTGGCATACAGTTCCATCTTCCACCTGGGTAGGAGTCTTAGTTCCTGCAGAAGAACTCAAAGATATTGGTATGAGTGTCTCTTGAGGGGGAACCAAGACACTACTCCAAGACTGCACTGCGGTTTCTTGGCTGTTCCTCTTTCATTTCTACATCTCCTCCGTTCCCTGATAGCAACTCTTTGAACCTGCCTATTGAGGAGGAACTAAAAAGCCTCCTGATGAGAGTGAAAGAGGAGAGTGAAAAAGCTGGCTTAAAGCTCAACATTCAGAAAACGAAGATCATGTTATCTGGTCCCATCACTTAATGGGAAATAGATGGGGAAACAGTGGAAACAGTGGCAGACTTTATTTTTGGGGGCTCCAAAATCACTGCAGATGGTGATTGCAGCCATGAAATTAAAAGACGCTTACTCCTTGGAAGGAAAGTTATGACCAACCTAGATAGCATATTCAAAAGCAGAGACATTACTTTGCCAACAAAGGTTCATCTAGTCAAGGCTATGGTTTTTCCAGTGGTCATGTATGGATGTGAGAGTTGGACTCTGAAGAAAGAGTCCAACTCTTTCTTCGGCTGAGCACTGAAGAATTGATCCTTTTGAACTGTGGTGTTGGAGAAGACTCTTGAGAGTCCCTTCGACTGCAAGGAGATCCAACCAGTCTATTCTAAAGGAGGTCAGCCCTGGGTGTTCTTTGGAAGGCATGATGCTAAAGCTGAAACTCCAGTACTTTGGCCACCTCACGCGAAGAGTTGACTCATTGGAAAAGACTCTGATGCTGGGAGGGATTGGAGGCAAGAGGAGAAGGGGACGACAGAGGATGAGATGGCTGGATGGCATCACCGACTTGATGGACGTGAGTTTGAGTGAACTCCGGGAGTTGGTTATGGACAGGGGGGCCTGGCATGCTGCAATTCATGGGGCCACAAAGAGTCAGATATGACTGAGCCACTGAACTGAACTGATTGGTACTCAGGGAAGGTCTAGGAGGTTGAACCTTTTTCCCACAAACAAGAAATGGGGGACATAGAAAGCATTTGTACCCAGGAGGGCCCCACAGCATCAGTCTCAGTTTCAAACTCTGTGAAGTGATATCATTAACCCAGGAAGTCAGGGAATCTGGGGCTCCAGGAAGCCAAGGCCATCAGGCAATCCAAGAACCAGACATGAACCCCTATTTCCAGAGCCCAGTGGGCAGTGATCCCAGATGCTGCAGGGCGGGGGACACAGAAGTGGAGCACTAGCCACAGGACCCACCCTCCCTGTACCTTGACAGTGGGCATGTGCGACCCGGGGGCCCAGGGAAGGGAACATGGCCAGGGCCAAACAGGAGCAAAGGAGGGATGCAGTGATGATTAGGAGCAGGGAAGGTTACCTTGCAGGGGATCTGGGCACCTGGCTGAGGAGGGTGCTGGGTTCAGCACCAGCCGTCACCACTCACATGGAACCTCCAGGCAGTAGCACAGGGAAAGGAGAGAGAAGAGACAGTCTTGGTTATCAGGCTTTTTTCACATTCTCCTCAACAAAGTTACCACACAGCCCTCCAACCAGAAACACAGCTGTTGGCTTTAAGACTGGACTCAGCCAAGCCAGGGGCTCCTGCCCTCTTCTGTGAACACTGACCACCCACCTTCTAGGCCTTTCTGGAGAAGGGAGAGCCAGACCTCCCCAAGCAGCTGATTCCATGGTTCATGGATGATCAGCAGCTAACACCACGGTTCATGGATAAAGAGAGCAGGGGAGTGGAAGAGCCCTGGCCTCCCACCCCAAGGGACATGTGGCCATCACTTCTATCTCCACACAGCCTAGAGCTTCAGCTGCCCAAGCCTCTTCCCTCCCCAACCCCAACCTCAAGTCTCAGATCATTGTCTGACCAGTCTGTGAGCCATATATGAAGCACCATTTTGAACATAAAGTATAACATGTATATGCAAATTCTGAGAGTTCAGAGCAATTCCTCCTTTGAGGATTTTCTCATCCATTGTCTGCCTTTTCAACAGCCCTGTAAGGTGGTTTGGAGAAAGTACCATTCTATCCATTTTGCAGGTGGAAAAAGGAAGTCTCCATGTATGAGTCAGGGTTATTACGGCTGACTGCTATAATGACCAGAAAAAAAAAAAAAAAATCCCTTATTTCTTATTCATTCAAACCCAGTGCAGATGCTCTGCTCTGTGGCCAGATCCAGCCATTTTGGGATGGCGTTGTCTTTGGGGGGTCTTTGGGGTCCTCCCCAGGACACCCTGCAAGCTGCTGGTCAATCCAGGAAAGTGTGGAGAACCACACAGGATGTGGTTCTTCAGGCCTGAAGGTTGACATGCCCCTGGCTTCAGCCCAAGTCCTATTGACCAAATCACAGTCGTATGACCCAAGCTTTACTGCCAGAGAGGCTGAAAGGTATAGTCCAAGTGTGCCCAGGAAGAGGAACTGGGGCTGGGGCATCAAGCCAAGGTCCTGCCAGCTCCAGGTTAGATGCCTGGGCCCTGGCTCCCCTCACCCCACCACCTATCCTCCCATAGGAGTTCCCCACACATGTTCTCTCTGAGTCTACTTCTGGGACACAGACTCAACCAAGACTGTTCAAACTGAACCCCCACATGTGGCTTCAGCTACAGGATTTGTGATCAATTAAAAACCAGAGAAGTATAAAGAGACAGGAAGATATTTCCATTCACCTAAGAGGAAATTGCAAGGAGGGAGATTAAAACCACATTTGAATTACAGAAAAAATAATTGGCAAAGTTCCTGGAATCCAAGTACATTCCTGTAATGAGTAGAATTCGCCTCTCCTCCACTGCTAAGCTGTGAGCCTCCGATTTCAGAAGGCCCGACTTAATTACAGTCTAGTTGGATATTAAAGTCGCAGCGACTCAAGTTCATCAACAGTTGCCTAATTACAAGGTCTCAGGAGGGGGGTCTATAATCAGTTTTTAAAAGAATATCTCCTACACGTAGCACCTTCCACAAGTGGCCCCTAGAATCTTTCCAAACATGAGTTAACGTCCCTTTGGAAGATTCCAGGCATGTGAACTTTGCCGTGCGTGCATGCCCCATCACGTCTGACCTTTTTGCAACCTCATGGACTGTTGCCCGCCAGGCTCTTCTGTCCATGGAATTTTCCAGGCAAGAATACTGGAGTGGTTGCCATTTCCTGTGAACTTTGGTGATGGACAAAATTTGGAGTCTCTGTCAGCAAAATAGGTGTGACTCAGATACAGAAGCATGCAGACACTGGTTCAAGGTTCAAACCACGAAAGGAAAGGTACAAAGTAAACATGTCAAGGGTAGAGAGGAGTTTGTCTCCCAGCTCTTGTGGGGAGGGAGTCAGGGGACCCAGAGGCCTATCTCAGTTCTGGCCAGCTTCCATTTCCAGAACACTGTGTTCATGCAAAGAAGGGCCTCAAAACAAGTCAGTGGTCAGGAATTCCAGGACTGGCCTTCCTCCCACAGTGCCCACACAACATGCCGCGCATCCTCTGGGCCATGAACAGGAGCTGTAGCCCTGGCACCTGCTGCATCCTGTCTCGCCCATGACAGCCTCCGACACAGTACCCAGGTCTGGCAGCCAAAACTCTCCAAAATCATCACCTCTACTGCACACCAGAAAACGTGCCTCCAGCTCTCACCAGCTGCTCCTCTGCTAAGGCAAAGTAGCTGTGGGGAAAATCTCAGCCACCTGCCTCAGCCAAGCAGTCAGTGGGGAGTCTTTTACCCGCCCCAAGACTGACTCTTCTCCCCCAACCTCCACACATATCTATACCTCCTTGCAGGCCCACCAAGACAACCCCACTTTCCTTCCAGGGACTTTCCCCGGGCAGGATTCTCCCTCAACTTTGCCTGATCCACACAGGATGCTCATCCGTCTGTCTCACTACCGGCCCTGGAGAAATGTGGGTTCCCAGCGCACTACACAGCCAAGGGATGGTGCCCAGCAGAGGATCATATGAACCAGGGAGTTGGTGGAGAGCCAGGAGCTTGGCAAAAACACCTCCTTCCTGATGCATAAATCTTGTCACCAAAATATTGTTCTTCCTTCACTTTTCAAACAATTTTAAGCTGTTGTCAATCTGACCCATGGTTTATTTGGAGCCATGGGACAGGCAAAATCTGTGTTATCTACTGCTATGTAACAGATGACACAAAAACCATCATCTTAAATCAGAATACTTTTTTATTATCCCACAGTTTCTATGGGCCAGAATCTGGACTTGCCTTAGCCTCTGATGAGGGGGGTCTCTCGTGTGCCCATGGTCAGGCTCTCAGCTGGGGCTGCCGTGTCATCTGAGGGCTTGACTGGGGGGCTCTGTTTTCAAGCTCTCTCACACAGCTTTTTGACACACCCAGTCCCTTGCCACATGGGCTTCTCCATGGGACTGCTTCATGACATGACAGCCCATATCCCTAGGATGAATGACCCAGCAGAGAGCAAGAGAAAGCACCCAAGATGAGCCTTTTGTAATCTGATCTCAGAAGTAACATCCCATCACTTCTGCCAAGAAGACATCCCTGGTGGTCCAGCAGTAAAGAATCCACCTGCCAAAGCAGGGGACATGGGTTCGATCCCTGGTCCAGGGAGATTCCACATGGCACAGGGCAGCTAAGCTTGTGCAACTAGAGAAAACTGGCAAGCAGCAATGAAGACTCAGCACAGCCAAAAATAAGTAAATTAAGATTTTTTGCAAACTTAAAGAAGTGAGCCAAAAAATTCAACCCGCATCCAAGAGGAGATTCCACAAGGGCACAGATCCCAGGAGGAAGTAATCCATGGGGCCATCTGAGAGGCCATCCACCGCATTCTCATCGCTGTGGCAGATCACAGCTTCCTACAGCAGCATCTCCCACCCCACGTGCTCTTCTAGACCTTGCTGGTCACCTGCCATGAGGTGGAGTCAATGTCCTCTCTCCTGGCACCTGGGTGAAGCCTTAAGACTTTCGATCCATATCAAGTGGCAGAGGTGATAGTGTGTGACTTTCAAGGCTTCTACCCTGTTTTCTAGAAACACTCACTTTTGGAAACAAGCTGCCCTGCTTTAAAGAAGCCCAAGCAGCCTGTAGACAGGCATCAGGATCCCAGGTCCACAGTCCAAGCCGAGTTCCCAGCTGATAGTCAGCACCTACGTGCCATGCGTGTATACCATCTTGGACAAGACCCCTCAGCTTGTGCCATGAGCAGCCCAAATTGAAAATTTATGAAGAAGACAGATTATTCTTATTCTTAAACTACTTAATCTTGGGGTGACTTGTTGTCCAGTGATAGATAACCAATACAGTTCCCAAATGTCCCTTCCCAGTGGAGGGGCAAACCTGAGAGACCCCCAATCTACCACCCCCAGGCCAAAGCTGGCAGGAAGAACTCATGGACAAGGCCAGGAAAGAGTGGCCATCTGGTATCCCACAGGTACCAGGCTGAGTCCAAGACAAGAGTACGGGTGAGCCACCACCCAGAGTCTGGGAACCCCAGGACAAGTGGGGCAGGCTCACACAGGCAGAGTCTGGAGCCCAGTGGAGTCCAGCCCAGACAGCAGACTTGCCACTGTGCAGAACTTGGAACAGCTTCCTTGAAGACATGTCCCTGGCCAGGAATGCAAGGTAGATTTCAGCCACAGTCAGCCATTCCCAGATCCTCCTGTAGGGAAGGGGACATCAGAGTTCCCACACAAGGGTACTGTCAGGAATGGCTGAGCTGGAGAGCAGCCCCATGAAGCTGGAGCTGGGCCAGTGAGACTCCACTCCCTGGCCGACCTGAGGGAGGAGAAGGAGGAGGGCTTGGGAGCAGCATTGAAGCCCAGGTACTAGCCTTGCCAGGCACAGAGGATGGAGATCATGGAATCCTGTAGGTCCCCGGCCTTCTTCATCCAACTCTCCAGCCCCAACTTCCCCATAGGTGGATGAGGAAGCCAAGATCACATTTCAGGAAAACTCTTGCACAAAAAAACCCTTTTATATTTTTATTTTTTGAGAGAAAAAATGCGTGTGTGTGTGTGTCAGTGGCTCAGTCATGTCCGACTCTTTGCGACCCCATGGACTGTAGCCCACCAGGCTCCTCTGTCCATGGGGATTCTCCAGGCAAGAATATTGGAGTGGGTTGCCATGCTCTCCTCCAAGGGAATCTTCCCAGCCCAGGGATCAAACCTGCCCCTCTTACATCTCCTGCATTGGCAGGCAGGTTCTTTACCCACTAAGCCACCTGGGGAGCACAAGAAAAAGGCAGGATGTGGTAAAGTCAAGGAAAAAGCTGCTGTTCTCACATACCAAACTCTGGTAAAGAAGGATCAGCAGGGTGGACAGGGGAGCATCTGAAGAAAGAGAACCCCCTCCCCCATAGCAAGAAGTAGGGGCCCCAGACAATATCCAGCACCCAGCCAACAAGATGCCCAAGGGAACTGGTGAGCTGGCAGTGTTTTCTTTCAAAAGTGACCCTTTCTGTGATCGTATCAGAGAGCCAGATATCCAGCTTTGTCAGTGACATCACACACACACACACACATCATCATCATCATCATCTTTGCACAAGAGTAATCATAACCAAAATATAAGAATAAGATAAAATTGCACTTGTAAAAAATGTTCACATTAAACATCTCAGTGTGACGTCCCATGTAAACCTCTTTTTAAAACAATGATATTTTGGTGCCTGAAACATCATAACATTTTCCATGGCCTTTTTCTAGTACCCTATGCCCTGGGGCCAGGTCCCGGGTGAACTGACCTGCACCTGAGCAGAAGCTGCTGGATGGCCTGGGAAGGCCTTGCCAGGCAGGTTACATTAGGCAACAGTGTGGAATGGCCACTCCCCCTCCCCCGACCCTGGGGATGGGACTAGCCGGGAGCCGGAGCTAAGGCTTGCACAGCTCTTGACTTCCAGGCTGAGAGGGGCCTGGAAAGGAAGCAGACATGCTTGGAATTCCAAAAATGCACCCCTGTCTCAGGCCTCTGCCTGCTACCCAGGCCTCCTGGGACTCCAAGAGCAGGGAATAGGGCCTGGAAAATAAGCCCAATCACCAGTCCTCCCAGAGACAGGGTGGAATTTGTGCCCACCCCCCACCCCCACTGAGTTCAGGATTTCCTGCTCAGACCCCAAAGCTGCCTGCGTGCCCAGTGGGCCAGCTCCAAGGATGAATGCTGGCCCTGCCACCCCTATAATGCAGTCTTCAGTGACCCCTTCCACACGTAAATGTCCAGGAGGGGCCAAGGAGCAGACATAAGCGGGGAGGGGGACACCCTTGTCAGACACCTGCCTCCTGACACAGGGCAAACTTTTTTCCCTTAGACCTTTGAACTCAGCTCATGCAGAATATCCTTCCTGACATTGGGGGCATTCTTAGAGGAGCCCACTTTGAAGAAATGATTATGTCCCTGAGACCAGGCTAGACAACCTCCAGCAAGCAGGTGTGGGCTCACAACAGTAGATGGGATGGCAGGCAGGTACAGCAGAGAGCACACAGCAGACTGGGGAGAGCAGACGGGGGACAGCAGAGAGGAGACAGCAGACGCAGGACAGCAGACAGGGGACAGCAGACGGGGGAGAGCAGACGGGGGACAGCAGACAGGGGACAGCAGATGGGGGACAGCAGACAGGAGACAGCAGACGCAGGACAGCAGACGGGGGACAGCAGACGGGGAGCAGCAGTCGGAGTGCGGGGAGGAGATGGCTGACTGGACAACAGCCTTCTTTCTAGCACCCCCACCTGTACTAGAGACCCTCCTTACATTCTTCATCTGTGCCTGAAAGTGTATGAGGGAAGTTCTTGCACTGAGCTGACCTATGAGTCTGGTGTCAGTGGTTTGAGTACAAATAGCACTTATTTCTCCTCCAATCACTACTTTCAGACCTGTGTCAAGCCTCCCTTTGGGCACATTCTAGTACCAAAAATCCAATCTGAAAGACAAGTGTCCATGTGTCTAGTCTCATTAAAACTCATCCTGCTAGCCGTGCTTCCCTCCCCTGGGCTGGTTGGAAGATTCGAGCTGAGGGAAAGGGCCTCCCTGGCAAGGTGTCACCTCCCCTTGTGAGGAGGTGCCCAGACAAGGTGCCTTGCTGGGATGTATGGGCACTTGTCAAGGGAGTGGTCCTACAGGCCCCTACCCACTTGTGCCCAACTGTTCCTGCAGTCTCCCACCCAGAGCCCAGCACTGCTTGTGGGAGTTCACAGCAGGGCTAAAGCCTCCATGCTAAAGGGCACCGTGACTCACAGGTGGGCAAACTCCCGGGGCTGGTCCCTCTCCAGTCCTCTCCCTGTTCCGCAAAGCCCAGGCCAGAGCACAGTGCCAGCCTGCTCAGCCAAGGCCTGGACAGCCCGTTTTCCACATGCAGGGCCCTCTAAGTTCCAGGAAGGACCTCCTTTCTCTCCCAGGGCTCTCCTCATGGGCAGCTCCAGTTCCTGTTATTGATGGCTATCTCATCACTGTGTCCTCACATTGCTGAGTGGGATGGGAAGGGTGGTGTCATCTTTCTCTTGCATATTCCCTAATCATCTCCCAACAACTCCACCTCCTAATATCATCACACTGAAGATTATGAATTTGGGGAAACACAAATATTCAATTCATAAAAGAGACAGATATTCAGATATTCATGATACTGTAAAATTTATGTTGCTGTCTGGGAACCCTTGGGCTAACCTTTCCAAGGAAGTTGAAATGTCAAATTATTTTCATAATAATACGGAGACATTCTTTGTCTTTTTCACTGTCATTCTCTCACAAACACACCCAGGAGTTTTTCAGAGCCGGTTGACATGTAACATATCCTCACTCTGATACCTAGTGACATGTATACTGTGTATTTCTGTTTTACGAATTTCCCAATTTTGAATTATGAGATGGTGAACTCAATGAAACTAAGCCATGCCGTGTGGGCAACCCAAGATGGGCAGGTCATGGTGGAGAGATCTGACAGAATGTGGTCCACTGGAGAAGGGAATGGCAAACCACTTCAGTATTCTTGCCTTGAGAACCCCATGAACAGTATGAAAAGGCAAAATAATAGGATACTGAAAGAGAAACTCCCCTGGTCAGTAGGTGCCCAATATGCTACTGGAGATCAGTGGAGAAATAACTCCAGAAAGAATGAAGGGATGGAGCCAAAGCAAAAAGAATACCCAGCTGTGGATGTGACTGGTGATAGAAGCAAGGTCCAATGCTGTAAAGAGCAATATTGCATAAGAACCTGGAATGTCAGGTCCATGAATCAAGGCAAATTGGAAGTGGTCAAACAAGAGATGGCAAGACTGAATGTCGACATTCTAGGAATCAGAGAACTGAAATGGACTGGAATGGGTGAATTTAACTCAGATGACCATTATATCTACTACTGTGGGCAGGAATCCCTCAGAAGAAATGGAGTAGCCATCATGGTCAACAAAAGAATCCGAAATGCAGTACTTGGATGTAATCTCAAAAATGACAGAATGATCTCTGTTCATTTCCAAGGCAAACCATTCACAGTAATCCAAGTCTATGCCCCAACCAGTAATGCTGAGGAAGCTGAAGTTGAACGGTTCTATGAAGACCTAAAAGACCTTTTAGAACTAACACCCAAAAAAGATGACCTTTTCATTATAGGGGACTGGAATGCAAAAGTAGGAAGTCAAGAAACACCTGGAGTAACAGGCAAATTTGGTCTTGGAATATGGAATGAAGCAGGGCAAAGACTAATAGAGTTTTCCCGAGAAAATGCACTGGTCATAACAAACACCCTCTTCCAACAACACAAGAGAAGACTCTATACATGGACATCACCAGATGGTCAACACCGAAATCAGATTGATTACATTCTTTGCAGCCAAAGATGGAGAAGCTCTATACAGTCAGCAAAAACAAGACCAGGAGCTGACTGTGGCTCAGACCATGAACTCCTTATTGCCAAATTCAGACTTAAATTGAAGAAAGTAGGGAAAACCACTAGACCATTCAGGTATGACCTAAATCAAATCCCTCATGACTACACAGTGGAAGTGAGAAATAGATTTAAGGGCCTAGATCTGATAGATAGAGTGCCTGATGAACTATGGAATGAGGTTCATGACATTGTACAGGAGACAGGGATCAAGACCATCCCCATGGAAAAGAAATGCAAAAAAGCAAAATGGCTGTCTGGGGAGGCCTTACAAATAGCTGAGAAAAGAAGAGAAGCGAAAAGCAAAGGAGAAAAGGAAAGATATAAGCATCTGAATGCAGAGTTCCAAAGAATAGCAAGAAGAGATAAGAAAGCCTTCCTCAGCGATCAATGCAAAGAAATAGAGTAAAACAACAGAATGGGAAAGACTAGAGATCTCTTCAAGAAAATCAGAGATACCAAAGGAACATTTCATGCAAAGATGGGCTTGATAAAGGACAGAAATGGTATGGACCTAACAGAAGCAGAAGATATTAAGAAGAGGTGGCAAGAAAACACAGAAGAACTGTACAAAAAAGATCTTCACGACCCAGATAATCATGATGGTGTGATCACTGACCTAGAGCCAGACATCCTGGAATGTGAAATCCAGTGGGCCTTAGAAAGCATCACTAGGAACAAAGCTAGTGGAGGTGATAGAATTCCAGTTGAGCTATTCCAAATCCTGAAAGATGATGCTGTGAAAGTGCTGCACTCAATATGCCAGCAAATTTGGAAAACTCAGCAATGGCCACAGGACTGGAAAAGATCAGTTTTCATTCCAATCCCAAAGAAAGGCAATGCCAAAGAAAGCTCAAACTACCGCACAATTGCACTCATCTCACATGCTAGTAAAGTAATGCTCAAAATTCTCCAAGCCAGGCTCCAGCAATATGTGAACCATGAACTTCCTAATGTTCAAGCTGGTTTTAGAAAATGCAGAGGAACCAGAGATCAAATTGCCAACATCCGCTGGATCATGGAAAAAGCAAGAGGGTTCCAGAAAAACATCTATTTCTGCTTTATTGACTATGCCAAAGCCTTTGACTGTGTGGATCACAATAAACTGTGGAAAATTCTGAAAGAGATGGGAATACCAGACCACCTGATCTGCCTCTTGAGAAATTTGTATGCAGGTCAGGAAGCAACAGTTAGAACTGGACATGGAACAATAGACTGGTTCCAAATAGGAAAAGGAGTACATCAAGGCTGTATATTGTCACCCTGTTTATTTAACATATATGCAGAGTACATCATGAGAAACGCTGGACTGGAAGAAACACAAGCTGGAATCAAGATTGCTGGGACAAATATCAATCACCTCAGATATGCAGATGACACCACCCTTATGGCAGAAAGTGAAGAGGAACTAAAAAGCCTCTTGATGAAGGTGAAAGTGGAGAGTGAGAAAGTTGGCTTAAAGCTGAACATTCAGAAAACGAAGATCATGGCATCTGGTCCCATCAGTTCATGGGAAATAGATGGGGAAACAGTGGAAACAGTGTCAGACTTTATTTTTCTGGGCTCCAAAATCACTACAGATGGTGACTGCAGCCATGAAATTAAAAGACGCTTACTCCTTGGAAGAAAAGTTATGACCAACCTAGATAGCATATTCAAAAGCAGAGACATTGCTTTGCCAACAAAGGTCCGTCTAGTCAAGGCTATGGTTTTTCCAGTGGTCATGTATGGATGTGAGAGTTGGACTGTGAAGAAGGCTGAGCGCCGAAGAATTGATGCTTTTGAACTGTGGTGTTGGAGAAGACTCTTGAGGGTCCCTTGGACTGCAAGGAGATCTAACCAAGTCCATTCTAAAGGAGATCAGTCCTGGGATTTCTTTGGAAGGAATGATGCTAAAGCTGAAACTCCAGTACTTTGGCCACCTCATGGGAAGAGTTGACTCATTGGAAAAGACCCTAATGCTGGGAGGGATTGGGGGCAGGAGGAGAAGGGGACGACAGAGGATGAGATGGCTGGATGGCATCACTGACTCGATGGATATGAGTCTGGGTGAACTCTGGGAGTTGGTGATGGACAGGGAGGCCTGGCGTGCTGCGATTCATGGGGTCGCAAAGAGTCGGACTCGACTGAGCGACTGAACTGATCTGATCTGATCTGAACGCAGGTAGATATAACTGTGTTGCTGATAAGTGGTAAACAACCAGGTATCCAAACAATAAAGCCCTGATATGTAGCATTTGCCATTTCCATATTGTAAATATTCTCACCATGGCCCATTTTAAGCCACCAAAGTAGTGTCACTGAACAGAGTCAGGAAAAGAGATTATAACCACCAGCCAGCTGGTCAGAGACAGCTCTATTACAGCACAGTCCTGGGGAAAAAAAAAAAAAAAAAAAAAAACACAAACAGGAGCTTTTTAGGGTCTTCAACAATTTTTAAGAGTGTAAAAGGGTCCTGAGATCAAAAAGTTTTGAGAACTACTGCTCTACATCACCCTGACCAAAAGATGTACAAAGGACAGCCCTGGACACAGTCAGAACACAGGAAACTGGGGAGCTGGTTCCCTGACATGCAAGCCTGCCAGGGGAGTGCCTGGTGGAGACTCAAGCAAGGGGGACTTCACTAGAGGGTCAGAGAAAGTGCAGCGAGAGGACTGAGGGGGAAGTGACCTCAGGTCTGGAAAGGCAGGAGGAGCAGGCCCTTAGCCAGGGGCTGGAGAGCCTGGGCTCAACTGTCAGGGGACCTGGTACCTCCAGAATCTGCTGTGATCAGGCTGTTGGCCCAGCCGCCCTGGTCTGCTCTGAGCCACTGTCCTCTACAGGACCCCTCAAATGGAGCAGCAGGAGGCTGGCAGCTTGAAGAATGATTTAAACAGAGAAGACCTCTCTGGAAAGCAATGAACTAAGCCAGATAGGCCAGACATGAACTTAGGCGCTAACCCTGAGACCAACCAGTAGAAGCAAGAGCTGCCCAGCTGAAGCCTGGGCCCATGACCACCCTGACCTGGTCAGCTCACCATGCTTTTACCCAGCTCCCCCACCAGCCCAGCTCTGCTCAAGGAACTAGGAACCCCAGGAAGAATAAGGCTGACCTGCCCTCCCTGGTGAGGGACAGACAGGGAAAACCTGGGGGTGGAAGGGCCACAGGATACAGACAGCGGAAAGCCCAGGGGAGGCTTCAGCCAGTGAACTGGTCAGTAAGGGGCGAAGGACCAGGTGCCAGGCCATGAAAGTGAAAGTGAAAGTCGCTTAGTCATGTCCGACTCTTTGCGACCCCATGGACTATAGAGTCCATGAGATTCTCTAGGCCAGAATACTGGAGTGGGTAGCCTTTCCCTTCTCCAAGGGATCTTCCCAACCCAGGGATGGAACCCAGGTCTCCTGCATTGCAGGCAGATTTTTTACCAGCTGAGCCATAAGGGAAGCCCAAGAATACTGGAGTAGGTAGCCATCCCTTCTCCAGGGGATCTTCCCGACCCAGGAATCGAACTGGGGTCTCCTGCACTGCAGGCAGATTCTTCACCAACTGAGCTATGAGGGAAGCCCCAGGCCATGGAGGAGCCCTGCCTCCCAGTCCCAAGGCTGGTTCATACCCCAGGGCACGGGAGGCAGGGCCTCGGGGCCCCCAGAGCACAGAAAATACTGAGGGTGAAACCCTGTGCAGGAAACAATGGCTACAGAGTAAAAATTCCTATTGATCATCCAGCTAGAAACTCCAAACTGCCAGGTTTCCTGGGTCCCAAGGGGCCAGATGAACTGGTCCCCGTTTTATTCACATGCTCTGCCCAGAAAATTCCCCATCCCCCACTTCTAGGATGGAAGATCCCCCACTACAGATCCCTCTCCCCTGCCATCCTCCCCTCCCCGCAGCTTGGGTGCCCAGGCGAATGTCAGTAAATGGCCTTTCGGCCCAAGCTCTGTGAAGGTGGTTTGGTTTTAGTGACCAATAATTAAAAATCAGATTTCCATTTGCAGAAGCACAGTCAGCAATGGGGAAATGAGGAATCAGATCGTTGAACAGGAGGAATTAGCAGTGCTCAGGGCTAAGCATGGATGAACAAACAGCACATGTTTGCCATGGCATCACTTCATCTTTGTCATCATTTCCCCATCCACTGACTTTAAAATGCGTCAAGCGCCTTTTACACAAACCATCCCATTTAATTTTCCCAATCCCCATAAGATAAGCAGGACTCACCCTCCATTTGTTGCTGTTCAGTCGCTAAGTTGTGTCCGACTCTTTGTCACCCCATGGACTACGGCATGCCAGGCTCCCCTGTCCTTCACTCTCTCATTTGTCCAAATTCATGTCCACCGAGTCAGTGATACTATCCAACCATCTTATCCTCTGCTGCCCCCTCTCCTTTTGCCTTCAGTCTTTCCCAGCTTCAGATATATATAATAAATACATATAAGTTTGAAAAAGTAACACAAATGTGCCCAAAGTCACCAGCTGGTATAGTGGGGCCAGGATTCACCCCAGGCCTATCTGATCCCACAGCCCTCAGCCACCAAGATCTGTAGATCAAATGTGGTAACCTGTTAGCTTCAGACACACAACCAGAAACACTAATGCACCTCTGAAAAAGCTGAAGAAGGGGAAAATAGAATGGGATTTCCATTGCATTCCATTCCATTTCCATCAAGTAAATACTTAATGTACATGCAAAACCATAGAGGCTTGCCTCATTCACAGTGAACCTTCCCATTGTCCCAGAGCTGCAGGATGGCTGGGGCCATCAGAGGGATGGGCAGACCCCTGTCTGGTGGAGGCAGAGGTGAGGGTCCACCGGGCAGTGCAGCAGAGTGAACATAGCAGGACCTGCATCTCAGCTTGCCCGCAGCTCCAGGAGGTAAAGTATGTAACCTAGGCTGATCCAAACAGCACATCTCACCCACTGGGCCCCAGTGATCAGTTCAGGTATAAGCAGGTGGCCCAAGTTTATCTGATTGGAAAGAGTAGCACATGGGCAGGAATTCTAAGACACGGGGCTTACTCTAGTAAGTAGAACATGATCTAGTTCTAGATCATGTAACTGTACAGGAGTGAGGCCTAGAATTGAAACAGACATATGCTACTGTGATGGAAATCAATCTGAGAGGAGACTGGCCATAGAATTGAGTACAGAGGAGAATCACAGAGAAATGAAGACAGAGGTCTTGAATTTTACTTATAGGAGACAATGGGGCAGGGACCTCTGGGTTCTCGCAAAAATGGCCATTCCTTCCTCTATTTCTCTTAGAAACAGAAATGTGATTTTGTACAGCAATGTGCCCAAAAGAAAATTTACATTTCCCAGCCTCCCTTGCACCAGAGGAGACCATGTGACCAATTCTGTCCAATGGTACATTGGTAGAAGTTCTCAGACAGGGCTTCCAGAAAAGTTTCTTTCAAAAGGAAGCCCTTCTAGTCACTAGTGTGCTGAAGGTTCTAGGCCAGGCAACTAAGCAAGAAAATGAAATGCAAGGTATCCAAATTGGAAAGGAAGAAGTAAAACTATCTACTTACAAATCATACAATCTTGTACATACCCTAAGGAATACATGCTCAAACAAACAAACAAAAAACTCTTTGAGCTAATTGAGAAAATTTGCAGGATACAAGATAAATGTACCTAAGTCAGTTGTATTTCTATATACTAACAACGAATAATCCAAAAACGAAAATAAGAAAACAATTCTATGGACAATAGCAGCAAAAATAAACTACTTAGGAATTAATTTAACAAAAATGTAAGAATTGTACATTGAGAATTACAAAATATTGTTGAAAAATTAGAGCTAGGCAAATTGAGAGCCACTTGGCATTCATGGATTGGAAGACTTAACATCCAAAATTGCTCTACAAGGGAGGAGCCAAGATGGCGGAGGAGTAGGACGGGGAGAACACTTTCTCCCCCACAAATTCATCAAAAGAGCATTTAAACGTCGAGTAAATTCCACAAAACAACTTCTGAATGCCGGCAGAGGACATCAGGCACCCAGAAAAGCAGCCCAACTCTTCGAAAGGAGAGAGAAGAAATACAGCTCCATCAACCAGAACATCAACACAAGCTTCCCTAACCAGGAAACCTTGACAAGCCACCTGTACAAACCCACACACAGCGAGGAAACGCCACAATAAAGAGAACTCCACAAACTGCCAGAATACAGAAAGGACACCCCAAACTCAGCAATTTAAACAAGATGAAGAGACAGAGGAATAGCCAGCAGATAAAGGAACAGGATAAATGCCCACCAAACCAAACAAAAGAGGAAGAGATAGGGAATCTACCTGATAAAGAATTCCGAATAATGATAGTGAAATTGATCCAAAATCTTGAAATTAAAATGGAATCACAGATAAATAGCCTGGAGGCAAGGATTGAGAAGATGCAAGAAAGGTTTAACAAGGACTTAGAAGAAATAAAAAAGAGTCAATATATAATGAATAATGCAATAAGTGAAATTAAAAACACTCTGGAGGCAACAAATAGTAGAATAACAGAGGCAGAAGATAGGATTAGTGAATTAGAAGATAGAATGGTAGAAATAAATTAATCAGAGAGGATAAAAGAAAAACGAATTAAAAGAAATGAGGACAATCTCAGAGACCTCCAGGACAATATTAAACGCTACAACATTCGAATCATAGGGGTCCCAGAAGAAGAAGACAAAAAGAAAGACCATGAGAAAATACTTGAGGAGATAATAGTTGAAAACTTCCCTAAAATGGGGAAGGAAATAATCACCCAAGTCCAAGAAACCCAGAGAGTCCCAAACAGGATAAACCCAAGGCGAAACACCCCAAGACACATAGTAATCAAATTAACAAAGATCAAACACAAAGAACAAATATTAAAAGCAGCAAGGGAAAAACAACAAATAACACACAAGGGAATTCCCATAAGGATAACAGCTGATCTTTCAATAGAAACTCTTCAAGCCAGGAGGGAATGGCAAGACATACTTAAAATGATGAAAGAAAATAACCTACAGCCCAGATTATTGTACCCAGCAAGGATCTCATTCAAGTATGAAGGAGAAATCAAAAGCTTTTCAGACAAGCAAAAGCTGAGAGAATTCTGCACCACCAAACCAGCTCTCCAACAAATACTAAAGGATATTCTCTAGACAGGAAACACAAAAATGGTGTATAAATTCGAACCCAAAACAATAAAGTAAATGGCAACGGGGTCATACTTATCAGTAATTACCTTAAACGTAAATGGGTTGAATGCCCCAACCAAAAAGACAAAGACTGGCTGAATGGATACAAAAACAAGACCCCTGCATATGTTGTCTACAAGAGACCCACCTCAAAACAGGGGACACATACAGACTGAAAGTGAAGGGCTGGAAAAAGATTTTCCATGCGAATAGGGACCAAAAGAAAGCAGGAGTAGCAATACTCATATCAGATAAAATAGACTTTAAAACAAAGACTGTGAAAAGAGACAAAGATGGTCACTACATAATGATCAAAGGATCAATCCAAGAAGAAGATATAACAATTATAAATATATATGCACCCAACACGGGAGCACCGCAGTATGTAAGACAAATGCTAACAAGTATGAAAGGAGAAATTAACAATAACACAATAATAGTGGGAGACTTCAATACCCCACTCACACCTATGGATAGATCAACTAAACAGAAAATTAACAAGGAAACACAAACTTTAAACGATACAATAGACCAGTTAGACCTAATTGATATCTATAGGACATTTCATCCCAAAACAATGAATTTCACCTTCTTCTCAAGCGCACATGGAACCTTCTCCAGGATAGATCACATCCTGGGCCATAAAGCTAGCCTTGGTAAATTCAAAAAAATAGAAATCATTCCAAGCATCTTTTCTGACCACAATGCAGTAAGATTAGATCTCAATTACAGGAGAAAAACTATTAAAAAATCCAACATATGGAGGCTGAACAACACGCTGCTGAATAACCAACAAATCACAGAAGAAATCAAAAAAGAAATCAAAATTTGCATAGAAACGAATGAAAATGAAAACACAACAACCCAAAACCTGTGGGACACAGTAAAAGCAGTCCTAAGGGGAAAGTTCATAGCAATACAGGCACACCTCAAGAAACAAGAAAAAAGTCAAATAAATAACCTAACTCTACACCTAAAGCAACTAGAAAAGGAAGAAATGAAGAACCCCAGGGTTAGTAGAAGGAAAGAAATCTTAAAAATTAGAGCAGAAATAAATGCAAAAGAAACAAAAGAGACCATAGCAAAAATCAACAAAGCCAAAAGCTGGTTCTTTGAAAGGATAAATAAAATTGACAAACCATTAGCCAGACTCATCAAGAAACAAAGGGAGAAAAATCAAATCAATAAAATTAGAAATGAAAATGGAGAGATCACAACAGACAACACAGAAATACAAAGGATCATAAGAGACTACTATCAACAATTATATGCCAATAAAATGGACAACGAGGAAGAAATGGACAAATTCTTAGAAAAGTACAACTTTCCAAAACTCGATCAGGAAGAAATAGAAAATCTTAACAGACCCATCACAAGCACGGAAATTGAAACTGTAATAAAAAATCTTCCAGCAAACAAAAGCCCAGGTCCAGACGGCTTCACAGCTGAATTCTACCAAAAATTTAGAGAAGAGCTAACACCTATCCTGCTCAAACTCTTCCAGAAAATTGCAGAGGATGGTAAACTTCCAAACTCATTCTATGAGGCCACCATCACCCTAATACCAAAACCTGACAAAGATCCCACAAAAAAAGAAAACTACAGGCCAATATCACTGATGAACATAGATGCAAAAATCCTTAACAAAATTCTAGCAAACAGAATCCAACAACACATTAAAAAGATCATACACCATGACCAAGTGGGCTTTATCCCAGGGATGCAAGGATTCTTCAATATCCGCAAATCAATCAATGTAATACACCACATTAACAAATTGAAAAATAAAAACCATATGATTATCTCAATAGATGCAGAGAAAGCCTTTGACAAAATTCAACATCCATTTATGATAAAAACTCTCCAGAAAGCAGGAATAGAAGGAACATACCTCAACATAATCAAAGCTATATATGACAAACCCACAGCAAACATTATCCTCAATGGTGAAAAATTGAAAGCATTTCCTCTAAAGTCAGGAACAAGACAAGGGTGCCCACTTTCACCATTACTATTCAACATAGTTTTGGAAGTTTTGGCCACAGCAATCAGAGCAGAAAAAGAAATAAAAGGAATCCAAATTGGAAAAGAAGAAGTAAAGCTCTCACTGTTTGCAGATGACATGATCCTCTACATAGAAAACCCTAAAGACTCCACCAGAAAATTACTAGAACTAATCAATGACTATAGTAAAGTTACAGGATATAAAATCAACACACAGAAATCCCTTGCATTCCTATACACTAATAATGAGAAAACAGAAAGAGAAATTAAGGAAACAACTCCATTCACCATTGCAACGGAAAGAATAAAATACTTAGGAATATATCTACCTAAAGAAACTAAAGACCTATATATAGAAAACTATAAAACACTGGTGAAAGAAATCAAAGAGGACACTAACAGATGGAGAAATATACCATGTTCATGGATTGGAAGAATCAATATAGTGAAAATGAGTATACTTCCTAAAGCAATCTATAGATTCAATGCAATCCCTATCAAGCTACCAACAGCATTCTTCACAGAGCTAGAACAAATAATTTCACAATTTGTATGGAAAAACAAAAAACCTCGAATAGCCAAAGCGATCTTGAGAAAGAAGAATGGAACTGGAGGAATCAACCTACCTAACTTCAGGCTCTACTACAAAGCCACAGTTATCAAGACAGTATGGTACTGGCACAAAGACAGAAATATAGATCAGTGGAACAAAATAGAAAGCCCAGAGATAAATCCACGCACATATGGACACCTTATCTTCGACAAAGGAGGCAAAAATATAAAATGGATTAAAGACAATCTCTTTAACAAGTGGTGCTGGGAACTCTGGTCAACCACTTGTAAAAGAATGAAACTAGAACACTTTCTAACACCATACACAAAAATAAACTCAAAATGGATTAAAGATCTCAACGTAAGACCAGAAACTATAAAACTCCTAGAGGAGAACATAGGCAAAACACTCTCTGACATACATCACAGCAGGATCCTCTATGACCCACCTCCCAGAATATTGGAAATAAAAGCAAAAATAAACAAATGGGACCTAATTAACCTTAAAAGCTTCTGCACATCAAAGGAAACTCTTAGCAAGGTGAAAAGACAGCCTTCAGAATGGGAGAAGATAATAGCAAATGAAGCAACTGACAAACAACTAATCTCCAGAATATACAAGCAACTCCTACAGCTCAACTCCAGAAAAATAAATGACCCAATCAAAAAATGGGCCAAAGAACTAAATAGACATTTCTCCAAAGAAGACATACAGATGGCTAACAAACACATGAAAAGATGCTCAGCATCACTCATTATCAGAGAAATGCAAATCAAAACCACTATGAGGTACCATTTCACGCCAGTCAGAATGGCTGCAATCCAAAAGTCTACAAGTAATAAATGCTGGAGAGGGTGTGGAGAAAAGGGAACCCTCTTACACTGTTGGTGGGAATGCAAACTAGTACAGCCACTATGGAGAACAGTGTGGAGATTCCTTAAAAAACTGGAAATAGACCTGCCTTATGATCCAGCAATCCCACTTCTGGGCATACACACTGAGGAAACCAGAAGGGAAAGAGACACGAGTACCCCAATGTTCATCGCAGCACTGTTTATAATAGCCAGGACATGGAAGCAACCTAGATGTCCATCAGCAGACGAATGGATAAGCAAGCTGTGGTACATATACACAATGGAGTATTACTCAGCCATTAAAAAGAATACATTTGAATCAGTTCTAATGAGGTGGATGAAACTGGAGCCTATTATACAGAGTGAAGTAAGCCAGAAAGAAAAACACCAATACAGTATACTAACGCATATATATGGAATTTAGAAAGATGGTAACAATAACCCTGTGTACGAGACAGCAAAAGAGACACTGATGTATAGAACAGTCTTATGGACTCTGTGGGAGAGGGAGAGGGTGGGAGGATTTGGGAGAATGGCATTGAAACATGTAAAATATCATGTATGAAATGAGTTGCCAGTCCAGGTTCAATGCACGATACTGGATGCTTGGGGCTAGTGCACTGGGACGACCCAGAGGGATGGAATGGGGAGGGAGGAGGGAGGAGGGTTCAGGATGGGGAACATATGTAAACCTGTGGCGGATTCATTTTGATATTTGGCAAATCTAATACAGTTATGTAAAGTTTAAAAATAAAATAAAATTAAAAAAAAAAAAAAACAAAATTGCTCTACAGAATTCAATACAATCCTTACCAAAATTCCAACTATCTTTCACAGAAATGGACAAGTTGATTCTAAAATTCACATGGAAATGCAAGGGACTTAGAATATCCAAAGCAATCCTGAAAAAAAGGACAAATTTGGGTAACATACAATTTCCAATTTCAAAACTTACCACAAAGCTACAGTAATCAGGACTGTATGGTATGGGCATAAGGCTCTATAGAGAGAGATAGATCAATACAACAGAATTGAGATTTCAGAAATAAACTCACACAGATATGATCAATGGAATTTCAACAAGGTTGCCAAGACAATTCAACAAATGGTACTTGAATAATAGAATATCCACATGGAAAATGAATTAATATGGACCCTGGCACGTATGCATGCTAAGTTGCTTCAGTCATGTCCAACTCTTTGCCACCCTGTGGACTGTAGCCCGCCAGACTCTCCTGTCCATGGGATTCTCCAGGCAAGAATACTAGAGTAGGTTGCCATGCCCTCCTCCAGGAGACCTTCCCAACCCAGAGATCAAACCCATGGCTTCTGCACTGCAAGCAGATTCTTTACCACTGAGCCATTGGGAAGGCCCAATATGGACACTCACCTCACACCATATACAAAAATTTACTCGAAGTGGATCAAAATCCTAAATGTTAGGGTTAAAATTATAAAAATCATAGAAGTAAACGGGAGTAAATCTTCATGATCTTAGGCAAGAGTTTCTTAGGTATGACACCCAAAGCACGTGGCCAAAATTAGAATAGGTTAATTGGATTTCATCAAAGTTAAAGCTTCTGTATATCAAAGGGCCTTATCAAGAGAGTAAAAAAGAAAACCCACAAAATAGGGAAAATATGTTAATTCATATAACAGGTAAGAATTTATATTCAGAACATTAAAAAAAAAACAAATTTTAAAATGGGTAAATTATTTAAATAGATATTTCTCTGAATAAGATATACAAATGGCCAGTAAGTGTACATGACGATGCCCAGCATCACTAGGCAAACCCAAATCACAGTGAAATACCACTTCACGCCAACAAGGATGACTTCAATCAAACAGACAGAAAATAACAAGTATTGGTGAGGATGTGATGAAATTGTAACCTGCATGAACTGCTGGTGGAAATGTAAAATAGTTCAGCCACTCTAAAAAACAGTCTGACAGTTCCTCAAAAAGCTAAACACAGGGTCACCACTTGACCCAGAAATTCCACTCAGAGTATATACATATGAATAGAGAAATGAAAATGTGTCTACACAATCAGTTGTAGAAAAATGTTCACAGCAGCATTATTCATGATAGCTGAAAAGTGGAAATACCCCAAATGTCCATCAGCGATGAACGAATGAACAAAATGTGGCACATCTGTGCAGTGGAGTATTATTCAGCAATAAAAAGGAGTGAAGTACTGATACACAGTATGACATGTATGAGCCTTGAAATCTGATGCTAAGTGAATGAAGCCAGACACGGAAGTCTTCCCAGAATAGGCAAATCCAAAGAAACAGAAAGTAGGTTCATACTTGCCAAGGTCTGGAGGAAGCAAGGAATCAGAGAGGACTGACTGCTAATCGATACAAGGCTTCTTTTGGGGGGGTAATGAAAATTTCTGCACTTAGCAGTGAGAATTACACTTTTGTGAATATTCAAAAAAACCTCTGAATTGTATACTTTAAGATGGTGAATTTTATGGTATGTGAAGTGCGTCTCGATTTTTTTAAACAATCCTTATCGTTTAAGCCAATTTGAGGTAGATTTTCTCTTTTCTTGTGAACAAAAGCAAATGCCTCTTCTCTGATATTCAATGGGGCTCCCCTGTCTGCTCTCTGCATTATTACCCTGCAGGGAGGGCAGTCTTCTTTCTCTTGGAACGTACATGGGGATGAGGCCTGGCTGTGACCCCCTGGGCCACTGGGACCAGGGATGACCTGAGAGAGCTGTCTCTAGGACCAGAGGTGTCCCCCAACTTCTGAGAAGTGACAAAGTCTCAGGCTCTGGCCCACATATCCTGGGTTTTTCTGGCTCAGAGCTCTTGAGGAGGAGGGACCACAAAGCAACCTCCTCAGGTTGTCTCATGAACCACCATCCCTTCTTCTGCAAGTCCTTGGCCAGCCCACATGGTCAGAGGCCCGTATGGTACCACAATCACCTCCCCTGGGCCAGAGCAGCCTGCATTGCTTCCATGAACAGGACAGGGAGGTGACAGGTGTCATGACTGACACACACCACACAGTCACCTCAGCCCCTTCCACAGTGGCATCCTGAAGAAGGCCGGTTATTCTGCTAAGCACATGATATGGGGTGTCTGTGTGTGTGTGTGTGTGTGTGTGTGTGTGTGTTTACACATGCTGAGAGGTCTCTCTGAGGCAGGTGGTAACTCTAGCTTTGAGGTGGTCCAGCCTAAATCCCCCACAGCCATGCTCAATGGTGGCAAGCTTTCAGACCCCTGCCTACAACCTGGGAACATGTAGCCTGTCACCAGGGACACCCTCAGCAGCTTCTGTCACAGGCAAGAAGTCATGTAGATTCAAATGAGAACAAGTGAGGCTCCCTGCCTCCTTGAGCTGATGTCCATTCCATCATCACAACATAGGTCAGCCATGCTGATGAGCAGCACGTCGGGACAGACCTCAAACCCTCTGCTCTCCAGCTTCAGTCAAAGGAGCATTATTCATGGAGGATTGCCCAGAGAACACACATTCCTTGGGCTCCTGGTGATCACATCCTTCAGAGAGCTGCAGGCCTGGCTGTGTGGTTTGGCCCATCAACATTGTCTGCTAAGAGCTGTTAAGACAGGCCCAGGAGAATAGGATTCTGTTGTTATTATGCTGTTGATTTGTTGAGGGTTTTCAACCTTTGTTAAAGTATGCATTCACACACAAAAAAAGGCACAGAAAAAAAGTGTGCAGACAGTGAAGTAAACACCCATGTAACAACCACCCACAGAAGGAAAGAATACATTGCCAACTCCCCGAAAGTCCCTGATGCCCTCACCTCACCAAAGATAACTTCATTTAAGTGGAACTATACAATTTGTTTGGAGAAGGCAATGGCATTCCACTCCAGTACTCTTGCCTGGAAAATCCCATGGACGGAGGAGCCTGGTAGGCTCCAATTCATGGGGTCTCTAAGAGTAAGGCACGACTGAGCAACTTCACTTTCACTTTTCACTTTCATGTGTTGGAGGAGGAAATGGCAACCCACTCCAGTGTTCTTGCCTGGAGAATCCCAGGGACGGGGGAGCCTAGTGGGCTGCCGTCTATTGGGTCACACAGAGTCAGACATGACTGAAGCGACTTACCAGTTACCATAAATTTGTTGGAAGGAAAGTTATAACCAACCTAGACAGCATATTCAAAAGCAGAGATATTACTTTGCCAACAAAGATCCATCTAGTCAAGGCTATGGTTTTTCCAGTAGTCATGTATGGATGTGAGAGTTGGACTGTGAAGAAAGCTGAGCGCCGAAGAATTGATGCTTTTGAACTGTGGTGTTGGAGAAGACTCTTGAGGGTCCTTGGACTGCAAGGAGATCCAACCAAGTCCATTCTGAAGGAGATCAGCCCTGGGATTTCTTTGGAAGGAATGATGCTAAAGCTGAAACTCCAGTACTTTGGCCACCTCATGCGAAGAGTTGACTCATTGGAAAAGAGTCTGATGCTGGGAGGGATTGGGGGCAAGAGGAGAAGGGGACGACAGAGGATGAGATGGCTGGATGGCATCACTGACTCGATGGGCGTGAGTCTGAGTGAACTCTGGGAGTTGGTGATGGACAGGGAGGCCTGGCGTGCTGCGATTCATGGGGTCGCAAAGAGTCGGACACGACTGAGCGACTGATCTGATCTGATTGGCATATAGTTGCTTTACAACATTGTGTTAGTTTCTGCTCTACAGCAAAGTGAATCAGTTGCACCTATACATATATCCCCTCTTTTTTGGATTTCCTTCCCATGTAGGTCACCACAGAGCGCTGAGTAGAGTTCCCTGTGCTGTACAGCAGGTTCTCACTAGTTATTTATTTCATATGCATTGTTGTTGCTGTGCTGTGCTCAGTCGTGTCTGACTGTTTGTGACCCCATGGACTGTAGCCTACTCTGTCCATGGGATTTTCCAGGCAAGAATACTGGAGTGGGTTGCCATTTCCTACTCCAGGGGATCTTCCAGACCCAGGGATCGAACCCATGTCTCCTGCACTGGCAGGCAGATTCTCTACCACTGAGCCATCTAGGTATCCATCTTATACATAGCAATGGATTTTTTTTAAGTGAGTCACTTAGGTCCAGCCTACACTCAAGGGCAGAGGAATTAAGTTCTATCTATTGAAAAGAGGAGTATTCAAGAATTTGTGGGCAGATTTTAAAACTGCCAGAGGCATTTCATTGTGGTTTTAACCTGCATTTCTCTGACTTAAAGAGGTTGAATACATTTTTATGTGCTTACTGGCCATAAGGATTAACTCTTTTACAAAGAACATATTCAAGTCCCTTTCCCAGTTTCCTATTATGGTGTTCATGTTTTCTTACTGATTTATAAGAGTTCTTTGTATATGTTGATATGAGACCCTGTCAGCAATGTCCCACAATTGTATAAACTGTGTTTTAAATCCATACAACCCACATGTATATGATCCCTTACTGGTTCTGCCTCTCTGGTTGAGTCCTGACTGAGACATCTAGATTATCCTGCCTTCCCCATTGACATGTAAACCCATATAGAGTTGATTTTTGTATTTATGGTACAAGATGGGGGTCAAGGATTTTTTTGCTTGTTTGTTTGTTTTCCATTTAGATACTCAATGATCAGCACTGTTTATTTAAATAACCTTCCTCTCCTACTGCTTTGCTAGCTTTGTCACAAATCACAGGTCTGTGTTTTCTAATCTGATCTGCTTTGGCCAGCAAGAAATTCAGTTTCAAATTTGCTGCCCACTTTTAATAATGCATGAGACTTTATGACATGATTTCCGATACCAATTTACCACTGACTTCACCCTGTAATTCAGTCCTTATTTTCCTTCATGCTGGTGCACAGTTAGATGCTTATTAAATCTTGGTTTCCTCCCTTTCCTCCGCTTAGGAAAACCAGGAGCCCAAGAACTGAGCTACAGGATGGCTGTTTTCATGAGGGGTGCAAAGGGTGAACAGGGCCCATCAGCCACACTGACAGTGATGGCAGAAGGGCAGGTGTTGGAGCGAATGTCTGAGCACGAACAGACCTGGCCAAGAAGCCCAGCACACAGACGTGGGCATGTGGGCCCGGGCAGGGACAGCCCCCAGCCTGCAGGGACAGAGGGGTGAAGAGGGTGGGCCATTACACGTGTAAATGCAATTTGTTAAAATTACAAACATCCTATGGAAACACTTCTTTGCCATTGACAACATTGCTCTTAAGAAAGTCGATAAGAGGATTTCCCCAGTTGTACAGTGGATAGGAAGTCATCCACCAACGCAGGGGACACAGGTTCAATCCCTGGTGTAGGAAAATCCCACATGTCACAGAGCAACTGAGCCCGAGTGCCACAACAACTGAGCGTGTGATCTACAGCCTGCGAGCAGCAACTACAAAGTGCATGGAACACAGCTACCGAGCCCCTGCCACACAGCTACTGAAGCCTGCGTGCCTAGAGAGTGCGCTCTGCAGCAAAAGCCACCACAGTGAGAAGCCCGGGTGGCACAACAAAGAGTAGCCCCCATCCCCCTCACCACAAGCGGAGAAAGCCTGCATGCAGCAACAAAGACTCAGTGTAAACAAAAATAAATAGACAACATTTTTAAAACAAAAATGGGTAACAGCAACCCCCCACCTAACCCAGCATTGCTTCCCACCTTTCCTGTGCCCATGTGACCATGGGATCTTCCCCACACAGCATTCTCTCTCCTTCACGAAATGACATTACCAATGGCCTGTGGGCTCCCGCCTCCTTCTGGACCCACCACAGCAGCTGGGCTCATGGTGGGAGCTGCACACAGGTGCTTGGAAAACTAGGGACAAGCCTGTTTCAGTTCGTCATGATTTCCCCACTCTGTGAACAAGGATGGAACTCCAAAAATAATAAGGAATCTCCACATTATGTCCTGACACAGAGCAGGCTCCTCTATAAAAGCCACACAGAGGGCAGTGTGTGGACTGGCTGCCTTTTCTGCAAAAATTAGGAGAAACAAAAATGTCCACAATATTTGCTTAAGCATGCAAAGAACACCTCTGGGAGAAGACACAGAAATGTGTGATGTCAGTTCCGGTAGGGAGGGAGATGGTGTCGGAGGAACAAGGCTAGAGCGGCCCTTCACTGGAGCCTTCCACAGTCCCGGGCGTTTCAGCCGATGAATACCCTGCCTGGTCACCGATGAAACAATTGTTTTAAGAAAGAAAGGAAAGAAGGAATGAGGCACCTCAGGGTGCACCTCCCCCAGCTGAGTCAGGACTGTGGGGCCTACGGAGTGGGCTTGCCCACCCTGGAAGGAAGTTGTATCCCACCAGCCCACCAGCCCCACCAGCCCTGGCTGCCATACCTGCCAGCTCCTCCCTTGCAGATGCTGCTCTGGCTTGAGCCCCCATCAGAGGCTGCAGAAGCCAGGCCTGCCAGGTTGCACAACCTCCCTGGTATTCCTCTGCCCTGCAGCTTCTGGCAAGACACCTCTTTTTCTTGGCACACTTTGTGAAAATGTGGTGGCCACAGGGTTGCATCTGCAGACAATGGCTTGGACACAGTTCGAATTGAGAAAAATCTCTCTTAATCCATGTGCTTTCAATCCCCACTCCCTACCAAAGCCAAGCCAGGCACCAAGGGGCAGAGCAAGGAACAAGCTCTGGGGAAGGGCTCTGAGACAACACCTGAGGCAGAGGTGGCAACTGGGAGACAGCGCAGATGCCCAGAGAACAGAGCCCAGGAAGGCGAGCCAGGATGTGGAGTCCACGGGCATACATCTGAACAGACGGCCCAGGTGAGTGTGCGTGCCAGAATGTGCACATCTGGGTACATGCACGTGTGCAGGCCAGGCCCAATACATGTCAGAGAAGCCGAGTCTTGCAACAGGACATGCATCTGGGGACCCTCCATTTGGGCTGAGGTAAGCGTGACATGATCCACCTGCAGAGTCCAACACCAGCTTCACCATATGCCTGCTGGATCTCTGGAAAATTCTGCTAGTTTTTAACTCTAGTTGCTTTATCTATAGTAAAGAGTAGTGATGAGGACTCAAGAAATAACTTGTGTGAAGGGCCCCACACAATTGATGGCCGCTGATGTAGGACGAGCGGCACCTCTGTCCCCCGCCTCTTCACCAAGGCTGCCTCAGTCCGCCTACACCCCACCTCACATCCCACACCAGAGGGCTGGGGGGTCCAGGAGGCCAACCCTCACAGTGGAAGTGGCCTCGACACAGAGGCTGGAGGCAACCCAGATACATGGCATGTTCATGTTGAGATATTCTTGGGGGAAAAGGAAAACAGAAAATGTCAAGAGGCAGCAATCTGGTGGTCACAGCCTGGCCTTTGGGCCATAATTTTATGACTTTGACTCTAGAGCCCACTGATGGACCTTTCTGGTCCTAAAGCACACAGCCTTCCACCCAGGCCAGCCGATCCAGGGCTTAGATTGGAGTCCAGGGCCCAAGGCAGGGCCTGGCGTGGGGCAGGCAGAGGAGCACCAAGATGAGGGGTCAGTGGCTCAAGTAATGCCCCCTGGATTTGCCCACACCTGCCAAGGATGACTGACCCCACAAAGGGCTCACTCTGTGAGAGGGGCCACAACCATCAAGGGCTCCAGTCACTTCCCAAGAAGCAGCAGACTGGACAACTGGCTAGGACACCTGCCTCCTTCTGTATGTAAATACAGAAGCCAAGAATCCAGCCTATGGGCCCCACACTGAGAGAAAACAAGTCTGGAAAGGGCCCAAAGAGAAAGCAGAGAAAAAGGAACAATAAGAGCTTAAGCCAGAGCCTCAACTCCAGATGTGTCACGTGTGTGCCAGCCTCTTCCATCTGCCCTCCTGGCCACGCTCCCCCACCCGTGGGCCTGGCTTGGAGGGCTCCTTTGCCCCAGGCCCTCTGTCAGCACTAGCAGATCAGGCAGACAGAGGTCTGGCATTGATTCCAGCAGCCCTTTCCCTGCTGGACCACAGCAGGCAAGGCCCAGTGATAAGTACACTGCACCAGACAGCTGCTGGCCTGTGGGATTGTCCCAGGCAAAGAGGCATGTGGGCTTTAACACCATCACCTCTACCACACCACAATCCTCACATCACCCCCACCATCACAGCCACTAAAGCTACCATCCCAGCCATCACCCCACCACCTCAATCCTCACATCACCCCCACCACCACAATCCTCACATGACCCCCACCATCACAGCCACTAAAGCTACCATCCCAGCCATCACCCCCACCACCTCAATCCTCTCATCACCCCCACCATCACAGCCACTAAAGCTACCATCACAGACATCACCTGCACGACCACAATCCTCTCATCACCCCCCCACCAGCACCAGCACCTCCACCACCAACACCGTCACCATAACCACCACCACCACTACAATTACCACCACTGCCATCACCCCTACCACCACCATCGTCACAACTACCCCAACAGAAGTCATAGCTTGTGCCCCGCTGGCATTAACCATGACTTGCATTTGTCACTGACCTCCAAGGAGGCTGGGAAAGGGTATGTCACCTGAGCCCAGCATGCCTTGGACCCTAACAACACTGAGTTTCTCTTTAAGGAAAGATAAAATGGGAAGATGTTGTTGAGTAGGCAACTGGCCTGGTCCCACAGCCCTCAGCTCTGACCGCTAACCACACACACCATTTCTTCTTCTGGTGATTTAGGTGGAGGAAAGAAGCATGTGGGCCATATCAACATTTTAGAGGGAGTTTTTCAAACTAGTTTCCTTACCCCCTCAACATCCAAGCTTCCACAATATCCCCCGAGGTGTGTCTCCAAGCCATTGAATCACTGACATCCTGAATATGTGCGGCATCCCCCAGATGTTCCCAGGTTGTAATGAAGTCTAAAGAAGAAGGGTGTGGGTGAGGGACATTTAGAGAGTTTGGGATTGGCATGAACACATTGCTATATTTAAAATAGATAACCAACAGGGACCTACTATATAGCACAGGGAGCTCTGCTCAATATTCTGTAACAACCCAAATGGGAAAAGAATTGGAAAAAGAGTAGCACTGGTGCAGTGGCTGCGTGGAGCTGGAGCGACTTTCAGGAGATACCCCATGTCCAAGGGCAGAGAAGTCCCAGCAAGATGGTAGGAGGGTTGAAATCACATTTAGAATCAAACCCCATACCCACCAGAGATGCTCAGAGGGTTCAAACAAACCTTGTGTGCACCAGGACCTAGAGACCCCTCAGAGACTGAGACAGAACTGTGTTTGAGTGTCTTCTGCAGAGGTATGGGTCATCAGTGGACTGCTGCAGGGGCAGGCGCTCTGGATGCAGTAGACTTGGGTATGGCATAAGCCCTCTTGAAGGAGGTTGCCATTAGCCCCACCATAGAGCCACCAGAATTTACACAGGACTGGGGAAACCGACTCTTGGAGAGCACAAACAGAACCTTGTGCACACCAGAGCCCAGGAGAAAGGAGCAGTGACCCCACAAGAGATTGACCCAGACTTGCCCATGAGTGTCCAGGAGTCTCTGGCAGAGGCATGGGTCAGTGGTGCCCTGCTGCAGGACTGGGGGCACTGAGTGCAGAAGTGTGTGCATGGGACCTTTTAAAGGAAGTCTCTTTCATTATCTTCATTACCTCCACCATAGTTTGGCCTTAGGTCAAACAATAGGGAGGGAACACAGCCCCACCCATCAACAGAAAATTGGATTAAAGATTTACTGAGCATGGCCCCACCCATCAGAACAAGACCCAGTTTCCCCCACAGTCAGTCTCTCCCATGAGGAAGCTTCCATAAGCCTCTTGTCCTTCTCCTTCAGAGGGCATACAGAATGAAAACTACAGTCATGGAAAACTAACCAATCTGATCACAGCCTTTTCTAACTCAGTGAAACTATGAGCCATGGCTTGTAGGGCTACCCAAGACAGATGGGTCATGATGATGCATTCTGACAAAATGTGGTCCACTGGAGAAGGTAATAGCAAACCACTTCAGTATTCCTGCCTTGAGAACCCCATGAACAGTATGACAAGGCAATAAGGTAGGACACTGCAAGATGAACTCCCCAGGTCGGGAGGTGCCCAATATGCTACTGGAATAACCCCAGAAAGAATGAAGGGATGGAGCCAAAGCAAAAACAACACCCAGCTGTGGATGTGACTGCTGATGGAAGTAAAGTCCGATGCTGTAAAGAGAAATAGTGCACGGGAATCTGGAATGTTAAGTCCATGAATCAAGGTAAATTGGAAGTGGTCAACAGATGTCAAGAGTGAACATCAACATTTTAGGAATCAGCTGACTAAAAATGACTGGAATGGGTGAATTTAACTCAGATGACCATTATATCTACTACTGTGGGCACGTATCCCTTAGAAGAAATGGAGTAGCCATCATAGTCAACAAAAGAGTCCAAAATACAGTTAGTCAGTCAATCAGTCAGTTCAGTTGCTCAGTCATGTCCGACTCTTTGCGACCCCATGAATCACAGCACGCCAGACCTCCCTGTCCATCACCAACTCCTGGAGCTTACCCAAACTCATGTCCATCGAGTTGGTGATGCCATCCAGCAATCTCATCCTCTGTCATCCCCTTCTCCTCCTGCCCCCAATCCCTCCCAGCATCAGGGTCTTTTCCAATGAGTCAGCTCTTCACATGAGGTGGCCAAAGTACTGGAGTTTCAGCTTCAGCATCAGTCCTTCCAATGAACACCCAGGACTGATCTCCTTTAGGATAGACTGGTTGGATCTCCTTGCAGTCCAAAGGACTTTTGGATGCAATCTTAAAGATGACAGAATGATCTCTGTTTGTTTCCAAGGCAAACCATTCAATATCACAGTAATCCAAGTCTATGCCCTGACCAGTAATGCTGAAGAAGCTGAAGTTGAACAGTTCTATGAAGACCAACAGGACCTTCTAGAACAAACACCCAAAAAAGATGTCCTTTTCATTATAGGGGACTGGAATGCAAAAGTAGGAAGTTAAGAGACACCTGGAGTAACAGGCAAATTTGGCCTTGGAGTACAAAATGAAGAAGGGAAAAGACTAACAAGAGTTTTGCCCAGAGAACGCACTGGTCATAGCAAACACCCTCTTCCAACAACACAAGAGAAGACTCTACCCATGGACATCACCAGATGGTCAATACCAAAATCAGATTGATTATATTCTTTGCAGCCAAAGATGGAGAAGCTCTATACAGTCAGCAAAAACAAAACTGGGAGCTGACCATGGCTCAGATCATGAACTCCTTATTGCCAAATTCAGACTTTAATTGAAAAAGTAGGAAAAACACTAGACCATTCAGGTATGACCTAAATCAAATCCCTTAGAATTATACAGTGGAAGTGACAAATAAATTCAAGGGATTAGATCTGATAGACAGAGTGCCTGAAAATCTATGGACGGAGGTTCCTGACATTGTACAGGAGGCAGGATCAAGACCATCCCCAAGAAAAACAAGTGAAAAAAGGCAAAATGGTTGTCTGAGGATGCTTTACAAATAGCTGAGAAAAGAAGAGAAGCAAAAGGCAAAGGAGAAAAGGAAAGATATACCCATTTGAATTCAGAGTTCCAAAGAATAGCAAGGAGAGATAAGAAAGCCTTCCTTAGTGATTAGTGCAAAGAAATGGAAAACAATAGAGAGGGAAAAACTAGAGATCTCTTCAATAAAATTGGAAATACCAAGGGAACATTTCATGCAAAGATGGGCTCGATAAAGGACAGAAATGGTATGGACCTAACAGAAGCAGAAGATATTAAGAAGAGGTGGCAAGAATACACAGAAGAACTGCACAAAAAAGATCTTCATGACCCAGATAATCACAATGGTGTGATCACTCACCTAGAACCAGACATCCTGGAATGTGAAGTCAAGTGGGCCTTAGAAAGCACCACTACGAACAAAGCTCGTGGAGGTGATGGAATTCCAGTTGAGCTGTTTCAAATCCTGAAAGATGATTCTCTGAAAGTGCTGCACTCAATATGCAGCAAATTTGGAAAACTCAGCAGTGGCCACAGGACTGCACAAGGTCAGTTTTCATTCCAATCCCAAAGAAAGGCAATGCCAAAGAAAGCTCAAACTATCACACAATTGCACTCATCTCACATGCTAGTAAAGTAATGCTCAAAATTCTCCAAGCCAGGCTTCAGCAGTATGTGAACCATGAACTTCCAGATATTCAAGCTGGATTTAGAAAAGGCAGAGGAACCAGAGATCAAACTGCCAACACCTGTTGGATCATCAAAAAAGCAAGAGAGTTCCAGAAAAACAACTCCTTCTGCTTTATTGACGATGCCAAAGCCTTTGACAGTGTGGATCACAACAAACTGTGGGAAATTCTTCAAGCGATGGGAATACCAGGACACATGACCTGCCTCCTAAGAAATCTGTATGCAGGTCAAGAAGCAACAGTTAGAACTGGACATGGTTCAAGTTGGGAAAGGAGTACATCAAGGCTGTATATTGTCACCCTGCTTATTTAACTTATATGCAGAGTACATCATGAGAAATGCTGGACTGGATGAAGCAAAAGCTGGAATCAAGATTGCCGGGAGAAATATCAATAACCTCAGATATGCAGACGACACTACACCCTGTTGTACACCTGAAACCAACACAACATTACAAATCTACTGCAGTCCAGTATAAAATAGAAAGTTAAGCCACACCCTCCGGCAATTGGCCCCGGAGGCTAAGGTCCAGCTTTCCTAGCTATCCACTGCTACTGCTAAGTCGCTTCAGTCGTGTCCGACTCTGTGCGACCCCAGAGATGGCAGCCCACCAGGCTCCCCCGTCCCTGGGATTCTCCAGGCAAGAACACTGGAGTGGGTTGCCATTTCCTCCTCCAATGCATGAAAGTGAAAAGTGAAAGTGAGGTCGCTCAGTCGTATCCGACTCCTAGCGACCCCATGGACTGCAGCCCACCAGGCTCCTCCATCCATGGGATTCTCCAGGCAGGAGTACTGGTGTGGGGTGCCATTGCCACACTACATTTCCTCTGACTCTTACAGATACCCTTCTTCTCCCTGGGACACTTCCTTCCAGAAGACTCGTGTATAACAACAGAGGATGGGCAGAAAGTTTCTTAACTAATGGTGGATTTAGGGACCTGCTAAAGAAAAAAAAAAAATGCGTTATTAAAAGTAAAACAGTGGGAGGTTATGTTTAACCAGCTCATAAAGGCACACTCTTCAAACATGTTCACAATCACCATGAAAGCATGAGTCATATGTAATATTTATACAATTAGTAGGAAGGCAAACTTAATATAAAATTTCAGGTAAGAAGTCTACTGTTGGCCATTTGCTTACATAAGGAAGTTGTCCTTATTTGAAAGCAATTAAATTTTATAAAAAGTTGATACTTCAGACTTGTCAAAATTTCCACCAGAATTGGCTCAAAGTCACAAGCTTTTGCTGATTCTGGGTTTGATATTAAAAACCACCATGAGCAAGTTCCAGAAGCTGATGATCCATAAGCATTGTTGGTGATAGGAGCAACTGTTCACACTACCCTTTTGTCTAGGCTACAGTCCTTGGTGAAATATAACTCTAAAGCTTTAACACTGAATTCTTATGGAATTAAGCGATAAAACCATTGGGTCATTAAACAGCAGTTTGATTTTTTTTTCTTTTACAAAGGACTGAACAAACTCTATCAAAGGCAGGACAGAGCAAATGAAGTTCAAGGAGAAAAATTCACTGGCTGAAAATGCTGAAAGTCTGTGTTAGAAAGAGATGTCACAACTTAAATATATTTGCATGCCACTAATGTTCCAGTTCCTTACTATTTCCATTTTTTAACATAAATTTTGTGGTGGTGTTCCAGTTGGTGAAGTGTTGAATTTACTTCCAACAACTGAGACCAATTAACACAGCTATTCGAGGCCATGGCTACAAGTCTGTATGCCTGGGGAACTCCAAGGGCTGGGGCATTTCTTCCAGAGTGGGTGGTGCCAGGGCTGGTGAGAACAGCAAGACTCCACTCGCTGGGAGTGAAACAAGAGGTGCAGAGGCAGCTCCCTGCCGATGGCAAGAGAGGGGGTCATGCTCCAGAGAGGGGCTGGTAGAAGGCGGTAGAGGCGGCAAGGAGCAAAGGACCAGGTGTAGGTGGAAATGCAGACGCTGGCCTCCCTGGGTTTGGAACGGGTCTTATGTCTGGCCCCAGGTGCCCAGGTAGTCATCAGAACCTGGAGGGGTGGGCAGCAGGCTCAGATGGTGAGGGTGGTGGACAGGGCTGGAGATCTGCTCCCCGACCTGACAGTGTATAGGAACCTGGAGAGTCCTGGAACAGCTTTGTTGGGTGACCTTGGCCAGGTGACCTTGAGCCTCAGTTTCCTTATTTCTAAAGCAATGCAGGAAGCATTCCTGACCACAGGGTGTTTGCGCTCAGACTTAGATCATCGCTGGCACACGTGAGCACTAAACATGGTAACTAGATTGTTACTGTTTTCCCCATTTACAGAAGCCGTTAAGGGATGTCTTGCAGGCCACCTACCTAGCGAGGGGTAGACCAGCAGTTAGCCCTGCCTGTGAGTGTAGGTGGGGGAATCCCATGAGCCCTGCTCCCCAGGCTTGTCCACAGCAGGTATATAGAGGGTACGCAGGCAGGGTGAGTGGGCAGGCTCGGTGGCCGCGGCCCCACAAGTCCTGACATCCTGACCCCAGGCACTAGCCCAGGATGTGCCCTGTGAAGGCCTGAATCAAGGCCACTTCTCCACGATCCCTCTCTCCCCTCACCCCAACATCCTGTCCTCAACTGTACAAGCTGACGTCCTCACACAAAACCAACACCTTGCAACAGTACTGTGGTCAGACTTGCACAGGCGGGCCGGTCATCCAGGGCCTTGGTGTTCCCCTCTCTGAGCTGGACAACAGAAGGGCCACTGCTGGGAGGATGATGGAGGTGGTGCTCCTCAGGCTGCTGGGCACAGTGCCCCCCCTCCCCCTGCCGAGCAGGTGCTCAAGGACCCGTCTCACCACCTAAAATACTTAGTTCTCTTCTAGACAAGTTTCCCCAGGGTCCCCACCACTCAGTGGGTGGGGCTTCCATTCCATCAAACACCTCCAGCCAGGGAAAAAAGACGTGGCCGGGGTGAGTGACCACAGCACCCCAACCACCCCAGCATTGCCCACACCACCAGCAGTGGGATGGCACACACCTGGATCTGGTGATCTGGACCATGGAAAGCCCTTGCTTTACCAGCTTGATTTCAAACATAGTTGGCTAGGATTAAGAGTTTTCTTAGAAAGGAATGAGGAGAGGGTGGGTGTGGCTACAGAGACGAGCTGGTGGGAAGACAGAGGCTGTGGAGGCCCAGCGTGCCTCGTAGTCACACTGAGACCATTGCTGACACGGTTTCTTTGTCTGAGCAGTGCTGACTGAGCGTCTACTACACATCAGGTGCTGCCCCACGGGGCCCGCCCGGTGAGCAGAGAGGCCGTGCCTGTTCACTCACCTCAAAACGTCAAGCTCATCTCCTAACCATCCTATGTCACGTCCTTTGCAGAAGGTTTTTGCGTGTGTTTTAAGAGAATCATGAACTTTTTCTCCTTGTATTCCTAGTATAAGTCCTATTTTGTCATGGTTCAGTATTACTAGATTTAATTTTCTCCTATCATTGTTTTTACACTTATATTCAAAACTGAATTTCGTCTACAGTTATATGCACATGTGCATCTGTGTGTGTGTGTGTGTGTGTGTGTGTGTGTGTGTGTGTATGCACACATGTGTACACATAGGTGCTGGCCTCATCAAGTTTTAACATCAAGGAAATTCTATGGGAACAACTTACCTAAAGTTTGGTAGATTTTAACTATAAAATTGCTTGCACCAATGAGAAACTGCAACAGAAAAAAACAAGTATTCTATTTATAGCAGAAATTAAATATCTAGATATAAATTTCTCTCCGCTGTACTGTTCTTTTAATTGATATATCTTTTACGTACAACCAAATGCACAGATTTCCACCTTCGAGTTCAAGAATTCTGACAGTTTCAAACAACCAAGTTAAGTTCCAGAATATTTCCATCACCCCAGAAAGCTTCCTCATGCTCTTTTACTGCCAATTTTTGACACACGCTTTGACAATCAATTACCATTCTGATTTCTGTCACTAGAGATTAGTTTTGCTTGCTATAGAAATTCATGTAAATGAAGCATACCATATGAACTTTTTTGTATCTGGCCTCTTTCACACAGCTTATTTTTGATATTCAACCACAGAGATATGTATATCAATAGTTCATGTTATTGGTAAGTAGCATTCCAAAACTATATAACAAAATCGTTTAATTCATTCACCTATGAATGGATTTTGGATATTTCCAGAGTTTGGTAATTTGAATAAAACTGCAAGGTACATTTATGTACAAGGCTTTTTTAAGCCCCTAGGAGTGGAATCGGAGAAGGCAATGGCACCCCACTCCGGTACTCTTGCCTGGAAAATCCCATGGATGTAGGAAGGCTGCAGTCCATGGGGTCACTGAGGGTCATATACGACTGAGCGTCTTCACTTTCACTTTTCACTTTCATGCATTGGAGAAGGAAATGGCAACCCACTCCAGTGTTCTTTCCTGGGGAATCCCAGGGACAGGGGAGCCTGGTAGGCTGCCGTCAATGGGGTCGCACAGAGTCGGACACGACCAAAGTGACTTAGCAGCAGCAGCAGCAGGAGTGGAATAGCCAGGTCATAAGTGTTTATTTAGCTTCATAAGGAACTGCCATCCTATTTGACATGCCCATGAATAACGCATGAGAGTTTCAGTTACTCCACACTTGATATTCTCAGTTACCACTATATATTGATTTAGAAGGTATAGCTAATCTAGTAGGTATATACTGGGAACTCTGTGTGGTTTTAATTTGCTTTTACTGGATGACTACTAATATTGAGCATCTCAATATTAGTAAGTGCTTATTGGTCACTTATATATCTTCTTTTGTGAGTTGTCTACAACTCTTTGCCCATTTTAATTTGTGTTGTCTGAATATTAATGATTTTTAGGAATTCTTCAGCACATATTATAAACATGAATCCTTTATCAGATATCCATATCATGATAATGCTTTCCTCATCTGTAGCTTGCCTGCTAATTTTTTCTTAATAGAATCTTTAGATGCTCTTGATGATGTCCAGTTATTATTTTTTGATTTATGGTTCACGTTTTTTTGTGCTAATCCGGTCAGTGTCTTTGTCTTCCTCAAAGTTTTAAATATTCTCCTGTTTTCCTTCTAAAAGACTGATGGTTCTAAGTCCACATTTAGATGAAGTTTTGAATTATTTTCTGAGTGGCACTGTTTTATACACATATCCAGTTTGTTTCAGCATCGTATGTTTACCCTTTTCCTTTCCCCTTTGAATTAATATAGCTCCTTGATAAAGAATCAGCTGAAAGACAAAGGCCTTTGCCCCGCTGTGTTCACCGCAGCACTAGTCACGGCAGCCGAGATATGGGAACAGATAGCCTGAATATCCGTCCACAGATAAACGGATAAAGGAAATGTGCTTCACATATAAAACCGAATGTTACTCAGCCTTCAAAGAGAAGGAAATCCTGTCACTTGGAACAATATATATGAACCTGGAGGATATTATGCTAAGTGAAATAAGCCAGACACATAAACATAAATATTGTATGATCTCACTTATATGTGGTGTATTCTTTTAAAAATCCAAACTCATAGTAACAGAAAGTGAAATAGTGAATACTAAGGTCTGGGGCATGGAGAAAAGGAGCAAATTTTTTAAAAAAATCAGTTGACCACATTACGTAGGTATGTTTCCCAGCTCTCTGTTCTGTTCCACTTATCCATTCATCTATCCTTATGACATCCTATACCACCTTGATTTCTGCAGCTTGGTTGGAAGTTCTAAAACCAAGTATGCACCTCTTTCATATTACTCTTTTACTAGATATTTTGGCTCACCTATATCCTTTACTTTCTCATATAAAGTTTAAAATCAGCTTTCTCCAAAATGACTGCATGGAATTTTGTTTGGTATTGTGCTGAGCCCATAAACCAATTTGGAGAAAATTGGCATCTTCTTGATACTGTGAACTCTGATCCATGAACATGGTGTATCTCTCCATTAACTTGGCCCTTATTTAATTTCTCTCAACAATGTTTGTGCAGTTTTCAGTATGAAGGTCTTGTTCATCTTTCATCAGATTTATTCACAGGTATTTTAATGTTATTTTTGAGCATTTTTAATCTCACTTTTGTAGTTTTAGTATGCCTCCTTTATAAGATTAAAGACATTCTCTTCTATTTGTAGGTAGAAGAGATTTTTTAATAATGAATATATGTTGAATTTTATCACATTTTTTCTGCATTTTTAAAAATGATACATTGTTTATCCTTTAGTCATTTAGCTTTCTTTATTCATCACTTTATGGTGGTGAGTTACATTGATTTGTTTTGTAATTAATATTAAAGGGATAAAGTTCTTTATCCCTAACATAAACCCCACTTGATCATTATATGGTGTTCTTTCTAGCATTGCTGATTTCTTGCTAATATACTGCTAAGAATTTTTGCATATATGTTTATGAGGGATATTAGTCTAATTATAATTTTTGGTCAAGTTTCAGTATCAGGGTCAAGCTGGCCTTATAAAATGACTTGAGACACATTCCCTCCTCCTTTATTTTCTCCAAAGAGTTTTGTCAGATTGACAGTGCTTCCACAAATATTTGATAGAATTTCCTGAAGAAGCCATTGGGCCTAGAGTTTTCTTTGTAGGAAAATTTTTAATTATAAGTTTAATGTCTATGATAGACATAGGGTTATTTAGACTTTCTATTCTTGTGTGTTTCAGTAATTTGCAGTTTTCAAGGAATTTGTCAGTTTCATCTAAGTTGTTGAATTTCCTGGCATAATGTTGTTCACAATATTCTCTCATTATCACTTCAATATTTGTATGATCTGGGGTGAAAAGGTTTTTTATTTTGTTTTTGGTTTTTTTCATTTCAGTATTTAATGCTGTTCAATGAATGGGTAACTTGCAAAAGAAAAAAACATATGACCAAAAAGAATGAAAACGGCTCATTGTAAATAGTACTTGAATAAATACAAATTAAAACAGTGAGATACCATTTATCACCTGTCAAGCTAGTACAGTTTGAAAATAATGAGTCCTTCATTTAATAAATATCTGTTCCGCATCTTCTACATGCAGCATCTGTATGTACCCCTGGGAGCTGGAATTGGAGAGTGGATTGACAGTCTCTGCTCTTAGGGCCTAGTACGGGCAAGACAAGGTGATGAGGGGAGACATAAGAGAACAGGAAAGAAGATAATGGGGAAGAGGGGGCGGCTCTTTCACACAAGATGAATCAGAAAGGCACTTCTAATCAAATAGTATCTCAGGAGAGACCTGAAGACAGTGAGGCCTATTCAGATTTCTGAGGAAAAAAGATTTCAAGAGGGATCCGCAAGTCAAGTCAGGGATCAGCCCCTGATGGCAGGAGGTGTTAGGAACACTTAAACTCTAACAGTGGGAAAGCCATCCTGTCTGGGTCTGAAGAGGAGCAAACAGTGATGAAGCAGAGACCTTGAATTCCTTGGAACTTCTCCAGTGGGACTCCAGGGATACATGATGTGAAGGTTGAATCTCTTGTCGTTCAGTGGGTCCCTGAGGCTTTCTGCATGGGTGTTTTGTTTGTTCGCTTTAGTCTATTTTCCCTCTTTTGCTCAGATTAGATGAATTTTATTGTTGTGTCCTCACATTCACTGACTTCCTAACCTCTGTCATCAAACTATACTCCTGACCCAACCTGTGGACTTTTTAAGAAATTTCTGTAATTGTACTTTTCAGGTATAGCTTTTATAATTGATTTCTTTGCTGAGATTTTCTATTTTTTTCACTTGCTTCAAGAGAATTTGGTAATTGCTTGTTGAAGCATTCTTATGGTTACTGCTTTAAAATCCTTGCCAAATAATTCCAACATCTGATCCTGAGTTGGCATTGATTTTTTTTATATATATATTCAAGTTGTGATTTTCCTGATTCATTGTATGATGCCTGACTTTTATGATATTCTTGATATTTTTCCTTATTATGTTTGGCGACTGTATGATCCTACATCTCACCACAGCAGTCACCAATTTAGATTTAGCCTGGAGGTTCTGGCCTACCTTTATGGCTTGGGTTTCCAATAAGAATCTACTTTTCAGAGACTTATAGGATTATTTTGGTCTGTTAAACCCCATGCTGCTGGAGCACCCATTGGTTCCTGCTGATGCTAGACAGGCAGATGGGGCTTCCCCGGGGTGGGGTCACTTGTGGAGGCGAAGCTCTCCCTTACTAGGGCTGGTGGGGAGGACAGGAAAGAGTGGAGGCCCAGCAGGAAAGGAGAGCATCTCACCTGGCCGCTCCCTGTCCGGGACCTCCCCAGCAACTCTCCTGGTGCTGCCTGGCTCACGGCCAGTCTTCTGGGGGCGGGATGAGCCCATCCAGGCTCCTTACGTTCCCAGTCTTGGGGCAGGACATACCAAGCCCAGGTCCCTTCCTCTGTCACATGGGGTCTGTGTGCAGCCCTGTCCTGTGCTGCCCTCCAGTCCTGGGGTCTCACATTAGCTTACCCTCCCCTTCCACCTCCCAGAAGCCCCCTTAAGTGGTTTCCTGTGCTTTTCCAGGGTTGGTAACTGTACTTAGCAGAAAGCGTTAAGAAGAAACAGGTCCAGACCAGAAGATGAAGCGTTGCTTTCGATTTCTCCATCTGCTCCAATCAGCTTGACAACCCCATGCCAGGGTTACAGCAGAGAACCCCTGATTTAGCGCCAACCGGTCATTCTAGTCTGATCCAATCATTGTTAAGTCTTTATTTTAATTTTTAGCTTTTGTTGTTGAGAAGTAGAAATTCACACGGAAGTAGCTGCTGCTGCTGTGCTAAGTCAATTCAGTCGTGTCCGACTCTGTGTGACCCCATGGACTGTAGCCCACCAGGCTCCTCTGTCCATGGGATTTTCCAGGCAAGAGTACTGGAGTGGGGTGCCACTGCCTTCTCCGACACGGAAGTAGAGAGCATAGCATAATGAACTTGCACCCGCTCATCAGATAGCAACATCTACAGATAGCAGCCCACACCCACCATGTTTCATAGGCACCCCCTCTCCACAGAAGCATATTCCAGCATATTAAAAGCAAATTTCATAAGTCTTCAAATCGTGTCTCTCATCATATTGTGAGCCTCAAACCCTCCCTTTGGACAACCTGATCTCTACTTGCATGGCTCAAGTAAATTCTTTCAGAATTCTGAATTCTTAGGAGTCTAGGAGGACCCAGAGCAAGAGAGCACATGAGATGCACAGGAAGTGGGCTAACTGCTGGGGTGGATCTGGCCATTGTCCTGCAAGGGAAGGCTGGTGGAGCGCCCCGCATGCATGGTCATGGGCCTTGCTGCAGCCCCAGACCTGCCTGTCACCAAAATAGCCTGGCCCCAGTTGGCCCAGGGGAAGCCACCTTGCTCTGGGATACAGTCAAGTTCTATATTCCTAGAAAGGGCACCAGAAGCCTCTGGGCCCCCCCTCAGCCACAAAGAAACGAAAGGCCCCTTTGGAGAACAAATTCTACCCCACTGGGGCCTGCCCCTGTTGGCACAGGTTGCCTTGCAGAGCAGACTACCCCACCAAGCAGCTCCGAAGTGACTGGGCCCCTCACAGACACCTCAGTATTCACAAACACCTACTTTCATCTTGAAATGTTAAAGATAAAAGATTTAGAACATTTGTGTCTCTCAGTGAAGTTTGCCTTTTAAGCCAACTTGTTTGTTTAGTCACTAAGTCATGTCCTACTCTTTTGCGATCCCAAGGATTGTAGCCGGCCAAGCTGCTCTGTCCTTGGGATTTCCAGGCAAGAATACTGGAGTGGGTTGCCATTTCCTTCTCCATCAAGCCAACTGGCCAGGCGCAAAATCAGAAAGCCTCAATTTGGAGTTCTGAAGCTGAAGATTCCTCCTGCATGCCCAAACTGCCCAAGGCAAGAGGGTGCCTCCAGCAAAAGAGAGATGTCAGGACCACAGGATGCAAATGAGATGGGTGTATTAACATATTCAAAACATCTTATTCCCATGAGGACGTGCCAGAGGCTGTGTGAGGGAAACAAGAGACTGGAGGTGCACTCGATGGAGTCCCAGGGTAGGAACACGGAAGTCCCAAACCTGCCAAGCCAGGGAGAGGGGAAGGCTGGACCCCAACCCAGAACCAAGTTCTTGAATTCTCCCAGGGCTGGCTGCCCAGAAGTGGGAAAGTGACAGGACCCTTAGCCACAGTTTTCCCCAAGAAGGGAACAGTGCAACCTTGGCCAAGTACTTACACTGGTTCAGCCTCAACTTTCCCATCTGTGATGGGACCCTCTCTGCCAGGGCACAATGATGCCCATAGGGCAGCTGAGAGAACTGAATAAGATAATGTCCAGAGGAAGCCAGCACATGAGAGGAGCTGGTGGTCTGTATTCAATGGAGTGTTTACCTGGATCTTTAGCTCCTGATGTGTGTTAGTTCACTTATTCCTTATGGCAATCCTATGAAGTCATCTAGGCTCAGAGAGGTTAAGAAACCTGCCCTGGGTCACACAGCTGGTTGGACAGAGCTGAGACGTGAACATAGCACTCCGATTACTAGAAGCCCCACTGTTTTTATATGGCAGAGGTGGAGACCCTCCTCCTTGGGATCCCAGCCCAGGGGGCCTCAAGGGACCAGCCTGAGGAGTGAAGGAGTGTCCCAAGCCTTGGTCACCCAAAAGCCAAAAGTCCCCAAGGAGGCTCTTACCCAGCCCCAGGGCAGCCACGGTGTGCAGGCGGCCCCCTTCCCCAGGCCTCCTCTTCTGACGGGCAGCCGCTCCCTGCCTTGCAGAGAAAGCCCTCTGTTCCCTGCCTGCCTCCTCCTCTAGCTGGCCTTGTGGCCTTGGCCTGGCCTCCCCAAGTCTCACTTTCATCTGTAGAGATGGGGGCAACAACCACACTTGCCCAAAAAGTTGCTGTGTGCACTGACAGATTCCATGAGAAGCTCCCTGAGAGGCTAGTCGGGCTGGTTCTGGGCACAGAAGCAGGCTGACCACCTGGGGCCAGCGGGTCTGTGCTGTGCTTGCCAGGCTCTGCTGCCTGCTTGAGCCAGAAGCAGACCCCTCTCCTGACCACCTGCCGCATGCAGCCACCACCGGGCCTTGTCCACAGCCCAGGCCTCAGCCAAGTGGATGTCCCAGTTCACCCCACCCACAATGTCACCCCTGCCTTCTAGCAGCCACAGAGTTGAAGTTGATGCTGTGGCCAGGGAAGAGCACCCTCATCCCTCTTGTGGCGCCCAGAGGGGTGTCACCTACTTCCTACTAGCTGCTCAGAACCCCTCGGCCAGGGCCCACTTAGGCCTGGGTCACAAAACACTCCTCTGTAGAGGAAGGGGTTAAAGAAATGAAGAGAGAAAAATGAGTGGCAAGAACATTCCCATCTGGAGCAGGGAGCAGGCACCATGGCCAGTCATGTCCCAGCTGTTGGCTCTGGGGAACAGAGTGGCCATGCCTCCCAGGGTCCAGTCTCCAGGACAGGCCAGCCCCCTCCCCACAGGCCACTGGGGCAGGCCACCCACACTTGCAGCAGCCCAGGGACCCTCTCTGCCACCCCACCCTCTCCGTAAAGCTGCCAGCATCCCCACTTCTGTGTTCCCAGCCCGGCTCAAGGCCCCACTGACAGGCCCTGGGCCTGTCAGGGAGAGAAGCTGCCACTAGAAAAATCAACCAAATGTCACACCAACTTGAATCTATCAGGAGCGAAAAGCGAAAGCGAAAGTCACTTAGTCGTGTCTGACTCTTTGTGACCCCTTGGACTGTATAGTCCATGGAATTCTCTAGGCCGGAATATCTATCAGGAGAGTGAATCTTAAATAACTGCCTAAAGTAACAGAAGAATCTGTTAAAAAAAAAAAAAAAGAGGCAGAGACAGGAGGAGCAGGGTGTTATCTGGCAGGAAGGACAGCTGAGGCAAAAGTGGGAAACACACCCCCACGAGGCCCCCAGAGAAGTGAGTGGAGGGGCATACACTAAGTGAGACAGAGAGACGCGAGCTGGTTATGAGCCTCGCATGGAGTGGAGGCTGCTGACCACACACCCCCAGCTTTGTGAGGCATCGGGGCCCTGGACACACCCTCCCTCACCCCCGCCCTGTGCCCTGGCCCCGAGCCATGGTCCTGGGGGCTTACCCCCATCTGTTCCATGTTGCCCTCAAAAGGGCCGCTATCCCCCCGAGGGGATATTCACTGCCCTTCCAGGCGGCTCCTCCGACACCAGCTAGGCCAGGGCCCCTTCTGGGAAGAAAAAAATCATATGAATCTGGAATGAGGTCCCATTTGGAGCTGGACAAACAGACACTTCTCACATCACCCTTCCTTTGCCCTGGAATTTCCAAAGGTGTGTCCCTTTATGAGAAGTTTCCACATAGAATAAAGGGGACAATGCCCTCAGGATAACGTGACGCCCATCCACGCCTCCCCAAGCTGGCTGGACCTGGCCCTGACTGCTTCAGGCACTGCCCTGTCGACAATCTGAGGCAGGCGGATGAAGGACCCACCCGGGAGGAGGGTGGGCCTCACAGCTGTCCTGTGGGCCAGCTGGGGAGGGAGACCCAGAAATGGGTCTCAGGCCAGGTGGGTCCCTGCCTACTCCCGTCCTCCCATCAGTCCCCTCTACACAGCAGGGACCAGGCAGAGGAGCAGGCCAAGCTCCCAGGTGTAAGCTGTCAGCAGCCCTGACCCCGGCAGGAGCTGCCGAAGAGTCACTCACACCCATCTCCCCCTGGGCCACAGCTAGTTCACAAACTTCAGCTTTCAGGGGCACAGAGAGGATGTGGACTAATTCATTTTCATCTCAGAATGGCATTTGCAGAGTCCTGCTTGTCAGGCTCTGCTATGCCCTCCAGACACTGGCCACTGAGCACTCAGGACACGCAAAGAGAGAGTGTGGCTCTCGGGCGCCCCTCCCCCAGATTGGACAGGCCCCGAGGCTTCCAAAGTTCAGGCAGAGGTGGGGACTGCCCTTCAACACATAACCCTGCTGCTGCTGCTAAGTCGCTTCAGTCGTGTCCGACTCTGTGTGACCCCATAGACGGCAGCCCACCAGGCTCCGCTGTTACTGGGACTCTCCAGGGAAGAACACTGGAGTGGGCTGCCATTTCCTTCTCCAATGCATGAAAGTGAAAAGTGAAAGTGAAGTCGCTCAGTCGCGTCCGACTCTTCGTGACACGATGGACTGCAGCCTACCAGGCTCCTCCTTCCATGGGAGTTTCCAGGCAAGAGTACTGGAGTGGGCTGCCATTGCCTTCTCCACCCATAACCTGAGTTGGGATAAAAGGAAGTGGGTACTGCGCAGAGCCTGCAGTGCCAGCCAGCACTGGACAAGAGGACAGCCCTGCAGTGTAAGGGGCAGGTGAGAAGGCTCCTGGAGGAGGAGACCTTAGACAGGCAGGTAGGACTCCCCAGACCAGGGGAGAGAGTAGATGGCGCCAAGACTGGAGGCACAGATGGAGCAAGCAAAGTGGGGACCCCTGCAGAGAGAGGCCTCCATAAAGGGGAGGTTAAACCAGAGTGGCCGTGAGTCGCCCAACTCAACCTCTGGCGCCCCCACCCACCCAGACCCACTGGGGTCAAGACAGGCGTCTCCCGTCCCCCCAGGTGGGGTCAATCGCAGCTACGCCGATTCCACCGCGATCCAGAGTCGGCTTTAAAAGTTTGTCCCCAGATAAACCCCTCTCTCTCTCCGCCCCTCCGTGGGAAGCGGGGCCATCCCCGGAGAGGGTCTGAGGACAGAGGCAGGTTGCCTTCCTCCACCCGCCTCAGAAACAACAATAGGCGACCGGCCGAAAGAGAAGGAGGGAATCAAGTCTGGAAAATCCCCCAGTCCCGCAATGTCAATGCTGGGCACACGGCAGGCAGGCGGGCGCGCGGCCGCGGTGCTGCCCCCACGCGCCCTTCGGTGGAACTCCAAGCCCGGGAGAGAGAGGCGCCGTAGATTGATCTCCTGGTTCTCAGACTCTGAGGACGCACGGCAGCGAGGGAGGGAAAGCTTTCGTTTGGATTCTTAAGGCTATTTTACGCTCAAAGGAAATTACATTTTATTCCTAAAGCCTGAATCGTCTCACTTTTTGCACTTTCCCAAAGCAGACGTACAGTGACTTGTTTTTATTTGATCATCACATCCTACCATTAGCCATGTTCTTTCCCCTTTCTTCGACATTAAGCCAGAAATCATACATTAAAGACTTTATGAAGTGAATATTCAGAGGACAAAGAAAGTCACAGACGGGAGGGCGGCGACTGCTTTTCCCTGAACTCTGAAAATACTCAAGGCTGGGCACTGCCTGCAGCAAACTGTTAGCCCTCCTTATACTCATACCCGATCTTAGAACTATGGGGAATCTTGGCTACCAAGCTGATCAAGTTGGGAGACAAAGGAAACAGTGGCTGAGGAGGATCCCCTGAGCGCCAGGCACCTGGCGATGCTGCGACCTCACATGAAACGCACACTGCCCTTTGGTGTGCGTGCCTCTGCCCGTTTGTCAGGGGATGACAGTGAGAGTTGATGAGGCTTAGGCTGGGGAGAGGGAAAGGATTCCACCCCTTCCCGAAGGTCCACTGAGTCACTGAAGCAACTTGACTCCATGGCTCCGCTGACTCAACTCTGAGATGGAGAACCTACAGGCATGGGATCTCATAATGTGTGTGCAATATAAAGGGGATAACTGAGTAAAATCCTATGGCCATCTAGGAAGAGTTTCTTCCCCACTAAGAGAATTTCTATGAAGAAAGGGCTTCTAAGCTAAATATGGGGTTCCCTATGATCATTCTGGCAGAAACAAAGCTGGATTAAACAGCTTCCCTATTGTTGTTTAATCACTAAGTCATATCTGACTCTTTGTAACTTCATGCACTGTAGCCCACCAGGCTCCTCTGTCCATGGGAGTTCCCAGGCAAGAATACTGGAGTGGGCTGCCATTTCGTTCTCTAGAGGATCTTCCTGACCCAGGGATCAAACTCATGTCTCCTGCTTGGCTGCTGCTGCTAAGTCACTTCAGTCGTGTCCGACTCTGTGTGACCCCATAGACGGCAGCCCACCAGGCTCCCCTGTCCCTGGGATTCTCCAGGCAAGAACACTGGAGTGGGTTGCCATTTCCTTCTCCAATGCATGAAAGTGAAAAGTGAAAGTGAAGTCGTTCAGTCGCGTCCGACTCTTCGTGACCCCATGGACTGCAGCCTACCAGGCTCCTCCGTCCATGGGATTTTCCAGGCAAGAGAACTGGAGTGGGGTGCCATCGCCTTCTCCGCTCCTGCTTGGCAGGCAGATTCTTTACCACTGAGCCACCAGGGAGGCCTCCAGCTTCCCTGGGGCAGCTGCTAATCCGTGGGTCAGGCAGCTCCGGGGCAGGGCAACCATCCACTGGGGACCCTGTACTGGGACTCTCTACCCTCTCTGGGCCTCAGTTTCTCCATCGGAACAATCAGATTGTCACAAGATGAGGCCATAGGCCAAGCACAGATGGTTTGGGTGGCCTTTCGGTAACAGTCCAGGTTTCTTGTGAATATTCTGGACCACGTTCCCATGTGGCAGCAGAGATCATCACGAGGAACTGAGGAGTGGTCCTTCCAGACCTCCTTCTGCGCCCCACTCCAGCCTTGGCCCCTGATCTCAGGAGCTGAGTGGAGTGTAGGGGTGAGTAAGGGCCAGACAAGCCAGGATCAGAATCCCAGCTCTGCTGACTTCACAAGAAAGGAGCTCAGCCAGGCCTGGGGGACACCTGGGATCTCCACGGGGGCCCTAGACACCCAGGGCTGAGGGGGCAGGGTGCCTGAGGGGTAGGCTTTTGCTCAGGTTTTGTTCACCCTGCTCTCGTGGGTCAGGAAGAGAGACCACCGGCCACCCATGTGATCCTGGCCAACATCTTCACCTCTCGGATCTCAGTTTTCTCTTCTGTAAAATGTGTGTCATGGTCTTCTCTGCAGACTTGCTGATGGGCTCAGAAATGACACATCTACAGTGACTGGTACCCAGTGGTTCTGGATAAAGAGCAGCCTTAATCACTATTCACCACATGATAGAGCGTTGGCATCTGGGGAAGGACACTGCTGGGCTGCCCCAGGGCAGCTCTGCCCTCCAGGTCTGGACTGCCGCCTCCAGGGTCCTGCAGGAAGACTCCTCGGGCCTCAGGCCAAAATGGGGTCACGTGACTGCAGACAGGCAGGCGGCCCCAGGTTCACCGCTGGGCTTGCCTCCACTCCTGCCAAGAATGGATCCTCACTGGAAAAGTCTGACCAGGCCACCCACAGGGCTCCGGGACCAGGTAGTTTGAAAGTAGCTACAGAGGGGGCAGGGATTTTGAGGACCTGGGTCACACTGGGGCCTGGCCACCCCACCACACTCCCAGTGGGCCTTAGGTCACCCTGTATTATATTCAGGGTGCTGCAGCAGAGCAGATGTGCCTTCAGCCCTTCTGAAAAGAGCATGCTCCCCTCTTAGTTGGATTTTGGGGTGTCGGTGGTTAGTTTTCCAGTTCTCTGGGTTTGCTTCCAGAAAGGATTTCTGGTGTGATTTTATATATTAATATTTTCAACAGTTTAGTTGAAATATGATTGACACAATAAACCCTCACAAAGCCTCTTCAGGACCCATATCACAGAAACCAGGGAAGGCCGTGGCAGAGGTTTATGCGAACACTTAAACCCAGGCCTGACAGCCGGAATCGCTCTGAGACCACCGGACCTGAGTCCAAACACTAGCGCCCGCCCTCAGCGAGGCAGGGCAGAGATTCTCAACAGGTCATTTCACAATCTGGCCCACTTCCTGTTCCATGGAGACGCCAGAGCGTCTGAGCCCAGTCAGGACCAGGCTGTGTGGTTCCGGGGCAAGCGCAGGGTGTGCGGCTCAGGGCCCAAGCCGGAAGGCGTGGGGGCAGGCTGGGCTAACCGGGAGAAAGGCCCGCGGGGGCGGTGGGGCGCCACCACGGACAGGAAAGGCCCAGGGCCGCCAGACTCTCTGACCCATGTACCAAAGCCAGAAGTTGGAATGTTTTTGTGGACGCTCACAATTTTAAATATTGGCTCAACTTTATATAACTTTCTCATTGAGATTATAATTAAACTAGGAGGAAAAAAAATGCATGTTGGCTAAAGAACGAAAGACTGCATAAGGCTGGCCCGAAGTCTTCCGCGGACACTGGAGCATCTCTCCGCGAGCGGCTCCGGGTCAAGGTCCCAAAACCGGGGTGCCGGGGATAGAGGAGGAAGGTCGACTGCCGTCGTGGACCCCAGGCTCCCCGCCCCCAACCTTCCCTTTTTCCTTCGCGACCCGCGCCCCGCCCCACCGCCCCCCAGATCCCACCAAGTCCATCCAGCCCCCGACCCCTCGCGTTTGGAACTTCAGAGTGCCCGGCTTGCAAAGTCAAGGTGTTCCCTCCCGTGAAGCGGGAAGGGGGACCCAGTCCCCAGAGGAACTCGTCGCCGCGAGCCCCACCCCCCCCCATACACCCCAGAAGGGCCATCTGCGCCCCGCTACACGTTTCTCCAGTCGCTCCCCACGCCTCTGCGGACATCAACCAGTTCCCAGTCTTCGCTACCCGCCTCGGAGGGGCCTCGATAAGGCCAGAGACCAGCGTCCGAGCGCCGGGTCGGACCCGCCAGCAGCCCCGGGTCTCTGGGGGCGGGGCCGCGGATCAACTCGGGCGGCGACGGCAAGAGGCGCGGCGGGGGCGGGCCGGGGGCGGGCCTGGGCGGGGCGGCGGCAGACTGCGGAGACGCGGCGGCGCGCGGGGCGGCGCAGAGCGTTCTGGCAGAGCCGCGGAGCGGAGCCGAGTGACCGGCGTGGGGCCGCAGGGGGCGCGAGCTGGAGCAGGGCCGGAGCCGAACCGGAGCCCAGCCGGGGTCGGGCCGGAGGGTGGGGGCCGGGCGGAGAGCAGCCATGGCGCCGCGAAGGGCCGGGGCGCGCGCCGCTGCGGGCGGCCTGGGCGCCGAGTAGCCGGGCCGGGCCGGAGCGCGGGCGGCGGCGGCGGCGGCAGAGCAGCTGCGCCCGCGCCCCCCGCCCTCCAGGCCCCGCGCCCCGCGCCCGGGCCGCTGGCAATGGTGACACATGCGGCGGCGGCGCGCCGGCGGCAGGACCATGGTTGAGCGCGCCAGCAAGTTCTTGCTGGTGGTGGTGGGCTCGGCGTGCTTCATGCTCATCCTCTACCAGTACGCGGGCCCGGGCTTGAGCCTGGGCGCGCCCGGCGGCCGCGCGCCGCCCGACGACCTGGATCTCTTCCCCACGCCCGACCCGCACTACGAGAAGAAGTACTACTTCCCGGTGCGCGAGCTGGAGCGCTCGCTGCACTTTGACATGAAGGGCGACGACGTGATCGTCTTCCTGCACATCCAGAAAACGGGCGGTACCACCTTTGGCCGCCACCTCGTGCAGAACGTGCGCCTGGAGGTGCCCTGCGACTGCCGGCCAGGCCAGAAAAAGTGCACCTGCTACCGGCCCAATCGCCGCGAGACCTGGCTCTTCTCCCGTTTCTCCACGGGCTGGAGCTGCGGGCTGCACGCCGACTGGACCGAGCTCACGAACTGCGTGCCCGGCGTGCTGGAGCGCCGCGACCCCGCCGCGCTGCGCACGCCCAGGTGAGCGTCCACCGACGGGCCGGGTCCCCGCCGGGCGGTCCTGGGCCCGCCCTTTGCTCCCTGCCCTGCACTCCTGCCCTCTCGGGGCTGCCACTCGCTGCAGCCTTCTGGACCGCCTCCTTAACTCTGGGCGCCCGAGTCCGCTGTCCGTCTGCCGCGGCCCGCTGTGGTCCCTGTGCTCGAATGCCCCCTCTCCCCTCGTGCTCTGCACCTCTTTACTTTTCCCCACCACCCGCCGGGCCGCGCGGCGTCTGGGCTTCCCGGGGTCACCGCCCCCTGCCCTCGGGCTGTCACCTGTCATGCCTCAGCTCTGCGTCCAGGCTGGCCTGTGTCGTCGGGCGGGATAGCGGGTTTCTGTGCGCTTGTAGCCCACCTGGCTTCCCCGCGCGGCTCTCGCGCCCAAATCGAAAGTGAGAGAAGTGAGGGGCCTCTCCCTCTGCACCTGCGGGGGGTCCCCCCGCCCGCCAGCCTGCCTTGAGAGGGCTGGGGAGGAGCTGCCAGGGAAGGGGGTTGGCTCTGCAGTGCCCAGGTGTGCAGGAAGAACAAAGGCCCGAGTGTCACCTGGGGCTGGGGGGCGGGGAGGAAGCAGTGCTGCCCGCCCCGCCCCTGCGAGTGGGCCCTAACTAGGGGCAAACTCGCTCTGAAAGAGGAGCAGAAGCAGGCCAAGGACAGGCTGGGGGGAGCTGAGCTGGCTGGAGGCACCTGAGCACCCAGACACCTCCCCTGGGAGACTGGGGACACAGGGCTGACGTGTCGCAGGGACAGTTTTCATGGGAAGGACTTTTTTACCCAGAAACACCCTCCCTCCCCACGGTGCAGGGTTTCCAAGGGTTAAAGTTGGGTCTCTCTTTCTCCGGTTTGTGTTCATGCCCTGTGGGGCCTTCTCCCTAGGACGTTTAGACTAGGAAGGGCCAGAAGGGAGGTCTTCTTGCCTGCCTTTTGTTTATGTTCCATGTTTGCCTTGAGACTGCGTCCATGGGAAGGTTGGGCTTCGGGAGCTGTGTGACCTGGGTAGCTGGTTGTCAGCAGCACTCCTGGGTCGAAGGTGCAAGGTCTTGGGTGTGTTTGGAAGATGAGGGTTGGTATCTGCCAGCTCTGGATTCCCTGCTCGACTCTTAGTCCTCCTGTAGTGTTTCCTAGGCTGTCAGAGTTTAGGGGAAGAGAAGGGGTCTTCCCACTTTCCCTTGGCTGTCCCCACACCAACAGCAGCTCTCAGCTTGAGAAGTGTCCTGCTGGGTCATTTAAGGCTACGTGAATTACCGGTCAGCCTGTCTGGGGTCTTTAAAGCACTAATGCCTGCCCAGCACTCAGTCTAATCTGTACAGGTGCACTTTCCTGGCCTTGTACCACCTCCTTGTCCCCCCCTGCTATGCAGGGTCCAGCCACTCTGTGCTAGATGGAGCTGAGCACAGGGGCTTGCAGCTACCTGCCCATCCATCCTGTTCACCAGGACCGTAGGCCCCCAGAACTGGACACTGAGCAGCCCAAATATAGGCCTGAGTAGGCACCTCTCACCCTGGAGAAAGGAATGGCTACTCACTCCAGTATTCTTGCCTGGACAGTTCCATGGACAGAGGAGCCTGGTGGGCTATATTCTGTAAAGTCGCAAAGAGTCGGAGATGACTGAGTGATTAACACACACACACAGGCACCTCTCTGCCTGTAGCAGTGGGGAGTGGGAGTCAGAAGTGTCCCATCTGCCAGAGGGAATTAGCTAGGGAGAGCCCTGGAGGGGAGAGTGTGCCGGCCTCCCTTTGGGCACTGTCTAGAGGCTTGAGTTGGGCTTGCCCAGCAGACGTATCCCTCAGCCCTAGTTGGCCACCAGGACACTTTCCTACAGCCCCATCTTCTGAGGATGATTTTCTCTTTGGGTCGTCAGGGTGAAGAGCCCCTGGTCTGTCTTCTCCAGAGCCTGTCCACCAGAGCAACAGGCCCAGCCACCCCCACAGACAGGAGTGAGGGAAGTGGGGAAGCCAACTAGAGTCCCCAGGTGCTGCAGGAGGAAGGGATGCCTGGCACCCCCTCCTCCAGGTGGACGTGAGGAACAGGAATGGAAGACTCCATGCGCAGTTGGCCTGCTGCCCGCCACACTGGGAAGTTGCTGAGCTCAGCAGCTTCCTGCGGCCGTGGAGGAGGGGTTTCCAGGGTCCTTGCGCGCCCGCCCTCTGCTGTCTGCTCTGGGAGTGGGCTGTGCCTCCAGGCAGGTGACGGAGCCTTGCCGGCACTCTTTGTCACTCTCTCCCACCTCTCCCTTCAGTTCCGGTCCAGGCGCTAGGTAGATGGCTTTCTTAACAAGCTTCCTGGAGGAGCCAGGGAAATCTCTGCTTTGTGTGTTTACAAGCCTGTGTGCTGCTCCCCCAGTCTGGGGCTGGGCCAGCGTGCCCGGGGGTCAGGGTGCGGCTCCCTCATCTGCCCAGGGACCCAGCACCCAGAAGGGCGGTGGCAGTGCCCAACCTCCAAGGGGTGCCTGGTGTTGAGCGGTGCCTGGTTTCAGGAGGCTCAGATGTCACCCTCGCCCTCCTTCAACCTGCGCTTGGAATGACCGCCTGACTATTGAACTGAGAAGTGACGGGCACTTTGGGGTCTGGCCCTGGGCAAGAGCCCTTCTTTCCTCCTCTCTAGTCCCCAGAGCCAAGCACTTTGCACTGGGCCGGGGGCGGGGTGGAGGGTGGCCAGATGTCTCACTGCTGTGAGGTGTGCCACTAGAAGCTCTCCCCCAGCCTCTCCCAGTTCCTGGTGCCAGTGTCTGCGGTGCTCTGGGGCTCGCCGTGCAGGGAAGTGAGGGTTTTCACGGCTTCCGCGCCTCGTTGCCACACGGCATCGGCCTGGGTGCCTCTGAGCTGGGCATGCGTCGAGGTGACAAGTGGAGATGGATGGGTTTCCAACGCTTTGCTGGAATATGGTTTGGCACTTCCAGCATCTGTGAGTGCTTCCTGACTTGGCAGAGAGGAACAGGTGTGGGTACAAGCATTGGCAGCTCCCTCTTTGGTCTTGTGTCCACGGTGGGAACTGCCATACCTGCTGGCATCTGCCAGGAGTGTTTGTGAGGCCCCCAAGGAGGACTGGCCTCAGAGGGGTGTGGCTGTCCATGGCAGCAGGCTGGTGGCAAAGCGCTGCCAAGGCCCACGTTGGTTAGGGTGTCTCAGCACCCCCTGCTCCCCTGTCACCTTGTAGGGTCAGGACGGTGCTCCTAGAGGCCAGAATGGCCCCAGTTGCTCTTCCAGAGTAGATGGAAGAGGAGCCACCGTCAGGATCTCGCCTGAGTTGCCCTGGACATGTCCCTAAAGTTGGGCAGGTTTCATTTGGAGCCACAGAGGGCATTTGGGACTCGAGTGTGGCTTCTGGGCCACCTTCATGGGGTCCTCTCTGCAGTAGGACCCCCCGCCCCGGGAGCCCCTGGTTGAGCTCCGACTACCCTCCCCGGCAGAGCCTTCGGGCAGGAAGGAGGCATCTCCATGTCAGTGCTGCAGCGTCGTTCGGGCCACTCACACTGCCTCCGCTGTCCCAGAGGCCTCTCTGGGTTCAGAGATCTGCTGGTGCCGGCAGCTGACTCTGTGCGGCCCTCTGCCCAGCACACCCTCCTCCCTGCCACTGTTCTGCCGGCTCTGCCTCCTCCGCCAGCGTCAGTTCCGCTGCCCCTTCCTCCAAGAAGCCTTCCCTGGCTGTGCCATTGTTGCCTTAGGTGCCCTTGGCTGCTCTCCATCTGCCATCCTGGCATGTCCATGGCATTTGGGCACCGGCCAGAGGCCAGATTGGTGCTGGCCAATCTGACAAGAAGAAGGTTCACCGCCTGGTCCTGCAGGCTCTCCGGGAGCTGCACTCAGCCTGCCCTTCCCCCGGTGTCCTCTGGTGAGTCAGGTTCAAGCAGTCAGCCTTGAGTGCGCTGCTGCTCCCGGAGAACCTCAGTGGCCCCACACAGGCTAGCTTGGAGCATTGCTATGGCACCCGACAGTTCGCAGCTTGCCTTCGCATAGTCTTAGTGCAGTCAGAAGACAAAATCTGCGTTTGCCTGCAGGGGGGCAGACACACCGGAGCACGTGGCAGGGACTGGCCCCCCCGGGGGAGTCGCCCAGACAGGTCTAGGGTTGAGACAAAAGGAATCTAAGGTCAAGACATCCAGAGCTAGATTTTCCTTGGAAAAAGAAACCTCTTCTTTTTAAGCAAACGTGTAAGACAAACTTTTAAATGACTTTGTGGCGATCATTTTAAATAGTGCCCGGCCTGCGAAGCCATCAGGCTCGACAACTGTTGTCACCGAAGCACCACAGAGCCTGTAGGACCAGGGTTTTCTATTCTCCCAGCTACTTCCCTAATAAAACCCTGAGCAGTGCAGAGTGGGCTGGACGCAGGGTGGAGGGCTTGTTTGCCCCCCACAGGTCAGAGAACCTTCCCAGTGGGCACAGCCCTGGGGCCCAGGGACTGTGAAGCCCCTGGTCTTTGTGGAGTCAGGGTTTGTTTCTCGGTGGCAGGACTGAGAAGTTTCCTGTTGCCCTTGGAGAGGCAGGCCGTCATTTGGGGCCTGGTCTCATCACCCTTAGCTTCCCTGGTGGCTCAGACAGTAAAGAGTCTGCCTGCAATGCAGGAGACCCGGGTTCAATCCCTGGGTCAGGAAGATCCCCTGGAGAAGGAAATGGCAACCCACCCCAGTATTCTTGCCTGGAAAATCCCACATTCTCTTGTTTTTTGTCCTTTTTATAAAGTAATGATTATGGTAGACAATCAGGAGGAAAGTAAAAAAGGGAAAATGACTATTATCTGTGCATATGTGTGAGCTGTCATGTCCGACTCTGCGACCCCATGGACTATAGCCTGCCAGGCTCCTCTGCCCCTGTAATATTCCAGGCAAGAATGCTGGAGTGAGTTGCCATTCACTTCTCCAGGGCATCTTTCCAACCCAGGGATTATAGCTGCGGTCTCCTGTTTGTCAGGCTGATTCTTTACCACTGAGCCACCTGGGAAGCCCATTCTCTATGCGTACCTGTTGTTTTTATTATAATTAAAACCATAGTGTGAATTGTCTGTAGACGGTCTTCCGTGTCATTAAAAACTTAGTGATTTATTGGCTGCAGGTGACCCACCTCTGGGTGCACCATGGCTGGTTCTCCTCTGGTGCTGAGTGCGCAGATTTCCCATTTCTGGCTCCCGTAAGTAATGCTGCAGTGGACACCCGTGTCCGTAAAATAAAATATCTTGCATAGCCCTGATTTCCTTTGGAATTTCCTAGGAGTGGAATTTCTGAGTTGAATGGTGTGAATGTTTAAATGCTCTCAACGTATGTGTTAAATTACTTCTCAGAAAGGCTATACCTTGTAGCCACAAATGGTATTTGAGTGCCCATCTTGTTGGTATTAAATATGTTCTGGGTTTAAAGAGTTGACTTTCTTAAATGACTAAACTGTACCTGGTTTTTATTGAGAAGTCCTGCCTGACAAGTGTACCCTTGAGGGCGGTGCATCACTTTGGAGGTGGAGGGTGTGGACAGGGTGTGCCCAGCCACCCCAAATGCCAGTCCATATGGTCACAGATGTCTGCATTTCACCCCTGCCCAGAGCAAGGGTGCAGCTCTCTGCCACGTAGGGCTGAAGGGGAGGGCAATGGGCCATGAGGGCCCAAGTCTGGGAAGCCAGGGTCAGCAGACGGATGGGTATAGACGAGACATTGGCTCTTGTCCCCCGAGTGCTCAGTGGTATTTGGAACAGGGGAGTGGGGGTCATCTTGTTTAGCTCCCCACTCCCACAAAGCAAGTGAATAACAGTTGTCCCTATATTCCCCTGCAAGGAAGTCGAGACCCAGAAGAGTTAGGGAGCTGGCGTCCCAATGTCTGTCTATCCTGAGGTCTATGTGCCCTGCGCACCGACCCCCCGCCGTGGTGCCCCCACCTGGAAAGACTGACTGTGGTGAGAACCACTGCCCACTGTCAGGCATCCCACCCAGGCAGAAGGCATGGGCTCCCCAGACCCTGGGCGGACACGGGCAGTTTGCTGTGCAGATCTGCGCTGTCCGTTTATCGGAGGATGTCCGGCAGCCTTGACTTGTGTAGTAGCAAGGTGGGAATCCGGCCACATGCTCCTGTCTCTGGCGGGCAGCGCAGGGGGATCTGTTGGGGCACCAGCGCTGCCGGCAGCTAAGACCAGGCACAGCGCAGCGGCTCCCAGCCCAGTGAAGCCGGTGCTCCACCACCTGTCCTGGGGACCAGGTCCTCGCCGCGTGGTCCTGGGCCTGCAGCTGCTGCCCCACCCGGCCCTGCTGGAAGGGCTGTGGGATTCAGGCCAGGACCTCATTCAGTGGGCCTGTGGGGCGGACAGGATGGGAAGGGGCTGTGGGCCCTCCTGACAATGGTCTCCCTGGCGGGGATTTACAGCACAGAGATCCATCTCACGGCCACCCACTGTCCTCTTTGGGGGCCTGTCCTTTGGCCTCACTGGCCAGCACTCACAGGCAGAAGGCACATTTGCAGAGTTTCCGTCTTTCAAGACTTAGTCCTGACTCTTCCAGAGCTCAGTTCACTCTTTCTTTTGCTGTTACATTTTTGCTGTCAGTTTGATGTGTCTTATTTTTTGGTTGTGGCGGGGGAGGGGGATGGCATTTGGACCTTTTTTCTGCATAACAGAAAAAAATTTCTCCTGATCACAAAAATAGGAATGTGAGAGGTAACAGCAGGACGTGTGACCTGCAGTATCTGAGGGGTTTAGAGGGGACACCTCTGCACGGGGCTTTGCAGGAGGGTCACTAGGAGTGCAGACCAAAGCAGTGCTCTAGAACCAAGGTTACTCGTATTGTCTGAGACCCACGGGCAGTCACAGGAGCAGGTGGTAAGGAAAGAGGGCACTGGGGGCAGGGAGGCGGTGTGCGTGGAGAAGGGCCCTGTCGCGTCTGGCTATGGGATATACGGCCTGAACTCTCTGTTCCTCCCTGGTGAAGTGTCCCCTTCCTGGTGTGGCATTGTCCCAAGTCCCCAGCTTACAAGGCCTGTTATTTTGGAAAAGTGTTGTGTGAAGATCCCCACACCACTGCTCCCGGACTGCCCCTTCCCACCCACCCAGGTGGGTACCGTTGGAGGATGTCAGGGTCAGCAGGTGGGCCCAGGGAGGAGGCATTCAGCCCCTGGGGACCACACACGCCCTGTCCCAGCCTCCGTGTGGACCTGGGGCCTGCTTTCCTTGATGGGGACACAGAAACTATCCCGGGCAGCCCTGCGCTCCCACCACCATCAACAGACCCCAGCCAGGCTCCCAGCTGGCTCTGGGTGCTGGGAGCTTTGCTGAGGCCATGCAGCTCCCCAGCTGGCCAGCGGCCTTTCCTGCAGCGCTGCCCATGTGCATCTCTCTCGAGGCTCCCCCGGGACAGCTGGACCATTTGGAGGCCCTGTCCCCACCCTGGCTGTAGTCACTCAGCCAGCCACCCAGGGTCTGGAGCCTCAGCTCACCAGGGCTATCTGAGTTCTGCAAGGCCGCCCTCTCTGTGTGCCCTGGGGCTCAGGCTCCAGGGCCTGAGGTACGTGGGGACTCATCCCTCAGGTTCCTTTCAGGAAGCCCAGCCCATAGCTCCAGGCCCCAGCAGCCCAGACTGGGACCCAGAGGAGGAGAGAGGAGCCCCAGGATCCTCTCTAACCTTGTGCTTGGAGCTGGTGGGTCTCGTGGGCACAGAGAAACAACCATCTGAGGCTCAGTTTCCCCATCTCTAAAATGGGGATGGGGAGCTTATCATTTGAGTCTGTAGGGGAGCCTGTAGCCCATGGCCCCTGGGCCCTCCAGCCCCAGATTGTGTGTGTCCTATTGAAGCCACAGCCACTGGTAATCCCACAGAATTCTTCAGTCCAGGGATGCATGCAAGCCTCAGTGCCTGGGAGCAAGGTCCAGGCCCTCAGTTGTGCAGGGGGCTGTCAGCGGCTTCCCACGGCACGAGTGTGGAAGGGGGATGGGCCTGGGGCCCCGTGGGAGCGTCCGGCTGTCTGTGAGAGTCCCCTGTGAGCAGCGCAGTAGCCTCTTTTATGTGGGGAACTTTAAAAGGCCCCAAGGGGCCCAGGGCAGGGGATCAGAGCAAATCAGTAATTGTCTGGAAATGTGTTAATTGTAACTAAAAAAATAAAAACTCTGGAGTTAGTGGTTTATAAAGCTGTAGAGTTGAAGTGGGTCAGTGGTGTGGGAGATGCACATTGCCCATTGGTCCCAGGCAGGAGCTGGGCCCCCGGCCTCTCTGCAGGCCAGGCCCCTCCACGGAAGTCTGTGCTGGCCCCAGCACACCAGGTGGACACGACCTGAGTCAGACCAGTCTGGGCTCCAGGTCTGGCCCGGCTCCCCACCTGGATCCTCACGTGGCTCTGAGCATCATTTTCTTGACCCGCCTAGTGGAGCCATGGACGACTCAGTGGATTGTGCTGTTCCCCAGCAGGCTGTCAGCTCCATCAGCTTATCTCTGCCCTCCAGGACAAGGAAGGACAGAGGTCATCCCTGGGCTGCCCACCAGTGGGGGAGCGGGAGCAGCCAGTGGCCAGGCCCTGCCTCCACCAGGGAACTCCAGCTCCATACCAGGGGTGGCGGCAGAGCCAGGCTGGGGGCCCAGGCTTGGAGCAACAGCAGCTAGGTTGAATTCTCAGTTCTGTCACCTGCCAACTCTGTGACTTCTATGCCTTGATTTTCCAGCTGTAACATGGGTCTGCCGACAGTGCCTGCCTCGTAGGTGAGGGCTTGGAACTGTGCCTATTGCTGGGGACTCTGTTTTTTTTACAAGAGGCTATAGCATATCCCTTCTCTCTGGGGACAGGAAAGAGCCCTTCAGAAGCGGCCGGAAACTTGGCTCCTGCCCCCATCGGAGTCGGTCAGCTTAGGGGCCAGCTGCTAAAGTCTGGGCAGTTGTCTGGGCTGTCCACAGGCATCAGGGGCCTTCTAACAGGATGACCTGGGCTGTGCCTGCTTCTGCCATAGGGGTCTCCTGCCCACCCAGGCTGTGGCACTGGGCACCTCCCTGCCTGTGCCCACTTAACAAAAGGGTTTGTTCGCTCCCTGGATCGCCACAGAGCCCCCGCCTGCCTGTAATCATCGCCTGTGGGGACAGTGCAGGTTAGGCCTGGTGTCTGGTCTGTGTTGGCAGCAACTTTCCTGCCTGCCTCCCTGAAACCCCTAGAGACCCAGCCAGGAAGAGCTCAGTGGAGAGGGCAGGGAGGGGCAGAAAGGCCAGGTGGGTCCCCGGGTCTTGCTCCGCTCCCCCCGCCCCCACAGGAGCCCAGGGGTGCGGTGGTCCATCCCCGTCCCTGGCCCCCGTCTGCTCTGGGCGAAGTCTGCGGTCACTGCGGATAGCGACAGGAGTGGAGCGGCAGGCTCATGTGTTCCCGTGGCGACCGCCCTGCGCCATGCGCTCACCACTGCCCTTCCACCACTCTGCTGTCTGCGTTCCATGTCTTACCTGCGCCCCCTCCCACATGTTCACTCAGTGTGGACACGGTCGTGTGGAGAGCGCACAGCACCGCTGGGTGTTCCACACTCTGGAGCCTGTGTCAGGCTGTGCTCGGCCTGCGCCTCGCTCCCTTCGCGCAGCCTTGCTGGTGAGGTTGGTCTGTGTGGCTCCGTGACGTGCACATGTACTGCGTCGACTCCCGGGTTTGTCTAGATACATCCTCTTCCTTGTGCTTCGCTCCAAGAGTAGCTGGGGGGCGTGTTTCGCAGACCAGGTGACAGTGACCAGACTTGCCCACCCTCCGTGTCCCCAGGGGTGAAGCAAGGGAAGGTGGCCCATCCTCGGCTCTGCTGGACACGGCCAGCGCTCTCCAGATGGGCTCCGCTGACACACCACCCCGCTCCCTACCCCAGCCGTGCCTGAGGGCCGCACCATTTGGCTTGTGAGGTGTTGCCATTTCTGCCAAACTAGGGGATGCTCCACTGTGGTCTTAGCACACGTTTCTTTTCCCGTGACAGGCGAGATGGGCATCCCCTTGTGTGGTTCCTGGCTGCGGAGGTTCCCTCCAGCCGCTCACCTGCTCACGTCTCTGGGCTGTATCTCCCCGGGAGGTGGCTCATCCCCTTTGTGTGTCCTGGTACGAAGTCCTGTGCGTGCTGTGCTTGCCGGGCCTCTCCTCCTGACCAGCCTGTGGGTCTGGGCCTTTGGTTTACTGGTGCCTGGACCCGGAGGGGCCCAGTGGACCAGACGTGTCCTTGTCCTCGTGCCGACGGCCCCAAGTACCCCTGCCAGGGAGGGAGGGGCATGTTCCTGCTGACCTCAGAACTCCTCCGGGACCCCTTTGTGGTGGGGACCCAGCCAGAGGCCCGGAAGGGTGAGTGGGCAGACAGGTGCCCAGCTGACCGGCTGTCCTCCCTGCAGCAGGGAGGCCCCGGACCCTCATCTGAGTCCGTCCTCAGCAGCACCCAGAGCAGCAGCTGCGCAAGCCCAGAAAGCCACACAGGCGGTCTTCCGTCTCACACCCATCAGCTCTGCTTTGTGAGGGCCCGGTGAGAACAGGCTAGAAGAAGGATCCTGTCACCAGAACCAGAGCTGGAGCCCAGTGCTCTGAAATCGTGGCACCTCCCTGCCCCTCCTGATGGAAATCTGGGCTTTCCCAGAGGACTGACTTCAGCACCCCCCAGCCTACTATACCTCCAGCCAGGTGCCTGGTCCCCCCATCTGCAGCAGCCACACCCCAGGACCGAACCCCTGCATGACCCTTCTCTAGAACAGAGCTTCCCACATCCTCCTGCAAAGGCACTCGGGGCAGGGCAGCCTTGGCATGCAACCCCCAACTTGGCCACCGCCTGGACCACCTCCCACGCCGTTCATCTAGAGTTAGTTCCAGCCACCGCAGGGCTAGCAGGGCCCCGAGAACAGGCACAGCAGGCATTGCGGCCCGTGGGCAGTGGGCGAGCATCTCCCCTCGGAGTTACGCGCTTGAAAGGCTCGCATGTAAATATTTACCTCCCTGGAGCGTTGGTGTCCTTGGAAAAGGAGGACCCGCGCACGTGGATGTTTTGTGTTTGCATCTCCGCTGCAGGAGGTGGGGTTGGCTGGCTCACCGTCTTGAAGCAGTGAGAGTTTCCTCCAAGCCCTGGGTGAAGCAGGATCCTCTGGGATGCTGCTCAGCGGGAGGAAGTCCTCCAGCCAGACCGTGGTCGGGGAGGCAGGGGCTGGGGAAAGCCCCGTTCCCTGAGCACCCCGCTTATACAGCATGCTGTGCTCGTGCTGGGAGCGGGCTGAGCAGCTGTCCTCGCCCAGAGGACACAGTCCAGGGACAGAGAGTGGCTGTGACGACAGGCAGCCTGGGTGCCAGGCCTGCCTCACTCCCACCTCACCATTAGGGCCCTCCCCTCCAGATGAGGAGACCAAGGTACCAAGAGCCTAAATGACTCATCACCCACGTCACACGTCACAGGGCTGGGACTCACACTTGGCTTTGGCCCCAGGGTTTCCTCTTAACCTCTCCCCAGTGGCAGGGAGTGGGGAGGGTCCCCCTAGAGGGGAGAGCCAGGCATCACCCAGGCAGATAGGACTCAAACTCCCCACATTGCCTGCCTGTCATGGAGGGACACGTGGCTGCTTTGAGGGTGGGCTTTCTCAGCAGCCCGAGATGGTACAGGGTCCTGCGGGGAGACCTCTGGTGACTTTTGACCCCCCTCCTCTGGCCCAGCCGGGCAAGTAGCCGCCCTCTGGAAGCAGCTGAGCCGTGAGGTTGCTCCCCAAAGGTTGCAGGCAGGTGGAATGGAGGCAGGTGGAACCAGGGCAAGCGGAACACATGGGCTCCAGGGGTTTGGAGGTTTCTGATGTCACCTGTGAGGAGGGGCCCTGCCAGGCAAGTACACAGCCTAGGAGCACAGTTCCCACCTGCCTGGGGCACCACAGCCTCGCCTATCCAGCCTCCCAGCCTTGCCACTCTGGAGTCCTCTTCCCCCCGTTGCTATAGCCCCCCAGCCTCTGTCCCAAAGGAGAGACCACAGGTTGGGCACAGCCACCCACCCCCCATTCCCTTAGCAAGCAGGTCGGCAGACAGGCAGGTCCGGGCAGCGTGCTCCACTCAGACAAGCCCGGACAGAAGGCTGCTCGTTGGCCCGCGGTCTGAACCCTGCAGAAGTTCAAGGCCTACCACGTCCTGCTTTCAGACCATGCCTCAGTCAGGAAGCCCAGGCCTGTAAGGAGAGGTCCGTCCTTTGCTTTCCTGGAAGCCTGGCTGGCAGAGTGCCCAGAGGAAAATACTGATTTTATCAAGTCAAATGCGGTCACATTTCAGACAAGTGGGTCAGAGACAGGCAGTGGGATGGTGGGGGGTGGAAGGGCTGCCCCAGATCCGAAGTGGACGCCCAACCCCAATCAGTGGATCAAAAGGGGGCCCAGTGGGCATCAGACAGGACTTGCCACAGGGCCCGGGCTGCACCCCACATGGCAGAGCCGGGCCAGTGTGCCAGCCCCTGTCACCCTCCCCCAGCCGGAGCCCTGCTGTCTTTGGCCACTTGGCCCTCTGCCAGTCAGGCCAGAGGCAGCCTGAGGTGGTACCGGGCATGGAGGGGCAGTCACAGAGCTGCTGGGCGGGGAGGCGGACTGACTGAGCAGCCCCACCATGGGCCGGAGCGGGGGTGGCAGGCAGGGGTGGGCCTCCTGCAGGGCTGCCGTGTGGAGCCAGTACAGCGCCCGAGCAGAGCATTTGCAGAGGAACTGCCCTTCCGAGGGTCAGCGTGTGAGCACGGAGCCCAGGGCGATGGCCCGCGCTGTGTGTGGCACTCGGTCGCTCCCCCCGCCAGTCCACGCCAGCTCTGACCCCTGACCCCAGAGTCAGCTGGCACAGGAGTCCGAGATCGGTGGGCCCGTAGCTGTCGCCTCGACCACCTGGGGCTCTGTGTATGGACCTCTTTGAGTCCTTAAATTCGTTTAGGAAGTTTTGACTGAGCGCTCACTCCGTGCAGTCTCCAGAAGGGTGCTGGTGTGGAATCCTGGCCCCCAGCTGTGTCCGGCAGGGCTGCCCAGCTGTGTCTGACGGGCATCCAGAAGTAGGAGGCACCAGGCTTCACGGCATCCAGCACCACCGTCGGATAGTGCTTGCAGCTCCCCTCGAGTTCCCGGGCAGCACGAGGGCCTTGGCCCCTCAGGTGGTGACTGCCAACCTACACTCGGGTTTTCTCCAAGTGACACCCAGTCAGGGTCCCTGCACACGCACACCCTGTACCCCCAGTGGCTCTGCTGGACTCTGGGCACTTGGCCCTGGCCAGCAGGGACACATGGGCACTGCCCCAGGTGGACCGTGAGATGCCTCCACTGTTCTCCTGTTACCAGTGGGGAAGCGGAGGCACAGAACAGTCAGGGAGCTGCCGAGGGTCCCCAGGCTCAGACCCGAGTGTCCAGATAGGTGTGATCCCGTCTTTCCCATCCACACCCATGGCTGCATCCCCCTTAGCAGCTGTTACTCAGCAGGGGCCGTGCTCAGATGGCCTGCTGGGCCTGCCCAGGTAGCAGCGACCAAGGGAGAGGCTGTCAAAGGGAGGCAGCCGGTGTCCTAGTGGGGTCTGAGGGTGCCTGGAGCCAGTCCACTCTGTCCCATGTACAGCAAAAGGGAAGCTCGGGGTTGTGGAAAATTTTGTGTTGGGCCTGAAAACTAGTTTTTTTAATATTTACTTTCCGTTTTTCTCCCTAAAACAGCAATATGTATCATAGCTCAGGAATTGCCTGGGAGTCGTGGGGCCTGGACAGGGCCTCCTTCTCACGCTGCCTCTCTGGGGAGGCCTCTGCACTCTGGCCACACGGTACGGCGAGGGGCTAGGCGGGAGTCTTTTCTGACTGACTGGGAATTGACTTTACCCAGGGAGAGGATGGTGGGCACATGGACGGGCTGGCGCTCTGCCCTGCCTCCACCCTCAGGCCCAACTGGGACCTCAGTGGGTCTGGCTGGGGAGACGCAGGGAGCCGAATCCCTAGGGCACTCAGCACTGCAGTTTCCACAGGTGCTGAAGGACACAGAGGGGCCAGGCTGTGGTTGGCAGGGCCACAGCCTTGGACCTGCACACTGGTGTTCCTGAGGTCAGAACCAGCACCTCCCCCTACGTCCTGTGCACATACCCGGCAGCTCCTGGGCTGATCCTGCTGGGTCTGCACCTAGCTCCCGGCCCCACGCCTGCCCTGCACACTTCCAGGGTAGGCACCGACGGGCACGGCTGTGGGGAGCATGGCATGGCCCATGCTCTAGTTCGGAGGCCCTTTTTGTGATGTCTGCTCCAGCTCGTGGAGCAGTGACCTCGGGCTGGGGCCGGAATTCCTCAGGGACACGCACCCCTCCCCAGGGAGAGGGCAGGCTGAGGGGCTGGGAGCCTCCCAGGACTGACCACAGGCTGTGCAGGGCACCCGAACACGCGCCTGGCCGCAGCTTGTGCTGCAGGGCCAGTGGTGACTCAGAAACACCCTGGAACAAGAATTCCTCTTTCCTTCCAAGTGGTTGGCACTTTGAGATATTTCCTCCCATTTGATTCCTTCCCGCTAGCCGTGTTTAAGAGCTGAATGGTTTTTCCACTCCATGGCTGGGCCACCCCTTCATCACTGCCACCTCAGAACAGGCCGGGACATTAAGGAAATAGCGTGTTCATGGAAAATTCGCTCTTGTCGTAAAAGTAGGGCCGAGCCCTCAGTCCCCTGCCCCCAGAGACCTGGGCCTGGGCTCTGCAGGAGGCCCTCTAGGGGTGAAAGGCCAGACTCCTCAACAGCTGGGCCTCGGGGCTCCCTGCCTCTCTCCTGCCTCCCAGGAGTAGGGCCCCTGGCTGGTGACATCTGTCCTGGTTTCAGGCAAGTGTGACTGGGGTGAGGGGCCTGTGAATTTGTGAGAACTCAGGGTCACAATTTGCTTGAAGGGGCCCTAGAGTCTGCCAGGCAGAACCGGGCAGCCCCCGCCTGGCTGGGGTCTGATGTCCCTCGCTGCCCTGGCCTGGGTCATGATGAAATGGAAATGTGGTGGTTGCGTGTGGAGGGCATGAAGAGGCCAGCAGGACCCCTGGCCCCAAGGTGGGGTGTGCAGCCCCCTGCAACAGCCCCCAGCCTCTGCCTGGCAGATGGGCAGTGTTTGCAGAGCCGGAGGTCAGGAAGAGGCCCTGAGCTGCTCCCCACCATAGCCCCCTGCCTGTTGGCCTCTGTCCCACTACAGTCGGGGTCCCTCAAGTGAGGCCCAGGCCACCGGAACTCTTCTGTGGGTCCCAGCTCTTGGCTGAGGACCTGAGCATAGAGTAGGTCGTGACCTTTAAAGGCACCCTAGCTCAAGGGCTCTGTGTTCCTCACCAGTTGCACTCTTGTGTAAATGTGATGAGTCTGTGCCTCAGTTTCTCCATCTGTCCATTGGGGCCAGGGCTACTCTTCGATACCCCTGAGGGCAGGAAGTGTGGCCTGCTGGGGTACCTGGCACCCAGGGAGTGTCCCAGAGGAGAGGGCATTGCCCGCCATCCCTTCTGTCCACCCCTGTATGAAAGGTTTGAGACCAGGGAACCCTGAAAGGTGCCGCCCTGGGCTGAGCTTGAGGTCTGTGCCATGTTGGCCTTGAGAGTGCTGGGCCGCCCAGCGGGGCACAGGCCTGGAGCCCCAGTTAGTTTGTCAGGAGGGCGGGACAGCAGAGCCCCGCCTCACAGGCCGTCGTGGTTAGGGGCCCCGTTGTTGGCATGGTGTGCAGGGGGTGGCTGTGTGCCCCGTCCCCACCAGACGAGGCAGGTACTTGCTGCCCCCTTGCTCTGTTCAGCCAAGGAACAGAAGCGGGATTCTCAGCAAGGTCACGCCCTGGGCTCATCTTGGTCCTGTGTCCCCCCCGCCAGGAGAGCTGTGGATGTGCCCCAGCAACCATGGTTGGGGGCAGGTTTAGACGGGGCGAGTTCCACTTGTCACCCCGTCGCTGAGGCTCTCTGCAGTGGCTGTACACGGAGCAGGGCTGCCTTCTTTCCTGAGAAGCCTGGTCTGGTTTTGCCTGAAACTTGCTCAGCCAGGACAGGCTGCAGATATTCCACTGGAGGAGAGCTGTGTGTGTGTGGTGATATACACATCACGTAAAATTTACCATTTTAACAGTTGTTAAGTGTGTGACTCAGTGGCATTAAGTGCAGTCACCCTCTTGTACAGCCACCAGCACCCCCATCCGTCTCCAGAACTTGGCTGCCTCCCCCAGCTGAAGCTCTACCCATTAAGCAGACTCCCCGCTCCCGTCCCCCAGCCCTGACGGCCCCCCTTCTGCTCTCTGTTTCTGTGAACTTGGCTCCTCAAGGGTCTTCATGTAAGTGGAATCAGATGGCATCTGTCCTTTTGGGACTGGCTCGTTTCGCTGCAGATGATGTCCTCAAGGTCCATCTGTGTGTGGCAGGTGACAGAATCTCTCTCCTTTTTCAGATGGAACAGCACGTGTATACCATGCTTTGCTTTTCCACTTACCGTTTGATGGACACTTGGCTTACTTCCACCTCTTGTTCCTTGGAATGGGTGCAGAAGTATCTGTCCGCGTCTCTGCTTTCTATTGTTTCGGTGGAACTGCTGGGCCACGGGATAATTATATGTCTAATATTTTTAGGGAACTGCCATCCTGCCTCACTTTCCCATCAAGAACGCACATACGTAAAGGTTCAGTTTCTCCGCATCCTTGCCAACACGTCTCCTTCTGCTGCTTGGTGACTGGCTGGTCATGACCTAGGGCAGGACGGTCTAGAATGTGGTGCAGAATGATGGCACGGGAGTTGCTTAGGGTCTCAGGAGGAGTCTGGCAAAGCCAAGTTCAAACTCCATGCGCCTGGAAGTTCGGGAAGGCTGGAGGGTGGGGGACAGTGCTGTGTGGCGTTGGCGGCAGGTGTCTAGCGGAGGGTCTGGGTAGGTGCAGAGAGGAGGGGGCACTTCCCCCGACCCTGGCTCCAGCACTGAGCTGACGACTGACAGCTGCGTGGTGTGCTTGGCCCTGCGGTGATCTCCGTGTGGACCCACGGCAGGGCCAGGTGCACACCTTGGGAATCCCAGCGTGGCTAGTCTGCTTGTGCCGGGCTCAGCGTGGCCATCTCATCGTCTAAGGACAGCTGGAAGACTAAGCAGGCCCCGTCCTGGCCATGGACCCCTGCCCTGTATGGCAGGCAGGTCCCTCCCCACTCGCTCGCTTGGTGGTTAGTTCCCCAGCCCCAGCCCACGCTGGGCAGCGGCTGTGTCTTTGCTCCAGTGGGTGGCCTGCCCTCTCCCAGTGACCTGCGGTGGCACACACATGGGCTTCTTGAGTCAGGCCACCCCAGTGTCCTCTCTGCGTGTGTGTCCCCAGGGCACCATGCTGGCCAGGCTTGAGGGTGCTGGGGACCCAGGACTCACACGGCGTCGCTGCATAGGGCTGTCCGTGACTCGGGGGTCTCAGGCCGCAGCGCTGTTGCTGCTGCTCTCCTGGGCGCAGGGCTTTGAATGGCAGTCAGAATACTTAGGACGCCCCTGGCGCCTCCCGCAGGCTTGTTGCCTTCACATTCCTGCTTCCCGATTCCCACCAGGACTCACGCCCCATCAGGGCCGCGCAGTGGCCTTTGCCTCTGAGGCTGTTGCTCGGCAGCCGAGGCCCTGGGTGCACAGAGGCAGGATGGCAGCGCCCTGGAGGCCATGGCCCTTTGGCTAACTGTCCAGACACAGTTCAGGCCATGGTTTTCTCCTTCCTCGTGAGACATTTCCAAAGTGCGCATCCCCACTTCTGAGTCCTCCTGGGGCCTGGCAAGCTTGCCGGGCAGCAAGGCCCCCTAATGGGTCCCCAGCCCTCCCTCCAGAGCCCCTGTGGGGTCGACTATGGTGTACAGAAGGCAAGAGTGCTAGAGCCCGTGCAGGGGCCATGGTCCTGCCCTTCAGGACACACTCAGACCCCATCTTGCAGCGCCCTCGTCTGGGTCCCAGGGGTGCCGTCCACCCCCAGACCCACCCTGCTTCTCCACGCAGGCTACACACAGCCTGACATGTGCTCTTGGCCAGCAGGGAGTCCACCCCCAGGGCCTGGGGGCCCATGGTTTTCCTGCTGCTGACACTCTTCAGCCTCCAGGTCCTTCCTCTCTAGGAGTCAGAGAGCGTGGTTTCTGGGAAGTCCAGGAGCCTGCTCCCGACCGCCTGCTCTGTACACAGAAGCTACCTGATGGGTGAACGATGGTGGCCGAGCCCACCACCACTCACTGCTCTTGTTCGGGGCCTCAGGGAGTGAGCGTCAGGCTCCCTGATCACTTTCATTTCCAGCCTCGGAGCCTGAGTCATTCTCTGAGTCCTTGCTCTGCCCAGGCCCCATGCTGGCCCTGGGGACTAGGGCAGACGGGCCAGGCTAGTGGTAGACAGGCCAGGAGAAGGAAAAAACCACACCATGGCTGAGAGGTGGGCAAGGGCAGAGAGGGTCTGAGGGGAAAGAAGAGGAGAAGGAGGGTCCCTCGAACAAGACTGGGGAGCAGCACTTCTTGGCATGGAGATGCACATGCAGCTGAGGCTGGGTGCCTGGTTCACGCGGGTCCCTGCTGCACAAAGAGGGCTTGCCTACTGGGGCAGAAGGACGCAGTATGGAGGGTTACTAAGCAGGGGAGCAGTTCAGCCAGGGCCCCTGAGACAGAAAACTTCAGGCCGCGCATGCACAGCTAGGAACCTGCAGCCACACAGAGGACCCCAGACTTGGGCCTGGATGTCCCCAGGGTCGTCTAGGGTAGTCTCCAGGGACCGTTGTGGCAGGAGTGGGGTCAGAGTTAGGAAAGAGAGGCAGGTAGTGTCACAGTGGGTGAAGAGCCTGCACTCAGATCCCTGAGGGAGCCCCCTCCCCAGGGCCCTGGCAGGAAGAAGGCAGCCATCAGCCACGCTCGTTGCGGCAGGCGTGTGGGACCTGCCCTCGATCTGTCAGCCCAGCTCCGAGGGTGGTGATGGGCTGAGTGGGCTCCCGTGGCACAGGGACCTCGGTCCTAAAAAGGACCTGTGTCTCCAGAGGACTTGCAGGGCCCAACTCCTTTGGAAGCGCTGGGAAGACCTGGGCTGGGATGGGCCCAGCAGTTGACAGCAATGGGAGTGGCTCTGCATAGCCCCGCCTCAGGCGCCCAGCGGGCCAGGCCCACATGCAGCCCAACAGGCAGGCCTTGGCCGTGGGCTTTGCCCGCCCTGAACCTGGGGGAGACAGACATGACCAGAGGGGAACGCTGGCGTGACCGTGCGTGTCTGGGGGAAGCAGATAAGGTGGCCTGCCCTCCGGCAGGGGGATAACCTGTGCTGCAGCCCTTTGGACTTGCCTAGAGAGGCCCTGAAGGGGTGGGTGCCCCCCAGTCAGGGCCCCCCAGTGCCCTGATCTCTAGGGCTGGGCTGTGACCTCTCCCTCCTCACGTCCCTCATGCTAGCCGCGCCCTGCCTCTGAGCCGGGAAGGGGCCCCCAGGTCCTGCCTGCTGCCACAGTGGGATGGTGGGCAGACTGTCAGTGCTGGGACACGTCCACTGCTGCAGGAGCAGAGCACCGGTGACCAGAGGCGTTGGCGGGACAGGCAGGGCCCTGACCACAGCCCCGCTGCCAGGCTGCCTCCCTCGCACACTCTTTTTTGGGATCTGTGTCTCGGAATCGTCCCGCATGAGTCAAGCCACCCTTTGCAGGTGGAGCCTATCGGCTGACTGTACCCCGCCCACCGCTGTCCCCCACCCCACCCTCATGCCCAGTGAGTTACGCCCTATGGCCTGGCCCACAGCCCTTGGAGATCCCTGCATCTGGGGCCCTGCTCACTTACTCAGACGCTGCTCCCTGTGCTGCAGGACAGCCTGGGCCTGTGCCCAGTGCCCACAGCCCAGAGGGACCCATGTGCTGCTACTGCCCATTCACATCGGCGTCATACCAAGGGGTTTCTGGGTAGACTGGCAGTGCCCCCACCAGAGATAGAGTGCTAGATCAGATGCTGGCATCCGCCCTGTCCTGCCCCATCGCCAGACCTGGAGAGCCCTGCTGATGGGCGGTTTGGCCTGGCTTCTCCTGGGAAGCAGGCCCCTGAGCTTCTGGACACCGAACACTCTTTGCCCTAATTTAGTACAAGGCTCCAGCCCTGGGTGGTTCAGTGTCCAGGCTCGTGTGGGCCTGGGCCCAGCGCTTCCTCGTCAGCACGTGGTGTGGGTGTCCCCGCCTCAGTTGCTGGGCCTGAGTGTGTGGTCGTAGGGGAGCCAGAATCCCACCAGGCTCGGCCTCTAGGGCAGGACAGACGTGGGTGACTGGGGACAGCCCCTCTCAGGGCTCACCACTTTCAGCTGAGCTCGTCCTTATGCTGGTGGAGGGCCTGGGGCCTGCTCGGCCGGCCCCCCGCCTCCTGTGCAGCCCTTTCCCTCCAGTGCTGCCCAGGGCAGCCTCCCTTAGCTGGTTCCCTCCACCCCAGAGAGACAGGGCTCCTCTGCTGGGCATGCAGGGGCCTTCTCCTGGGCCAGAGCCTCTCCCTGCGGCCACCCTGGGATCAAGGAGCTTAGCGGGGGTTCGCCTGGGCAGGTCAAGGAGAGTGTGATCCAGGTGACCCTGGGCCATGATGGAGTTAGATGGAGGGAAGGGAGCGCTGAGAACCGTCTCCTAGGAGGCACAGCTCTGCTTGAGCAGGAGGGCGCCTGTGGGCCCCTCAGCCAAACTAGAAGGAGTGCAAGCCGGCCCTGGGGCCAGAGCTTTCTGAGCTCAGGGCAGAGCAGCTGGGACTTATCCTCACAGGGGCTGTCCCCTCCAGTCGGTCCATATGCCTCCTGTGTTTCCTGAGTAAACCCAACCCTCTCACAAATGGAGAAGGGGCCAGCCAGTTGAGGCAGTGAGGGCCGGCGCCAGGAAGCAGGAAATGGGCTTGGAGAGGCCTGGCCCCACTTCCTGCCACCATGGGGGCACTCTTGGGCCACTTGCTCCAGATGACACAGCAGCCTCTGGAGACCCCAGGTCATACAGCCAGGGGCTCTTCCTCGGGGCTGGAAGCCAGCCCACTGAGCTTACTCGGAAGCAGGCGCTCAGGCAGCTGACGCATTTGCTGAGCTCACCTGGGGCCAGGGGCCCTTCCTGCCCAAGGTCCAGGCCCTAGGAGGCTCGGCACAGGGAGCATGCAGAGCTGCTCCCAGTGCATAGCTGCCCTAAGTCTCCAGAACCCTCAGCCCTCCAAGAGCAAGCCAGACCTTACCTGTGGGTCACTCCAGGTCCCAGCAGAGAGCATTGGACGTGCAAAGCAGCCCCCTCCCCGACCCAGGTTCTGAGGGTGAAGCCTGCACACAGGTGCTCAGCAGAGACACGGTAGACAGACTCCTTCCTGTCATTTCATCTCTCCAGTCCCTGGAGAGATGCAGCCAGGAGAGGTGGGGCCTCTTTGCCCCATTTTTTGTCGTAGAGAAAATGCATCGGACTCTTTCCCCACTGGGACCATGTTTATTCTAGCTTCTTTTGGATACTTTTTCAGGTTATAGGAATTCTCTTCTAATCATGAATAATTATTTAACCTCCAGTACTCTTGCCTGGAAAATCCCATGGGCAGAGGAGCCTGGTAGGCTGCAGTCCATGGGGTTGCGAAGAGTCAGACACGACTGAGCGACTTCACTTTCACTTTTCACTTTCATGCATTGAAGAAGGAAATGGCAACCCACTCCAGTGTTCTTGCCTGGAGAATCCCAGGGACGGGGGAGCCTGGTGGGCTGCCGTCTATGGGGTCACACAGAGTCGAATACGACTGAAGCAACTTAGCAGCAGCAACAGCAGCAATATAATTTTACATAACTTCTTACATATCTGTTGATGTCTGTAATCTGTTGGTGTGAAAATCCATATGTGGATTTTCTCATGTTAAATCATCCTTACATACCTGGGATTACCTGATTTAGTCATAGTGTCATATATTTTATATGCTGTGCTAGATTTGATTTGAGAAGATTTTTGTTTACAGTTTTTTACATCTAATAATGAAAAGAGTTTCAATTTTCCTTTCTTCTCCTGTGTATGTTTGATTTTGGTATTGGGGTTATGTTGGCCTCATAGAATGAGTTGCAGGTGGAAGTGTGCATTTCCTTGCTATTATCTGTAAGAGTTTGCATAAAGTTGGGTAATCTGCTTTTAAAATTTGGTAGAAATTTTTTCTGTAGGAATTGTCCCTTCACTTTTTATTTTGAGAACTGTCAAACCTACGAAGTACTACTAAAATAGTAGTAAAACTTTAGACCTTTCCCCTAGAAAGACGCTGCTGTTAATGTCTGTCATTTTGGCACATGTGTGGATGTGTGTACCATCCCTTGTTCTCTTGTGTGTGTGTCTGTATGCATGTGCTTTGTCTGTGTGTCTACGTGTACTTGTGTGTCTGTGTATGCATATACTTGTGTGTGTGTATATATGTATGTGTGTCTACATGTACGTGTGTCTACGTGTACTTGTGTGTCTGTGTATGCATGTACTTGTGTGTGTGTATATGTACGTGTGTCTACATGTACGTGTGTCTATGTGTACTTGTGTGTCTGTGTGCATGTACTTGTGTGTCTGTGTGTGTACATGTGTCTACATGTACTTGTGTGTCTGTATGCATGTACTTGTGTGTGTATACATGTACGTGTGAATACATGTATGTGTGTCTACATGTACTTGTGTATCTGTGTATGCATGTACATGTGTGTGTACGTGTGTCTACATGTACTTGTGTATCTGTGTATGCATGTACCTGCATATGTGTATATATATATATATATACGTGTGTCTACATGTACATGTGTCTACACGTATGTGCGTGTGTGTACATTGTACCGTGTGTGTGTCTGTGCTTGGTTTTGTTTTGCTGCATTTTGGCAGAACTGTGTGAACCTAGGCTGCAGACATTCCTCAGTACTCGAAAACCTGTAGGAAGATTTTTAACTGCTGCTTTGATTTTTTTTTTAAGCTTATGGGGCTACTTGTGAGTTTTCTGACTGACGGCTTCTCTCTCTCTCTCTCGCACATTCTCCTGGCACCCCTACCCACGGACGGCAAGAGCAGGTGAGTTCGTTCTGGCTGTTTCCTCTCCCGTGGCCCTCCTCTCCTGCCTTCTGGCCAGGTGGGGGTCCCTGGGATGGCGTGGGGTCTGTGTTGCGTGGTGAGGAAATGGATACAGAGATGTTCCTTGGGTTGCCTGTCAGGGCCACAGAGCAGTTAAGTGGCTGAGCTCCCGGCAGGCAGGGACCCCTTTTCCTGGTGCATCCTGCCCCAGCTGCTCCTGGAGATCCTGCATCCAGGGTCAGTGGCAGACACACCAGTTATCGCTCTCGTGACTGAGTGACTTTGGCTGAGGACCCCCTGAGCCTCAGGTTGCCTGTCTGACAGTGGTGCCTACCCCGGAGGTCGTGGGAATAAAGCAAGTGAGTGCCAGGTGGGCCCCGGCCACAGAAGCCTTTGCAGGGGCTCCTGAGGTGGCCTGGGGTCCCTGTTCTGTAAAGGACCAGGGACCAAGGTTCATTGCTGAGGTGGCCACCCTCCCAGCTCCCAGGTGGTTGCCTCCCTGAGAACGTGCAGACCACACCACAGGGGAAAGCAGGACTCTGAGTCAGTGTGGCCGTCACGTGGCTTCTGTCTGGAGCATGTGCTGTTTAGGCTCTGACTTTCTGTATCAGGGAAGAGCAGTTCCTATTCACAGAACCTGTCAGACCGTCATCCCTGCCCCACCCTGTGCCCTGTGCTCCTGTGGGAGAACATGTGTGCACGGAGCAGGGGGCGCGGGCCAGCCCCTCCTCTCTGCTCAAAGCCCTCGTGCAGCCACAAGGGAGGGGCCAGGGGCATTCATCCGGGAAGAGGGGTGTCGTGGAGCCTGGAGCCAGCCGCCAGCTGTGGGGTCAGAAGGCTGAGCGTGGAGGGAGTATCGGGCTGCCCCCAGTGGTCCCCCGACGAGCGCTGGCCCTGCTGGCCGCCAGATAAGCAGTCACTGCTGGTCTCACAGCTTTGGAGACGTTTGCATGGCCGCCGGGGAGGCCCAGAGCTTCCTAGGCCTCTGGCTTCACACCTCTAGTGAGAGAATCAGGTTAGATCAGGCACACAAAGGGCCTTTAATCTTTTTGTCTGTTTGCTCTGTAATACATGCTTGGTTATATAAAACGGGGAAAATAACAAAAAATTGGAAGCGGAAGAAAAAGTTGCCTTGAGCACCAGCCTGGGGCCAAGCCCCCTGCACACTTGGCGTGTGTTGTGTTTCTGCCCTGCCTTTCCTCTGTGCCCGGTTTGTATGTTGCCCAGAGCTGGCATCAGGTTGTAACATGGACTCTGATGCGGGGCCTTTGCTCATCATGCGTATGCTAAGTGTGCCCCTGTGTCATTGCAGCGTCCCCAGGAGGGCTGTCCCGCTTGGCATGGGGTCATCAGATGTAGGTTTAAAGCTCCCTGAGCTCTCTTTAGGCCCTGAACTGTGTGACCTGGCAGGGCCGATGTCCACTGAGCTGGGCCCTACTGCGTGCGCCTTCTGTGCTGCTCTTGGCTGCTGTGGGGTTTGTCCCTGGCACAGAGACACAGAGGCTGGCGTGGTTGGCAGACGATGGGAGCAGGTAGAGCCGGGCATGTGTGCTGCATGCCCTGGCAGGGCCCGACACTGCCCCAAGGCCACACTCTCCATCCTTCACGCCGCCCTCTTCAGGCCGCAGCGGGTCTGCAGGTAGAGCTTAAGAGGACATGGGAGGACCAGCAGAGACCGGGAAGCACAGAAAGTGACCCCGAGAGCTCTTGGCCGAGACTCAAGTTGATGACAGGAGACGAAGGCTCTGCAGGCAGGTCTCAGGCCCCATCACTGAGCACACAGCCCCTCCCGGGGAAGGAGCAGGCTGGGCACCTTCACTTTACCCCGAGGTGGGCACATGTGATGTTCAGGTGAGAGTGAAACCTCCCCGCCAGTGTCAGAAGCCAGAAAGTGCCAGGGGGCAGGCATGTGTGAACAGCAGCCCCATGGGGCTCTGCCGGTGCCAGGCTGGTCACCTCCTGAGCAGCACCTCCCTGGCCAGAGCCCTGCTCAGGAGCCGTGGGTGGGAGCCTGGTGGAGTTGGAGGGCAGGGGAGGCTCCCTACTGCCTTTGGACGGCCCCAGATGGAGCACCGCTTCTCATGATCGGTCAGCAGTCCAGGGCTGGGACTGACCCTCACCGTGGGGGCTTTGGGGACAGCAGACAACCTCCCAGAAAGCCGTCAGTCAGTCAGTCCTTTGCTTGGTGGAGAGGACACCCCTGGAGAGACCTGTGCTTGGGTAGGTGGAGTGTAACCCCAGGCTTGGCCACAGCTGGGAGGACAGGACCGGTGGATCCTCTTGAGACCTCAGGCAGGTCAGCCACAGCCTTTCCAGTCAGCTGCCTGGAGGGGGGGTCGGGGCTGGGCGTCAATGCTGGGTCCGTCAGTGTCAGGGATGGCAGGACGTGCGTCCACAGTGGGAGGCCTGCTGCGGGTCTGTGCAGCCCTGCCCGGCACAGCAGGGTCTGTTCCTGCTTGCATCTGCAGGCGGCCTCACCTGCACCTTCACGGGCAGAGCACCCAAGCCCCCAGCGCTGGACGTGTTGCCTGAGAGGTTCTTGAAGGGTGATCGCCCTGACCAAGACTCGAGAGTGACTGGCACCACAGGCTGGAAGCAGGAGGGCAGACTGAGCCAGGGGCCTGACTGGAGGCCTGCGCTCGTGGCACCCAGCTCTCGCTGTGGGCCTCTCCTCCCCACTGCGTGTACCCAGGGCTGTGCCCCCCCACCCCCAATGTGTGTTGGCCTGGGGGTTAAGTCACACACACCCCTGCCCCATGAGTGTCCTGAGGGGGCCTTATGAGGGTCCAGTGGGATCATGAAGGTCAGGGGGCTTGGGAAAAGAGGGCCAGGCTTCCATGGGGATCCCTCTTCCTGGTCACTTGCCTCTGGGGGGAAGCAGGGCTGCAGGCCCAGGAATGCACTCGGGAATGTTCCCAGCCTTCAGGAACACCTTGCCGTCCCCGCGTGCTCAGCAATTCATTGGATTCTCTGTGCCACAGAGCTGGGGGCTAAGATAGCCTGCTCTGCTTTCCTGAAACTGTGCTAACCTTGTTTATAAACTGAGGGAAGATGTTCACATGCCTGTGAAACTCTGGATGTTGTCAGGGGAGGAGGAAGGGACTGCTGAGATATTTCCTCCGCCTCAACTAGGAAGACTTGTTTTTCTTCATACATGTTTTTCAGCAACTTGGAATTTTGAAATTAGGACGAAAATTTCCTGTTTTCTCTGTGATAACAATGTCCTTGCCTTGTTGAAACCGCAGCCTCCTTTCCGCTCCCCCCGCCCGTGCCCTTGATGAGCCGCTCTGTGCTCTTGGTGTGCCCACCCTGACCCGGCTGGACCCCTCCTCTCTACCCAGTGTTCTGGGGGCTCGTGAGGAGTGCTGCCTCCCACCCCTCACCCTCTGGCAGGCCTGCTCCTGCCTGTCCTTCAGATCTCAGGTCAGGTGTCACACGCTGGCAGCCCACCTGACCCTGCCCTGGCATCATGCACCTGACCACTTGGTGTGTGTTCGTCCGCGCATCTCACGGGCACAGGTCCAGCCCTTCCGATGCTGCCTGAGGGCGGGGCTGCCTTGGTCCTGCAGGTGCTTCTGTGACAGAGAAGAGCAGTCCTACCCGAGGGGGCCGGGGCTCCTGCAGAGGGCGCCGATCCCAGACACGGATGCGGTCTCAGAGCTCACACACCCATACCTGCCTGGGCTGCGAGGTCCGTTACATGTAACCTTTCTCCAGATCTTTGAAGGGATCTGGGAGGTGCTGGACACAGTCACGGGCTCAGAGGGGCCAGTGACCCTCCCCAGGCCACATGGGTGGAGGTGGGGGGCTGGTGAGTCTGATGCTTCGGATCGCAGCGCCAGGACACAGAGCCCCCATTGCTCACCCTCCTGTCTCTTACACACACAGCCTCCTTGCCAGGACAGCTGTTTGGGCACTGCCGGGGCCTTTGTCCTGGCTCAGGGAGTGGGTTGGGGCTCTTAGCTCCCAGCACCGCCCCTCTGAGCCAGCACCGGGCGTCACTGACGGCCAGGGTGCCCACAGGGGTAGGAAGACAATGTATGAGCCTCCAGGCAGAGGCATGAGGCACAGGGTGCCTGGGGAGGGCCTTCTGGTACTGTGGACTTGTGCGACGGCCCCATCCCAGCAGCCTGGAGGCCAACAGCCCCCCTTCCCTGTTCCCCTTTCAGGCAGCCCCACCCAGTCTGTCAGCCCCCTCCCAACAGCCTGAACATACCAGCCCTGGCCGGTAGGGGGCGCACTGCGTGCCAGGGCCATACTGGCACTCCCCCGCAAGTCATTCCATCCCTTGAGACGCAGAATCCCAGAGGCTCTGGAAGCCAGATGCTCAGAGAGGCCTGTATCTAGAGCTGTGGACTCACGTGTCGCCGGCCACACTTAGGCCTCCAGCCAGGCCCCCCTCCTTCAGGCAGAAGCCCCTGGGGGCACGGGCTTCTCCTTGGAGTGGGGAGCGAGGGCATAGGGGCAGAGCCGCTGAAGCACTGAGGTGAGGGCTCAGGCAGCCTGGCTCTCAGCCCTACTGCTCTTGCCTTGGCAGGGGCACGGGGCCCTCATGAGAGTCAAGCCCTGCCCCTGCCCAGGCTCTGCACCTGCATCGGGGTCATTAGCCAGCAGGAGGCAGGGCTGGAGCAGGCTGTGACCAGAGAAGACCCTCCCCAGCATCCCATGGCGAGGTGCCCAAGTCCGGGGTCTTGGCTCTTCCCCATCCAGGACAGCTGTCAGGAGGATGGCCCCCGCTGCTGGGGAAAGGGGTTCTGCTCAGCACTGCTAGTTCGTCCTCACTGTGGGCCTGGATGTGTTTTTCTTTTATGCAGACCATTCTGACTCTTCATTAGCTCACTCTTCTTTAAAGAAAATGAATCATAAATTGTGTCCATGGTTTAGTTTAAAATGCCACCACTGCTGACTGTTTGGCAAGTGGTCAGCAGGTGGCCAGGACCCACCGTGCCAGGTTATATGATTGTGTGCCTTCTAGGAGGGTGTAGCTCAGCAGGTAAACAGTTCTCACCAGGTGGTGAGAGGGTCCAGGGGCTTGAGCACTGCCACCAGCCAACTCTGTGGCTGGGTCTTCTATTTAACCTTCCTGGACCTCAGTTTCCACATCTGAAAATGGGGATATTTCCTTCCTAAAGAGTGTCTGGGAGTGTCCAGAACAACCAGGGTAAAGCCTTGAGGGTTCACTTAAGTGATGCAAGTTATTACTGGGCTTCTGACACTCAGGCCTGGCTGGCCTCACTTCTGATCATGCCTGGGTCCTCATGCATTGGCCCTAGAGTAGATGGATAAGGTTCAGAGACCAAGATAGGGTGGCAGTTTTTTTCCTGTCTTTGAAAAGGAGCCCAGCATAGGCAGGCCAGGTAGGTGGTGCAGCCACAGGAAACACCAGGAACCCAGGCTTTTTCTCTTGCCCTACCATCCCCAGAAAGCAATGTTCTGCCTCGTGGCCCAAGGTAGCTGCTGGCACTCTGCAGTCACATCCACATTCCAGCCAGCAGGAGCAAAACAATGGGGAGGTGCCTCTAAGGACATCCTGATGGCCAGGCTGAATCACACAGCCACCCCCGGCTATAAGGCAGTTCCTGAGCGTCTTCCTCCTCAGGGATTTCCATGCTGTTTCCAAAGCCTGTGGAGTCACCTGCAGGCCCACGTGAGCACCACTCCCTATAGCTGGACTTTCCCCATTGTCTGTAAGAATTCAGCTCACTGGGTGAGCCAAGGAGGGCCTCCCCACTTTACTGGAGGTAGGTGGGACAGGGAGCAGAGTTGTGAGACCGGCTGGGCACCAGCCTGCAGGAGGCCACGTGCCTCCAGGTGTGCCTGCTGCTGGAGAAGGAAGACTGGGCTCCCATGCCCAGGTGGCCTTGGGCCATCATCTACCTCCCCGCCCGTCCAGCTAGGATGACCAGTTAAGGGCCAGGCCTGTCTCAGAGCTTCCATTCTGGTTCTGCCATAGATGGTGTCAGCTTTAGGTTCTGTCTGCCCTGGGCATCCAGGGCACAGGGGCTCTAGGAGGAGAGCGGGAACTGGCCCGCCTGCCTGCACACAGCACCCAGCCACTGATGCTGTGGGGCCACTCTGCCAACCCAGGTATTTTGGGAAGCAGAGTCAGTGAACTGACTAAAATAATGGCTGTGAGTTCACAGCTGCTGTGCAGACACGTGGGCCAGGAAGGATGGCCTTGGGCCAGCCTTTCCTGCATATGGAGGGGGCTCCCTGCCTGTGCTGCCAGCCCAGCACTTGATGGTCTGCAGGTGGCACAGGGCGGGGCATGCTCTGGTGCAGGGAAGCAAGTGCTGGTAGGTGCCAGTGGAGGCTGGCCATTCACCCATCAGCTGGCTCACTCTTGTGCTCCAGGGAGTGGTCCAGTGCCCCATCCTTGCCGCTCTGATCAGAGTGGGGCCCACCTCTTCTCCCACCAGACTCCACTCACTTGGGCCCGTGCTACCCGCTCAGCCGTGGTGAGGAGAGGGAGGTGACATGCCCCCAGGGAGCTATGCCCATGGCCCCTTCCTGTGACAGGAAGGGGAGGGGCGGCCAGCCCCGCACCTCAGCTGCTTCCACCTGACCGTGGGAATCAGAGCTAGGTCAGGCCTGGGCTTTTTTTAAGGCACCAAACCCCTCGCCTGAGTCCTGCGCTGCATTGTTTTATGGCGTGAATGCACTCCTTGGAGCTGGCTGGACCCACATGCGGCATTTTCCAAAGCCAGGGGACCATGGCGGGCGGGGTGCTGCCAGGCCGCAGGCCCTGGGGAGCGCCTGGCCTGAGGTCAGCAGCACTGACTGCCAGCCGGAGCTCAGCTCGGTGAGCTAATTAACTAAGGTGGTTCTTGCCATGATCCCCTGAAAGTTGTTGTTTTCTTGCTGGGAGAGAGACCCAGGGCTTGGTGAGAGAGCTGGCTCCCCCGAGCAGGCCCCATGGCAAATTCTCCCCTGGGTCCTCCCTCTGAAGTTCCAGAGACTTCTCAGAGTGTGGTTTAAAAACAACTAACCGTCTGGATCCTGGCTTCATGGTGTGGCCTTTGTCCTCATGAAGAGACTTCTGGGCCCTTAGAGACCACAGTACACAGCTGGGGTGCCCCTCACAGAGTTTCCCTTGCTGCTCTGGAACCCCAAAGCCCGTCCTGGGGGGAAAAAGTGGCAGTGAAGCCAGTCCCCCTATACATTAATTTTTTATTTTCACTGACTGTGTATCTGGAAGTAATACACAGTATTTAAAAAGAAGAGGGGGTGTTATCATTCTAATCCTAAATAACAGTGTCCTCACCTGCAATTAGCGAGCTACAGCTCTGTTAGTGCAGGTAGAAAAACCCACCTTTGTTTCAGGGTCCAAGTTTGTTTCTGTGAGTTAGACCTTGTTCACAAATGCCTGCCCGCAGAGCCCGCCACCCAGGAGGGGAGAGGGCGGCTGGCATCCTGTCACAGAGCACACAGGAGCACAGTCTTGCAAAGCTGGCCCTTTTTGATGGCCTCTTTGCACCCCAAGCAACAGGGATGTTTCATAACCTTTATTACTTGTTTCAGTTACTTAAATGATGTGTGCTCACTGCAGGCAATGCCAAAGTATAAAAAAGAAAATTTTTAAATCACCTATTTGGGCATATGAGTGTTCACTTTTCTTTAAGTTTGCAGTTTTTCATTATAAAATGTTAGAAAAGATCCATAGTCTCACCATCCTGAGAGCCTCTTTGTAGTGCCTTCCCATCCTGCCTTCCCATCCTGGGTGGGGATCACGAGTCGTCACCACACAGGTGGGCACAGGCCCTGCTCCATGCCAGCAGCCTTGTGCCCTTGGCTGCGGGACTGTCTGCCATGTGGGTCTGCCCTCAACTTATGCATCCATATCTCCCATGATGCCAACATGACACCAACAGGCAACAACCTCACCATTACTCAACCTTTCTCTTTAGGGCAGATTACCTTCTCGAAGTGTAATTACTCATCCAGCCACAGAATTCTATACCCACCTTGGCTCTGGGCTCCCAGAAGGAGGGTCAGGAGTGGGGTTTGGGTCAAACCCACACTTGGGCAGAAGAGAGAAAATAAAGCCCCTTTGCTGTAGGTATGACCCGTGGAAGGGGAGAGGCCATTTCTGCTTCAGAGCACAGGTGCTGGCCCTGGCTTCCTCATCATTGATAAAGTGGGAGGGATACAAAGCCGACCTCCCAACTGGGACGTGGGCTCCAGCTTGACTGATGCCCACTGCAGGTGCGGGAGGGAGCAGGCTTATGAGGACAGAGTGAGAAGGGTCCTCTCCATGATCCCAGCCCTACAGCAGGGTCGGCTCCCCAGCCCCTGCCATTCAGCCACTTCTAAGCTGTTACCTTCCAAGGAAGGATCACAAAGCTGCATCTTGCAGAATTTTCCCAGAGGCCATCACTCAGTCTTTGTTGTTGTTGAACCAAGCAGCAAGAGCTGTCTTAGTCCCCCCACCAGGAATTGAACCCATGCCCTCTGCAGTGGAAGCACAGAGTCTTAACCAGCAGACCGCCAGGGCAGTCCCAGAACTCAGACTCTTAAAACTGTAGAGCTGGCCCGTCCTTGTTAGCGGTGTTTGCACCCAAGAACAAAACACACTGCTTGTCCGCTAGGACGTCTGTGACTGTGGGATACACTGAACCAGGGCACAAAAAAATGTCCGAACAGCCAAGGTTGCAGAAAGCATTAAACGAAGCGTAATTAAACGCAAGGAAGCATGACACGGGAGGTTTGTGTTTGGGCTGTCGGCTGCTTGCAGCCCATGCAGGCTAGAATTATTTCACAGCCTGAAGTTTCTCTGAAGTCCCATGTTCTGTCTTTGAAATCCATGTGAATTTTGCACGCTGTGCCATTTCCCATCTGAGCTTGTTTTCCTGTAAATGAACAAGACCCTTCTCTGTCTGGCCCTGCCTGCGCCTCAAGCCTATACTGCCCCCTTCTCAAGTCACGAAAGGCTGTGTCCCCACCGTCTCTGAGAAGCCCTCCTGACCTCCCCCTTGGTGAGCCATGCCATTCATTACCTCCTCGCATGCTTGTTGGTTCTGCCCCTCCCAGCCCAGCGCACTCTGAGAGCCCTGCCCACTCTGAGCCTGAAGGGGGAAAGTGTCTGGGTTTGGGCTGTGCCTGGCTTGTGGTGGGCATGGTGGCCGTGGCCGTTGGGGCCCTGGGGATGCTGCTGGTTCATGTCCTTTGCCGTGCATTCATGGAGTGCCTTGGGGCCTGAGTGCCAGGGCAGGGCCATGGGCTTCCACCGCCTCCTCTTCTTCACTTCCCCACCCAGCTGCAGTCATGCCCACTGTGGATCCTCCCAGCTCCCAGGAGACCAACCCCGGCCCACTGAGTTCCATGGGCAGCTTCAGTGTTGGAGGCAGACAGGCTGAGCGTGCAGCCCCCTCCCTTTGCTCCAGGGAGTGGAGTGCACTGTTTGCTGGCCCTGTTTGCACCCCAAAGCCCTCTTCGACGGGAAGCTGGCCAGCAGCCCAGACCTGCAGCTCCAGAGGAGCTGTGGTTCCTCCCCGAGTCAGGAGCAGCTGGCTGCTGATCGTGTGGTTAGTTCACAAGCCTCAGGGCAGCCCCGACTGACCCAGAATGCTGGCCACCCTCACGGTCCCCAGAGGTGGTGCCCGCAGGGGTCCTCCCCTCCCCATGGAGCTTCTGCCTAGTCCCGTTAGCAGGTGTAACAGAGTGGGTGAGGGAGGAGCCGCAGACACCTGGAGCTGGCTGGCACGGAAGTGGAGGGGAACCAGCACACTCTGACAAAGCCCTCTAGGGCCTTCGCAGGCTGCCCTGGAGAACTTTGGTTTTAAAACCGCTTTCCTTATCATAAAGTGTTTGGGACACACAAAAGAAATATGTCCCAAATACGTCCCAAACATAAATTGCCTGAATGTACGTAAGGAATAAAGTATAAAGACAAACCCCTCGCTGCCTGTCTTAAGCACAAGGACATGAACAATGCCATGGGAGCCGCTGTGCCCACCTCCCCCCAACAGACCAAAGCTAACCTCTGGCTTGAACTTTCCTGTGTATCACATCATCTCATCTTGTTAACATTTTAACAATCTTTTAACATCACCTTGTCTTGTGCCACTAAAGAGTATTTTCTTTGGTTTTATTTTTAGAAGCTTGATAAACCATAGGGCTTCTCTGGTGGCTCAGACGGTAGTACTCTTCTATGTTTTCTTAATTTGCTTTTTTCCTGCGACACCTTCTTCATCACATTGACCCGCGCTGCTGGGAGTAGCTGTGGTTTGTTCCTTCTGTCACTGAGCCGTGCTCTGTTGGAAGAATGCACCCCGTTTGTGAATGCATGCCTCTGCGGGGGATGTTCGGGGCTCTCACCAGCAGTGTGCTGCGATGGTCTCGTCCACGTCTCCCAGAGCTCATGGACAAGGCTTCCCCAGGATGTGCGCCTAGGAGAGGACTCGAGGGTCATGGGGGGGGCGTTGTGTGTGCCGTCAGCCTTCCTGTGAAGCCACTCCATGGCAGCTGTCCCCGATAAACATCCCAGAAGCAGTTGTTGAAAGTTGTCACTGCCCCACTTCTGATTTGCCATTCCAGCAGGTATCCCATTGTGGCTGAGGGTGCTATTTCCTCAATGCCTAAAAAAGGGGAGCATCTCTCCACATGTCTTTTTGGCCAGTTTCCTCACTGTTTTACTTTTAATGGTTTTAGTTATAAGAATTCACACACATGCTTAAAGACAAATAGCTCCAAGAGGTTTGTGATAAAAACCAGCAGATCTGCTTTTCCTTTCCAGCTTCCCCAAAGAACCTCTTGCAGCTCTCTTCACTAGTCTCATGTCAGACTTCCCTGGTGGTAGAGAGGTTAAAAATCCACCTGCCAATGCAGGGGACACGGGTTTGATTCCCCGTCTGGGAAGATTCCACGTGCCGCAGGGTAGCGGAGCCCATTCGCCACAACTGCTAGCCCGTGTACCGAGAGCCTGTGCTCCACAAGAGAGGCCAGTGCAGTGAGAAGCTTGTGCACTGCTGTGCAAGAGGAGCCCCTCCTCACTGCAACTACACAAGACTTGAGCACGGCAACGAAGACCAAGCGCAACCAAAAATAACAGATGGAGAACGGCCTTCATGTTTTCACTGTCATGTTTCTAAATAATGTTTATTGCTATTTCTTTTTTTTAATATTTATTTGTTTAGCTGCTCTTGGTTGCAGGATCTTCCATCTTCATTGCAGCTCACAGGATATTTAGTTGCAGCATGCAGGATCTTTGTCGCAGCATATAAAATCTTTAGTTGTGGCACGTGGGATCTAGTTCCCTGACCAGAGATCAAACCTAGGCCTCCTGCATTGGGAGCACGGCATCTTCGCCACTGGACCACCCAGGAAGTCCTATACTGCTGTTTCTTGATTGATTACTTTAGATATTATCAGTGCGCTTTCTGTTCTGGTGGATGAGATAGGTTCTTACCATCCTTATCCTTCTTCACACCCCCACCCATCCTCCAAGGAGGGTTAAAGCTCAAGTTTTTATTAAATTAGTAACCACCGTTTACATCCTGATGTCTCAAAAACCAGTGTTTTTCTTCTGAGTCTAGTAGGACACTTAGTTTTCTTTTTTATGTAACTTTTCATTTTTCCTGGATATAATGATTGCCCTACTTTTTACTTGGTTTGTCTTCCATCTTCATAGTCTTGCTTTTTTCCAAATGATTTCAAAGACCTGCCGTGTATCTGCCATACCATGTGATTGTTTTCCACAAATGCTCTGTGGTGTGAGGTGATCTGTCCGTGCCCCTTTTTCTAGAACCCTGTCCCTCTACTCCTGACAGGCCGAGTGGGATGCCCAGGGGATATCTAGGATCTCCCTGGGTTCCAACTCCTGTCTGCTACACTTTTTTTTTTAATGTACTAAATGAGGTACACATTCCAGTATCTTCCTAGAGCAGGATTCACAGAAAAGACATTTCCCAAGCCTTCATTGGTGTGAAAATGTCTCTCCTCTCCCCTTACACTTGGTTGATAGCTTGGCTAGACCTGCGGTCCATTTGGTCATTTCCTGCCAGCATTTTGAAGCCGTTGTTCCATTGACTCTTAGCATCTGGTGGTCCACAGAGAAGCTGAGTGCCATTCTGACAGCCAGCCCTCTCTACATATTCTGGTTTTCTGTCCACATGCTTCATGGGTCGTCTCTGTGGTCCTGGGTCTGGTCTCCACATTCATTCGCGAGGCGGTGGGTGAGCCATTTCACTATAGATGAATTGAGTGCCCTACTTTTCGCTGTTTCTCTCGTCACCTCCTCCCTGTATCCTTTCTCCCCTCCTCTGGACTCTTACAGGCTGGCACTTGGACGGCCAGGATGGGCAGATCCTGCTGGCGGGTGAGAGGTAGGGTGCCCCTTGTTTGTGAGGGACCCCAGATGTGAGTGCAGGAGGAGCTTCGCTCTGGGCAGAGACTTCGCACTTTGCTCCGGTGTGGGGCTGGGGCAGGGCCAGCTTAGCCTGGGCACTCGGCGGCAGGGGCTGGTCTCCCATGAACATGCGGCCTGCCCAGTTCCTCATGTCTCTGATTCATGAGCACCTCCAGAAAACACATATCCAGTCTCATCCTGGGCAGGGAGCTGCCTGGATGTGGGGGCAGCAGGGGTGGGTCATCTGGGGGTCTTATGCCCTCCCCACCCCACGCTGCACCTGCCCTCTGCTCACTTTGATCAGTGCCCTCGCTCCCCTTTCCGAAGATGGTAAGCCAGCACATAAACAGCTGACGTGTCTGCTGATACATATAATGGGCAAAGGAGGGCAGAGATGGGAGCAGCGGCTCAGGACAGCAGCTGGCCAGGCACAAACCTGGGGCACAGATGCCCCTTCCTTACAGTTTGGGCAGATGGCATCTTGAGGGATGTGGGGGTTGGAACAGTTGCTGGGAGATGATACAAATGATAAGTTATGGCTCACCCAGTGGGTCCTGAGCTGGGTGATCTCCTGGTGCCCCTCCCCCACTGGACCGCTGCAGGAGCCGAATGGAGTGGGCCCAATGGGAGGCCCTGACCTAGGGGGTCTGTGACTGACTATTGAGTGGCCCCCCGGGTGGCACCAAGCCTGCCCCCATGAACAGCTCCTTTAAACTGCTGGATCCACATGGCTTTGGGACCACCCTCCACCCGCTGGGGGGCAGAGTCAGGTTGTCCCTAGCAAGGCATGACACCTGGGGCTCAGGAGAAGGTCCTAGAGAGGACCCTGGACCAGAGTTCAAGAGGGTGCCAGGGCTGGGCTCTGCAAGACGCTGCAGTGGTCACACTCTGCATTAGAGGGGTGGTCCATGATCGTTGCAGGTCATGCCACATTTCACACCTGGGTTTCTCATCTGGCCGTGGCCGTTGGAGAACTGAGATGTGGGGGCCAGCACTCCCCAGAGGTCCTATAGAGTAGACGCTGTGCAGTCAGACTTAGGACTGCAGCCTGCCCCCTCTTTCACCCCCAGACGGTCCCTGCCTGGCAACCCAGCCTCACCTCCCCCTCCGCGTCTCGTTGCAGGAAGTTCTACTATATCACCTTGCTGCGCGACCCCGTGTCGCGGTACCTGAGCGAGTGGCGGCACGTGCAGCGGGGGGCCACGTGGAAGACGTCGCTGCACATGTGCGACGGGCGCACGCCCACGCCCGAGGAGCTGCCGCCCTGCTACGAGGGCACGGATTGGTCGGGCTGCACGCTGCAGGAGTTCATGGACTGCCCCTACAACCTGGCCAACAACCGCCAAGTGCGCATGCTGGCCGACCTGAGCCTGGTGGGCTGCTACAACCTGTCCTTCATCCCCGAGGGCAAGCGGGCCCAGCTGCTGCTGGACAGCGCCAAGAAGAACCTGCGGGGCATGGCCTTCTTCGGCCTGACAGAGTTCCAGCGCAAGACGCAGTACCTGTTCGAGCGGACGTTCAACCTCAAGTTCATCCGGCCCTTCATGCAGTACAACAGCACGCGGGCGGGCGGCGTGGAGGTGGGCGAGGACACGATCCGGCGCATCGAGGAGCTCAACGACCTGGACATGCAGCTGTACGACTATGCCCGGGACCTCTTCCAGCAGCGTTACCAGTACAAGCGGCAGCTGGAGCGCCGGCAGCAGCGCCTCCGGAGCCGTGAGGAGCGCCTGCTGCACCGGGCCAAGGAGGCGCCGCCGCGGGGGGACGCCGAGGAACCCGGCCGCGTGCCCACGGAGGACTACATGAGCCACATCATCGAGAAGTGGTAGTGGCGGCTGGCGGGGGGGAGCGGGGCTGGACAGACTGACCAGCACACACGGCCCCCAGAACTCGGGGAAGAGGACCCCCATCCTCTAGCCAGAAGGCACAGGCGCCTTGAGCGGTGGAGGAGTAAGCCAGGCGGGTGGGTTCTTCTCGCCCTGCCAGGCTGGGGTCTGTGAAATCAGCATGGGAAGTGTGTGGGAGGACACCCCACCTGGCCTGCAGGGCTGGGAGCAAGCGGGGACCCACTGTCCTGGCCCCCACCTTATGGTGACAAAAGCCACAGGTTTGAAGACTAGAAAAGGCCTGTGTGGTGGAGAGCGGCTCTGCCAGGTCAGGTGTGTGGCATGCCCACCAGGCTACACAGCCACCTCCCGCAGCCTCAGGCCACCCAGCAGCCCCTCAGCCTCCAGGGAAACCCTTGCCCTAGGGCCTTCGGGGAACACAGGCAGCCCTCTGAGGTGGCCTCAGGAATGGAGCTCTCAGCTCACCCATCTTCAAGGTCAGGGCCCACCTCATGTAAAGCCAAGATGTTTCTAGTCTAGCCCCTGGGCAGCCCACTTCCCTCTCTAGCCCAAGGTCAAAACCCACAGTGTGGCTTCATGCTTTGGGTGAGGAGATCAAAGCACATCACCTGGGGTCCCCCACCCCACTGTCTGCAGTCCCTAGACTGAGGGGAGCTGCGGGGGGATAGCCCCACACTGCAGTGCCCCCTCCCACGGGCAGAGGGCGTCCCAGGAGTAGGAAGGCCGCAGCTGAGGACGGTGCTGCCTGTGACCGAGCAGACCTCCCAGCCTGCAGCTCAGACAGGAAGGGGGTGGAAATCCAGAGATCCGCCTGACCCCAGTCTCCCTCCCGACCCTCTGGGCTTTGTTAGTGGACTGCCCCTGGCTCCAAACCCCCCACTTGGACATTTATTTGAGGTTACACCCCATTGCCCCCACAACCCTGTGTATAAAGTTCAGTCAGGCCTCCGTTGGCTAGAACACTACAGACTATGGCCGTGCCCACGAGCCATAGTTTGGGGCCATGGTGTCTCAGCACAGCCAGGATAGGGTACACAGTTCTTTCAGATTCTCAGCTAGAGTTGGAAGAAACTCTGGGTGGCTTCCTTGTGCCCAGATACACAACCCCCCATCCCAGCCTCTCCCCGCATTTTCCTGCGCCCTTGCCCACAGCAGCTGGTCAGGCCTGTCCCCACAGCCCTGCCGATTGGAGAAGCCATGTTCAGTCCATTGCAAACGCTTGCCCCATTCCCATCCCTCCGATATTCAAGGGGGCCAGGCCAGTGTCACCTCTGGAAGTACCCCCATCCATGTGAGACCTGAGATCTGGGGAGCTGAGTGTGAGCCCCACACCTGAGGTGGACAGGCTCCTCTTCTGTCCAACAGAGGACTCATACGTGACTCGAGGAGGTGAGGGCCACGGGCCACAGCAGCCTCCTGGGCAGATCCCCCTGAGGTTCTCTGCCCCAGGCTCCCCCAGCCACCCCAGCTGCCCTACTGTGGAGTGAGAGAGTGGGAGCGGGGACCCTTCCACAGCACCAGGAAAGTTAGGGTGTTGTCAAATGAGGTGGCTACCTAGGAGGAAGAATCGTTATCGCTTGTCTGGCACAGGGGCTTCCTATGCCACTGGCCACTTCATCCTGCAGTTCAAGGGCAGAGCAGTCAGCAGACCCCCAGAGTGGACGCATCATGCTGAGGAGTGAGCGCCAGGTGACTGAGTGGCTCTTTTGAAGGGATGTGAGAGTCAGCGTGGGGATCTGCTGATACTTACGTGAGGTGGGCGTGCTCCAGGTTCACAAGCGCCCTGAGGGCTCACACAAGCACGTGCGTGGCCTCCCACTAGGAGGAGAGCTCAGCCCTGTTCTGCCTGAGCCCCTGGCACCCAGCCAGTAACCTGGCTGCATCAACCCTCCTCAAGGCGAGCTCCTGAGTGTGAGGGCCTGAGTGCAGGATCTGTTTGTACATAATGGAACGTTGCAGCTTATGGCCTGTTGTCCCAAGTCACACGGTCTCCTCGGCTTCCCCGCTGCATCCAGGAGGTGGTCCCAGCTCCAGCCAACACCCTGATGGGTGCCAGTGAGGGTCCTAGCTGGCGTCACCCTCAGCTGCTGGGGTCTCCCATCCAGCACTGCCTGCTCAGGACACCTGCTCTGAGGCGAAAGCTTCTCATACCTGCAGCATCTCCTCCGACGCCGCGGGCTGGGGCTTCAGGAAAGGTGGCCTGCCGGCCTCTTCCCAGGGCTGAGGGACAGAAGCAAACGTGCGGAGAGTGGACAGCTCCCTCCCCATGCCGGCCTGCAGCGCCCTCTCTCGGAGGAGGAGTCAGGGACAGCAGTACTGTCCGAGCAATGAGTCTGTGAACTTTTTTGGGAACTGGAAGTCTTTAACTTGAACCCAGGAGCGTTTAAAGCTTTATTTATTTATAGCTTCTTATTAAAAAAAAAAAAAAAAGTGTTGAGAAGAAACCTTTTGGTGACTCATACAAAAAAATGAGTTGATGGAAACGCAAGTCATAATCATCTAATTGTTTTTGTCTAGGTCAAGATGAATGTTAGCAGATGAAATAAACCCTGAAAAGGAGCACGGGTATGTGTGGTCTGTGGTCACATAGCTGCCCACGTGGCGTGGTGCCCGTCCCAGTTTGATTTTTGAAATGTGTCTGTGAGCCAGGAATCACAGGAGCAGATGGGCTTCCCTCAGGGCCAAAGAGGCCCAGTAAGAGGAGTTAACACACTGCCACTACGCCTGCCTTTGTGAACGTGAGAGATGTGACTGCCATCACCGCAAAGAGTAACTTCGGGAATTCCCTGGCGGTCCAGTGGTTAGGACTCAACACTCACTGCCAAGGGCTCAGAATTGTTCTGTGGTTGGGGAACTAAGATTCCACAAGCCTCGCAGCATGGCCAAAAAAAGCTCATTAATTATAGGACTTGAAAAGATGCTGCTGCTGCTAAGTCTCTTCACTCGTGTCCAGTTCTGCAACGGCAGCCCACCAGGCTCCTCTGCCCCTGGGATTCTCCAGGCAAGAAAACTGGGATGGGTTGCCATTTCCTTCTCCATTGAAAAGATGAGCCCAGCTTAAAGGAAGGCCCACACCATCTGTTTATTTTCTCAGTACCTATTTCCCCTCAACTTTTAATTTTAAAAGACTGCAAGTGACAGATTGAAAAAGTAGTCCATGGACATCATGAAGCCTTGCCCGAGACTCACCTGGGTTAAGACTGTGTCGTGTTTTATTATCCTGCTCTCCCACTCACCTTCTCTGGCACAGGCATCACACACATTCACAGGGATGTTTCAAAACATTAGAAAATATTAAATAACATCATAAAATATCCCCAGAATATTTCTAAATTCTTCAGTGTGTACCTCCTAAAAATGACATTCTTTCACACACACACAGACATCATATTCCTAAAATTTAACATACAATAATATTAGCTGATATACAGGCCGCATCCAGATTTTCTGATTATCCCCACACTGTGTCCAGAATGTTTGTGTGATCCTTATGGTGCTATCTTGCCTCTCCTGTGTCCTTAAGCTGGGCAGAGTCCCACCTGGCCCTCTTCTGCATCTCTCAGCCTTGATGTTTTAACACAGGCCAGTTGTCTCTTCCGAGATCAGAGCGCGTTTTCTCACGATCAGATTCAGTGAAAGGTTTGGGGCATCACTGCTGCACAGAAGTGGTGACTCCCTGGCTGCCAGCACTGGTGAATTTTAGTTCTCAGTCCCACAGGATGGGGAGGAAGGCCCTTGCTTGATCTCTGGCTCCCGATGTGCTCACAGGCCTCCCTGGCTTTTTCTCCGTGGACATGGGTCCGTTGGGCTGGCTGTTGCCGGAGGGTGTAGGGCCAGGGACCAGGGTACCAGCCCCTGCACTTCCCCCCGCAGGCGCAGCCACATGCAGACTCTAGAAGGGCTATGTCCTGACCCCAAGGCCCAAGGGGCCCGCCTCCCTCCCCTTCCCACATTCTGTATCTGGATACTCCTGCCTTATGCGTGCAGGAAAAAGACCGGTGGCCCAGGCTTCCTCCCCACCCCTGCCTGCAGCAAGGGGGACAAGATGGTCACAGCTGAGACCACAGAGGTGCCAGTGGGCACAGGTGGCCACCTCCTGGTCCCCTGAGCTCCCTCTCCTATGTGGGAGAGGCAGAGAGGGGAGCAGACACAGCTGTGCCTGAAGACCCGAATACAGCATGTGCTCTCAGCCACCTGAGCCTGTGAGGGAGAGTCCTCTCGGAGCAAAGCACAGAGTGTTGGCAGGGGCAGAGCCTGCCGGCCTCTGCCTGCCCAGAGGGAGCCCAGAGTGGACGCCCCATGCAGCACCCCTTCAGCCCACCCGGACACCTCCCTCAGCAAACCAAAGGGGCTCCTCCCACTGCGGCAGCTCCATGCAGCCCTGCAGGGCCAGAGTGTGAAAAGACAGAGGCCAGATCAGTCCTGAAGACACCTCCCCACAGAGGTATCTTCACCTTCTGTTTGAAGGTGAAGGTCACGTCCAAGTCTTCCTGCCCTGGCTGGAGCCTGCAAGCCCATCTACCTCTCTGGTCCCTCAACCCTCCCCTCTGACCTTGCTCCTTCTCGATCTCACCCCCCGACCCTCTCCCCTTCCCCCACCCCCACAGCCCTCTGCCCCCCAGCCCAGCCTCCCACCCCTGTATCCCTTGCTGTTTCCTCTTCACACCAGACACCCCAGCGGTGGATCTTCGGCCCCAACCTCGGGACGAGCTCACAGACTCTCAGTGCTCCAAGCGAGGTTCCTGCTGGGGAGGCAGTCCTGACTGACCTGCCCAGGCCCTTTGCATGGGAATGAGAGGACCCTCCTCCCAGCCCAGAGCCCAGGGGGTCCTTGGGAGCCATCACCAACCCTGAGAGACCCCTCCCAGAGCACGAGCCTGGTCTCGGGGACCTCCAAGACCAGAGGCCTTAGGAAGATCACAGGGAGCCTTGGCCAGCACCCCTGAGTGGCCAGGCCCCCTACACACAAGCTCCTACCCTAGCAGGTGTGGTTCAGAGGGCCTGCCCTTGGCATGGGAGCTGGGTCTGGCTCCACTCCATGCTGCAGCAACAGACGTAGCCTCTGGGAGTACAGCCTGTTGTCAGGTCAGGTTTAGATTCAAGTGGCCACTGATGGCCACTCTCTATGACAGAGAGGGTTGCTGAAAGGGCTCACCTGCTTCTGGAAGAGAAGACACCAGAGTGGGGCCACACCGAACCACAAGCCAGCCACTGGGGACTCCTGACCCTCCCCAGGACCAACTCAGTCTCACCCACTGCACTGCCCCCACAAGGAGTGAAGCCTTGTGGGCTGAGGGTCCGCTGCAGAAACATCCAAGGACGGTCCTCTTGCTTTCTTCCCCTCAAAGGACCAAGATGAGTTTCCAGTCCCCTGGCCACAGCACCATCCATCCGCACCTCGTCAACACCACCTGGTCTCCTGGCCCCACCCCCGCTGGGCGCCCAACTTCCTGCACCTCCAGCCCAGCCCACCCAGCCCCTGGGCTTCTCTACTCAGGCTGCAGGTGGGACTCAGGTTCCTGGTAGGCCCAGAGGAGGGGTCTGAATACACAGCATTGCCCAACTTGCTCCCAAACAGGCCCTTTGTAAAGAAATTGTTCATATACTCACTTTAAATTTCCATTCCCTTTGAAGTATGATTGAATTTTTTAAATATGTCCATTCAAGTTAACAGACTCTCCCAGTTAGAAACAGTGTGTAGGGATCCTCTCCTGCTTTCCCGCCCCTCTGGGAAGCGTCTAGGCACAGGGGACTTTCCTATTCCCCAGTGATGGGTGGCAAGGTGCTCACGCATGCCCCCTGCTGTCCCCCCAACACCTTGTCAAGAAGGCCATCAGGCCTGGCCAGGACCGCCAGCTTCTGTCCTCACCAACCACTGTGAGGTGTCCAGAGCAGCCTGAACTCGGGGTGATCCCCTTAGCTTGGACAAGACACAGAGATTTCCCCCAAGTCTGGCCCTCCAGCCCCTCCCCCTGCCACAGGGACTCCGATACGAGCAGGCACAGGGTTCTTAAACTCCCCCAGACAGGTATCCCCAGCCCACCAGTCATGGGAGGCCAGCTCCCTGCCCTGGCTATCCCACCAGGCCACCTCAGCTGACCCATCCAGCAAACACACAGCTCCAAGGCCCCAGACAGGTCACACAAGGTCCCCTTTTCTTCTACTCCCTCTCAGCCCAGCCACTCTGTCTCCAGTACCTGGCCCTGGCCAAGGCCACGGGCATGGCGCACTGAGACCCATTGGGCCTCCCCTTTATCTCTACCTAAGAGGACCTCCACCCCAGGCCCCCAGCAGCTTCTCCCTTTGAAGGGCCTGTCCTCACCTACCCACCCCACACCCCACCTTCCACCCCACCCCGCTCTTCAACCCATCACAGGACCCTGAGATTTCTCTGTGAAAAGAAGAGACTGGAAAACACTTCTTTAGCAAACAAAAAGCCAAGCATTCAAGGCACAGCCTCTCCAAGGGCCTGGAGCCTTGTGGCTGGGGCTCCGCGGGTTGCTTTGTTCTGTGTGACGCGTGCCCTTCCCCGGAAGCCACAGGCCCAGATTCAGGACTCAAGGAATCCAGACAATATCGTGTGCTGAAGCATCAGCTTGGCACTTTCTCGATGCCGTCTCCAGGGGGGTGCCTCCTGTGGGCTCTGGCCAGAGGGCTTCCCATGCAGCAGAAGCTGGCTTGTACAACTCACACATTGCTCTCTAAGAAGGACTTTAAGGTGCGTTGTGCCCTTGTGCTTCCTACACCTGCCACGGCCTGGACTTTGCCCTTTGTCAGCTGGCACTCCACACAGGAAGTGATCTCCACACCAAAAGATTTTCAGACTCGGTCATCAGAGCCTGCTGGTTACCCCTTAATATTTGTGCTCCTCATCTCCTTCCTACCGAGAAGGCAATGGCACCCCACTCCAGTACTCTTGCCTGGAAAATCCCATGGATGGAGGAGCCTGGTAGGCTGCAGTCCATGGGGTCATGAAGAGTCAAACACAACTGAGTGACTTCACTTTCACTTTTCATTTTCATGCATTGGAGAAGGAGCAATAGAGCCTCCATGGATCAGTGGGAGCACAACCAGCCAGGGTCAAGCCTATACCTCCCAGCCCCTTACAACGACACGTGGCCATACCACATCACGCTGACTGACGGTATGCAAGAGGAGACGACGTGTGCAGTTTTAGGAAATAATGCTGGAGGAAGCAGCGGACCCTTCTTCCTTCCTCCTACAGATTGGCTACGATGAAGATGTGATGGCTGGAGCTCAAGCAGCCGTCTTAGCCCGTGAGGTAGAAGCCTGTGCTGAAGACAACAGAGCAACAGGACTGGTCTCTGATGGTTACGGAACTGCCCTACATGCTCTGAGCTGTCCACTCCATGTAAGAGAGAATGGACCTGTACCTAGTGTGGGCAACTGCTGCCCACAACTTCCTTCACCCTCAGCTGAACCTAATCCTATCTACCATGGGCCACATGGCATGACCACTGAAGGTGATATTCCTACAAAGGGAACCCAGCCGAAGGCACCAGCCAAGGGGCAATGCAGCCCCTTCATTGGCTGCTGAGGGTGTGCTGCCCCAAGGCTGCCCTGGCTCCACCCATGTAGATCTGCTCCACAGGTGGAGTGAGCCTTTTTCCTGTATATACTTTGGTACCTTCTGAATTTTGAAACATGTGAATGAATTACCTATTCAAAATATAGACGGCCGAAATAAAAACAAAAGTGAAATGAAAGATAAACACAATTCAAAACTGTGATTTTCTCAGAGTTGACAGAGCAGGGAGCAGGTGGGACTCTGGCTGGAGGAATAAGGGAATTTCAAGTTAGTCTATAACATTTCATGTGTTACAGATAGAAAACAAGGCACATCAAAGAATAACTTGTCACTTCTGGGTGGTGGGCACAGGGCAGGGAGGTTGTCAAGTTATTCTCTGTATTCTCTGAATGATTTACGTCTCTCAAAATGAAATCATCATTGTGAAATCATCATCACTCAGGCAGGCACCAAGCTCAGGTAACTCAGGCTTCAGACTCCCAATGCAGGAAGGAGCCAGGGAGACAGGCAAGGCCGAGGACTCCCAGCTGAGATGTGGGGCTGAGGGATGTGGGCTTTGGAAACTTTGCTTCACATCATTTTGCTGGATGATTCACGGAGCCGTCGCGATGGTCCCTGGTGTGGGCCCAGCCTGCCCACACATCCATTTGTCCCTTTCACTGAAGCTCCAAGTGTTCCCACACTGGCCTCTCTTGACACTTGCAGTCAGGGGGCTCCTCACTACTGACCCTTGTGAGGGGCTTATCACCAGCCTATGGGGATAAAAAAAAGTGCTGGCTCCCTGCTTGGCCTTCCTTTTCTCCTGCCTCCTGGCAGGGACCTTGAGTAAACTAGGATCCCCACTTGGCCTTGGCCAGTGGTGGCGGGGGCAGGGCCACAGGTTCTTCCGTGAGGATTGGCTGGAATGGGGTGGTTATCGCCTGAGGGTTTTCCCTTCTGCTAGGCTGCCCCTTTCCTGGCCTTTTGACTATGACAGCAGGTTTCCTTAGGACTTTGCTGCCTATGCCCACTGGTATTTCTGGGTTCCTGTCTGTTTCTGCTCTAACTCTGAGGCAAAAAGGAAATTCAGGAACTTACTACCATGTCACTCCTTGGGTTTCAAAGTCCTTAGCTGTTGTGTCTTCTTTTCTTTGCCATTTAGAGCCTCGATAGATAGATACACATGAGAGATAGATGGGCTTCCCCAGTGGCTCAGTGGTAAAGAGTTTGCCAGCAAAGCAGGAGCCACAGGAGATGTGGGTTCAATCCCTGGGTTGGGAAGATCCCCTGGAGGAGGACAAGGCAACCAACTCCAGTATTCTTGCCTAGAGAATTCCATGGACAGAGGAGCCTGGCAGGCTACAGTCCATGGGGGTCACAAAAAGCAGCTTAGCATGCATGCATGAAGGATATATAGATGATATATGTTATGTATAATATATATTATAGATTTTCTATATAGATACATACATATGGTTTAGAATAGGGGAAAGCGTGTCTACTCCATACTCCCAGAGCAGAAGCTTTCTGTCTGGAAGACTGTTATAACCAAGCTGCCTTTGGTTATATGGTTATTCTTAACCCTGGAGAAGGCAATGGCACCCTACTCCAACACTCTTGCCTGGAAAATCCCACGGATGGAGGAGCCTGGTAGGCTGCAGTCCATGGGGTCGCGAAGAGTTGGACATGACTGAGTGACTTCACTTTCACTTTTCACTTTCATGCATTGGAGAAGGAAATGGCAACCCACTCCAATGTTCTTGCCTGGAGAATCCCAGGGACGGGGGAGCCTGGTGGGCTGCCGTCTATGGGGTCGCACAGAGTCGGACACAACTGAAGCGACTTAGCAGCAGCAGCAGCAGCATTCTTAACCCAGAACCTCTGGCCAGTGTTCAGAGGTGCTCCACAAGAAGGGCCTCAGGCCCTGAGAAAGCGGGTATGAGGGCAGAGCAGTGACTACCTGGCACCCTTGCTGCCCTGACTTAGGTCGGCACCAGCAGCAAGCTTGGCTCAGGCCCTCCTGAGCTGAGTGTTTTCACTTTCCCAGGCACAAGAGAGACCTGACTCCCTCCCAAGTCAACTCCGTGGAACCCCTCCGGTTACCTCCTTCCCGCTGGTTTGGCTGCCCATCCTGACTACGGGAGCTGCACACACCGGGCCTCCCTGCAGAGACCCCGGCTCCCCCTTCAGGGCTAGGCAGTACCAAGGGACGGGAGAGGGCACCAAGTCAGGACATGGGCATGACAGGCTTGCCCCTCAGCTCCAGTTCAACTCACCTGCTCGTAGGTTGGTAAGAAAGGGGCTCCCCTGAGTGTGCCCCATCCTCCCACCCCCAGCCACTCCTCACACACTCCCCTTCCACGCCTACCCTTGCCCATGACTCTGGTTCTTAACCCACCAGCCTAGGAACAAGTGTAGACATTGGACCCCCAGACCCTCTGCCTGCCAGCTTTGGGGCAGAACGCTGCTCTCACTGGACTTCCCAGGTGGCACTAGTGGTAAAGAACCTGCCTGCCAAAGCAGGAGACATATAGACCCAGGCTCAATCCCTGGGTTGGGAAGATCCCCTGGAGCGGGGCATGGCAACCCACTCCAGTATTCGTGCCTGGAGAATTCCATGGACATCGGAGCCTGGTGGGCTACAGTCCACAGGGTCACAAAGAAGCAGACACGACTGAAGCTCTCACCGTGCCTGTCCTTCTGCTCTAAGATGAGGGCTCAGACTGGTGCTGAGACTCAGGTAGTCAGTGGCTGCCCGGAGCTCCCTGTGAGATGCTGTTTGCAGCTGGAGAACCAGTGGCTCTGGGACAGAGGATCAGCCCCGAGGTCCCCGCAGGCCCTGTACCGCATTCTCTGTCCAGGCCACGTCCTCATCCACACACTGGACCTTCCTGGAAGCACCCCCTGACCATGCTGCTTGCACTGGAATCCTTGCTTCGGGCCTGCCTATTCATGCCCAGAAACCCTGCTTCCAGGGTCATCCCCCAAAGGCCTCTCTCCACGTTGCTTCTCCTTGGGTGGAACCACAAGGGGAGGGGGCCAGCCTGGGGGTGCAGTCTGCAAGGCAGCCAGAGGTCTGGCACTTCTGAGAGTGACCACTTCACGCAGCTTCAGGGACTAGGACAGATGTGCCTCCCTTGCTTGTAGCCACGTTACAGATGCCCCCTTCTTTATCCCAGCTTATTCGGGCCAGGGCAAAATAAAGGGTAGAGGGTGAGCAGTGGGGCAAAACAAACCTAGTTACCCCCAGCAGAAAACTGACTCTGCCTTAGGCCAGACCCCAGGGGAGGCACCTTGTGGAGGGCAAGCCACACAGGGGTGCTGTGCTAGGTGCCTTGCACGCCATGTGTGTGCACACGCGGTTTCTGCTATAGGCCTAGTGATTCATGCCATGTATGCTACATGCTGTACGTGGCATTTGCTATACATACTAGATGCCCTCTGTTACATGTTAGACATGTATGCACGTGTGTTTGTTGCGTGCTGTATGTTTGTTGCGTGTCATGTTAGGTATGTTACATACCGTGTGTACTGTGCAGCATGCTCTGTAATGTGTCACGTGCTGTATGTGCTATATATGTTACATGTTATGAAAAGTAAAAGTGTTAGTCACTCAGCCATGTCTGACTTTTTTTGACCCCATGGACTGCAGCCCCCAGGCTCCTCTGTCCATGGAATTCTCCAGGCAAGAATACCAGATTAGGTTGCCGTCCCCTTCTCCAGAGGATCTTCCCAACCCAGGGACTGAACCCAGGACTCCTGCACTGCAGGCAGATTCTTTACCAGCTGAGCCACCAGGGAGCCCAACACATGACTGCTGTGTGTGTTTCCTGCTGCATATTGTTCACGGTGTTATACCCTATATGATACATGTTACACATTATACTCTGCTGCATGTTTTGTGTTGTGTGCTATACATATACACACACTGAACTGCATACTATGCATGATTACAGTATGTGTTGCATGTTACATATTTTTTTTAGTTTTTGTTGGAGTATAGCTGATCTATAATGCTCTGTTAGCTTCAGGTGTACAGCGAAGTGAATCAGTTGTACATATGCATATATCCATTCTCTTTCAGGTTCTTTTCCCATGCAGGGCATTACATGATATTAAGTAGAGTTCCCTGTGCTCTACAGTCATGTATTTTACGTCATCTATTTGTACAGTACAGTAGGGCATGTTTGTGTTATAGTCGTCTATTTTCTGTACAGTAGGGCATGTTTGTGTTAAAGTCGTCTATTTTCTGTACAGTAGGGCATGTTTGTGTTAAAGTCGTCTATTTTCTGTACAGTAGGGCATGTTTGTGTTAAAGTCGTCTATTTTCTGTACAGTAGGGCATGTTATAGTCATCTATTTTCTGTAGAGTAGGGCATGTATGTGTTATAGTCATCTATTTTCTGTACAGTAGGGCATGTTGTGTTATACATGTGCATGTGCGGCTATGCACGTTTTGCACTGTGTGTTATATGTGACCTGTGCTGTGTGTTATACACATTATGCTAATATGCAACTCCTCACAGACACTGGCAGTGTCCTCCAGTCTGCCCGGAGGAGGGGCCACAGGCTGCTGCCTACTGTGCCCTCCCTGACGCTGAGATCCCTCTACTCCCAGCTCTGCCGGCCAAGGTGCGGTCACGTGATAGCGAATCAGGCCCACAGGGCCGCCTGCTCCTGGCTGGGCCTGGGGAGAAGCCGGCCCACAGCAAGTCCCCGCCATGCTTTTGTAGATCAGTGACAAACGAAAGTACATCATTTCTTTATCCATTCTTCTGTTTTAGGACACTGAGTTGTTTCTAAGCTTTAATTATTTATAAATGCACTTGCTGTTAAATTACTTATGTGAAAAATGTTTCTGTTTCTCTTGGGTAAATACCAAAGAGTGGTATTTCTGAGCCATATAAAAGTGCATTTTAACTTTATAACAAACTTCCAGTTTCTTTTTTTTAAAAAAGCTTTCAGTTTTTCAAAATGTTTGAACTAATTTCCCCCACGCATTCCACATCTTGCCAACCTTTGTTGATGTCAATCATTTCCAGTTTCATCATTTTATCAGCTGAATAGTGATATCTCATGTGGCTTTTAATTTTTATTACCCAGATAAGTAATGATGTGGAGTACCTTTTCATATGCTTGTGGATTGGCAATCTTCTTTTGTAAAATGTCTCTTTTGCTCATTTTTAAAATTTGTGTTGTCTTTTTCTTCTTAATCTGTCAGAATTATTTATGTCTTCTTTATAGGAGTCCTTTGTCAGATGTATGAATTCTGGATATCTTCTCTAAGCCTTTGGCTTGACTGTTTACTCTTTTGCTGACAACAACATCTCAATTTTAATGAAGTCTAAATCATTAAATTTTTGTTGGTTTTGTGGTTAGTGTTTTTTTGTCTTTTGGCCAAATAAATGTAAGCATAAATGTTATATGTGACTTCCAGGAAGCCTTCTTTAAAAGGACAGAGCCCTTCATCTTTCTTTCCTCTAGAAAGGTTGTATCTAGAACACAAATGTGATGGCTGGAGCCCCAGCGACCATCTCAGACAATGAAGTGATTTTGAGAATAGGAGCCACAGAGAGACGGAACCTGAGACATCACAAAAGCACCATACTGGCCCTAAAACTGTCTACTTTCAGACTTCTTCTATATGAGGCAGACTGTGAGTGTCCTGACTGTCTGCTATGAGTGCAAGCCTTGCAGCACCATAGATATGATTTTGTTGTTCAGTTGCTCAGTTGTGTACAACTCTTTGCAACCCCATGCACTGCAACATGCCAGGCTTCCCTGTCTTTCACCATCTCCTGGAGTTTGCTCAAACTCATGTCCATTGAGTCAATGATATCATCCAACTATCTCATCCTCTGTCACCCCCTTCTCTTCTTGCCCTCAATCTTTCCCAGCATCAGAGTCTTTTCTAAAGAATTGGCTTTTCACATCAGGTGGCCAAAGTACCAGAGCTTCAGCTTCAGCATCAGTCATTCCAGTGAATATTCAGGGCTGATTTCCTTTAGGATGGACAGGTTTGATCTCCTTGATGTCTGAGAAACTCTCAAGAGTCTCCTTCAGTGCCACAGTTCAAAAGTATCGATTGTTTGTCACTCAACCTTCTTTATGGTCCAACTCTTACAATACATGACTGCTGGAAAAGATAAGATAGGGGAAGATTCTTGAGACTGTTGAGCCCCTGGAGGAGGTCAGGCCAACCAAGCCCCAGGCTTAACAACATTACAACATGACAAAACAAACAGCATTAACGTGAAGCCAGAGCTGCAATTTGCTCACAGATTGATGATGATATCAGTTCAAGTTCTGGTCCTAGGATTATAAGGGGAACCCTGAACCGCAACTTTTGAAGTGTCTTCAAAAGAGACGTGCTGAGAGCGGACGTGCCGCCTGGGACCTTTCTCCAGTTGTACCAGGACACCAGACTTCCCAGAGCTATTGAAGTCTGGATGTGGGTCAAAAATTTGGTGATGTATCCTCTGCTGTTTCTACTTATCTTTTCTTTTAATGTTAGTATATTGGAAGTAAGCTAAATACTTCTCTAGTAAATACTGGTATTATTTATTTGTACATAACAAGTGGCTTATTTTGTTAACAAATTCTTTGAGCATGAGATCAGATCAGATCAGATCAGTCGCTCAGTCGTGTCTGACTCTGTGACCCCATGAATTGCAGCACGCCAGGCCTCCCTGTCCATCACCAACTCCCGGAGTTCACTGAGACTCACGTCCATCGAGTCAGTGATGCCATCCAGCCATCTCATCCTCTGTCGTCCCCTTCTCCTCTTGCCCCCAATCCCTCCCAGCATCAGAGTCTTTTCCAATGAGTCAACTCTTCTCATGAGGTGGCCAAAGTACTGGACTTTCAGCTTTAACATCATTCCTTCCAAAGAAATCCCAGGGCTGATCTCCTTTAGAATGGACTGGTTGGATCTCCTTGCAGTCCAAGGGACCCTCAAGAGTCTTCTCCAACACCACAGTTCAAAAGCATCAATTCTTTGGCGCTCAGCCTTCTTCACAGTCCAACTCTCACATCCATACATGACCACAGGAAAAACCATAGCCTTGACTAGACAAACCTTTGTTGGCAAAGTAATGTCTCTGCTTTTGAATATGCTATCTAGGTTGGTCATAACTTTCCTTCCAAGGAGTAAGCGTCTTTTAATTTCATGGCTGAAGTCACCATCTGTAGTGGTTTTGGAGCCCAGAAAAATAAAGTCTGACACTGTTTCCACTGCTTCCCCATCTATTTCCCATGAAGTGATGGGACTGGATGCCATGATCTTCGTTTTCTGAATGTTGAGCTTTAAGCCAACTTTTTCACTCTCTTGTTTCACTTTCATCAAGAGGCTTTTTAGTTCCTCTTCACTTTCTGCCATAAGGGTGGTGTCATCTGCATATCTGAGGTTATTGATATTTCTCCTGGCAATCTTGATTCCAGCTTGTGTTTCTTCCAGTCCAGCATTACTCATGATGTACTCTGCATATAAGTTAAATAAACAGGGTGACAATATACAGCCTTGACGAACTCCTTTTCCTATTTGTAACCAGTCTGTTGTTCCATGTCGAGTTCTAACTGTTGCTTCCTGACCTGCATACAAATTTCTCAAGAGGCAGATCAGGTGGTCTGGTATTCCCATCTCTTTCAGAATTTTCCACAGTTTATTGTGATCCACAGAGTCAAGGGCTTTGGCATAGTCAATAAAGCAGAAATAAATGTTTTTCTGGAACTCTTGCTTTTTCCATGATCCAGCGGATGTTGGCAATTTGATCTCTGGTTCCTCTGCCTTTTCTAAAACCAGCTTGAACATCAGGAAGTTCACTGTTCACATATTGCTGGAGCCCGGCTTGGAGAATTTTGAGCATTACTTTACTAGCGTGTGAGATGAGTGCAATTGTGCGGTAGTTTGAACATTCTTTGGCATTGCCTTTCTTTGGGATGAAAGTGAAAACTTTCCGCAAAACACTCCTGCCAAATAACACCTTCCTCGTGCCCAAATTGTTGTGAGAACCAAGTAAGACCATGGACTTCAAAGGGCCTTGTCCATTGCGCCCAGCCACGTTCCGGGCATCCCTGTGGCACAGCGTGGAGGTTCTGACCCACGTCAAGACCACATGCGCAGCCTTGCCCCTTGGAGCCTCACAAGGAGCCCAGATCAAGGCCGAGGCCCCCTCGCCACCTGGAGCTTGTATGTTGAAACCGTAACGGCCACACTGACTGTATTTGGGAAAGGGTCTTTAAGGAGGTAACTAGGTGAAATGAGGTCACATGCGTGGGGCCCTAACCCAGTAGAACTGGTGTCCTTGGAAGAAGGGCAGACACACCAGGGATGTGCACCCGCAGAGCAAAGGCCCACGCAGGAAACATTGAGAAGACGCTGTCTGCAAGTCACGGAGAGAGGCCTCGGGAGAAACCAAACCTGCACACACCTTGATCTTGGACTTTTAACCCCTAGAACTGTGAGAAAGAAGTTTCTACTGCTCAAGTCACAGTCTGTAGCGTTTTACTACCAGCCCTTGCAGACTGAGGCGGTGCCTGTGCAGCCTGAGCTCTGAACTGTCGGGGTGGCCGGCACGGCAGAGAGTGAGGTGTCCCCAGAGCACAGCCTCGATCACACAGCTCCACGCTCCCCCCAGCGGGGCTGCCCCTCCTGCCTGAAGGCCTGGCACCATGGGTTCCCTCGGCACCACCAACCCCAGATCAAGCCCCTCCCCCCAACAATATCTGCTCATCTTCCAGGCCCCTGGGTCCAATTTGGGGACCACCATTTCTTCTCTGGTTTTAAAAGGTAGATTTACCTAATAAATTTCACCCAGAAAGAAATTATAATCCCACTGTGGAAATAAACAAAGACCTTCCAATAAAGAACTGGCAAAGGTCATTTATTCAGAGGAATAAATGCTGTAGCAGGTGAATAAACGCACCATGAGGTGCATTTTGGTAAAGACGCAAAGGCTGGCAGGGTGAGAAAGGTTTATAGTGGAAAAGACAGCATGTTCAGATATACCCTGATTGGAGCATAGGTGTATGGGTGTTCATCTATTAATAACTATTTTTTCAACTTTTATACATGTTAGAAAAATTTTGGAAGAAGAAGTTGGGGAAAAGTGTTGGAACTGCAGTTTTATTTAAATATAACACTGACCAACAATCGCATAACATGAATCATTCCTTGAATCGAAAAACACACAACCTATTATGTGTTTACATATTCCTTTTCACAGAACAGTGCCCAAGGATCAGGAATCAGCCAGTTGTGGCCCATTCAAGCTGAACAGCCCTGCCACTGCACTTCAGCAGGCCAAGACGGTCAGTCCTTGCAGAAGGGGCCACCCTGATTCCTGGGCCCTGTGTATTTCCATACATTCAACTGGCAGCACAGACAGCCTCGTGGGAGAACAGTCCTGGCCTTGGCACCCACCACTCCTGCACACACCTGGTCTCCCTTTTGGGCAGAGCTGGCCTCCACTCATAAGTGAGGCATCCAGTGTGACTTCAGCCACAGCTGTCCTGTCATGCTCGAGCGGCCGACTCCACCTTGGCCCCTCAAGCTTCCTGGCCAGCAGCCCCAAGCTCAGGATGGCCGCACAGGCCAAGCACTAACGAGGCATCTTGGTTTCTCTTTCTTTCTAAGTGGATTAATTAATCAACAAAGCACATCCTTCCCTCCCCCATTGCCACCAATCTAGTTCCCTTGGTCATGGCAAGAGCCGCCTCCCTGGGCTTCTGGCTTTTTTCTGGATTCCCCCATGTGTCCTCCATACAGCAGTACACTGAGCCATGCCAAGTTATTTCTCTGCTCAAGATCCTCCAGTAAACTGTATTATTAATGTTTAAATACAATTCAGAACACAGTCACATACATTCATTCATGTGTGTGAATGAATCTATGGCTTATTTCCTGCTGTAAGGGTTCATCTGGGATCACCCTAAATGTTGTCATGAAGTCACTCAATTAGCCCCATGGAGAAGCACACTCGGAAAGACCAAGACCCCCAACCAACAGCCAGCCCCACACTTCCAGCCATATGAGGGCACCATGTGCAATGGGGATCCTCCAGCCCGGGTAGCCTGCAGATGACTGTGGCCCCAGCTGTCCACTGACATCAGGTGGAAACTACCCTGCTGAGCCTTGCCCAGATACCTGATGCACAGAGTCTGTGAGCATGAGATACAGTTGTTTTACACCACTTACATCAGGCCTGTTGATAGTCCCATCTGCCATTCTGCCATGATCATATGGTAAGCACGCCTTGAATTACATAAAAAGTCTGTATGTGTGTGTGTGTGTAAATATATATGTGTGTGTGTATGTGTGTGTGTGTGTTTAAAACACTTTACAGACATGCATAAGACAGGGTTTCTTTTAATTTAATCATTTTTCTTCTTTGCTTGACTCCACATATGGCCCTCTTGTCCCATCTCATCTCCTACATGTCCTATATCATAATTTTATTCCATCTATTCTCCATATTCCCCCCTTATTTGTGTGTAATAATAATCAAGATGGTGACTGCAGTCATGAAATTAAAAGATGCTTACTCCTTGGAAGAAAAGTTATGACCAACCTAGATAGCATATTGAAAAGCAGAGACATTACTTTGCCAACAAAGGTTCGTCTAGTCAAGGCTATGGTTTTTCCTGTGGTCATGAATGGATGTGAGAGTTGGACTGTGAAGAAAGCTGAGCGCCGAAGAATTCATGCTTTTGAACTGTGGTGTTGGAGAAGACTCTTGAGAGTCCCATGGACTGCAAGGAGATCCAACCAGTCCTTTCTGAAGGAGATCAGCCCTGGGATTTCTTTGGAAGGAATGATGCTAAAGCTAAAACTCCAGTACTTTGGCCACCTCATGAGAAGAGTTGACTCATTGGAAAAGACTCTGATGCTGGGAGGGATTGGAGGCAGGAGGAAAAGGGGACGACAGAGGATGAGATGGCTGGATGGCATCACTGACTTGATGGACGTGAGTCTGAGTGAACTCCAGAAGTTGGTGATGGACAGGGAGGCCTGGCGTGCTGCAATTCATGGGGTCGCAAAGAGTCGGATATGACTGAGCCACTGAACTGAACTGAACTGAACTGAATAATCAAGCATACTTACACATTTTCATACATATAGACATCTTTATATCTGTACAGTTAAGTTCAGTCACTCAGTCGTGTCCTACTCTCTGGAACCTCATGGACTGCAACATTCCAGGCCTCCCTGTCCATCACCAACTCCCAGAGCTTACTCAGACTCATGTCCATCGAGTCGGTGATGCCATCCAACCATCTCATCCTCTGTCGTCCCCTTCTCCTCCTGCCTTCAACCTTTCACAGCATCAAGGTCTTTTCCAATGGTAGAGGATTTTGGTAAATTTCTTTTACAAAGAGGGATCCGGTTTCACACTTTTCTGCATCTTGATTTTTCTCACTCAGTGATATCGTGTAGAAATCTCCGTGAAATCTGTTAGAGCGTTCACTGGATCTTTTCCATGGCTGCTTCATGTCCCACATGAGGAAAGCATATCTTCTCTGTGTGCACAGCTTTCACCTGCTGCACACCAACTATTATGATGGCCCAGAGTGGCTGCTGGGCTTGACGTATTTTAAATTTTAACAGATCCAGTCCAACTGTTTTTCAGGAGGCCTGATATCCAGTAAGACCTGTGCTTTTTCTTGCTGTGGACACTGGCACCCAGTGAGCAGGGCTGTCACAACTACACAGGACCAGCCTGCTCCAGCTCCCCACATGCTCCACAGGTCTGCACAAAGCCTTCTGCAAAACCACATCCCATTGTTTCTTCAACTTCCCTCATGCATGCATGCATGCTCAATTACTCATTCATGTCCGACTCTCTGTGACCCCATGGGCTGTAGCCCACCAGGCTCCGCTGTCCATGGAATTTTCCAGGCAAGAATACTGGAGTGGGTTGCCATTTCCTACCCCAGGGGATCTTCCCCACCCAGGCATTGAATCCAAGTCTTTGGCATCACCTGCACTGGTGTGCAGATTCTTTACCACTGCACCACCTGGGAAGCCCCTCAACTCTCCTCAGTTCAGTTCAGTTGCTCAGTCGTGTCCAACTCTGTGACCCCATGGATCGCAGGATGCCAGGACTCTCTGTCCATCACCAACTCCCGGAGTTCACCCAGACTCACGTCCATCAAGTCAGTGATGCCATCCAGCCATCTCATCCTCTGTCGTCCCCTTCTCCTCCTGCCCCCAATTCCTCCCAGCATCAGACTCTTTTCCAATGAGTCAACTCTTCGCATGAGGTGGCCAAAGTACTGGAGTTTCAGCTTTAGCATCATTCCTTCCAAAGAAATCCCAGGGCTGATCTCCTTCAGAATGGACTGGTTGGATCTCCTTGCAGTCCAAGGGACTCTCAAGAGTCTTCTCCAACACCACAGTTCAAAAGCATGAATTCTTCAGCGCTCAGCTTTCTTCACAGTCCAACTCTCACATCCATACATGACCACTGGAAAAACCATAGCCTTGACTAGACGAACCTTTGTTGGCAAAGTAATGTCTCTGCTTTTGAATATGCTACCTAGGCTGGTCATAACTTTCCTTCCAAGGAGTAAGCGTCTTTTAATTTCATGGCTGCAGTCACCATCTACAGTGATTTTGGAGCCTCAGGCCCAGCTAAACTTCATCAGCGGATCAACACCACTACGTGCAGATAAAAATCATACCCAAATTCCTCTGTACAGTTTTACTCTCAGAGAAGAAATGCTGCCCATCAATGGTCTAGGGGACAAGGGCAGCTTGGGCCTCTCCCCCTGCCCTTCCCCTGTCACTGTATCCAGGCCCCTTTGATGTCTTGCTTGTCCAGAGGGAGCTGCCAAACCACACCTATGGCCACCCCTTCTGAGGGCCAGTGTCAATTGTCAGAGGCAGAACCATCTAAACCAGACGTCTTTATACTCTCTCACATCAGAGAGATCTTGGCTCTCAGAAATACCTAAGCAGTCCATTTATCAAGCAGGTCAAAACACTTAGCAAGTATGTATATACTAATAACTTAGCTGTCTGAAAGCTATATACATAAATTCTAAAGGGGACTATTTTTCTTTCATTTTTACAAAACGTCCATTAGTTACTAACGGGGTATGCGGGCTTGTTGGACGCTGCATAGGCTCTCAGTCCTCGCAGATTGTTCGCCGCCTGCCCCACGATGACTTCCACGTGGCACTGAAACGCATCTTTAGGATGAAAGGGCCGCAGTGTTACCTGCTGTGGCCACGACCTCGAGCCAGCAGCTTCGCCCGCGTCCAGCAGAGGGCGCTGCGTGTCCCCAGAACTGAGCATGCGCGGCCCAGCAGCTCCTCCAGGGGCTTCCAGAGTCCACGCCACTCATCCTTCCGCTAGTGCCCACAGAAATGAGGTAGGGTCTGGAAGCAGAGGCGGGTCCTGGGCTGGGACGTCGCCTACCCAGGCAGGAGTCTGGCTCAGCAGTCGTCGCCAGCATAGAGTACAGGCGCCGGGGCCTCTGCACCCGGGACCCCATCTGGGCGCGGCTTGACCCAGGCGCTTGCGTCCGGCGGGCACCAGCGCTGGGGCGGGAGCGGGACGCGCACTGGGTTCGGAAGGGTCCTGCGTGAGAGGAATACGACTGTCCTCGGCCACCGCCGAGAGCGGGCCGGAGGGACTTTGGGGACCGCGGGCAGCCCTGTTCTGGGCCACGTGGCAACAAATCCAAGACCAGAGTCTCTCTGACAATGAGCCAGGCATGGTCCACCGTGCGGTCCCCAAAACCAGGACCGGCCGGGTGTGCCCGCGGCCTCCATCCAGGGCTGGAGCCCGGGCCACGAACACAGCTGGGGACACAGAAGACGCTCTAAAGACGTTTAAAAGAACGGACTACACAGAATGAGCGAGGGCTTTGCTGGTGGCTCAGCCGGTAAAGATTGTCTGCTGCAGTGTGGGAGACCCGCGTTCAATCCTTGGACCTGGAAGATCCCTTGGAGAAGCAAATGGCAACCCACTCCTGTGTTCTTGCTTGGAAAATCCCATGGACAGAGGAGCCTGGCAGACTACACTCTATGGGGCCGTGAAGAGTAGGGCAGGACTAAGCCAGTAACACACAGGATGAAGACAAAAAACATACAAGCAGTATTCACAGTATTTACTTTGGAAGTGAGAATATAAGCTGTTTTTCTGCACCTCTCTAAATTTTATAAATTAATAGGTATCACCAGAATAAACTTTTTAAAGCAATGGTTTTCTCACAAAGCCGGGCATTCCTCTCCATCTAGGAGGGCTGAAGTCTGAAAAAGGGGATCCCAAACTCAAATGTTTTCAGGTGCCTGGTGACCTGGGTAAATGAGAAGGCAGAACTGAGCATGAGGCAATAGGGAGGTGTGAGGACTGCAGAGAGCCAGCTGCTCTGCAGGAAGCAGGCTTCTCCAGCTCAAGCTCACCTTTAATCTTCATGAAAACCCTGAGGGCAGGCCCACTTTGAAGACAGGGAAAGGGGAAACAGCCCAAGATGACAAAGCAAGAAGCAGAGCGCTCGTTGGAGGGGACGGGCAGTGTAGAGGCATGGGCGCCATCTGCCAGGCTGTGGTTGCATCTTCACACCCCACACCTGTGGCCCAGACTGGTGCAGTGACCCTGGCCCATGAAGGAGTGACGGGGGCTGCTCCCTGGCCTCGTTTCACCCACACAACAAAACCAGTTGTCTGACCACTCAGAGGGAAGTTGTAAGAGGAGTGAGGGGGACCATGGGTGGAAACACTCGGAGAGTGTGCACATCTCCAACCATCAATATGAAAGACATACCAGTGCAACTTAAAAAGGGCATAGAGAGTAGGATCTCTACAGCCTTGGGTCAAAGAAAGATTTATTAAGACCAAAAAAGAGCATAAACAAAAAGGAGAAGATTGACATTTAAAACTTGTCTACATTAAAATTAATAAATTCTGGTCCTTAAAAGATACTGTAAAGAAAATGAAAAGAAAGCAACAACCCAGAAAAAAAAAGAGACATTTGTGATACATATACTTGAAAAATGATTCAAACCCAGAATATATGTAATTTTTTTTAGTCTATGACGCAGGAGGAAAAAGACAACTCAACAGCTTAAAACCTAAAACTTCCTACTTCCTAAGAAAGGAACCAGGAGGGCCAGAATATGTGTGAGAAATGTCCAACCTATGTTCAAGGAAACATAAAAACAATGATATGCAAGTCCACATTCCCTAGATTAGCAAAAATTAAAATCTCTGTCAATATAGAGAAGACTTAGGAAAAGAAAGTTCACACACAGCCAGTGGAACTGTAAAATGGAGCAGCCGCTGTGACACGGCATCTAGTAAAGGTGGACATACAGCACCGGTGCCTCCGTATGGCCCAGGGTTCCACTCCTCACATTGTTTTTGTTGTTCAGTCGCTCAGTCATGTCGGACTCTGCAACCCCATGGACTGCAGCATGCCAGGCTTCCCTGTCCTTCACCATCTCCTGGAGTTTGCTCAAACTCATGTCCATTGAGTCAGTCCATCTCATCCTCTGTTGTCCCCTTCTGCCCCCGCCCTCAATCTTTCCCAGCATCAGAGTCTTTTCCAGTGAGCTGGCTCTTCACATCAGGTGGCCAAAGTATTAGAGCTTCAGCTTCAGCATCCTTCCTTCAAATGAATGTTCAGAACTGATTTCCTTTACAATTGACTAGGTTGATCTCCTTGCTGTCCAAGAGACTCTCAAGAGTGTTCTCCAACACCACGGTTCAAAAAGCATCAATTCTCCAGCACTCAGCCTTTTTTATTGTCCAGCTCTCACATCCATACATGATTACTGGAAAAATCATAGCTTTGACTATATGGACCTTTGTTGGCAAAGTGATGTCTCTGCTTTTAAATATGTTGTCTAGGTTTGTCATTGCTTTTCTTCCAAGGAGCAAGCATCTTTTAATTTCATGGCTGCAATCACTCTCTGCAGTCATTTTGGAGCCCAAGAAATAAAGTCTGTCACTGTTTCCCCATCTATTTGTCATGAAATGATGGGACTGGATGCCATGATCTTGGTTTTCTGAATGTTGAGTTTTAAGCCAGCTTTTTCACTGTCCTCTTTCACCTTCATCAAGAGGCTCTTTAGTTCCTCTTCACTTTCTGCCATAAGGGTGGTGTCATCTGCATATCTGAGGTTATTGATACTTCTCCCGGCAATCTTGATTCCAGCTTGTGGTTCATCCAGCCCAGCGTTTCTCATGATGTACTCTGCTGCTGCTGCTGCTAAGTCACTTCAGTCGTGTCTGACTCTGTGCGACCCCATAGATGGCAGCCCACTAGGCTCCCCCGTCCCTGGGATTCTCCAGGCAAGAACACTGGAGTGGGTTGCCATTTCCTTCTCCAATGCATGAAAGTGAAAAGTGAAAGTGAAGTCGCTCAGTGGTATCCAACCCTCAGCGACCCCATGGACTGCAGCCTTCCAGGCTCCTCCGTCCATGGGATTTTCCAGGCAAGAGTACTGGAGTGGGGTGCCATTGCCTTCTCCGGATGTACTCTGCATAGAAGTTAAATAAGCAGGGTGACAATATACAGCCTTGACGTACTCCTTTTCCTATGTGGAACCAGTCTATTGTTCCATGTCCAGTTCTAACTGTTGCTTCCTGACCTGCATACAGATTTCTCAAGAGGCAGGTCAGATGGTCTGGCATTCCCATCTCTTTCAGAATTTTCCACAGTTTATTGTGATCTACACAGTCAAAGGCTTTGACATAGTCAATAAAGCAGAAATAGATGTTTCTCTAGAACTCTCTTGCTTTTTTGATGGTCCATCGGATGTTGGCAATTTGATCTCTGGTTCCTCTGCCTTTTCTAAAACCAGCTTGGACATCTGGAAGTTCACAGTACATGTATTGCTGAATCCTGGCTTGGAGAATTTTGAGCATTACTTTACTAGCGTGTGAGATGAGTGCAATTGTGCGGTAGTTTGAGCATTCTTTGGCATTGCCTTTCTTTGAGATTGGAATGAAAACTGACCTTTTTCAGTCCTGTGGCCACTGCTGAGTTTTCCAAATTTGCTGGCATGTTGAGTGCAGCACTTTCACAGCATCGTCTTTTAGGATTTGAAATAGCTCAACTGGAATTCTATCACCTCCACTAGCTTTGTTCGTAGTGATGCTTCCTAAGGCCTATTTGACTTCACATTCCAGGATGTCTGGCTCTAGGTGAGTGATCACACCATCATGATTATCTGGGTCATAAAGATCTTTTTTTGTACAGTTCTTCTGTGTATTCTTGCCACCTCTTCTTAATATCTTCTGCTTCTGTTAGGTCCGTACCATTTCTGTCCTTTATTGTGCCCATCTTTGCATGAAATGTTCTCTTGGTATCTCTAATTTTCTTGAAGAGATCTCTAGTCTTTCCCGTTCTATTGTTTTCCTTTATTTATTTGCACTGATCACTGAGGAAGGCTTTCTTATTTCTCTTTGCTATTATTTGGAACTCTGTGTACCTGGACCCATGTAAAAGAATGTTTGTGGTAGCAATGTTAAAAAAAATAACTGTAACCAACCCAAATGGCATTACTGAAGAGGAAGTGGATGGCCTATGTTTAATTTCATGTGGTCTGACCTAATATTTTGTTTTAAATTACATATGCAAGAGGGAAAACTGTTAAGAAAAGTAAGGGAACTGGGGGGCCTTCCCAGGTGGCGCTAGTGATAAAGAACCTGCCTGCAGGCAGGGGACTGAAGAGATAGATGTGCGTTCAATCCCTGGGTCAGGAAGATCCCCTGGACGAAGGCATGGCAACCCACTCGTCTTCTTGCCTGGAGAATCCCATGGACAGAGGAGCCTGGTGGACTACAGTCCATAGAGTTGCAAAGAGTTGGACATGACTGAAGCGATTTAGCACACACACACAAGGGAATAATTAATGCAAATTTTAGAAATATGATAATATCTAGTAGGGGGACAATATCAGAGTGAGGCATGTGGGATGGGGAGAGGAGAGGCGTTGCTTCTAAAGTACCTCAAATGGACTTCCCTGGTGGTCCAGTGGTTAAGAATCCGCCTACCAATGCTGAGGACACAGGTTAAATCCCTGGTCCGGGAAGATCCCACACGCTGTGGAGCAACAAGGCCCGTGAACCACAACTACTGAACCCGTGCGCATAGAGCCCTTGCTTCAGGACAGGAGAAGCCACTGCAGTGAGAAACCTGTGCAGCTCAGCAAAGAGTAGCCCCCGCTCAACACAAATAGAGAAAGCCCGCACAGCAATGAAGACCCACCACGGCCAGTAAATAAATCTTTAAAAAAGAAAAGAAAATACAGGAGGAAAGCTAAGTGATTGTGGTGGTTTTGTTGCTTTTTTCTCTTCTTCATTTGCATTTATTTGAACATAGTTCTCAAAACATTTGAGTGAAATTGGGTCTCCTTTGGTAAGTAAAGGACCTGAAAATAACATTTTAAAAATGAACAGGCAAAGTCTTCAGATCATCCACAACACAGATGTAGTATTCCCTTCTTTTTCTCAAACTCTGAAGCGCCCAGTTTTTTCCATATAGTCTTAAAAGCTTCCCAGGGAACAGGATTTCCATGGTGATCAAGTGGTTAAGACTACACCCTTCCATTACAGGGGGTCTGAGTTCAATTCCTGGTCAGGGAACTAGATCCTGCATGCCACAACTAAGCCCCAGCACAGCCAGATAAGTTTGTTTTTGTTTTTTTTTTAAAGCTAGAAGAGCAAGAGTATATTTGTGATGAAATGTATTGTCACTTGTTGATAATTGAAAGACCATTATCCCCTTGTAACAACTTTAAGAAATAGCCTTTTTAAGGCATACGTTGTGTAAGTCTTATCTTATTCCCTGCTATATATAGTACAGATGACATAAAGGCTGACAAATTCACATTTATATAAGTATTAAGCAATTGCTGTATTGAAAGTTCTTTAGTTCTAATACTAGCAGTATAGAGCTACAGCACATAATTTTTTATCATTTAATTGCAGGTACAGGCTTCTTTGGTGGCTCAGCTGGTAAAAAATCCACCTGCAATGCAGGAGACCTGGGTTCAATCCCTGGGTTGGGAAGATCCCCTGGAGAAGGGGACAATTACCCACTCCAGTGTTCTGGCCTGGAGAATTCCATGGACTGTATAGTCCATGGGGTCTCAAAGAGTCAGACACAACTGAGCAACTTTCACTTTCATGTATATTAAGTATGGTATGTTTCATGGACTGCAGGAAAATGACCATTTTTGTCTTGAATTTACTGACGATCTAATCTAAACAGTTCTGCTAAGCGCTGATATGTTAGAAAGAAAAATGAAAGCCAAACTTTATTGTTGCTTTTTGCCATTTGGTAGCATTTTACACACCAGCTTCGATCTTCAGAATATCCTGGATTCAGTAGAAAACCATTTAAATGAAGTTTTATGAAATAAAAACTTCTCAGCAGTCAAAATTCATACTGTAAAAAAATACATGCAAAACATACTTTTCTGAAAACACTTAAGTTTGAACAAAGCAGCGAACTACACAAATACAAAATGAAAACAGCATTTCAACTGCACCAAAAGTAGTCATCAAATTCATGTCGCTGTATGGCAAAAAGCTCCACAATATTGTAAAGTAATTAACCTCCAATTAAAATAAAGAAATTAATTTAAAAGAAAAAAAGTAGTCATCATAAAAGATGTAAAAGTCACCTAACTTCTCTAAGCACTATTCACTTTTTAAATGGAAGATGATAAAAAATATTGTCCACAAACAATATCCCAACTCTAGGGCAAGTTTTAGAAAGTCTTCAACCTCTTGCTTTAATAGTGACTAAGTGAGTAGGGTGGAGATCTGGAACGTGGTCTGCGTCCTCCGAGACTACAGTAGGGAGGAGGCGACCATCCTCTGCATCTCCAATCCCTGTCTTGAGCGGCTCTCCGCCTTCCCCTCCACCTCCTCCTCTGGATGTTCTGCTATAATAGTCCCGATCATCAGAGCCTCCATCCTACCCTCTGCCACAGTAATCCCAACTGCCAGAGCTGCCACAGGGAGGTCGCCCATGCAAATTCCTGGTGTTGGAGTATGTGGCCTTTTTGTTATAGAGAAATCAACTGTGATCCTATGTCCACCGAGCTCCATTCCGTTTGCACGCTTTGTTGCTTCCTTGGCATCAAAGTATACACAGGCAAATCCCTGTTGAACGTCTAGACTGCTCATCACATACAACAAACCCGTCAGGAATTAGGCCATACTTAGAAAACACTTCTTTAGATCTCTTTCTGTAGTATACAAGCACAATCCAACACACCAAGACAACAGATGGGATCAGGACTTGCTGGATTCCCAACATGACCCCTGTGAGTAGACCAGGAGGATGACTGTGGCTATGCCATCTTCCCTAGTCTCTGCTGTAAACCTGTGAGGGGAGCGTCTGTGGGAGCGGGTGCGAGATCGTGGCCTCGTATGACGCCTTTGAGAACTTCTCCTGGATCTAGCCCTGCTCGCCGCAGTCATTTATGTCCTCTACTGCTGTCACCGCTTGGTGTACTTCAGTGGAAGCTGCCAACCTCTCGCACCTTCCTTGCAGAGGCTCCGCCACAGCCTCGAATCACAAACCGTGCACAGGTCCCCAAGGCGCTGAGAGCCCAAACCCCCTGCACGGCCTCGGTGGTTCACAGATGAAGAGATGCTCACAGTCTCTGATAGTCCTTCTTTCTAGATGTAGAACTTAATTCCACCCCAGCCTTCACCACGAATTGACAGTTGGACCATGAATGTGGTACAGACTTAATAAATGGCAAATGGAATTCGGCAGAAGTGATGTGACATCACTTCCAAGATCATGCTGTTAAAACACTACAGCTTCCATCTTGGTCTGGTACTGTCTCTCCACTGGCCCCCACCCATTGCTCTCTCCCTCCCCTCCTCCTTCCAGACTCCCTCCCTCCCTCCCGCCCCCTCTCATTATTCATTCTGGGGGCAGCCAGCTGCCACCTTATGAGGAGAGGGCCATATGCTGGGGAACAGAAGGCCTGTCATCAATGCCTGGAGTGACCTCTGAAGCAGATACTCATTTCATCAGAGCCTTAAGATGACTGCTGCCCAACTATTAATAATGACTGTCAACTGACTGCGGCCTCAGGAGACACTGAGCCAGAACTACCCAGTTAAGCTGCTCCCAAACTCCTGGCTCATGTAAAAATAATAAATGTTTGTTTTTTTAAGCTACTGAGTTTGGGGATAATTTCTATGCAGCAATAGATAACTATTACAGTGATATTCAGTTTGGCAAAAATGCCTTAAAAATGACACAAAGAATGTGAACTATAACAGAAAAAAATTCATAAATCAGATTTTCTAAAAAGCAGAAATTCTGCTCTTTTAAAGACGCTACAACAGGGTCCCAAACAAGATGATGCAGGCATCATTTTTGCTGTTCCTTACTCTAAATACAACTAAAACCCTGGACATAAACAATTAACAACTATAAGAAGACAGTCTTAGCTTGGGCTACTACAATAAAATACCACAGATGGGGTGGCTTAAACAACAGACATTTATTTGTCACAGTTCTAGAGGCTGGGAAGTCCAAGATCAAGGTATTGGCAGATTCAGTGTCTGGTGAGTTGGTGGAGAGAGAGACTAAGGGTGAGAGTGAGCGCTGGTATTTCCTCCTGATCTACTAACCACCCCACCATCATGAGCTCCTCTAAACCTAATCACTTCCCCAAAGCCCCACCTTCAGATATTATCATACTGGAGATTAGGATTTCAACATTTGAATTTGGGGATGACACAGACATTTACTCCAAAGCAAGGACTCTGAAAGACGGAAGGCAGACGGGCTAACAGATGGTGGCAGACAGCTCAGAACAGCCCAGAAATGGCACTTTCCTGCCTCACCAACATGTGGTCAATGTAGAGTGAATAGAGAGAATTCCCCCCAGTAGCAGCAGGTGGCCCAGACTGAATTGCCTTGACGCTGTGGCACCGGCAGAGACCAGGTGGCAACTTCTGACTCTAGTCCCCACCCAACGGTAGCAGAAAGCCTCAGGGCAGCCCAGCAACAACAGAACGCCCGGGGGCACTTTCTTCCCCCACTGCGGTCCAGATACCCACCTACACCCAGCAGCAGCTGAGGCCACAGAGCTTTCCTCCCATTTGGTTAGCATCAGTGGAAAATGAGTAGGAAGTTTGGGCTTCCGACAAAGCAGTAGCAGGCAGTACCCCTCACCCTCCAAACTGTGCGAGGAATTTGGAGAGAAGAGAACCAGAGTAAGGGTTTCTTTAACCTGGATGGGATATTCTGGGCAGACAGTTCGTTTACCAAATGAGACACTGGCCAGAATGAATTCACCAAAAGGTTTGAGACCCAGGCTTTCACAGCAACCTTTGAATAGCACACAAACAAAGCGAACCAGAATAGCACTGCAAGAACTCAGAAAGAAACTGACATTGAAATCTCAGTCACAAAAATAGGGCAGGACCAGCATGCATCCTAAACAGGATGACTGCTTGAAAAGACTATTTAAACAGGATCCAGAGTCTTATAACGTAATATCCACAATGTCCAGGACACAGCAAATTAAAAAAGAAAAATCATTTGTCATACCAAGAACGAGGACCAGGGAAACCACAACTGGCCCAACAATGCCAACACCGATATGGCTCAGATGTTGGAGTTATCCAGCAAGGATCTTGAGGCAGCCATCAAAAAAATGCTGCAGTGAGCAATTATGAATATTCTTGAAGCGTATACAAATAGAAAATCTGAGTAAAGAAATAGAAGATACAAAAAAGAACCAAATGAGAATTAAAGAATTTAAAAAATAAATAATCAAGATTAAAACTCACTGGATGGGCTCAGTAATAGATCGGAGGAGAGATATGAAAAAATATTGAAGACAGAGCAATAGAACTTACCCAGTCTGACCAACAAAGAGAAAATAGATGGGGAAAATATATAAACAGACTTCAGAGACTTGTGGAACAGCATCAGATCTAACATTTGCGTCACTGAAGTTCCCAGAAAGGGAGGAGAAAGTGTGAAACAGAAAAAAAAATTTTTTTGAAGAAATAATGGCTGAATACTTCTAAATTTGGTGAAAAGCATAAACTTATATATTCAAGATGTTGAACAAACCCTAAACAGGATAAACTGGAAAGAAACCCACCCCAAGACATAATCAAGCTTCTGAAAGCTAAAGACAAAGGAAAAAGCTCTGAAAGCACCTAGAAAGAAATAATGTGTCACATATAGAAAAACTATTCAAATGACAACAGATTTCTCATTTGACTCCAAGGAGACCAAAAGTAAATGGCACAAGATTTTCAAGTGCTGAAAGAAAAGAGCTGTCAATGCTAAACTATATCCAATGGGAAAAAAGCCCTTTAGAATTGAGGAGAAATGAAGTCTTTCTTAGAGAGACTTTCTAAGAGACTTTGTTACTAGCAGGTCTTCTCCAGAAAACTAGCTAAAGACCTTCTCTACACTGAAAGGAGATAATAACAGAAGGAATCTGGAACAAGAGAGAGTGACAGGAAAGTGACATGAGAAGAAAAAAAGGGGGGTTAAATATAATTTTATCATTCTCCTTATAAGTTTTAAAAGTGGTGTTTGATGGTTGATGTAAAAATTATAACATGATGTGATGCTCAATATACAGAGAGGGAATACTTTTTGTTTTGTGTTTTGTTTTGTTTTTGTTTATTTATTTTAATTTGAGGCTAACTACTTTACAATATTGTAGTGGTTTTTACCATACGACATGAATCGGCCATGGGCGTACGAGTGTTCCCCATCCTGAATCCTCCTCCCACCTCCCTCCCCACCCCATCCCTCAGGGTCATCCCAGTGCACCAGCCCTGAGCACCCTGTCTCATGCATCGAACCTGGACTGGCGATCTGTTTCACATATGATAATATACATGTTTCAATGGTATTCTCTCAAATCATCCCACCCTTGCCTTCGCCCACTGAGTCCAAAAGTCTGTTCTTTACATCTATATCTCTTTTGCTGTCTTACATATAGGGTCCTCATTACCATCTTTCTAAATTCCATATATATGTGTTAGTATACTGTATTGGTGTTTTTCTTTCCAGCTTACTTCACTCAGTATAATAGGCTCCAGTTTCATCCACCTCATTAGAACTGATTCAAATGCATTCTTTTTAATAGCTGAGTAATATTCCATTGTCTCTATGTACCACAGCTTTCTTATCCATTCATCTGCTGATGGACATCTAGGTTGCTTCCATGTTCTGGCTATTATAAACAGTGCTGCGATGAACATTGGGGTACACGTGTCTCTTTCAATTCTCATTTCCTTGGTGTGTATGCCCAGCAGTGGGATTGCTGGGTCATATGGCAGTTCTATTTCCAGTTTTTTAAGGACTCTCCACACTGTTCTCTATAGTGGCTGTACTAGTTTGCATTCCCACCAACAGTGTAAGAGGGTTCCCTTTTCTCTGCACCCTCTCCAGCATTTATTGTTTGTAGACTTTTTGATAGGAGCCATTCTGACTGGCGTGAGATGGTACTTCACTGTGGTTTTGATGCATTTCAGAGAGGGAATACTTAAGACAATTATATTTTTTAAATGAAGAAGGTAAAAGAACCCAAGTGGAAGTAAGTTTTCTACAGTTTTATTGCAGTAGTAAAAAAAAAATCAGTACCAGTGGCCTCTGGTAAGTTGTGTATACATATTGCTATACCTAAAGTAACCACCAAATAAAAGTATAGATGGAGACTTAAGTCTATGATGAAATTATATTTTAGCTCCCTCTAAATGTTCAAATAACCCAGAGGAATGTATGAAAAAGGGAACAGAGGACCAAGAAACAGAGAAATATTGGAAATATTGAGATCCCTATATATCTTATTTGAATATGTACATAATAATCACCTCCTTCTAGCAAAGTTTCTTGACTATTAAAGTAAGCTTTAAAATCATATTTATATAAACAAATCAAGATGAGATTCTGAAAAAATACCCAAGCAGTCCAGGGGAAGCAAGAAAAGAGAAACAAAGTAACAAGAAACCCAGAAACAAATGTAAAACAAATAATGACATGGCAAATTAAAGCCCCAACGTTTTGATAATTATTTTAAATATCAATGATTGAAGTAGACCAATTAAAATAGGCTGACACAGTGGATTATACAAAACACAACTCATTCACCTGTTTGACATTTAGTTTATTTCCATGTGCTGCTATTGTAAATAGTGCTGCAATGAACATTCAAAATTGGATCATTTGTAGAGATGTGGATGGACCTAGAGTCTGTCATACAGAGTGAAATAATTCATAAAGAGAAAAACAAATACTGTATATTAATGTATAAATGTGTAATCTAGAAAAACAGTACAAAAAGTATAAAAAATAGTAAAAAAAAATAGTAAAAAAAAAAAAAAAAAAAAAAAGATGAACCTATTTCCAAGGTAGGAATAGAAACACAGATGTAGAGAACATACATGTGGATACCAGGGTGAGGAGTGTGGGATGAATTGACATATATATATTCTCACATGCTAGTAAAGTAATGCTCAAAATTCTCCAAGCCAGGCTTCAGCAATATGTGAACCGTGAACTTCCCGATGTTCAAGCTGGTTTTAGAAAAGGCAGAGGAACCAGAGATCAAATTGCCAACATCCGCTGGATCATGGAAAAAGCAGAGAGTTCCAGAAAAACATCTATGTCTGCTTTACTGACTATGCCAAAGCCTTTGACTGTGTGGATCACAAGAAACTGTGGAAAATTCTGAAAGAGATAGGAATACCAGACCACCTGACCTGCCTCTTGAGAAACCTGTATGCGGGTCAGGAAGCAACAGTTAGAACTTGACATGGAGCAACAGACTGGCTCCAAATAGGAAAAGGAGTATGTCAAGGCTGTATATTGTCACCCTGTTTATTTAACTTATATGCAGAGTACATCATGAGAAATGCTGGGCTGGAGGAAGCACAAGCTGGAATCAAGATTGCTGGGACAAATATCAATAACCTCAGATATGCAGATGACACCACTCTTATGGCAGAAAGTGAAGAAGAACTAAAGAGCCTCTTGATGAAACTGAAAGAAGAGAGTGAAAAAGTTGGCTTAAAGCTCAACATTCAGAAAACTAAGATCATGGCATCCAGGCCCACCACTTCATGGCAAATAGTGGGGAAACAGTGGAAACAGTGTCAGACTTAATCTTTTTTGGCTCCAAAATCACCGCAGATGGTGAAAATCACTGCAGCCATGAAATTAAAAGATGCTTACTCCTTGGAAGACAAGTTATGACCAACCTAGATAGCATATTCAAAAGCAGAGACATTACTTTGCCAACAAAGGTCCGTTTAGCCAAGGCTATGGTTTTTCCTGGTGGCTCAGATGGTAAAGCGTCTGCCTGCAATGCAGGAGACCTGGGTTCAATTCCTGGGTTGGGAAGATCCCCTGGAGAAGGAAATGGCAATCCTCTCCAGCACTCTTGCCTGGAAAATCCCATGGATGGAGGAGCCTGATAGGCTACAGTCCATGGGGTCGCAAAGAGTCGGACACGACTGAGCAACTTCACCTTACGGTTTTTCCAGTGGTCATGTATGGATGCGAGAGTTGGACTGTGAAGAAGGCTGAGCACCAAAGAGTTGATGCTTTTGAACTGTGGTGTTGGAGAAGACTCTTGAGAGTCCCTTGGACTGCAAGGAAATCCAACCAGTCCATTCTAAATGAGATCAGCCCTGGGTGTTCTTTGGAAGGAATGATGCTAAAGCTGAAACTTCAGTACTTTGGCCACCTCATGCAAAGAGTTGACTCATTGGAAAAGACGATGCTGGGAGGGATTGGGGGCAGAAGGAGAAGGGGACAACTGAGGATGAGATGGCTGGATGGCATCACTGACTCTATGGACATGAGTCTGAGTGAACTCCGGGAGTTGGTGATGGACAGGGAGGCCTGGCATGCTGCAATTCATGGGGTCGCAAAGAGTCAGACACGACTGAGCGACTGAACTGAACTAATAGCTGATTCACTTCATTATCCAGAAGAAACTAACATAACATTGTAAAGCAGCTATACTCTAATTAAAAAAATAAATAAAAACACCACAATTCAACTGTATGCTATCTACAAGACACTCACTTGAAACATGACAATGTAGGTAGGTTGAAAGGTAAAAAATAAGAAAAGATACATCATGCAAACATTAGCAGAAAAATTTACTAGAGACAAAGAGAAATATTACAAATTTAAAAAGAATCAATTCACCAGGAAGATATAATGATTCTAAGTATGTATGCACCAAACATCAGAGGGCTTCCCTGGTGGCTCAGACGGTAAAGAATCCACCTGCAATGCAGGAGACCTGGGTTCGATCCCTGGGTTGGGAAGATCCCCTGGAGGAGGACATGATATCCCACTCCAGTATTCTTGCCTGGAGAATCCCATGGACAGAGGAGCGTGGTGGGCTACAGTCCATGGGGTCACAAAGAGTCTGACACAACTGAGCAACTAAGCACAGCACAGCACAAACATCGGAATCTTGAAACACATGAAGTTGAAAAAAGAATCAGAAATATCCACAACCATAGTTAGGGACTTTAACATCCTGCTTTTGGCAATTGATTAAAAAAAAAAAAAAAAAACTAAACAGGCGGTCCAGTCATTAGGACTTTGCACTTTCACTGCTGAGGGCCTAGGTTCAACTTAATTGGGGAATTGATAACCCACAAGCCATGAGGTGTGGCCAAAAAAGCGACTAGACAAAATCAGTAAAGACAAGGACGAACTGAGCAAAAGTATCAAACAGGATTTAACTGACATTTATAGAACATTCTAGCCAACAACAGCAGAGTACACTTTTTTTTCAAGTATCCACAGTATATTCATGAAGATTAACCATATCCTGGATCATACAGCAAACCTTAACAAAGTTAAAAGAATTTAAATCCTATAGCATATACCCCCTTACCATAATGGAATTAAGCTAAAAATCAATAACAACAGGAAAGACAACAGGAAATCTCCAAATCCTTGGGAACTAAACTACACACTTCTAAACAATTGTTGAGTCAATGAAGCAGCCTTGAATGAAATTTAAAAACATAAAACTGAACAAAAATAAAAATACAACATATAAAAATTGGTGAGACTGAAATTGAAGAAAGTAGGGAAAACCACTAGACCATTCAGGTATGACCTAAATCAAATCCCTTATGATTATACAGTGGAAGTGAGAAATAGATTTAAGGGACTAGATTTGATAGAGTGCCTGATAAACTATGGAATGAGGTTCTTGACATTGTACAGAGACAGGGATCAAGACCATCCCCATGGAAAAGAAATGCAAAAAAGCAAAATGGCTGTCTGGGGAGGCCTTACAAATAGCTGTGAAAAGAAGAGAAGCAAAAAGCAAAGGAGAAAAGGAAAGATATAAGCATCTGAATGTAGAGTTCCAAAGAATAGCAAGAAGAGATAAGAAAGCCTTCCTTCCTCAGTGATCAATGCAAAGAAATAGAGGAAAACAACAGAATGGGAAAGGTTAGAGATCTCTTCAAGAAAATTAGAGATACCAAGGGAATATTTCATGCAAAGATGGGCTCGATAAAGGACAGAAATGGTATGGCCCTAACAGAAGCAGAAGATATAAAGAAGAGGTAGCAAGAATACACTTCATGACCCAGATAATCACAATGGTCTGATCACTCACCTAGAGCCAGATATCCTGGAATGTGAAGTCAAGTGGGCCTTAGAAAGCATAACTACGAACAAAGCTAGTGGAGGTGATGGAATTCCAGTTGAGCTATTCCAAATCCTGAAAGATGATGCTGTGAAAGTGCTGCACTCAATATGCCAGCAAATCTGGAAAACTCAGCAGTGGCCACAGGAGTGGAAAAGGTCAGTTTTCATTCCAATCCCAAAGAAAGGCAATGCCAAAGAATGCTCAAACTACCGCACAATTGCACTCATCTCACACGCTAGTAAAGTAATTCTCAAAATTCTCCAAGCTAGGCTTCGGTATATGTGACCATGAACTTCCAGATGTTCAAGCTGGTTTTAGAAAAGGTAGAGGAATCAGAGATCAAACTGCCAACATCCGCTGGATCATCGAAAAAGCAAGAGAGTTCCAGAAAAACATCTACTTCTGCTTTATTGACTATGCCAAAGCCTTTGACTGTGTGGATCACAAGAAACTGTGGAAAATTCTGACAGAGATAGGAATACCAGACCACTTGACCTGCCTCTTGAGAAATTTGTATGCAGGTCAGGAAGCAACAGTTAGAACTGGACATGGAACAACAGACTGGTTCCAAATAGGAAAAGGAGTACGTCAAGGCTGTATATGTCACCTGCTTATTTAACTTCTATGCAGAGTACATCATGAGAAACGCTGGGCTGGATGAAGCACAAGCTGGAATCAAGATTGCTGGGACAAATATCAATAACCTAAGATATGCAGATGACACCACCCTTATGGCAGAAAGTGAAGAGGAAACTAAAAAGCCTCTGATGAAAGTGAAAGAAGAGAGTGAAAAAGTTGGCTTAAAACTCAACATTCAGAAAACGAAGATCATGGCATCTGGTCCCACCACTTCAGGGGAAATAGATGGGGAAACAATGGAAACAGTGTCAGACTTTATTTTTTTGGGCTCCAAAATCACTGCAGATGGTGACTGCAGCCATGAAATTAAAAGATGCTTACTCCTTGGAAGAAAAGTTATGGCCAACCTAGATAGCATATTCAAAAGCAGAGACATTACTTTGCCAACAAAGCTTCGTCTAGTCAAGGCTATGGTTTTTCCTGTGGTCATGTATGGATGTGAGAATTGGACTGTGAAGAAAGCTGAGTGCCGAAGAATTGATGCTTTTGAACTGTGGTGTTGGAGAAGACTCTTGATAGTCCCTTGGACTGCAAGGAGATCCAACCAGTCCATTCTGAAGGAGATCAGCCCTGGGATTTCTTTGGAAGGAATGATGCTAAAGCTGAAACTCCAGTACTTTGGCCATCTCATTCGAAGAGTTGACTCATTGGAAAAGAGTCTGATGCTGGGAGGGATTGGGGGCAGGAGGAGAAGGGGATGACAGAAGATGAGATGGCTGGATGGCATCACTGACTCGATGGGCATGAGTCTGAGTGAACTCCGGGAGTTTGTGATGGACAGGGAGGCCTGGCGTGCTGCGATTCATGGGGTCGCAAAGAGTCGGACACGACTGAGCGACTGAACTGAACTGATGGCTAAAACAGTGATAACAGGGAAATATATAGTATTAAATGCTTACATTAGGAAAGAGGAAAGGTTTATATCAATAATCTTAGTTCCTACCTAAAGAAACTAGGAAAACAAGAGCAAAATAAACCCAAAGCAAGAGGAAAGAAGGAAAGAATAAAAACAGAAATTGATGAAATTGAAAATGGGGAGAAAAAAGAGAAAAATCATTGAAGCAAAAAGCAAGTCTTCAGAACAATAATAAAATTGACAAATCTTGAGTTAAATTGATAAAACTAAAAAGATGCAAGTTACCAATATCAGGATTAAGGAGGGGATATTGTTACAGATCCTGTAGCCATTAAAAGAATAAAAAGGAAGTTTTATTATAAAACTTATATTATAAAAGGAAGTTTTAAAAAGGAAGTTATGTAATAAAAGGAAGTTTTATTATAAAAACTCTACACACATAAGTCCAACAATGTAGATGAACTGCACCAATTCCTAGAGTGTCACAAACTACTTAAACATACCCAAAATGAAATAGATAACTTGAATAAATTCTATTACCTATTAAAGACATTGAATCTATAAATTAAAAGCTTCCCCCCCCCCCAAAAAAAAAAAGTCTTCATGCTTCTATAGATTCCCTGGAGAAGTTTATCAAAAATTTAAAGAACTAATTCTACACGTTCTCTTCTAGAAAAAAGAAGAAGAAGGAATACTTTCCAACTCATATTATGAGGCCCTGAAACCAAAATCAGACAAAAACCATACTAAAAAAAAGAAAACTATAGACCAATATCACTCACAGATTTAGATCTAAAACTTTTCAACAAAGTATTTTCAAAATGAACAATATCAATAGTATGTGAACCAAGAACTTCCAGATGTTCAACCTGGATTTAGAAAAGGCAGAGAAACCAGAGATGAAATTGCCATTTGTTGGATCAGAGAAAAAGCAAAAGAGTTCCAGAAAAACATCTACTTCTGCTTTATTGACTACACCAAAGCCTTTGACTGTGTGGATCACAAAAAAACTGTGGAAAATTCTTAAAAAGATGGGAATACCAGACCACCTTACCTGTCTCCTGAGAAACTTGTATGCAGGTCAAGAAGCAACAGTTAGAACTGGACATGGAACAGAAGACTGGTTTAAAATTAGGAAAGGAGTATGTCAAGATTGTATAATGTCACCCTGCTTATTTAACTTATATGCAGAGTACATCATGCGAAATGCTGGGGTGGATGAAGCACAAGCTGGAATCAAGATTGTCAGAAAAAATATCAATAACCTCAGATCTGCAGATAACATCACCCTTATGGCAGAAAGCAGAGGAACTAAAGAGCCTCTTGATGGAGGTGAAAGAGGAGAGTGAAAAAGCTGGCTTAAAACTCAACATTCAAAAAACTAAAATCATGGCATCAGGTCCCATAGCTTCATGGCAAACAGATGGGGAAACAATGGAAATATTGACAGACTTTATTTTCTTGGGCTCCAAAATCACTGCAGATGGTGAGTGCAGCCATGAAATTAAAAGAGACTTGCTCCTTGGAAGAAAAGCTATTACCAACCTAGACAGCATATTAAAAAGCAGAGACATTACTTTGCTGACAAAGGTCCATCTAGTCAAAACTATGGTTTTTCCAGTAGTCATGGATGGATGTGAGAGTTAGACCATAAAGAAAGCTGAGCACCAAAGAATTGATGCTTTTGAACTGTGGTGTTGGAGAAGACTCTTGAGAGTCCCTTGGACAGCAGGGAGATCAAACCAGTCAATCCTAAAGGAAATCAATCCTGAATATTCATTGGAAGGACTGTTGCTGATGCTGAAGCTCCAACACTTTGGCCAGCTAATGCGAAGAAGTGACTCATGGAAGAACTGACCCTGATGCTGGGAAAGATTTAAGGCAGGAGAAGGAGACGACAGAGAATGAATTGGTTGGATGGCATCACAGACTTGATGGACATGAGTCTGAGCAAGCTCCGGGAGTTGATGATGGACAGGGAAGCATGGCATGCTGCAATCCGTGGGGTCAAAAAGAATTGGACAGGACTGAGCAACTGAACTGAACTGAACCAGTAGGATTTACTCCAGGGATGCCAGGTTGGTTCGATGTTTGAAAATCAATAAATATAATTGATCAATAGGCTAAAAAAGAAAGCTTATCTGATCATATTGATTGATGCAGCAAAAAGAATTTTAAATAATTCAACACCACTTCATGACAAGTAAAAACCCTCAGAAAACTAGAAATAAAGGGGAACATTCTCAACTTGATAAAAAGTATCTACAAAAAAATCTTAAAGCTAACATCAGATTTAACAATAAGACATCTGCCTTCTTAAATCTTATGCAACATAAGTCTGGAAGTTCTAGCCAGAAAAATAAAGCAAGAAAGAAAATAAAAGGCATACATATTGGAAATGAAAAAATAAAAGGGTCCCAATTTGCAGACAACTTGTTTATCTACATATAAATCCTATGAAAAATAAAATTCCTACAATAAATGAGTTTAGCAAGGTTACAGAATACCAGATAAACATTCATAAATCAATTGTATTTCCATATACTAGCAACAAACAGGTGAAAACCGGAGTTAAAAACAGAAAACCATTTACAATTTCTTCAAAAAATTAAGTAGGTTATAAATGTAACAAAACTCATATAGGACTTGTATGCTGAAGAACACAAAATTGATGACAGAAATCAGAGAGGCTTATAGCAAATAGACAGATATTTATGTTCATGAATTAGAAGATTCACATGGTAAAGTTGTCAGTTCTCCCTGATATTTCTCCCCAAACAGGATTAACCTAAATGCCAGAAAGATTTTATTTTGGTTGCTGTAAAGAAGATCATTTTAAAATTTACATGGAAAGTTAAAAGAACAAGAATAGCTAAAATCATTAAAAAAAAAAAAAAAACAGAGAGAGGAACCACCTACTTGATGCTGAAACTGTGCAGCTACAGTAATCCAGACTGAGTGGTGTTGGCAGAGGGGCAGACACAGCAATTCTCCCAAGTGACTTTTAACAAAACTGCAAAAGCAATTCAACAGAGGAAGCATACATCTTTCAGCAAATGGTGCTGAACAATTGGATATCCATTGGCAAAAACATGAACATCGACCCAAATCTCACATCTTGTTGTTCAGTCACTCAGTCATATCCGACTCTTGGCGACCCCATGGTTTGCAGCACGCCAGGCCTCCCTGTCCATCACCAACTCCTGGAGATTGCTCAAACTCAAGTGCCTCGAGTCTGTGATGCCATCCATATCTTGGTCCTCTGTCGTCCCCTTCTCCTCCTGCCTTCAATCTTTCCCAACATCAGGGTCTTTTCTAATGGTCAGTCCTTCACATCAGGTGGCCAAAGTATTGGAGCTTCAGCTTCAGCAACAGTCCTTCCAATGAATATTCAGGATTGATTTCCTTTAGGATTGACTGGTTTGATCTCCTTGCTGTCCAAGGGACTCTCAAGAGTCTTCTCCAACACCACAGTTCAAAAGCATCAATTCTTTGGTGCTCAGCCTTCTTTATGGTCTAACTCTCACATCCATACATGACTGCTGGAAAAACCAGCTGGAGAAGGAAATGGCAACCCGCTCCAGTTTTCTTGCCTGAGAAATCCCATAGACAGAGGACTCTGGCAAGTTACAGTCCATGCAGTCTCAAAACAGTTGGACACAACTTAGTGGTTTAACAACAAAAAACAAAAAGTACACAAAAACTTGCATGGATGTCAAAGGAATTATGCTTACTAGAAAAGAGTCGCTATCAAAAGGTTATGTACGTGTGATTCCACTTTCTATAGGACATTGTATAACATTTTGAAAATAAACTATAGAAATGAAGAACAGATTAATGGTTGCTGAAGAATGGGGCAGGATGAAAATGAGAGCTGGAAATAAGAACAAAGCTTAAAGATAAGACAAGGGCATTTTTTCATAATCTTGAATGTGGTTGTGGTAAATGATCTAGATTAAACTGCAGAGAACTACACACAAACACACACACACACCACATATATAATGCAGGAGGTGGAGGAAGGGTGAATAGGACTCTTGGTTCCATTTTTGTCACTTCCTGTCAAGTCTACAGTTCTTTTTTAGTTATAAGTTTTTAAATATATTTATTTATTTATCTGGCTACATTAGGTCTTCACTGTGGCATGTGGGATCTAGTTTGCTGACCAGGGATTGAACCTGGGCTCCCTGCATTGGGAGCAAGGAATTTTAGCCACTGGAACATCAGGGAAGTCCCTAAAAGTTTTTTTTTTTTTAAGCTAAAAACAAATACAAAAATAAAAAGTAAGCCACAAGTGGGAATAAAATATTTGCAAAACATATTTGATAAAGGATTTGTGTCTGGAATCCATAAATAATTCTTAGAACTTTTAATACAAACAGCTCAATTTTTAAAAAATGGACAAAATATTTGAACAGATACTTCACCAAAGAAGATAAACAGATAGCAAGCAAGCACATGAAAAAACATTCAGCATCACTAGTATTAGAGAAATGAAGATTAAAACCTCAGTGAAACCACTACACACCCACCAGAATAGCTAAAATTATAAAAGGCTGACTTCACACCAGGTATTTGCAATGATACAGTGAAACTGGAAGTTTATACCCTGCTGGTGGAAATAAAACATGGGAAAATCATTTTGGAACCAGTTTGACAGTATCTTAAAAAGTTAAACGTACACCTTCCATGTGATCCAGTCTTTCTAGTCCTAAGTATGTACCCAAGAGGAACGAATGCCTATTTCACACAAAGGCTCATCTGTGAATGTTCAGAGCAGATTTCTTTTCCATAGCTGCTGCCACAATGCCTGGGCCAGGACATCACAGCCAGTGAGGGGCAGGGGGCAAATTTACACACTGGAATTTCTCCATGTTTGGAGCTCAGTTTAAGTCCCCTACTCTCAAGGGTATTTATACTTGCACTAAAGGACTGTGGCCAGGAAGCTGAGGGGGCTGGGGATGGATCTGGGGGAGGGGCCCTCAGGGTACTTAACCTCCCCCACATTCATGCAAGCCTTGGGCCAACAAAGATGTCAGTCCACCCACTAATCCTAGAGAAACTGCCAACTCTGCCCAACTCATAAGCAGCTCTCTCAGCTCCCACTGTAGGCAAGGAAGTGGAAGGTGACCCAGCATCCTGCCTTACATCTTTATGCACTTCCCATCATCAGCCCCACCCTCCCAGGGTCACCAGAGCCAGCCCTCTAAAACATTATGTCCTTATTTCCTTTATCAAAGTAGCAAGCAATTTTTTTAAGTGCTGATATCCAGGACTGCTGATGATGCTCAAAAAACCAAGCACACAAATACATACATAAATAACACACATACACTCACTCATATATTGCTGGTCTCACAGGCATTTTGCAACAGAGATTGTTTTTAAACCTTAAAAAATGTTCAAACTTTTTGACCATTTTAGGGATTTATCCTAGAGAAACAAATTTAGCTGTTTAAAAAAAGTTAGCACTCAGTGGAGTATTTATAATATGAAAAAAGTGGAAACAATTTTAACATGTTCAACAAAATGCAGAAAAATTACTCCCAGCCTCAAATTTCATATTAAGCCAAATATTGTCAAGTGTCAGGGCAAAATTAGAACATCTTCAGGCACATAGTCACTCAAAAATACCTCCCATGAAAAAGAATTTTCTTAGGAAGGATGTCTCTTGGCAGAACAGGGGAGGAATCCAAGAGACAGGAAGCCCTGGTATCCAGGACATGGGGCTCCAACAGCAGAGAGGCAAAGAGGGGTCTCATGTGACGGACTGGCGGGCAGCTCTGCTTTGGAGCCACCTCAACCGGGCTGGAGGCCAACCTCCAGGATGCAGGGATGCGGGGCAAAACTCATATGTCCAGACAATGATAGAAAGGCACTCAACAGAGCTCCTGGACCACTTGGGGCAAAATTAATGCATAAAAAACTAAACAAATAGAGTGATAAAATTAGTGCTATTTAAAATAGGTTATTGCAACAAGGAAAAAAGTTGTAATACATAGCTTGTTTCTAAAGCAAACTCTTGTTTTATCCAAATATTGATAGTTAAGCTACTATGTTCATCTGCTAGGGATATCATAATAAAACACCACAAACATGGGGAGGGAGGAGGGTTCAGGATGGGCAGCACGGGTATACCTGTGGCAGATTCATTTCAATGTTTGGCAAAACTAATACAATATTGTAAAGTTTAAAAATAAAATAAAATTAAAAAAAAAACACCACAAACAGTGCAGCTTAAACAATAGAAATATATTTCTCACACTTCTGAAGGCTGGAAGTGCAAGATCAAAGTGCTGACATGGTCAGGTTCTGGTGAGACCCTCTTCCTGAGACCCAAAGCTGACTTCCTGAAGTGTCCCCACTCTTAGGACACCTAAACACAGGATTAGAGCCCACTCAGCAATCAATGCAAAGAAATAGAGGAAAACAACAGAATGGGGAAGACTAGAGATCTCTTCAAGAAAATTAGAGATACCAAGGGAACATTTCATGCAAAGATGGGCTCGATAAAGGACAGAAATGATATGGACCTAACAGAAGCAGAAGAGATTAAGAAGAGGTGGCAAGAATACACTGAAGAACTGTACAAAAAAGATCTTCATAACCAACATAATCACAATGGTATGATCACTCACCTAGAGCCAGACATCCTGGAATGTGAAGTCAAGTGGGCCTTAGAAAGCATCACTATGAACAAAGCTAGTGGAGGTGATGGAATTCCAGTTGAGCTACTTCATATCCTGAAAGATGATGCTGTGAAAGTGCTGCACTCAATATGCCAGCAAATTTGAAAAATTCAGCAGTGGCCACAGGACTGGAAAAGGTCAGTTTTCATTCCAATCCCAAAGAAAGGCAATGCCAATGCTCAAACTACCGCACAATTACACTCATCTCACACGCTAGTAAAGTAATGCTCAAAATTCTCCAAGCCACACTTCAGCAATTCATGAACCATGAAGTTCCAGATGTTCAAGCTGGTTTTAGAAAAGGCAGAGGAACCAGAGATCAAATTGCCAACATCCGCTGGATCAAGGGAAAAGCAAGAGAGTTCCAGAAAAACATCTATTTCTGCTTTATTGACTATGCCAAAGCCTTTGACTGTGTGGATCACAATCAACTGTGGAAAATTCTGAAAGAGATGGGAATATCAGGCCACCTGACCTGCCTCTTGAGAAACCTATATGCAGGTCGGGAAGCAACAGTTAGAACTGGACATGGAACAACAGACTGGTTCCAAATAGGAAAAGGAGTATGTCAAGGCTGTATATTGTCACCCTGCTTATTTAACTTCTATGCAGAGTACATCATGAGAAAAGCTGGGCTGGAAGAAGGACAAGCTGGAATCAAGATTGCTGGAAGAAATATCAATAGCCTCAGATACACAGATGACACCACCCTTATGGCAGAAAGTGAAGGGGAACTAAAAAGCCTCTTGATGAAAGTGAAAGAGAGTGAAAATGTTGGCTTAAAACTCAACATTCAGAAAACAAAGATCATGGCATCTGGTCCCATGACTTCATGGGAAATAGATGGGGAAACAGTGTCAGACTTTATTTTTTGGGGCTCCAAAATCACTGCAGATGGTGATTGCAGCCATGAAATTAAAAGATGCTTACTCCTTAGAAGGAATGTTATGACCAACCTAGATAGCATATTGAAAAGCAGAGACATGACTTTGCCAACAAATGTCCATCTAGTCAAGGCTATGGTTTTTCCTGTGGTCATGTATGGATGTGAGAGTTGGACTGTGAAGAAAGCTGAGTGCCTAAGAATTGATGCTTTTGAACTGTGGTGTTGGAGAAGACTCCTGAGAGTCCCTTGGACTGCAAGGAGATCCAACCAGTCCATTCTGAAAGAGATTAGCCCTGGGTGTTCTTTGGAAGGAATGATGCTAAAGCTGAAACTCCAGTACTTTGGCCATCTCATGCTAAGAGTTGACTCATTGGAAAAGACTCTGATGCTGTGAGGGATTGGGGGCAGGAGGAAAAGGGGACGACAGAGGATGAGATGGCTGGATAGCATCACCGACTCGATGGACGTGAGTCTGAGTGAACTCCGGGAGTTGGTAATGGACAGGGAGGCCTGGCGTGCTGCAATTCATGGGGTCGCAAAGAGTCAGACACGACTGAGCGACTAAACTGAACTGAACTGAGCTCATGACCCATATAACCTGAATTACCTCTTTAAGGCCCTATTTCTAAATACAGTCACTTTGGGATTTCCCTGGCTACCCAGTGGTTAAGACTCTGCTCTTCCCATGCAATCCCTAGTTGGGGAACTAAAATCCCACATGCCATGGGGCATGGCCAAAAAACAGAAAAAGCAATAAATAAATACAATAACATTAGGGATTAGAGTTTCAACATATGAATTGCGTGGGGGTTAGGGGGTGACACAATTTAGTCCACTACAGCTACTATACTCAGTGATGTGAGAGAGGGTATGAGCAGGTGCCGGGGTCCAGCCCCGGCTGATCCAGGGTATTCGAAGGAGAGGCGGCATCGGCGACCTATTTATTTAAATATTCATCAAAGATATAAAGAGTAATAGAATGAGGATAGCTCAGTGAGGAAATTAGTGGAGAAAAGAGGCTGAAATAAGGATAGCTCAGTAGGAAAATTCAGTGGAGAAAAGAGGCTGAATAAAGTTCCAAAGCAGGGAATTTATGTCACCTACGAAGGCTGCAGGCGTCCTCCCATTCTCCTGAAGAAGAGGAGACACTAAGGCCTCCCTGGTCAGATCTTAGAAGCCCAGGCAAAATTAGTAGGCTTGACGAGCTTCCCCGCCTCAGAGGAAAAATTCAGCCAGAAGGTGAAAGAAAGAACTACATGGGGAGACCAAATTTCGGTGAACAAAAAAAGGGCGTACTTTATTTTCCAAAGTAGTTTTATACCTTAAATTGTGCATAGAGCATAATGGGGGAAGGGGTGGAGTCATGCAAGGACAGCAGTTCCTGATCCTAATCGAAGCCAGGCTTTCAAACTTATCATATGCAAAAGTTTAGGTGATTTACATCATCTTCTGGCCAGGAGGCCTGTTAACATTTTAAGAAACTTATTTTTCTCTAAAGGTGATGATTCTTAAGTCAGGCGCCAGCCTCCAAAAAGCATTGGATAAAGTTGCATTCCTATATGGCAAAGGTGAGATGGGCTCAATCAAGAAAAGAATTAACTCAAGGGTCCAAGGTTACAAACATTGAGGCTACTACTTACATTTCTATACACCCATTATATCAATCAATACACTGCCAAGGACACAGTAGGTAAGGGATATGGAGACTTAGCAGCAAACATTGGCCCAACAAGTGAAAAACCCTTCACCAATACAATTTCTAATCAATCTTTTAACTACTCAAAGGAATCTGTGTTTAGACAGTTTAGAACATCTCCTGCCTCTCACAGTTGGGAGGCTCTGAACAATCACATGTGGCCAGAAAAACCTATTCAGGCAGGCTAGAGGATTTCCAAAGGAGTTTGTAGGTTGAAACACTGTCACACCCAAGAATTATTAACTGGAGCTGTAAGCTAACTTTTTTTTCAGAGAGAGGTAGTGGGGGACAGCCCCCCATAAAGTCAGAGGTGTAGGTGAAAGCACAAAGCAGAAAGTAGGCAGACTCTGGTTTGGGGGGTAGATGCTCGAGAATTTCCAGGGGGACTCCTGAGGCTCGATCCCGCCTTTGCGTATGCCGAACCTCCTTCCTCATGACCTTTGCCATGGGCTGAGCTCGCTCCCAGCAAGCAGGCACAGGGTACTTCTAGGGGAGCTAAATACTCAAGCACAACTATCAAGAAATGCAATATAGAAGGGTATTCTTGAGAAGTTTGGAGGGGAATACTGGAAGAAATAGCTTAAAGAATTTAAAAATATCAATATTTGCTTCTCTGGATGGGTCAGAATGAATCAGCAACTTGCTGGTTTTTCCATGTACACTTGTAAGCACTATTTAATTTTTTTCAATGTTTGTGGTAGATACCTGCCAAAAGCTACTCCCCAACTCATTGAGCCCCCTGAAAAAGCAGTAGAGGGAAGCTGGGAAAGTTGACCAAAGCTCAAGGACTAGGCTTGACTAATACCCAGTGACTGGCTCCAGAACAGGAAAAGCTTTCCCATTCTTCTGGGAAGGTCCTTCTTGACATGAAAGATGGGGTTACCACTGAGCGATGTCAGTTTCTCTGACCATGTGGACAAAGAAACAGCACCCAGTGCCATCTTAATCCAAAGCTGATGCTGTGGCTGCCAAAGCAGAGAAACAGGAAGAATCTAGGATCTTTGAACATCTGAATCACTCAGCTGGAAGACTATCCTCACTCTGACTTTCAACATGTAAACTAATACATTTTCTATGTACGCCAGCCCAAGGAGGATTTCCTCTTTCATGTTCCCTAAAGTATCCTAACAGATACAATTCCATTCATATATAAAATTGCTGAAAGTAAAACTGTATTTTAAACTGTAGTACATAGAATATGTTCACATTTTCTATGTATGTATATTTGAATATATATGCAAATATGTGAAAATGTTAATAGTAGTAATCTCTGGTAATAGAATTCTCTTCTTTCTGTAGCCATCAGGTTTTATTCAGTAACAAGTATTACTTCTGCAATTGGATAATTTTACATTCTTCCTTTGCTTTGCTGATTGTCAACCTTCCTTTAAGTTTTATTAAAAATGTGTTTCATAACTATTGAATCTATTACTTGAAATCCTAATTAATACATTAAATAACTGTTTCCTTAACCAACAAAAAATGTATTTCATATTATTTGATGAGGACATTGTAAATGTGGCTTTATTTACTCATAATAAATACTGCTGTCATTCAGTATGAAGCCAATATTACCCTTACAGCAAAACCAAGCAAAGACACTGCAAGAGAAAACACTACAAGTCAATATCTCTTATGAATATAAATGGAAAAATCCCCAACAAAATACCTGCAAACTGAATTCAGAAAAATATAAAAAGATTCATATTCCATGATTATATGTGATTTATCTCAGGAATGCAAATATGGTTTCAAAAATCAATTAATGTAATACATTCACCCCACCATAGAGCCACCAAGCAGATGATTCACAAACTGCAGAACAATTATACCAAATAAATTCTTGCACTGTTAAGAAATTTCTAGGACCCACAACAGATTTCCCAACCTGGGGATCTGGTAAAGGGACTGAGAATCCCCAGGGAGTTTGACTTTGGAGGCCAGTAGGATTTGATTACAGAACTTACACAGGATGGGGAAACAGACTCTTGGAGGGCACAAACAAAACCTTAGTGCTCCACGACCCAGGAGAAAGGATCAACCCCACAATTGACTGACCCAGACTTGTCTGTGAATGTCCAGAAGTCTCCAGCAGAGGTATGGGCCAACAGTGGCCTGCTGCAGGGTCAGGGGCACTGAATAGAGAAGTGCGTGCACAAGACCTTTTGAAGGAGGTCGCCGTTATCTTCATTACCCCTACCATAGTTTGGTCTCAGGTCAAACAACAGAGAGGGAACACAGCCCTGCCCATCAACAGAAAATTGGATTAAAGATTTACTGAGCATGGCCCTGCCCATCAGAACAAGACCCAGTTTCCTCCTCAGTCAGTCTCTCCCATCAGGAAGCTTCCATAAGCCTCTTATCCTTAACCCTTAGAGGGCAGACAGAATGAAAACCACCAACACAGAAAACTGATCAAACTAATCACATGGAACACAGCCTTGTCTAATTCAATGAAAATATTAGCCACGCCCTGAAGGGCCACCCAAGACAGACAAGTCAGGGTGGAGATTTCTGACAAAACATGGTCCACTGGAGAAGGTAATGGCAAACCACTGCAGTATTCTTGCCTTGAGAACCCCATGAATGGTATGAAAAGGCAAAAATATATGATAATGAAAGATGAACTCTCTAGGTCAGCAGGTACAAAATATGCTACTGGAGAAGAGTGGAGAAATAACTCCAGAAAGAATGAAGTGCTGGAGTCAAAGCAAAAACAACACCCAATTGTGGATGTGACTGGGGATGGAAGTAAAGTCCAATGCTGTAAAGAACAATACTGCATGCTGCTGCTACTGCTGCTAAGTCGCTTCAGTCGTGTCCGACTCTGTGCGACCCCACAGACGGCAGGCCACCAGGCCCTGCCGTCCCTGGGATTCTCCAGGCAAGAACACTGGAGTGGGTTGCCATTTCCTCCTCCAATGCATGAAAGTGAAAAGTGAAAGTGAAGTCACTCAGTCGTGTCCAACTCCTAGCAACCCCATGGACTGCAGCCTACCAGGCTCCTCCGTCCATGGGATTTTCCAGGTAAGAGTACTGGAGTAGGAACCTGTAATGTTAGGCCCATGAATCAAGGTAAATTGGAAGTGGTCAAATGAGAAATTAATTTCAACATTTTAGGAATCAGTGAACTAAAATGGACTGGAATGGGCAAATTTATTTCAGATGACCATTATATCTACTACTGTGGGCAAGAATCCCTTAGAAGAAATGGAGTAGCCATCATAGTCAACAAAAGAGTCTGAAATGCAGTTCTTGTATGCAATCTCAAAAATGACAGAATGATCTCTGTTCATTTCCAAGGCAAACCATTCAATATCACAGTAATCCAAGTCTATACTCCAACCAGTAATGCTGAAGAACCTGAAATTGAACAGTTATATGAAGACCTACAAGACCTTTTAAAACTAACACCCAAAAAAGATGCCTTTTTCATTATAGAGGACTGGAATGCAAAAGTAGGAAGTCAAGAGATACCTGGAATAACAGGCAAATTTGGCCTTGGAATATAAAATGAAGCACGGCAAAGGTTGACAGCGTTTTGCCAAGAGAATGCACTGGTTATAGCAAACACCCTCTTCCAACAACACAAGAGAAGACTCTACACATGGACATCACCAGATGGTCAACACCGAAATCAGATTGATTATATTCTTTGCAGCCAAAGATGAAGAAGCTCTATACAGTCAGCAAAAACAAGACTGGGAACTGACTGTGGCTCAGATCATGAACTCCTTATTGCAAAATTCAAACTTAAATTGAAGAAAATAGGGAAAACCACTAGACCATTCGGGTAGGACCTAAATCAAATCCCTTGCGATTATACACTGGAAGTGACAAATAGATTCAAGGGATTAGATCTGAGAGAGTACTTGAAGAAATCTATGGACAGAGGTTTGTGACATTGTACAGGAGGCAGGGATCAAGACCATTCCCAAGAAAAAAAAATGCAAAAAGGTATAATGGTTGTCTGAGGAGGCCTTACAAATAACTGAGAAAAGAAGAGAAGCTAAAGGCAAAGGAGAAAAGGAAAGATATACCCATCTGAATAGAGAATTCCAAAGAATAGCAAGGACAGATAAGAAAGCCTTCCTGTGATCAATGCAAAGAAATAGAGGAAAACTATAGAATGGGAAAGACTAGAGATCTCTTCAAGGAAATTATAGATACCAAGGGAAATTTTCATGCAAAGATGGGCACAGTAAAGGACAGAATTGGTATGGACCTAACAGAAGCAGAAGATATTAAGAAGAGGTGGCAAGAATACACAAAAGAACTACACAAAAAAGATCTTCATGACCCAGATAACCATGATGGTGTGATCACTCACCTAGAGCCAGACATCCTGGAAGGTGAAGTCAAGTGGGCCTTAGAAAGCATCACTACGAACAAAGCTAGTGGAGGTGATGGAATTCCAGTTGAGCTGTTTCAAATCCTAAAAGATGATGCTGTGAAAGTGCTGCGCTCAATATGCCAGCAAATTTGGAAAACTCAGCAGTGGCCATAGAACTGGAAGAGGTCAGTTTTCATTTCAATCTCAAAGAAGAGCAATGTCAAAAAATGTTCAAACTACTGCACAATTGCACTCATCTCACATGCTAGCAAAGTAATGCTCAAAATTCTCCAAGCCAGGCTTCAACAGTATGTGAGCCATGAACTTCTAGATGTTCAAGCTGGATTTAGAAAAGGAAGAGGAACCAGAGATCAAATAGCCACCATCCACTGGATCATAGAAAAAGCAAGAGAGTTCCAGAAAAACCTCTACTTCTGCTTTATTGACTATGCCAAAGACTTTGACCATGTGGATCACAACAAACTGTGGAAAATTCTTCAAGAGAGCAGACTACCAGACTGCATTACCTGCCTCCTGAGAAATCTGTATTCAGGTCAAGAATCAACAGTTAGAACTGGACATGGAAAAACAGACTGGTTTAAAATTGGGAAAGGAGTATGTCAGGGCAGTATATTGTCACCCTGCTTATTTAATTTATATGCAGAGTGTACATGCAAAATGTCAAGCTGGATGAAGCACAAGCTGGAATCAAGATTGCTGGGAGAAATGTCAGTAACCTCAGATACGCGGATGACAGCACCTTTATGGCAGAAGGCAAAGAGGAACTGAAGAGCCTCTTGATGAAGGTGAAAGAGGAGAGTGAAAAAGCTGGCTTAAAATGCAACATTCAGAGAACGAAGATCATGACATCCGGTCACATCATTTCATGGCAAATTGATGGGGAAACAATGGAAACGGTGACAGCCTATTTTTGGGGGCTCCAACATCACTGCAGATTGTGACTGCAGCCAGAAATTAAAGACACTTGCTCCTTGGAAGGAAAGCTAGGACAAACCTAGCAGCATATTAAAGAACAGAGACATTACTTGCCAACAAAGATCCGTCTAGTAAAAGCTATGGTTTTTCCAGTAGTCATGTATGGATGTGAAGAAAGCTGAGTGCCAAAGAATTAATGCTTTTGAACTGTGGTGTTGGAGAAAACTCTTTAGAGTACCTTGGACTGCAAAGTGATCAAACCAGTCAATCCTAAAGGGAATCAATCCTGAACATTCATTGGAAGACAGGCTGAAGCTGAAACTCCAATACTTTGGCCACCTAATGTGAAGAAGTGACTCCTTGGAAAAGGCCCTGATGCTGGGAAAGATTGAAGGCAGGAGGAGAAAGGGACAATAGAGGATGAGATGGTTGAATGGCATCACCAACTTGATGGACATGAGTTTGAGCAAGCTCTGGGAGTTGGTGATGGACAGGGAAGCCTGGTGTGCTGCAGTCCATGGGGTTGCAAAGAGTCAGACACAACTGACTCTGACTGAAGTGAACTGAATGCAATACCTCATATCAATAGAATAAAAAACAAAAATCATGTGATCATCTCAATAAACATAGAAAAAAATCTGACAAAATTCAACAAACTTCATGATAAAAACTTTTAACAATTGGGAAGGGAATTTCCTCAACTTGATAAAGTGTATCTCTGAAAAAACAGTAGGTAATATCATAAAGAATGTTTTCCCTACCAACACCAGGAACATGACAAGGATACCCACTGCCACCAGTTCTATTCAGAGTTGTACTGGAAGTTCTGGTCTGTGAAATTAGGCAAGAAAAATGAATAAAGATATCCAAATTGGAAGAAGTAAAACTACACCTATTCACAGATGACATGCTCTTGTATATAGAAAATCCACTAAAAACAATTAAACTACTAAACAACTTCAGCAAAGTTGCAGGAGACAAGCTCAGTATATAAAATCAATTGTATTTCTAGACATTGTAATGACAATCCAAAAATGAAACAAAATCATTTCATTTATAAAAGTAACCAATAGAATAGAATACTCTCAGGAGTAAATTTAACAAAAGAAGTGAAAAATTACACTCTTTAAACTATAAAACATAGTCAAAAGTAATTAAAGATCTAAACAAATGGAAAGACACTCACAGTTCATGGATTGGAAGAACTAATATTATTAAGATAGCAATATCCCGCAAATGGGTCTAAAGATTCAACACTATCCTTATCAGAATTCCAACTAGGGTTATTTGTAAAAATTAAGAAGCTTATCCTAAAATTTGTATAGAATTTCATAGGACTCAGAATAGTCAAAACAATTTGAAAAAGTAGAACAAAATAGAAAGACTCACATGCTTATTTTCAAAATTCATGAAGCCATAGTAATCACGATAGTGTGGTACTGCCATAAAGACAGACATGAAGACCAATCGGATAGCGTGGAGAGTCCAGAAATAAACCCTCCTGTGGTGCTGGGACGATTAGAAAGCCGCAAGCAAAATAATGATTCCTAGCCCCACACAGTAGACAAAAATTAGCTCAAAATGGATAAAAGACCTAAATATAAGAGCTAAAAGCTATAAAACTCCTAGAAGAAAGCATAGAAGCAAATCTTCAGTTTCTTGAATTTGGCAGTGGATTCTTGGATATGACAAGATGTGTAAGCAACAAAAGAAAAAATAGATAAATTCAGTATCATCAAAATTAAAACTTTTTGCTCCAAAAGGCACCATCAAACATGAAAGGACAGCCCACAGAATGGGAGAAAACAGTTACAAATCATATATCTGATGAGAGCCTTGTGTCTAAAATATATAAATATCTCTTTCAACTCAATATAATTTTTAAAAGTCACAATTTTAAAAGTAGGCAAAGGCATCTTTTCCAAGAAAGATATTCAAATTGCCAATAAGTATATGAAAAGATACTCAACATTATTGTCATTAGGGAAATACAAATCAAAATCACAATGAGATACCACTTCACATCTAATAGGGTGGTTCTTTCTTAAAAGGAGGACAACAAGTGTTGGTGGAGATGTGCAAAACTTGTACATTGCTAGTGGGAATGTAAAATGATGCAGCTGCTGTGAAAAATAGTAGGGAAGTTCCTTAAAAATTAACTGCAGCATGACAATATTATCCAGCAATTCTGCTTCTAAATATTCACTGAAAAGAATTGAAGGCAGGGACTCAGCCAGATACTTGTACTCCAATGTTTGTAGCAGCATTATTCATAACAGCCAAAAGACAAAAAAAGTGCAAAAGCCACTGACAAATGGATAAATAAAAGGTGTATGTATATTTGAAATAAAATATTATCAGCTTTGAAAAGGAATTAAATTCTGATATGTGCTCTGCTGTGGACTAAGTATGTCCCCACCCCCAAACTTATATGTTAAAGGCCTAACCCCTAGCATGATGGTAATTGGAGATATGGCTTTTGAGAGATAATTAGGTTTAGATGAGGTCATAAGTGTGAGAACCTCATGATGAAATTAGGGCCCTGTGAAAAAGGCTGAGCACTGAAGAATTGATGCTTTTGAACTGTGGTGTTGGAGAAGACTCTTGAGAGTCCCTTGGACTGCAAGGAGATCCAACCAGTCCATTCTAAAGGAGATCAGCCCTGGGATTTCTTTGGAAGGAATGATGCTAAAGCTGAAACTCCAGTACTTTGGCCACCTCATGCGAAGTGTTGACTCATTGGAAAAGACTCTGATGCTGGGAGGGATTAGGGGCAGGAGGAGAAGGGGACGACAGAGGATGAGATGGCTGGATGGCATCACTGACTCCATGGACGTGAGTCTGGGTGAACTCCGGGAGTTGGTGATGGACAGGGAGGCCTGGCATGCTGCAATTCATGGGGTCGCAAAGAGTCGGACATGACTGAGTGACTGATCTGATCTGATCTGATCTGAAGAAGAGAAAGACACAGGAGCTCTCTCTCTCTGTCATATGGGGACACAACAAGAAGGCGGCTATCTGCCCAGCCAGGGAGCGAACCTGACCATTCAAGCACTCTGATGGCAGACTTTCAGCCCCAAGATTTGTGAAAAATAAACTTCTGTTGCTTAAGCCACCAGTCTGTGGTATTTGGTTATCGCACCTTGAGACAACTAAGTCATGCCATAGCATGGAAGAACATTGAGGCCAGTATGTTAAGTGAAATAAGTGGCACAAAAAAGGATGAGGGTTGTGTAATTCTGCTTGTATGAGCTACCTAAAAGAGTGAAGTTCATGGAGACAGAGTGTAGAACAGAGGCTACCAGGCGCTGGGAGCTGGGGGGCAGGGAGGTTGTTTAATGGCTATAGTACCGGTATGAGCTGATAAAAGAAGTTCTGGAGATGGATAGTGGTGCTATCCGCACAACACTGTGAATGTATTATACCTGATTTACAATGTTGTGTGAGCTTCAGGTGTACAGCAAAGTGACTGTCCGATGTATACAAAAATCTAATCTTCTTTCAGATTCTTTTCTCATATAGGTTATTACAGAATATTGAGTTCCCTGAGCTATATAGTAGATTGGTTATCTGTTTTATATGTATGTATATGTTAATCTAAAATCCTAATTTATCCCTCCCCACCCTCTTTCCCCTTTGGTAACCATAAATTTGTTTCCTATGTCTGTGGATCTAGTTCTGTTTTGTATATAAGTGCACCTGTATCATTTTTGTTGGAGAGTTTTTAATTGAGGTTTTGATTTGCATTTTCTCAAGATTTATTAGGATATTAGGCTATTTTCAGACTTCCCTGGTGGCTCAGATGGTAAAGCGCCTGTCTACAACGCGGGAGACCAGGGTTCGATCCCTGGGTCGGGAAGATCCCCTGGAGAAGGAAATGGCAATCCACTCCAGTACTATTTCCTGGAAAATCCCATGGACAGAGGAGCCTGGTAGGCTACAGTCCATGGGGTCACAAAGAGTCGCACACAACTGAGCGACTTCACTCTCGGCTATTTTCACATGCTTACTGGTTATTTGTATATCTTCTTTGGAGAAATGTCTATTCAAGTCATTTGTTCACTTTTAATTAAGTGTGGTTTTTGTTTTTGATGTTTTTGTTGTAGGAGTCTATACATTCTGGATATTAATCTCATCGGATATATTATTCTTGTTCTGTGTCTTGTCTTTTTACTCTGTTGATAGCATCCTTTGATACAGAAACTTTAAAATTTTTTGAAGTCCAATTTACTTTTTCTTTTGCTATCTGTGTTTTTAGTGTGCACAACTAAGCAACCATTGCTTACTTGGTAGGATGCAACCTCCTTATTCTGCATGTGGCTATAGAGTTGTCTTGGAGAGGGCAATGGCACCCCACTCCAGCGCTCTTGCCTGGGGAATCCCATGGATGGAGAAGCCTGGTGGGCCGCAGTCCATGGGGTCGCTAGGAGTCGGACACAACTGAGCGACTTCACTTTCATGCATTGGAGAGGGAAATGGCAACCCACTCGTGTTCTTGCCTGGAGAATCCCAGGGGCAGGAGAGCCTGGTGGGCTGACGTCTATGGGGTCGCACAGAGTCGGACACGACTTACACGACTTAGCAGCATATAGTTGTCTCAGCACCATTTTTTCAAAGCAATGCCTTTACCTCCAACAAATTGTCTTGTGACTCTTATTGAAAACCAATTAACCTTATAATGAGGGTTTATTTTTAGTCTATTCTATCAGTCTATATCTCTGTCTTTATGCTAGTGCCACATTCTTGATTACTGAATCTCTGAGGTAAAATTTAAAATTGGGAAGAATCTAACTATATTCTTCTACATCAGGATTGCTTAGGGTCTTCAAATTCCTTTGAAATTCGAATTTTATGATGTGGTTTTCTAATTCTGCAGAAAGTGCCAGTGGGATTTTGGTAAGAATTGTGTTGAATTTATAGATGCATTTAAGAAGTACTATAATTTTAACCATAATAAGTCTTCCAACCCATGAATGCAGTAGGTCTCTCCATTTATTTAGGTATTCTTTAATTTCTTTCAGCAATGTTTTATAATTAATAGTTTTCAGTGTACACTCTTTCTCCTCCTTTGTTTATTCCTAAGAAATTTACTATTCCTGAAGCTGTGTAAATGAAATTGTTTCTTAATTTCCTTTTTGGATTGCTTATTTCTAGTGTTCAGTTCACTTCAGTTCAGTCGCTCAGTCGTGTCCGACTCTTTGCCACCCCATGAATCGCAGCATGCCAGGCCTCCCTGTCCATCACCAACTCCCGGAGTTCACTCAGACTCACGTCCATCGAGTCAGTGATGCCATCCAGCCATCTCATCCTCTGTTGTCCCCTTCTCCTCCTGCCCCAATCCCTCCCAGCATCAGGGTCTTTTCCAATGAGTCAACTCCTCGCATGAGGTGGCCAAAGTATTGGAGTTTCAGCCTCAGCATCAGTCCTTCCAATGAACACCCAGGACTGGTCTCCTTTAGGATGGACTGGTTGGATCTCCTTGCAGTCCAAGGGACTCGCAAGAATCTTCTCCAGCATCACAGTTCAAAAGCATCAATTCTTCGGCACTCAGCCTTCTTCACAGTCCAATTCTCACACCCATACATGACCACAGGAAAAAACATAGCCTTGACTAGATGGACCTTTGTTGGCAAAGTAATATCTCTGCTTTTTAATATGCTATCTATGTTGGTCATAACTTTCCTTCCAAAGAATAAGCGTCTTTTAATTTCATGGCTGAAGTCACCATCTGCAGTGATTTGGGAGCCCCCAAAAATAAAGTCAGACACTGTTTCCACTGTTTCCCATCTATTTCCCATGAAGTGATGGGACCAGATGCCATGATCTTCGTTTTCTGAATGTTGAGTTTTAAGTCAACTTTTTCACTCTCCTCTTTCACTTTCATCAAGATGCTTTTTAGTTCCTCTTCACTTTCTGCCATAAGGGTGGTGTCATCTGCATATCTGATGTTATTGATATTTCTCCCAGCAATCTTGATTCCAGCTTGTGCTTCTTCCAGCCCAGCATTTCTCATGATGTACTCTACATATAAGTTAAATAAGCAGGGTGACAATATACAGCCTTGACGTACTCCTTTTCCTATTTGGAACCAGTCTGTTGTTCCATGTCCAGTTCTAACTGTTGCTTCCTGACTTGCATATAGGTTTCTCAAGAGGCAGGTAGGTTCATTAGGGTTTTCTACATATCATGTCTTCTATGAACAGAGATAACTATCTCTTCTTTTCCTATTTGGAAAACTGTTATTCTTTTTCTTGGCCTAATTGCTCTGGCTAGAACTGCAGTACCATATTGAACAGAGGCAAAAATAGGCAACCTTATCTTGCTCCTGATCTTAGGGAGAATGGTTTCAATCTTCCACTACCAAGCATGATATTAGCTCAATTGGATTTTTTATATATGGCCTTTATCATGTAGAGAACATTCCCTTCTATTCCTATCTTATTGAGTGATTTTTTTTTTTCATGAAGTGTGCTGGATTTTATTTAAAAATTTTTGCATTGATTGAGATGATCATGTGGTATTTTTCCTTCATTCTATTAATGCAATATATTACAAAGTATGATTTTCATATATTGACCCAGATTGCTCTGTTGCTAAATTCCACTTGCTTGTGGTGTATACGCCTTTTAAAATACTGGAATTCCATTTGGTAGTATTTTGTTGAGGGTTTTGCATCTGCATTCATTAAGTATATTGGCCCCTAGCTTTCTTGTAGTATCTTTGTCTGGCTTTGATATCAGATAGCTAGCATATGGAATGTGTCAGGTAAGTGTTCCCTCCTCTTCATTTTTTGGAAGAATTTGAAAAGGATTGGTTTTAATTCATCTTCCATGTTTGGTAGAGTTCTCCAGTGAAACCATCTGGTCTTGGACTTTCCTTCTCTGGGAGGTTTTTGATTACTGGTCTAGTCTGATTTTCTATTCCTTCTTGAGTCAGTCAGCTTTGATAATTTGTGTGGTTTAGGAATTTTCCCTTTCAGTCTAGGTTATCTAATTTGTTGGCATACAGTTGTTCATAGTATTCTCTTATAATCCACTTTATTTCTGTACAATCAGAAATAATGGTCCTACTTTCATTTCTGATTTTGATTGAGTCTCTATCCCTCCTACTCCCCCTCATCAACCTAACAGTTTGTCTGTTTTGTTAATATTTTTGTTAAGCTAGTGAATATTTCATGTCAGTTAGTATACTTTTCAACTCCAGATTTTGTTTGGTTCCTTTTTATAAATTGTTTTTAAAATATTTTCATTTTGTTTATATCATTTTCTGATTCCTATTAGTTCTTACCCATGACTTCCTTTAGCTCTCTGAGCATGTTAAATCAGTCCATTCAATGTCTTTGTCTAATAATTATAATGTCTGGGATTTCTCAGGGGTATTTCTGTCAAGTTCTCTTTTTCTTGAAACTGGACTACACTTTCCTGTGTTCTTGTAAGTTTTATAACTTCTTTTTTAGAAATGGACATGTAATACCCAGAAGGTGTTACATTAGCTTTGGAAATCTGATTCTCCCACTCCTCAGGGATGATGCTTTGTTTGTTGAGAGTGGCACCATCTTTTTGTGACTTTTCGATAAGTCTCAGGTACCTGTGCTGGTTCCTCAGGCATCACTAGACCAGCCCAAATGCATAAATCCAAATATTTGAGGACAAAGTCACTACTGCCCACCCTGGCACTAGCCAGTTGCTCCAACTTGCCCACTGCCAAGATGATGCTGAGGAATTGGGAGTGGTAGTTGGCTTGTGCATGCAGCCTATTTGCAAAAGATCAGAAGTCTCACCCTTCAGGAAGTGCTCCCCTGGTTGTTATAAGTGTCCAAACATGTTCCAGAATTCCAAAATAGTCCATCCCAATTGATCTCTCTGGCTTAACGGTTGACTCAACACACTACCCCAGGTTTTGTTAGGCTGTCACTTTCCTGCTGTCACTCCCACTCTGTACTTTTAAGTAATGTCCTTATGTGCATACATGTTTAGGATTGGTAATGTCTCCTTAATTAATTAACTTTTTGAAGGGGAGGCTGTACTGAGTCTTAGTTGTGGCACATGGGATCTTTTTAGTTGCTGCATGAGAACTCTTAGTTGTAGCATGTGGAATCTAGTTCCCTGACCAGGAATCAAACCCGGGCCCCCTGCATTGGGAGCATGGCATCTCAGCATGCATGCATCCCCTACTGGACTAGCAGGGAAAAGTAAAGTGAAAGTGAAAGTTGCTCAGCCGTGTCCAGCTCTTGTGACCCCATGGACTATACAGTCAATGGAATTCTCTAGGCCAGAATACTGGAGTGGGTAGCCTTTCCCTTCTCCAAGGGACCTTCCCAACCCAGGGATTGAACCCAGGTATCCCACATTGCAGACGGATTCTTTACCAGCTGAGCCACAAGGGAAGCCCAGCAGGGAAGTCCCAATTAATTGACTTTTGTCATCCTAGAATGACCTTTTTTCCCCCCCTCTGTAATTTCATTGTCTTGATGTTCATTCTGTCTGATATGAATATAGCCACACTAGTTTTCTTATTATTAGTGTTTGTGTGAGATAGTTCTTTACCTATTTCTATTTAATGTGCATCTCTATAAATTGCTTTTAAAAATAAAATCTCAGCCTTCTATTTAAGACCATTAACTATAAGTGCAGTATTGATTTTTTTCAGCTTTGAGCCTACTATTTAGCCATTCATTTACTATTTATCTCCTCTACTTTTTCCTTTTTTCCTCCTTTCCTGCCTCTTTTGGATTGACTGAATTTAACATGTTTGCTTTTTTTTTAAGTGAAAAGTAAAATTTTCCTATCTCCTCTTTTTTGTTTGCATGTTTTGATTTTTGGTATAGCTATTTTTTCATATGTTTGCTTTAGGGAAAACAATATGCTTTCTTGGCTTATCAGTTTATCTTGTATTACTACTGATAACATACCAATTCATAACGTCGACTAAAATAGATGCACAACTTTATCTGGGACAAAATGAAGACTGCAGCCCGGGAAGCAGCACCTCAAATAGCTCTGAGAGACTGCTCCAAAGAGGCAGTCAGGGAAGGTTAATATATAAGATTTCGTTGAAGCAGAAGTTCAGTGCAATCAAGTGCTTGCATTACAAGAGGTTTTCTGCCAGTCACAAGGAGCTGATGTCATCAAGAGTGGATTTAGTGCTATTCTAGGTATGAGGAGATGCAAGGATTGGGATCATAAAATCTGTTCATGAAAATATCCAAACTAACTAAAGACCTGTCCCACCAGATTCCCTGGAGCACAGAGAGCCTCACTCCCTGAACTCCCTCAGGGGTATTAAAGGTGAACAGCTGAGCAGCACAGAGTCTCCACAGAGGCAGAAGACAAATGCCCCTGTCATTGGCAGCCATTGGCAATGCTCTTGGCGAAGGCCAACTTGTAGGTGACAGGAATAATGTAAGAACATTATAACGCCCATCCTTCACACAATGGTCATTTTAGTTGTGTGTGTTATATACCAAAGTATAGGTCACATTTTTGCTTTAAGCAGTCAATCGTCTCTTGAAAAAAATAATTTATTTACCCACATATTTACTATTTCCAGTGCTCTTCATTCCTTCCTGTAGAATTTCTATCTGGCATCATTCTCCTTTTAGATTGAATAATTTTCACCATGTTAGTCCAGGTCTTGTAGTCCAGTTCTACAAGCAGTGTATTCTCTCAACATTTAGTTATTCTGAAATGATTTTATTTCATTTTCATTTTTGAAAAATATTCACCCCATTTAATGTTAAGATAACTTTTCCCTCAATGCTTCAAAAATGCTGTCCCAGGACTTACCTGGTAGTAAAGAGGCTTAGACTCCACACTCGCAATATAGGGGGCCCTAGTTCCATCCCTGGTCAGGGAACTAAGATCCCACATGCCACAACTAAGCCTGGGTGCAGATAAATAGATAAATGATACATTTTAAAAAAAATGTCCCACTGTTATGTTCTTTTTTCCTGGCAAAAATTCTGCTATCATTCTTACTGTTGTTTCTGTGTATGGCATGTCTTGTTTCTTTTCCTGACTACTTTTTTTCTTTCTTTATTTTTTATTGAAGGATAATTGCTTTACAGAATTTTGTTGTTTTCTGTCAAGCCTCAACATGAATCAACCATAGGTACACATACATCCCCTCCCTTGTGAACCTCCCTCCCGTCTCCCTCCCCATGCCACCCCTCTAGGTTGACACAGAGCCCCTGTTTGAGTTCCTGAGCCATACAGCACATTCCCGTTGGCTATCTATTTTACATATGATAATATAAGTTTCCATGTTACCCTTGCCATACATCTCACCCTCTCCTCCCCTCTCCCCACGTCCATAAGTCTATTCTCTATGTCTGTTTCTCCATTGTTGGTTGCCCTGTAAATAAATTCTTCAGTACCATTTTTCTAGATTCTGTATATAAGCGTTAGAATACGATACTTATCTTTCTTTCTGACTTATTTCACTCTGTATAATAGGTTCTGGGTTCATCCACCTCATTAGAACTCACTCAAATGTGTTCCTTTTTATGGCTGAGTATTGTTCCATTGTGTATATGTACCACAACTTCTTTACCCATTCATCTGTCAACACACATCTAGGTTGCTTCCTTGTTCTAGCTATTGTAAATAGTCTTTCAGTGAAAAATGGGATACATGAGTCTCTTTCAATTTTGGTTTCCTCAGGCTATATGCCTAGAAGTGGCATTGCCAGGTCATATTTCTAGTTTTTTAAGGAATCTCCATACCATCTTCCATAGTGGCTGTATCAATTTATATTCCCACCAAGAATGCAAGAGAGTTCCCTTTTCTCCACTCTCTCTCCAGCATTTATTGTTTGTAGACTTTTTGATGAGAGCCATTCTGACTGGTATGAGGAGATATCTCATTGAAGTTTTGATTTGCATTTCTCTAATAATGAGCAATGTTGAGCGTCTTTTCATGTGTTTGTTAGCCATCTGTATGTCTTCTTTGGAGAAAAGTCTGTTTAGATCTTTTTCCCATTTTTTGATTGGGTTGTTTGTTTTTCTGGTATTGAGTTGTATGAGCTGCTTGTATATTTTGGAAATTAATCCTTTGTCAGTTGTTTCATTTGCTATTATTTTCTCCCATTCTGAGGGTTGTCTTTTCACCTTGCTTATAGCTTCCTTTGCTGTGTAAAAGCTTTTAAGTTTAATCAGGTCCCACTTGTTTACTTTTGTTTTTATTTCCATTACTCTAGAAGGTGGGTCACAGAGGATCTTGCTTTGATTTATTTCATCAAATGTTCTGCTTATGTTTTCCTCTAAGAGTTTTATAGTTTCTGGCCTTATATTTAGGTCTTTAATCCATTTGGAGTTTATCTTTGTGTATGGTGTTAGGAAGTGTCCTAATTTAATTCGTTTACATGTAGCTGTCCAGTTTTCCCAGCACCACTTATTGAAGAGGCTGTCTTTGTCCCATTATACAGTCTTGCCTCCTTTGTCAAAAATAAGGTACCCATAGGTGCATGGGTTTATGTTTTATCTTGTTCCATTGGTCTATATTTCTGTGTTTGTGCCAGTACCATACTATCTTGATGACTGTAGCTTTATAGTATAATCTGAAGTCAGGAAGGTTGATTCCTCCAGCCCCATTCTTCTTTCTCAAGACTGCTTTGGCTAGTCAGGGTCTTTTGTGTTTCCATATGAATTGTGAAATTTTTTGTTCTAGTTCTGTGAAAAATGCCATTGGTAATTTGATAGGGATCACATTGAATCTGTAGATTGCATTTGGTAGTATAGTCATTTTCAAAATATTGATTCTTCCTAAGGAACATGGACTATCTCTCCATCTGTTTATGTTATCTTTTGAACTCATTTCTTTCATTCAGTTCAGTTCAGTCGCTCAGTCATGTGTCCGACTCTTTGCAACCCCATGAATCGCAGCACACCAGGCCTCCCTGTCCATCACCAACTCTCGGAGTTCACTGAGACTCCCGTCCATCAAGTCAGTGATGCCATCCAGCCATCTCATCCTCTGTCGTCCCCTTCTCCTCCTGCCACCAATCCCTCCCATCATCAGAGTCTTTTCCAATGAGTCAACTCATTGCATAAGGTGGCCAAAATACTGGAGTTTCAGCTTTAGCATCATTCCTTCCAAAGAAATCCCAGGGCTGATCTCCTTCAGAATGGACTGGTTGGATCTCCTTGCAGTCCAAGGGACTCTCAAGAGTCTTCTCCAACACCACAGTTCAAAAGCATCAATTCTTCAGCACTCAGCTTTCTTCACAGTCCAACTCTCACATCCATACATGACCACAGGAAAAACCATAGCCTTGACTAGATGGACCTTTGTTTCATTAGTGTGTTATAATTTTCTGTGTACAGTTATTTTGTCTCCTTAGATAAGTTTATTCCTATATATTTAATTCTTTTTGTTGCAATGGTGAATGGGATTGATTCCTTTATTTCTCTTTCTGATTTTTCATTGTTAGTATATAGAAATGCAAGTGATTTCTATATATTGATTTTGTATCCCGCAACTTTGCTAAATTCACTGATTAGCTTTGCTGCTGCTGCTGCTAAGTCGCTTCAGTTATGTCCGACTCTGTGCGACCCCAGAGATGGCAGCCCACCATGCTCCCCTGTCCCTGGGTTTCTTATACTATCTTTAGGGTTTTCTATGTACAGTATCACATCATCTGCAAACAGTGAGAGCTTTACTTCTTTTCCAATCTGGATTCCTTTTATTTCTTTTTATTCTCTGATTGCTGTAGCTAGGACTTCCAGAACTATGTTGAATAATAGTGGTGAAAGTGGACACCCTTGTCTTATTCCTGAGCTTAGGGGGAATGCTTTCAGTTTTTCACCACTGAGAATAATGTTTGCTGTAGGCTCATCATATATGGCCTTTACTGTGTTGGGGTAGGTTCCTTTTATCCCCATTTTTTGAAGAGTTTTAATCATAAATAGGTGCTGATTTTTGACAAGGCTTTTTCTGCATCTACTGAGATTATCATCTGATTTTTATCTTTCAATTTGTTGATATGGTGTATCACATTGATTGATTTGCATATATTGAAGAATCCTTGCATCCCTGGAATAAACCCAACTTGATCATGGTGTATGAGATTTCCAATGTGTTGCTGAATTGTTTGCTAAAATTTTGTTGAGGATTTTTGCATCTATGTTTATCAGTGATATTGGCCTGCAGTTTTCTTTTTGTGTGTTGTCTTTGTCTGGTTTTGGTATCATGGTGATGGTGGCTTTGTAGAATGAGCTTGGAAGTGTTCCTTCCACTATAATTTTTTGAAAGAGTTTTAGAAGGATAGGCATTAGCTCTTCTCTAAATGTTTAATAGAATTCTCCTGTGAAGCCATCTGGTCCCAGCCTTTTGTTTTTTGGGAGATTTTTGATCACAGCTGCAATTTCAGTATTTGTAATTGGATTGTTAATTTCTATTTCTTCCTGGTTCAGTCTTGGAAGATTGAACTTTTCTAAGAATCTCTCCATTTCTTCCAGGTTATCTATTTTATTTCCATATAGTTGTTCATAATAGTCTCTTATAATCTTTTGTATTTCTGCATTGTCTGTTGTAACCTCTCCTTTTTCATTTCTAATTTTGTTGATTTGATTCTTCTTTTTTTTCTTGATGAGTCTGGCCAAAGGTTTGTAATTTTGTTTATCTTCTCAAAGAACCAGCTTTTAGTTTTTTTAATCTTTAGTATTGTTTATTTCATTTCTTTTTCAGTTATTTCTGCTGGGATCTTCATGATTTCTTCCCTTCTACTAATTTTGGAAATTTTTTGTTCTTGTTTTTACAGTTGTTTGAGGTGTAAAGTTAGGTTGTCTATTCAATGTTTTTCTTGTTTCTTGAGGTAGGATTGTATTGCTATAAACTTCCATCTTAGAGCTGCTTTTGCTGCATCACATAGGTTTTGAGTTGTTGTGTTTTCATTGCCGTTTGTTTCTAGAAATTTTTTTATTTCCATTTTGATTTCTTGAGTAACCTGTTGGTTACTTAGGAATGTGTTGTTTAATCATCATATGTTTGTGTTTCTTATGGTTTTTTTCTTGTAATTGATATCTAGTCTCATAGCACTGTAGTCAGAGAAGACACTTAAATTCACTGAGGTTTGATTTGTGACCCAAGATGTGGTCTATCCTGGAAAATGTTCCATATGTGCTTGAGAAGATGTATTCTTCTGCATTTGTATGGAATGTCCTGAAGATATCAATGAGATCCTTCTCATCTAATGTATTATTTAAGACTTGTAGTTCCTTATTAATTTCTGTTTTGATGATGTATCCATTGGTGTGAGTGGGGTGTTAAAGTCTCCTACTAATTTAATTTCTCCTTTTATGTCTGTTAGTGTTTTTCTTATGTATTGAGGTGCTTCTATGTTGGGTGCAGAGATATTTACAATTGTTATGTCTTCCTCTTGGATTGATCCCTTGATCATTATATAGTGTCCTTTCTTATCTCTTGTAATATTGTTTATTTTAAGGTCAATTTTGTCTGATATGAGGATTGGTACTCCAGCTTTCTTTTGCTTCCAATTTGCATGGAATATATTTTTCCAGCCTTTCACATTCAGTCTATATGTGTCTTTAGGTCTGAAGTGGGTTTCTTGTAGACAGCATATATATGGGTCTTCTTTTTGTATCCATTCAGCCAGTCTGCGTCTTTTGGTTGGAGCATTTAATCCATTTACATTTAAAGTAATTATTGATATGTATGTTCCTATTGCCATTTTCTTTATTTTTGGGGGTTGATTTTGTATATCTTTTTCTTCTCTTGTGTTTCTTGACTATATAAGTCCTTTAAACATTTGTTGTAAAGATGGTTTGGTGGTTCTGAATTCTCTTAACTTTTGCTTGTCTGAAAAGCTATTTATTTCCCCATCCATTTGAATGAGATCTTTGCTGGGTACAGTAATCTTGGTTGTAGATTTTTCCCTTTCAGTACTTTAAATATATCCTGCCATTCCCTTCTGGCCTCAGAGTTTCTGCTGAAACATCAGCTGTTAAGCCCATGGGATTTCCCTTGTACATTACTTGTTGCTTCTCCCTTGCTCCTCTTAATATTCTTTCTTTGTGTTTAGTCTTTGTTAGTTTGATTAGTATGTGTCTTGGTGTGTTTCTCCTTGGGTTTATCCTGTATAGGACTATTTGTGCCTCTAGGACTTGACTGGCTATTTCCTTTTCCATGTTGGGGAAAATTTCAACTATAATCTCTTTAAAAATTTTCTCATACCATCTCTTTTTCTCTTCATCTGGGACCCATATAATTTAAATATTGGTGCATTTGATATTGCCCCAGAGGTCTGAGATTGTCTTCAGTTCTTTTCATTCTTTTTACTTTATTCTGCTCTTTAGAAGTTATTTCCACCATTTTATCTTCCAGCTCAATGATTTGTTCTTCTGCTTCAGATATTCTGCTATTGATTCCTTCTAGAGTATTTTTAACTTCAGTAATTGTGTTGTTTGTCTCTATATGCTTATTCTTTAATTCTTCTAGGTCTTTGTTAATTGATTCTTGCATTTTCTCCATTTTGTTTTCAAGGTTTTTGATCATCTTTGCTATCATTATTCTGCCTATTTCCTCTTCATTTATTTGGACTTCTGTGTTTCTAGTTTGTTCCTTCATTTGTGTAGTATTTCTCTGCCTTTTCATTTTTTTTAACTTACTGTGTTTGAGGTCTCCTTTTCCCAGGCTTCAAGGAAAGTTGGATTCTTTCCTTGAAGAAGGTTGAATTCTGTCTTCCTTTTGGTTTCTGCCCTCCTAAGGTTGGTCCATTGGTTTGTGTAAGCTTCAGTATAGGGTGAGATTTGTGTTGAGTTTTTGTTTGTTTGTTTTTCCTCTGATGGGCAAGGCTGAGTGAGGTGGTAATCCTGTCTGCTGATGACTGGGTCTGTATTTCTGTTTTGTTTCTTGTTTAGATGAGGCATCCTGCACAGGGTGCTACTGGTGGTTGGGTGATGCCTGGTCTTATATTCAAGTGGTTTCCTTTGTGTGAGTTCTCACTGTTTGATACTCCCTAGGGTTAATTCTCCCACTCCAGTGTTCTTGCCTGGAGAATCCCAGGGACTGGGGAGCCTGGTGGGCTATGGGGTCGCACAGAGTCAGACACGACTGAAGCAACTTAGCAACAACAAAGGGTTAATTCTACGGTCTTGGAGTCAGTGTTTCCACGCCAAAGGCTCAGGGCTTGATCTCTGGTCAGGAACGATGATTCCACAAGTAATTTGTCATGGCATTAAGTAAGATTAAAACAAATATCCAAAAATGAGAAACCAAAGATGAAATCCAGACAAATAGCAGTTACACAGTCAGGCAAATAATAATTAAAATAATGGAATATACACATATACATATATACCCATGAGCAAAGTCAAAACAGTCCAACAAAAATAAAGTAGATTGACTCAGAGAACAAAGAAAATGGAAAATTATATTTACCAGTTAAGAATAAAACTAACAAGCACAAACTGGAAAACAAAACTAAAGCAAGGTGGCAAGTGGGGAATAAAGCGAAGAAAACAAAACTAGCAAATATGTTGAGAGGAAAGAAAAGAAAGAAAGAATAGATATGCAAAGTTAAAGAGGTAGATGAAGAAGATTTATATACATTAAAGATTAACTGCAAAGGGAAAAGAACAGTAGGAAAGACAAACAAAGGAATACATGTAGAAAACATACAATAGGTTTTAAAAAATTAAAAATTAAAATTATAAAAAAGAGAAAAGAAAAAAAAAAGGAAAACTCTACAGAACTGCAAAAGCCCAACATAGAGGCAGAGGTTTATAACAACAATAAAAATATGACTGAATATACACACATACATATACACCCATAAGCAAAATCAAAACAATCCAACAAAAATAAAGTAAAATAGATTGATCTGGCAAACAAAGGAAACCAAAACTTATATCTCCCAGAACAAAACTAAGTAAAGCACAAACTGGGAAACAACACTAAAGCAAGGTGCCAATTGGGGAATAAAGCAATGAAAATAAAACTAAGAAATATGTTGAGAGGAAAGGAGAGAAAGTAAAGAAAGAATAGATATGCAAACTTAAATAGAGGTAGATGAAAAAGATTTATATACATTAAAGATTAACTGTAAGGGGAAAAGACGAGTAAGGGAAGCAAACAAAAGAAAAAATGTAGAAAAAATTACAATAGGTTTAAAATATTAAAAATTAAAATTAAAAAAAATTGAAAAGTAAAAAAAAGGAAAATTCCACAGAACTGCAAAAGCCCAACATAGAGGCAGAGATTTATAACAGCAATAAAAAATATGACTTACAAAAAAAAAAATCTTAAAAAGCTTAATTGGATTTCTTAGTGCCAGTAAAATTGACAACTACAACAGAGGTGGGGGGGGAAGGGAGAAAAAAAAATCCAAAAAATCTACAGAACAAGTCAAAACATAAGAATAATAAATGTTTTTCTTGAGTCACTGCTTCCAGAGTCCTTTCCCTCGCTGGCAGTCACAGTCCAGCTCACCTCCCTAGGATGCCCTCCACACTGCTGATCTCTGGACCTGCTGTGGGGGCAGCTCAGACTCTAATCTGGTCCTACTCCTGTGTGTTCTTGCCTCCAATGTCCATGGCTATCAGAACTAGTGTGATTTCTTTTGTGAGCGCTCTCAATGGCCTTTTATATATTCCATAGACACAAAGTCTGTCTAGTTGAACGTGTGGATTTAATCTGCAGCTTGTACAGCTGCTGGAAAGGTTTTGGTCTTCTTCCTTAGCCACACTGCCCCTGGGTTTCAACTGTGGTTTTATTTCCACCTCTGCATGTGGGTCATCCACTGGGATTTGCTCCTGAGGCTGCCCTGGAGGACTTGGGTTTGCCCCTGTGAGGGCCAGGTGTGGAGGTCATGCGGCTGCTTGGGTTGCAGGGGTTCTGGCAGCACCAGGTACTCAGGGGGATGGTGGCTAGGGCAGCAGGAAATATAGCGCTCTAGAAGGGTATGGTCTTGCCTGGAAAACCCCCCTCCCTGACAGAGAAGCCTGGCAGACCACAGTTTACAGGGTCGCAGAGTCGGACACAACCGAAGCAACTCTCCATGCATAAATGCAAGACATTTTTTTCCCCGTGGCAGCTCTGCCCCAGTGAGAGTTGAGTGTGAAGGTGGCTCAGCTGCTTGGCTCGCAGGGACCCTGGTGGCATCAAGTGTGCAGGGACACGGACTGCCTCTGCTGCGGGAGTTATGGCCTTATCAGTCTTTTTTGGAGCCCCTTGTAGCTGGTGATCAGAAGGCCTTCTTGGCCAGTGTTTCTCTGTAGCTCCACCCATTCAGGCACTTGGAGGACTCCCTTACCTGGGGTCCTACTCTGTAGTTCAGTGCCTCAGGTGTTTGATGGGCCAGCCCCTCTATGGTTCAGCTGCTGATGCTGGCTCGTAGCGGGAGAGAGGCTCTGGTGATGGCTCCAGCCCCTATGGCTCCAGCTCAGCAGTATCGCCTTGCTTCCATGGCTGCCTGGCTTTCCTCCACAGGCATTTCCCACCACAATCTCCTCCCTCACATCCCCTCAATCCCTCTCTCCACAGTCAACAGCAGCCCTCACCCTGGGATTGCTCCACAATCCCTAAACACCAGCTCCCAGCCGCTGCACCTTCCAGGGGACCAGCGTTCCTGCCCGGGTTATGTATGGCTGGGGCAAGGACTGTCTGATTCTCATTCCACTTAGGCTGTCACAGATCTGCTGTTTCACTCTCAGCCTTAAATGTTTCTCCTCTGACTCAGACAGTTGCCCCGATGTGGGGATCGGACCCTTGCCTCAGTTCCCCCACCCGCCGAGGGCAGGTCCAGGCCTACTAACACTCCTGTTTTCCCCTAGTTCCTTCATCCTCCTGAGTTTTGTGTGGTTCCATGTATTCTTTTCTGCTGGCTGGGTACTCCTGTCTGCTCTCAGCTGGTGTTCTGCATGCACTTCTGTGTCTGAAGGTGTATTCCTGATGTATCCGTGGAGAGAGATGTACTCCACATGCACCATCTTGTTCTCTTCCTGACTACCTTTTAAAAATTTTCTTTATCTTTGGTGAAGTTGTTGGGGGTATGGACTAGACTGACTGCTCAAGTGACTGATCTTTAGCCAGGGCTAAAATTGGGTCAGGACAATATTTTTGAGAAACTACATTTCATGAATCACTAACGCTCTTGGATTCATAAATTGATATTTTTAATCACACTTTGAAAAAAATTAGCCAATATTTCTCCAAATATTTTTTCTTCTCCTAAACTCCACTTAACATAGTTGTTAAGCTGCTTGATGCTGCCTCGCAGTTTATTCATATATTCTTTTTTTCTCAGCCGTTTTTTTTCTTTGATCTTCAAGTTGGATAATTTCTATTAACTTGTCTTCAAGTTCTCTGATCCTTTCTTTCTGCTGTGTTTAATCTTCATTTAAGCCCACTCATGAAATTGATTTTTTAAATTTTATCTCTCTCCTAAAATTCCCCATGTCTTCATCCTTTGTATATACCTATTCCTATTTCTGTAACATAGTTATTGTATCGTTCAGTCACTCAGTCGTGTCCAACTCTTTGCGATCCCACGGACAGCAGCACATCAGGCCTCCCTGTCCTTCACCATCTCCCAAGGCTTACTCAAACTCAAGTCCATTGAGTCATTGATGCCATTCAACCACCTCATCCTCTGTCCTCCCCTTCTCCTGCCTTCAGTCTTTCCTAGCATCAGCATCTTTTCCAACGAGTTGGTTCTTTGCATCACGTGGCTAAAGTATTGGAGCTTCAGCTTCAGCATCGGTCCTTCCAATGACTATTCAGGATTGATTTCCTTTAGGATGGACTGGTTGGATCTCCTTGCAGTACAAGGGATTCTCAAGAGTCTTCTCCAAGATCACAGTTCAAAACCATCAATTCTTCAGCACTCAGCCTTCCTTATGGTCCAACTCTCACATCCATACATGACTAATGGAAAAACCATAGCTTTGACTAGACGGACCTTTGTCAGCAAAGTAATGTCTCTGTTTTTTAATATGCTGTCTAGTTTGGTCATAGCTTTTTTCCAAGGAGCAAGTGTCTTTTAATTTCATGGCTGCACTCACCACCTGTATTGATTTTGGAGCCCAAGAAAATAAAGTTTGTCACTGTTTCCATTGTTTTCTGATCTATGAAGTGATGGGACCGGATGCCATGATCTTCATTTTTTTAATGTTGTTCTAAACCAGCTTTTTCACTCTCCTCTTTTACCTTCATCAAGAGGCTCTTTAGTTCCTCTTTGCTTTCTGCCATAAGAGGGATATTATCTGAATATCTGAGATTGCTGATATTTCTCCTGGCAATCTAGATTCCAGCTTGTGTTTCTTCCAGCCTGGCATTTTGCATGATGTACTCTGCATATAAGTTAAATAAGCAGGGTGACAATATATGGCCTTGACATACTCCTTTCCCAATTTTGAATAGTTAAATTCTTATTCAATATTTTCAATATCTTGGTTGCCTATTTGTCTCTTGATTTTTTTTTTTTGCTTCATTTATATGTCATGCATTTCTATTTCTTATGTCTGATTTATGACATATAAATCAGACATAAGATACATATTGTATACTGGACATTCTGAATGATGTACAGACTCTGGATTAATTAATTTTCACATGAAAATGATTCATTTTGTTTTAGCAGGGAGTTAAGTTACTAGCGGATCATTTTGATTTTAGACTTTATTAGAGTAGGTCTGAGCTTCCCTGGTGGCTCAGTGGTAAGGAATCCACCTGCAATGCAGTACATGCAGGTTTGATCCCTGAGTCAAGAAGATCCCTTGGAGAAGGAAATGGCAACCCATTCCAGTATTCTTGCCTGGGAAATTTCATGGACAGAGGAGCCTGGCAAGCTATAGTCCATGAGATTGCAAAGAGTCAGACACAGCTTAGCAACTAAAACAACAGAGTGAATCTATTTTAGATTAGCTTTTCATCCTAGGGCCAGGACCTGGATTCAGTGGAAAGGCCCGAATATTTACTGACCTCTCTCTAACACTGTTGCTATCATTCAGTCGTTCAGTTGTGTCTGACTCTTTACAACCCCATTGACTGCAGCACACCAGGCTTACCTGCCCTTCACTATCTCCCAAAGTTAGCTCAAATTCATATCCATTGAGTCGGTGATGCCATCCAACCATCTCATCCTCTGTCGTCCCCTTCTCCTGCCTTCAATCTTCCCCAGCATATAGGTCTTTTCCAATGAATCAGCTCTTTGCATCAGGTGGCCAAAGTATTGGAGTTTCAGCTCTAGCATTAGTCCTTTCAATGAATATTCAGGACTTATTTCCTTTAGGATTGACTGGTTTGATCTCCTTGCAGTCCAAGGGACTCTCAAGAGTCTTCTCCTACATGACAGTTAAAGGCATCAATTCTTCGGCTCTCAGCCTTTTTTATGTTCCAGGTCTCACATCCTGGGAGGGACTGGGGGCAGGAGGAGAAGAGGACGACAGAGGATGAGATGGCTGGATGGCATCACTGACTCGATGGACGTGAGTCTAAGTGAACTCCGGGAGTTGGTGATGGACAGGGAGGCCTGGAGTGCTGCAATTCATGGGGTCGCAAAGAGTCGGACATGATTGAGCGACTGATCTGATCTGATCTGATCTCACATCCATACATGACTACTGGAAAAACCATAGCTTTGACCATATGGACCTTTGTAGGCAAAGTAATGTCTCTGCTTTTTAATATGCTATCTAGGTTTGTCATAACTCTTCTTTCAAGGAACAAACGTTTTTTAATTTCATGGTTGCAGTCACAGGCCACAATGATTTTGGAGCCCAAGAAAATAAAGTCTGTCACTGTTTCCATTGTTTCCATCTATTTGCCATGAAGTGATGGAACCAGACACCATGATCTTCATTTTTTGAATGTTAAATTTTAAGCCAGACTTTTCACTCTCCTCTTTCACTTTCATCAAGAGGCTTTTTAATTTCTCTTCACTTTCTGCTATTAGGGTGGTGTCATCTGCATATCTGAGGTTATTAATATTTCTCCTGGCAATCTTGATTCCAGCTTCTGCTTCATCCAGCCTGGCATTTCCCATGATGTACTCTGCATAGAAGTTACATAAGCAAGGTGACTCCTTTCCCAATTTGGAACCAGTCCATTGTTCCATGCCTGGTTTTAACTGTTGCTTCTTGACCTGCATACAGGTTTCTTAGGAGGCAGGTAAGGTGGTCTGGTATTCCCATCTCTTTATTTTCCACAGTTTGTTGTGATCCACACAAAGCCTTTAGTGTAGTAAATGAAGCAGATGTCTTTCTGGAATTCTTTTGCTTTTTCTATGATCCAACAGATGTTCGCAATCTGATCTCTGGTTACTGCCTTTTCTAAATCCAGCTTGTCCATCTGGAAGGTCTTGGTTCACATACTGTTGAAGCCTAACTTGAAGAATTTTGAGCATTACCTTGCTAGTAATGTGAAATGAGTGCAATTGTGGGGTAGTTTCAACATTCTTTGGCATTGCCCTTCTTTGGGATTGGAATGAAAACTGACCTCTTCCAGTCCTGTGGCCACTGCTGAGTTTTCCAAATTTGCTGGCATATTTAATGCAGCACTTTCACAGCATCATCTTTTACAATTTGTGATTCCATGGACTGTAGCACGCCAGGCTTCCGTGTCCTTTACTATTTCCCAGAGTTTGCTGAAATTCACGTCCATTGAGTTGGTGATGCCATCCAACCATCATATCCTCTGTCATTGCCTTTTCCTCCTGCCTTCAATCTTTCCCAACGTCAGGCTCTTTCACCTGGTGGGACACAAATGCAAATGTTTTTCCCCCAGTACCAGAAACCTGTAAGGGAAATTCAAATCTCTGTGGCTTCCTCCTTTCTGAGATTTTCCCCCTTTGAAAATCTACCAAGGTATATGTTTGTGTACTTGTACCTTCACATGCTAAATACATCAGTAGTAATTTTTTTACAAGAAAAATGTGATTTCGTGTCAGCACCCAGAAGATTTCTGATGGCCCCAGACCAACTCAGATCATCTCTCCAGCACCTCTCTCCTGTCCATGACACCAGCCACAGAGGTTCACACGTGACTCCCTAAATGAGACGACACCAGCTCTCACTCCTCCCTGTATCCCCATCTCCCTCATTCTCTGTGGATAATGCTACTGTTCCTCAAGGTTCAGTTTAAGCACCATCTCCTTGTAGAGGCTTTTCCTGGCCACCGAACCCCTCCTCCACCTCAGGTGCTCTTCGCTGTGTTCTCACCGTCACAAGGGCCCCTCCCCAGCCTCCACCTCTGCAACAGCTCTCGTTACACCAGCCTGCAATGCCCAGTGAGCACCTGAAAAGTGGGAACTGTATCTTCAACCTTAAATCCAGCCCCAGAGTAGTTCGGAGAATTTCGAAAATGAACAAAGGCCCTGACATCCTTCCTGTTATGGTTAGTGCTTCTGGGGTAGCTTGCCTGCCAGATCCTGCCTGAGGCAGTTCCCCAAAGTCTGGGACCTAGAAAAGGCCTAAATGCTCTCCTGAAAACCAAAAGAATTGGCTGCACCTGGACCCAGCTCCTCACTAGACAAGATGCTCAGGTAAAGTTCTTCCTCCTGTCCAGGCCTGCTGCGTGTGTCAGATGAAGGCGTGGAACTCTGAGCTCTAACCATCTACTCTTCCTAGACTGAAGAACTGAATGACAGACCAGGGGGCTTTAAAGAAGAGAAGGAAAAGTTTATTGTGTTGACCTTATTTTCATTACAGTACCAGAAATTCATTCTCAGTTCATTTCGGGCGCAGAGGGCTCTGCAGACATTTAGCACCCCAGTGCTTGCTCCACAGCAAGGGGCAGCACCCGAACCTATGGTGCATTTCATAGAACATGATTCCAGTAAAATAGAAGAGTTATAAAGGGTTTTTTAAAGTACATAGTTTCTTTAAAAATTCTAATATTTTACTTTGTTTTTCCCTGTTTACCTTATTATTACCAAAAACAAGTGACTGGAAAACATGGTACTTCATATTCTTGTCTCAAATTGTTGACCTTAGGTTACTGTATTTTGCTATTTTCATTTTAAAGAGGAATTATACCCATTTCTCTGAGGAAATCTAAAAGGTGACAAGTAAGGCGATGCATAAATTACAGGTGGGATGAAGGCCCTGGTTCATACCCTAACTCATGTCCTACTTAAATCTGCCACATTTGGCCTCTGTGCTGTGAGGTAATTGGAAAGGGCTCAGGAGATGGCCTCACTTCTGGACTACCTCTGAAGCTGATTTCCTGATTTGTTTTTTAAAAACTGTCAGCACTCATGACACCCTGACAGGGAGAGATCCTCCAGTCAGTGCACGGACTCATCGCCACCCAGAAGAGTCATTTCTGCATTAGGTTGAGAGCTCAAAGACCAAATAATAAAAGAGGAACTGGTATCCTCCAGATACTCTGAAATGGCAATGACAACCTGAGTTAACGATGTCTACATTTGGTGAACTCTGTCAGGTTAAAGATCTTTCCTCACTATGTCAAGACTGAGAAAACAGGAATTTAAATTAAAAAGTTTATCCCACCAGACTAGACACTTAACAGCAATATTCAAGTTGATTAACCCACAAAAATGTCCCCATAAAATATTTAAAAAACTAATTATTAAAATTACACAATGGAATATAAATTTAAATAACTTTGCACACAATGCACCCTCCATTTGTTGTTACCAAGAGAACTCTTCCATTACATAGCTTTACAAAAACTTTAATATTTCCATGAAATTTGATACGACAGTAGTAACATCATTTTATTCAGAGAAACACACTAGATGTTCCCTTGGAACTCTGGCGTTGAATCATTTCTTTTAACCATTCATGACAATTGTAGGGGGAAAAAAACTGCTTTCAAGTATCTAAATTCACGCATGAAGCAGGTGTGGGGAAGGGGAACCGTACTTGTTTTGAGGGTGGTCTCTGGCCAGCTCCAGGTCGCAGTGCAGTATGGTGTAACTCCCAGCCAAGGGGATGGGTTTTCCTTCCTCCCAGTCTCTTCTGGAAGCTGCACTGCTGTCCCTGGCCATCAGGGCCTCTGCAACCAGATAATCGTTGTTTACTCCATCAGAATCTTAAGAAGGTTCGTAATAGGAAGTCGTGAGGACAGCAGAGGAAATTAAGCTCCATTCTTGGAACTGCTTCTTAATGTTTATAAAACCTTTGCTCTCTCCAGAGAGCTGAGTTCACAAAATACATGGGCTTACCAGATGTGTATGCAATCTGAAATGCATTGTGAGCGATTCAACACTTTATCAATTGTATGGAAAACTAACACACCATCATCCTCAATGTGCTACGTACAGAGGACAATTTTAAAACAAAACACAGGCATGTCCCCACAGCCCCAACAGCAGATTGTGTTACACGCATTTTGACCTCAATCAAATATCACTGTTCACAGAACATAAAAGGTCACACTGTTGCATTTCATTCTGACATGTTATGTTATTTCATATCACTCTGGCACTGATTAAGACAAGTTTTCTATTATGGCATGATGAAAGAAAAAAATTCATTACATATACATGATGGTTAAAAACAACACACTGTGAACAATCTCCAGAAGCTTCAACTTTTCAGTGAAATCAATTCATGTTTCTTAGAAAAAAAATCTACCAATCTTTTCAGTCACAATTTGCTTTCACACAGTAGAAACAGCAGACAAAGCTGACCAAGACCAAATTTTTATGGCAGCATCATTTCCTAGGGTGCTAGAGATTCGTTTTGGAAGATCTTATGCCACATGAACCAAGAATTCCTGGCATGAGGAGGAGGGTCTGAGGCCATCTCAGAAGCAGGCTGGGTCTTCCATATTTAGAGACTTAAATCCAGGGTGGTAAGGGGCAATGAGAATACACGCTGAACAGAGAATAGATTTTACACTGCACCTTCCTCATACAGAATATGCATGAGAGACCAGGCATAAAGAGGTGGAAAGGTGCCCTGTTCCATGACCCAGGGGAACCAGCATTTAGAAAGCATATTCCAGTGACTTTATAGTTATTTCCTGCTCAATATCCCAGAAAATAAACTGGAAAAAAGCACCACTGTGCCCACAGTTTATAGACACAAGTGGTGGCGACAGCAGCTTCTCGGAAGACTTAATTAAACCTCAGATGAAGCTGAGCAAATGTTTTCATCCTCATTGATTCTATCCCTTTAGCTGCTCTGACCAGTAGAGGAGCAGTGTTGGGGGGTGGGGGTAGGGGGATAGATCACACTACCGCCTTTGTCAACAGCAACAACTCTAAGGGACCTTTTTAGTCTTGGATCAATTTATCTACAAGTCCCTCCTCCCCAGTTTTTACAAAAGCAAACTCAAAAGCTCCTTCAGACTTACAGACTCCTGAACTAATGCTTGCATATGAATATGGAAAAAAATTAATTACTTGATATTTGTCCTAAGACCCTGGAAGGAGTCCATGGAGTGCTCTGCAGCTGTAGCTTGCAGCCTGGGCAGACAGGGAGCAGGACCTGCAGTCTCACACAACCGAAGACTCCTCTGGGTGCCTCCCAGCACTGCCCACCCAGCAGCAAAGGCTGCTGCGCAAGGGCTGTTCCGGGTTGCTAAGGACACAAAAAGCCATGACTCATGAGTCCAACTTACTTCAAGAAGCAACTCTGTAGAGTCAGAACGAGGGGAACGCTGGCAATGTCTGCTGGCTTAAACTAAAAGAACTACAGAACGGTGTATTTAGAAAAACATGAGTTACACAATCAAAATCTCTCCTGGTCTCAGATCTGGGAGTCTTTTGTAGAAAAAAGACAAAGCCAACTTCCCCTGGGTCTGAGAGACAAAAATTCTGCAGAGAAGCAGCGGGTAAATGATGTGGTGACCTTCCTGAGGGAGTTCTGAACCCCTCAAGGTGGATCACGAGAAGGGCTTACTATGGCTGTATCCAGTACGGAAATAACAGACTTCCTGTAAGAAAGTGGGAAGAGAAAGCAAAGACTTTTGCAAATACAAAAATTGCTTACAAAACAATTACTTAAAAAGTTCACTGGGGCTGGACGCAGAATAAGAATAATGTCTTCATTTCATATTAGTCACAATGGTTCTGAAGGTTTATAAAAAAGAAAGGCCAATTTCTGGTTTTCCTCATGACCCCTTCCCCAACATTCCAGAGCCCTCCTACTGCTGCTATTTTCCCTACCCTCACCCCAACCCACCCCCTCCTCCCCTCGTCCTCTCCCCAAATTAATTTGCCCCGAGCTCAGCCTGAAGACACATGACTGTTCATTGGGTTTCAATTTAACAATGAACCTGATGCTGGGGAACGGCACAGGAGCCCACTGGCGCAAACCCGGAAAGGCTCGCATAGGCGCCGCCCCATGCACTATCCGCCCGGAAGGGTGGCCCCGGCTGCAGACCGGAGCTCCGCCGCCCCTCCCCGTGGACTGAGGTAAGGAGGACCCGACGGCTGACGGCTCCGGCTAGTGGCCTCTTAAGACACTGCAGCACATGTGGGCTTGTTGATCTTCCAGTTGCTTTTGCCATCTTCTCTTCTGGTGAGAGGCCTGCTCTTCATTGAGTCCCCCAAAGATCAGTTTCTTGTCTTCCTCTGAGGTTCGAATCTAGTAGAAAGCCTTAACTCCAGAGATCCAGAGCTGCCAGCGTGCGGGAGTCAGGATGAACAGGGCGGCACGCCCAGTCGGTTCATCAGCAGTTGTATAGACAAATTGGAAAAAACTAGCATTTAATATAAAAAGTGTTTTTCAAATGGTGTAATTTCCTATCCTCCTCTGGAGATCATAATTCCTCATGTGTCTGAGGTCCTATGGAAAAGGAGAGCAAGTGGAGAAAAAATGGATCACTATCAAGTTATAAAGTACAGACTGGGCATATTCTGCTATTGAAACCTATTATTTGTGCCCCACCTCCACTGTACCTCTCTTTTTAAATTTTTAGGAGCTTTGGTTTAATGTGTGTCATATTTTGAAAGCAAAAACAAATAATACATTTTCATTTTCAAGAACACTGAAACTAACTGTATACCCCTACTCCCTCTAAATTGTTTTCACAAGTACAATATTTACTTCTAGTAAAAATGCACATATATTTAGTCAGGATTCTTCTTTTTCACTTAATAACGTATACATTTTCCTCTATAGCAGTGTAATTTACCATTTTCTAGTCTTGGGTGTTTAAACTGTTTTCCAATGCCTTTAAAAAAATAAATGATATTAAATAAATTTCTCCATGTATATAACTTCTTTATTGTATTGAATTATTTCTTCCAAGGTAAATTCTCAAGAGAGGAATTATTGAGGATATAAAATTTTAATGAATCCTGATGATTGATTTACTGCCTTTTAACAAGGATTTTTCTAATGCACACAGCTTCAACAAGATTCACCCAGAAGAGTTTCACCACCATCTTCCCCAACAAATGGCATAATCACCAAAAGTTAAAGCGTTAGTTGATCAGTCATGTCCAACTCTTTATGACCCTGTGGTCTGCAGCCTACCAGGTTCCTAGGTCCCTGGCATTCTCCAGGCAAGAACGGTGGAGCGGGCAGCCATTCCCTTCTCCAAGTTATCTTCCTGACCTAGGGATCGAACCTGGGTCTCCTACATTACAGGTAGATTTTTTAACACCTGAGCCACCAGAGAAACCTGGCATTACCAGCATGTACACTCTTTTCTACATAGTAATAGTAATGCTGCTGCTGCATCACTTCAGTCATGTCCAACCCCAGAGACGGCAGCCCACCAGGCTCCCCCATCCCTGGGATTCTCCAGGCAAGAGTACTGGAGTGGGGTGCCATTTCCTTCTCCAATGCATGGAAGTGAAAAGTGAAAGTGAAGTCACTCAGTTGTGTCCGACTCCTAGCAACTCCACGAACTGCAGCCCACCAGGCCCCTCCGTCCATGGGATTCTCCAGGCAAGAGTACTGGAGTGGGGTGCCATTGCCTTCTCTGAATAGTAATGCTAGAGTCCTTTAATTTGATTACTGTTTCTTCAAATTTATTTATTATTTGTGTCTTTTATCTTATTTAAACAGTATGTCTACATTCTTTACACATTTATTTATGAAAATCTTTATGTTTTACTGATGAATTTAATTATTTTTATGGTGAATTTCCAACATTTCAGCTGTGATTTTAATATCATGGCATAGTCTTCAGGATATTTAGGTGAAACACTCAAGATCCATTTCTATAATTGCTTTTTTAGAATTAGTTTTGAGCTGAATAAATTAAAATCCATAGTAAATCTTATTAAAGGTTTATATAAAGTCACTTTTTGTATTCTAACAATTTTTTAGACTGGCTACCACTCAAAATGTACACAAAGTAGAGAAACCAGTGTATGTCATGTATCACAAAACTCATAAACCTAAACAATAATTATCACAAAGCACTCTTTCTTCAAAAAAAGAAAGAAAACAAAAGAAGGAAGGATGGAAGGGAGGGAGGAAGAGAGGAAGAAGGATGGGAGAAAGAAAAAGAAAGAAAGAAAGACAGCAATTACATTAATAAATACTGTCTAGAAGCCCAACTGAATAAGCAAAGTGAAAAATATAGACTATCAGATGTCATGATGGAAGACTGAATAACTGATTCTTCTTGTTCTTACAAGATTCTGTTTCTGCAACAGAAATCAGACAGGCCAAGAAGTACCTACCTAAAGCCAAAGATCTGTACATACCTTCTCGGCTTGCCTCCTTTGCTGTCTTATCTCTATATAGTGCTCCCATTTCCTTCTCCTCCTGAAAGCGATGCTGTAGCTGTTTGATCTCCTGATCATAGTCCTGCCACTCTGGGACAATTCGAACAGCGGCCTCCAGCTTGGGCTCTTTGGTCATTGGATTATTACACTGTGAAAATCAAAATAACGTACTTCAGCCGAGTTAAAGGAAGGGTATGCTATATAGCATTCAGAGGTGTTTCTATTCTTGGGTTACAGGTCCTAACTGGACAGAAAGAACAACGATATGAGAAGCAATGTGGTAGGGGCTATACAAAGCTTCTGCAAAGAAGTCGTGGAGCACTACTGGAAGGCAGAAAGAGGAAGTCCGTTTGGAAAAACAAGGCACAGAGTAATCTGGAAGACAAATGGTAACTTCACGGATTCTAAATAGTGAAAACAGCCTATTAGACAATAGAGGATTTGCCTCCCTGCTGAGGTTACTGTAAGAAGTCCTGCAACCCCTGAACTACATAATTACAGAGAAAGACCAAATTATCTAGCTATACATCAGACTGGACTGAATGCAGAAAGAACCAAAGACAACTTACCAAATCAATTGTTTTTGCCCTTTTCTTAGAGGCATCATCACACCACGTTTCACACCAAAGCCATTCTTGAGGGAGTGATTTAATTGGCACCTGATGGATCATGTTATTGGGCAAATCCTATTCAGTAGAGAAGATAGAACACAACAATCTGAAGTTCTAGGGGAATAAACAACAAGGTCCTACTATAGAGCACAGGGAACTATATTCAATATCTTATTATAAAACATAATGGAAAAACATGAATAAGAACATATATTATATCTGAATCACTTTGCTGTATAGCAGAAATTAACACAACACTGTAAATCAACTATGCTTCAATAAAATACAAAACAGAATATTTAGAAATAAAGTGCTAGGGGAAATTTAAATAAATGAACAGCAAATTAGCTGCTCATTACATATCACATGTCAATCACAAAATTTTAAAACAGAAAGAGTCCTTAGCAAAAACTGTAAAGTACCTACAGTATTTATTTATGGTGTTTTTAAAAACCAGTTTAGATGATCCATAAAACACCTACCCATAAGAAGCACCTGAAAAACTTTAGGCTAATACTCACAAATAGTCTGTCTTCTCCTTGGAAGGAAAGCTATGAAAAACCTAGACAGCAAATTAAAAAGCAGAGACATTGCTTTGCTGACAAAGAACCATATACATAGTTAAAGCTATGGTTTTTCCAGTAGTCATGTATGGATGTGAGAGTTGGACCATAAGGCTGAGCATTGAAGAATTGATCCTTTCAAATTGTGGTGCTGTAAAAGACTCCTGAGAGTCCCCTGGACTGCAAGGAGATCAAACCAGTCAATCCTAAAGTAAGTCAACCCAGATTATTCATTAGAAAGACTAATGCTGAAGCTGAAGCTCCAATACTTTGGCCACCTGATTCAAAGAGCCAACTCATTAAAAAAGACCCTGATTCTGGGAAAGATTTAAAGGCAAAAGGAGAAGTGGCTGGTAGCAGATGAGATGATTAGATAGCACCAATGGACATGAATTAGAGCAAACTCCAGGAGATAGTGAAGGACGGGGGAACCTGGCCTGCTGCAGTTGACAGGGTCACGAGAGTTGGACATGACCTAGCAACTAAACAACAACAGACTTCCCTTCCTGAGGGCATTTCTAAGAAAAACAGCATTGCCTTCTAAAAGCCAATCAAGCACTGAATGTGGCTCTTGTATGTCAAAGTTTTGCTTAAAGGAAGCTCTACATTCACCTTGTCAACTGAGGCTTGATCCCAGGGAGATGAAGCCCACGTGTTTTCTGTAGCCAACTGTACTCTATGCTTTGAAGCTTTTTTCTTAGGAAAACTTTTGAGTTTGACACATTAATAATAAAATGTTCTATTGTCCAAAGACACAAACAACTAATATGATCCAATAATTTCACTTATGGGTATACACACATAAGAACTGAAAGCAGGGACTCAAAGAAATGCTTGCACACCAGTGTTCATAGAGGCATTATTTACAACAGTCAAAAGATGGAAATAAGCCAAATGTCCACCAGCAGGTGAACAGCCAAACAAAATGTAGCATATACATACAATGAAATATTACTTGATCTTAACAATGGATAAACGGAGTTAATGAGTTCTAAGACAATGCTACTCAAAATGTAGTATGTGGACTTGGAGCACAGAGTTTGCTCAGAATGTAGATTCTTAGGTCCAACCCAATACCTACTAAATCAGCATGTGGAGGATTGAGGCCCAAAGATTAGTGCTTTAGTAAGTTCTTCAGATGATTTTTTTTTTATTATGCTAAAATTTGAGAAGAACTGTTCTAAGGTCTTTGCCCTGTCCAGTAGCTGGGTAAAACACTATTTAATATTAGCCTTTGCAAAGTCAGAAATACATGCTGTTACCTCTAGGCTAATCATTAAAAAATTATTTAAAACTGTATAGTTTAATAGAGGGAAACAGAATCATTAAAAACTCTCGATCATTTGGAAAGAAACTAAGGAAAAAAAAGAAACACAGGACATATGCATAAGCAAGGGGACTGTGGAAAAGCCAAACTTGTTGGTTATCAGCAGACTAATGTGCAAATTAAATGATGGTCACACCAAATGAAAAAACAAACCAATATAAGCTCTTTATAGGAAACGGAACGAAAACATAGGATTAAGAACTATTGAAAACAGAAGGATAAAAAAATACACCATGAAACACTAACTAAAAGGAAAACCAGTGTAGCTATACTAATATTAGATGAAGCACGCTTCAAGCCCCTGCCCAAAAAGCGCCAACAGAAATAATAAAAAGTTAATTTGTCAGAAATATATATGACTTCTAAGTTTTTAGGCAATGAACGATATAGTCTCTAAGTACATCAAGCAAAATTTGACAAAACTAAAGACAAGATTTCACACTATGGAAAGAGATTTTAACATAATTGCCTCAGTAACTAATAGAAAAACAGACAAAACACACATAATGTAACAGGAAAGAACAAAACCTGACTCTCTGTTGGATCTGTTTCTTTACCTTATGCTTTCTGTTGCTTCTGTTATCACTAGAGGATGCTTTCTAAATCACTAAAAGGATGCTTTCTATAGTAATACGCATACATAATGGCCTGCCTTGGGGAACCCTGTCCCTCTGCCTGAAAGTTAAACTCAGGGATTTTGTTCAGCTTAGAGAAACATGTTGATCTTGTCCACCTGTGAATGGCTGCAGGAAAGAAGAAATCAACACATCGCCTCCCAGAGGCTGGCCAAACCAGGAGATATTTTGCAAGACTTCCAGCCTCTTCACTTTACTTCCTCACCTCCAGCCTCTCTCTGTGTTATAAAAGAAACTAGCATCCAGACCCCAATAAGATAGTACTCTAGGACTCCTGTCCACCATCTTCTTGGACACCCAGCTTTCCAAATAAAGTTGCTATTCCTTGATTCAACACCTCATCTCTCAATTTACTGCCTTGTCATGCAGCAAGCAGACTGCGCTTGGACTCAGTAACAACATTATCACTAAACCTCACCTAATGGACATACAAAGAAAAGCATCACATGTAACATCTGCAGGGTATAAAACCAGATGAAATGTCTACCAAAACTGACCATATCTGGATCAAAAAGCAAAGCTCAACAAAATTTAAATGCCTAAAATCATACAGAATACTTTCTCAGACTAGAGCAACTGGGCTAGAACAAACAAACAAAAACCCAGAAAATCTCCATGTATACAGTGAAAGAAACAAGAGGGGAATTAAAACATCTGTTAATGAAGGCAGTAATGTAGGAATTGAGAAACACAAAAGATATATAGAAAACAAGAAACTGGCAGATGTAAATCCCACCTCACTAATAATTACATTAAACAGATTAAACTCTCCAGTTGAAAGCCACATGGGATGCTAGCTCACATCTTATCAATTCGATTAACAATAAGTATTACTCAAAACACAGAGCATCAGGAATCCTTGCACTGCTGATGGGAGTATAAATCAGAACTACTTTGGAAACTGTTTGGAATTATCTAATAAAGATAAAGATCCACCCATCTGATGGTTCAGCAGTTCAACTTGTAGTTGTAGACACAACTGAAATACGTGTACATATATTTGCATGTACATCAAATGTCTTGCATCAACCAAGACATGTATAACTGATCACAGCAGCATTATCCATGGAAGACAACAATGGAAAACAATCCAAGTTTACAATAAACAAAACACAGTACCATTTCATACAGCAATGTGATTGAATTTCATTAACATAATGTTAAGCAAAAGAAGTTAGACTCAAAAGAGTACACCTTGTATAATCCCACTGAGACAGGCAGACAAAAAAACAGGCAAAACTATAGTGTTTAAGGACACATGTGTAAGTAGTTACTCAACACAGAAAAGCCATGGAATGATTACCACAAAAGCTAAGATGCTGTTGCAGAAGAGGGTGGCTTTTGGGTTGGAAGAATGTTCAATTTCCTAAACTGGATGGCAGTACATGGGTGTGTGCTGTGTGGTACTTCATTGATGCATATGAATATGTATTTATATATTTTGTTTTGCACACTCTTATTTATAGGTGCTAAATATCATAATAAAGGTTGAAAAATGTTTAAAGCAGGCTTAAGCAAAACAAAGTATGTGAAACTACGTACCAAAAGCACAAACTACAATCTCACCTCTAAAAAATGTTTAGCATTAATAAATAGTGATGCAGCTAAACTTCTTAAAAAAAAACCATGGTTTTTGATATAGAAAAAAGAGAAATAACAATACTATATCCTGTGCTGTGATAGTGGGTTCCTAAAGAAGAGAAACAAACTGACCCTAGCAGGCAGAGAAACAAATTTATCAGCTTAGCTGGGCACAAAATGAGAAGATATGGCAGCGCCCTCCTTCCATCTCCCTCCCCAAACTGACATCAGGCCTATCATATTTTTTACCACTATGTCCTCTCTTAAGGGCAAATAAAAATCACACACACACCCAATAAACACAAATTCCTTTCCACTAAGAAACAAAACACTATCTCAACAGAGAGAAACGAGAAGCAAATACTATTTCATTTTCTGACACAACATTGTACACCCATCACCAAAACTGTTAACCAAAAAAAGTGGCCACTTACTTGATCAAGATTTGAAAGGCTGTTAGGATCCTGACTCAGACCTTGGTACTGGCCCCTGAGTCTGTCACCAGCTGCTATTTTCCTAAACTTCTTCAGATCCACGACATACAGTGCACTGGATAGAGAAAATCCACTTGTTATAACCATGGATTATGGCAGAAAGAGTAACCCCACTGATTAATGGAACAGATCACTAGGCTAACATTCCGGTTTCTCGTGGAAAAGGTAAGCTGAGGCTTTACAGTAGAGCTCACAGTCACTACATACCACTTCAAAGATGGCTCAGGAAGTGATTACAAAACCCATATGCTGGTACCACAAGCTCATTTTGTCACTGTTCCAAAGGAAATAATCTCTGACAAAAGAAGGTTTCTAGCAAATGTCAGCAGGTTTGATAATAAAAACCATAGTAACTGATAATCATTAGTCAAAGATATCCTGAAGATATCTTAAATGTTACAGAAGAAAAAACCAACCAAGTGTTATAGTTCCTTCGAACCAAGGGCATACAGTACAATACTTAAATCACCAACATCCCAATATTTATCTCTATACATGTTGCTTCCCACAGGTTTCCCTACTCTCCAAATCACACTTTTCCCAGAGAAGATAATATACAGAAACAACAGATGTACAACAAATACACACACCGTTTAACCTAGGAGTTTTAGGAATTAACTCTATAGGTATATTTGAAATATACAAAATTGTGTGTTTAACTGGTGGCTCAGTGGTAAAGAACCCGCCTGCCAACACAGGAGATGAGCGTTCAATCCCTGGACTGGGAAGATCCGCCAGAGAAGGAAATGGCAACCCGCCCCAGTATTCTTGCCTGGGCAATCCCATTGGTAGAGGAGCAGGCTACAGTCCGTGGGGTCTTAAGCCTCAGACACAACTTAGTGACTAAACAACAACAAATAATGTTGTATGTCATAGCAAGACCACAGTGATACATGTACTGGAATAATATGTTGATACAAAAAGGAAAAAGGTCTCTCTCTACATGTTGATGTAAGGTCTTCTAGAAACATCAAGTTTAAAAACGCAAAGCACAAAACTGTAAGTAAGGTAGGATATATTTTGTGTAAAAAAAAGAAGTCATAGTTTTTTACCTAAGAATTAAAAACTCTAGAAGGAGACACAGTAAGTAGACAGAACGGGGCAGCTTTTCACTATGTATTTTTTACGGTTCTTATTTTTGAACCACATTAACATATTACCTACCCACAATTTTAAATATGCAAAATTAATTTTAAGGAAATGAAAATCAAACCATAACATTCTTATTACCTGATATGGTACTTTCGCCCAGCTAAGTGACTGGCCCAGTACCCTGACTTCCAGAACCTGTAGCCATCCATCTCTCTGCGGCTGTCACAGAAAGGAGTATAACCATAAGGAGCACCATCCAAATTGAAATCTCTTAGCTCTTTCAAATCTGTTCGAACAATCTGAAGAAGAAAGGATCACAGTTACTTGTTTAACACCCATGCAGATAGCAGTTTCCTAAAAATACTGAGGGCAGCTCAGGGACTGATCAGTGGCACAGGCAGCAATCCCAGTTCAAGCCTGGCTTCTTCTTGATTAGGCTGACTGTCCTCTCCAGCATGTAAGATGATTAGCCTAGTGCTTGGGACACAGTACTCTAAGTATTCAAAAAAAAGCAGGAGTAAAACAGATTCACATCGTGTTGCCTCTCTGTGACTCAGTTTCTGTGTCTAAAGTGGACATCTCACAGGCTTGTTGGGAGGGTCACATGAACTCGTGTATGACAGATGGAGAACGATGCCTGGCACACAGTAAGTGCTCAGCAAGGATGAAATGTGATCGTAGAACTAGGAAAGCAGGCTCCATGTTGAGCCACTTGTGATATAAATGAGCCAGGTGGGGCAGAATTCCCAAGAGTTGGATGATTTTTGTCCAAATGACTTCTGCACACATTACATCACTTCCACTCAGATGAGGAACTCGGGTTTTAGATAGTTCAGGATAAGGGCAAAGGCTGTAGGGCAGAAGTATATTTAAACTTTTTGAGAGTGTATGCTCTAAAATTTGTATGTTCCTTTTAATTAAGTCAGCTGTCTTCCTGATAGCAGGAGGACCATCTGAAGAGTTCCATATGGTCAAGGCCAGGCACCAACCCCCTCTCTTACCCATGTCAATAACACCTAGCTTTGGGGCAAATGACTGGAGATGACAGCAAGCAGTGTTATATTAAACCGGCAAATTTTTCAATTTTAGTTTGTATATTAAATGAGTTAAATTTAAGATACAAAACTACATAAATGATGTGATCACAACTACATAAAAGAGGCACAGGAGAACAGATGAAAGGAGATACACTGAATGCAAATTTTAAAAGTGATCACATCTGGTGATACCTTTCCATATATTCTTTTTTTTTTTTCTTTTTAATTGAAGGATAATTGCTTCACAATACTGCATTGGTTTCTACCAAACATTGACATAAATCAGCCATAGGTTTACCCATGTCCCCTCCCACCTGAACATCCCTCCCACCTCCCTCCCCATCCCAACCCTCTAGGTTATTATCAGCCCCAGAATGAGTTCCCTGAGTCAGACAGCAAATCCCCACGGGCTATCTATTTTGCATACAGTAATGTATGTTTCCCTGCTACTCTCCCCAATACCCCCACCCTCCCCTCCCCCCGCCCAGCCACGTCCATAAGTCTGTTCTCAGTGTCCGTGTTGCCACTGCTGTTCTGCAAATAGACTCACATATTCTAAATAATGTAAAATAAGTGTGTATTTTTCCACAATTGGAAAGATAAAATCATTTAAAAAGGAAAAGGAACTCTAATGCCCTTAATTTGCACTGCTGAAACCCAGCCTTTGAGAGCTCACCTGATCCGCATCCACAAACAGGAACTTGTCGACAACCAGTGGGAACAGCACATCCAGGAAGAGGATCTTGTAACCCCAGATGATGCGCTGCTTCTCAGTCTGCTGGTGAAGCCACCGGGGCCACTTGTACTGGACAAGCTCATACTGAAAATTGTATTTGTCCGCCATATAAGGTATAAACTCCTATTTGCAGACACAGGGAACAAGAATAATTTACTTTGATTAAGAAAAACAAGTCAGGCAACAAACCACAATTATGGCACAAGTAAAGCACATTTACTGTATCAGCAGTCTAATGAAGGAATGTGACCCTGACTAACTTGTGACTACGTAAAGAATACATATAAACTTTCTGTCAAATCTCCATTTTTTATGATTTCTAATCACACATGAGATGACCAGAAATCTTTAAGTGAAGGCTTTTATATAACTAATTTATGTGTGTGTGTGTTTAAGGGAAATGGACTTTGTCTAAACTTGATTTCAGTAAAACATTTTTTTGAGCTTGATTTTAAGCCTTTCTCACCACTAGGTCTAATCCAGGGAATGACATGGCAAACCCAAATACTCTGAACAAGTTTGCTGCCATCAACTCTTTCAGATTCTAAATATAAGTACCCTAGGGGACCAGAAGTGAATTATTTATCTAGGAGAGATATTACTGAATATATTAAAAGTTGCTTAATACATTCTACAGAACAACAAAGAAAAAGATGCAAATAAATCAATTTGGATGACAAATACTGATAAAAACAAAGCAGAAAACTTTCTAAACTTTCCATGTGTGTTTTTGCTTTGCACAGATGATATATTACTTCCACAGATCACTGGGTACAGTTGTTCAAAACAGAACAAACCATCCTTCTCACTGGAACCAGTACTGTGCTTTCTCATTAAATGAGGACATTCATGCTTGAGAAATGTTACTTCATCAAAACAGAAGAAACAGACTCTCCTCTTATGTTATCCAAGCTTCAACCAAGTTGTAATTCTGTGCTCGGTTTTATAACAACTATTCCCCCCAAACAGACAGGGGAAAGAATAATCAACATATAATTATGCAGGTGAATTACAGTAACCTAATAAAAGGAAAAAATTTTTAAATACACAGATAAAGTAGAAGTAGTAAACAGTATATTGCACTGTATATATCCCCTTAATAAGAATGTTTTCCTTTTCAAAGCCTAAGGAACAAACCTTAAACGTGGGGGACAGATAATTCTTCAAGAACCAGAATTTCACTGGAGTCTTGGTATTCTTCAGTACTGATAGCATCATTATGCTGTCAAACAAAAGCAAACAATAATAACAATCATTCAAATCTTTTTAATCTCAACAAAATCAAAGTCAATCACTAGACTCAGTGTTCTTTATGGCAGAGCTAACTAATGGCTCAGTTAGGCAAAGAGAGACCCTGAATAGTGGAAACTGGAAACTTGCACTTATTCACTTTATAGAGTCATCACTGGATGAGAAAGAAGTACTTATTACCTATAAAAATATACCAGACTGAGAAAGGCATGTGTTCTAATTACGTTACACCTTAAAATAAACTCCTTTATGAACTGACACATTAATTACGGTACAAATGAATCCCGGAGGTTGTGTTTAATGACTACATCACTCTAAAAAGAAAGTCGGTGGAGCCTCAGCAGCTGTGTAATAACACTGCCTCTCCCAGCCGACATCGGGGACCCCGGCCAGGGAGGACAGTAGGCAGCGGGAAGGGGATGGCAAATGATCACAGCTTCAGGATCCCCTACTTGGAAAACAGAAACAAATTTTGAGTCAAGGAATTTAATTAAATTCAGTGGTTGTTAACATCTGACATTACAATTCTAGGTCAGATATATTTCTTGGCAATATGACAGCTAAACATGAGTAAAATGACATCTTGATTATCTGCTATACTAGATTTGTAGTGGAAAATTAAAAGTAAAAAAGAACCTTGGCATTAGGAAAGTCACTCTCAGGCAAAGGTGCATACTGATAGCCAAGCCCCGCTGACCGCTGATCACAAGGCGCCCCTGAGGGCTTTCCCCCTGGTGACTGCATTCACCAGCCAAGCCTGTGCCTCCCCTCCACTCTGCTGTGTGACCTCAGCCAAGTCCCGCTACCCTCCAAGTCTCAGCCTGTCTATAAAGCACAACTAAGATCCCTCCTGGCTCTAAAATCCTACAAGTCATCAGAAGGCAGGTCCATGGCCCTGTTCCACCTCTTTTCTCTATCCTTGGCAATGTTTGGTGGACAATGAAAAGCCACTCTTTATCATGTGCACACAGTAGTTTTAAAGGTTTATAACCTTATAATAGCTATACAGATTCATTTACTATATATTATATAGTCCATTTCATGAGGTTGGCCAAGTAGAAACAAATGTTAAGTATATATAATCATCTATACACAATCCTCAGAGTGCCTCAAATCCAAAGAAGTATAATGGGCAGAATCCCATAAAATGTGTATTCCCTAATGAACAATATGACAAATTCATGCATATATACTGAAATAACCAAACATGACTAACCGAAGAAATCTTTCATAGAGATGACCAGATGCAACGGAGAAAATATTAATTATGTCATCTTTGTCTTGTTTCACTTCCTCGGTCTTCTGTCCTCCTGTAAAGCCCCTACAATAAAGAAGGTAATTGCTTCAAGAATACTTGAAATGCTGGTACAGACATGTTGCCCTTTAAGGGGAGGGGAAGGAGATGGTGCTTCCCACCAGAACAAAGAGAGGGAGGCTGCCCAGAGGGCCTTGTGGAGCTTCAGAAGAAGACTGGACTAGTCCACTAGAATGCAAAACAAACAATGGAAAGTTAACTGAGCAATTACCACTCAACTCTCCAAAGAGCAGGAAAAGTCCAACAGGAGTTAGAAAGTCAGGCACAGAAGGAACTCCACTATGAGGGGACACTAGCCTCTTTCAGTAACTCAGTGGGGAACATTCATCTACTCTACACACAAGTGGATGCAAAGAGCAGAATCTGAAAAGCCCAGACAGGATTACTATATTCAAAAGAAGGGAGGGATGGCATTTATATCTCCGTTTTTCCTTAAAAACATCACTTCTTTCTGATGCCAATTTACCATTTGAAGGAGTCCCAAAATCCAGATTCATTCTCATTAGTCCCATCGCTCAGCAAGTCCTCATTCACCATGTCTGCCTTCTTCTGAACCTGCAATCAGTCACATGTGATGAATCTCACTCTCCCTACTGGGTTGAGGAGGCACTGCACTGATCTTCATGGAATGCTCACTGAATACTGACCACACTAGAGAGTGAATTCTCCTGCGAGCAGATATAACATACTCTTGAGTCCAGACACATTCAACAGAACATGAATGCTGAATTCGGTTGAATGAGTCCAGACACATTCAACAGAACTATGCTCATCGTACCACATTAAAATCTTAATGATGAGATAGCAACATCTTGTAACTAGATAATAACTGTCTCTAGTTTGAAAAACGGGCAGAGAACCTTACAGTTTAAGTAAAAACAGAAATGCATTCACCAAGCTAACTCTAGTTCTAGGCAAAGAGTACAGTGCACACACGCTCCAGCTGCCAGGAAGGAGTCATCTCACGTGACAGCCTTGTTTTAGGACTGACTGGTACAAAGAGGGGTTAGAACTTCTCGAGAGCATAGGGATCATTTTTCTGCTCAACCATGTGTGGCCTGCTTTAGATTTTAGAGTATAATGACTGTCTCATAACATCTTTTATTTGAATATAATGCACTAGGAATTTCAAAGTTCTAAGAACAGAAAGCAAAAGTGAGAAGAAATTAAATAAGGCTACCACCATTTATTATTGTTGCTGAAATTCTCATTGGCATTCTTCTCAGTTTTCAAAAAATAATGTGAACTGTGATTGTACAAACAAAGCAGTATCTATGAAAACATTTCATGTAAAATGAGACCTGCACTGCTCAATGAGATAACCCAAAAGGCGCAACCTCTCAGCTGAGGAAAGCCACAAACTTGTATTTACAAAATATGCTTTGCATTTCAAGCCGCATTGCTATAAGGCTACAGTAAAATCCCAAAGGTGAATTAGTCTTAGGTGGGTTTCTTTCCTTTCTCTTCAGCTTTACTGAGATATAACTGACAAGTAACACTGAGTAAATTCAAAGTGCAGGACATGATGGCCTGGTACAGCTCTATACTGTGAAATGATCGGGCTTCCCTAGTGGCTCAGTTGGTAAAAAATCTGCCTGCAATGCTGGATACTTGGGTTCGATCCCTGGGTCGGGAAGATCCCTTGGAGGAAATGGCAACCCACTACAGTACTCTTGCCTGCAGAATTCCATGGACAGAGGAGTGGGACAGGCTGCAGTCCATGGAATCACAAAGAGTAGGACATAACTGTGCGACTTTTTCACCATAATAACAGCACTTTTTCTGGAGTTAACACATCCCATCACCTCATATAGTTTGGAGCTGGTTTAAAGATACATATATTTATATAACAGCTACTAAAGACCAAGTTACTGCTGCTTTTATCAACTAAAATAGAGTGGCTGCCTTAATATACCAAACTTACCTTCACTTTAATAATTTTGCTCTTGAAGTTGTTGAGGACAACAACAACTTCATCAGCATCGGGTGGAGAATCTGTACCATCGTGACTTAGAAAAGAAGAAAGGAAGGCAGGTATCACAAATCGTAATTCTCAAGTTGCAGTAAATGGACTTACATCAACCTGATGTATTTTTCCACCATCTTTCATCATAAAGGAGTTTTTTCTGAACAAATTATTTTCTCACAACCTGCAGAAAACCCCTTCAAGCAACACAGAGGCACTTGTCAAAATCTCTACCCTTACATGTTGAACATGTGAACTGGTCACAGCCCAAATTTCCTTCTGGAGCCCCTCACTAAATGACCTTCCATACACTGAGAGGCTCCCAGTGCTGGCAAGAGTATGATGGCAACCCACTCCAATATTCTTGCCTAGGAAACTCCATGGACGCAGGGTCCTGACAGGCTACAGTCCACTGGGTTGCGAAGAGTCTGACGTGACTGAGTGCGCATGCACGCATTACTTTACGCATAGCAAGACATAGCTCTACTTCAGAGTTTTGTAAAGGCTTTGACTCTGTTCTTCCTGGAGGCACACAGCCAGGTCCAGGCCATGTCCTCAATCTAGCATCCATACTCTGCAGGAAGAACTAAAATAAGCTCTGTTTGCAAGCAGACAGAGCAGAGAAGAAAATTTAAAGAGAGTATTTCCTCCCTAATCAACGATAATGTCTAAAATTTCCAGTCACCAATTTTTAAGATGCTAACTATATAAAGCCATGATAAAATATGAATTCACTGAATTCATTGTCATCCAACAGAGAGCAGAGTTCATGGGCAAAGGTGAGATTCTGATAGGGAGCATGGAACATTCCAGAGCCCAGGAAGCCCAGAAGGAAGAGAGCCCTCAACTCCTAGGTGGAGAAGAGGCCCACACACCCTAGAGGGAAGAGTGGCTAGGAATACAGATGGGACGGGGTTTAGAAAGACAACAGATAAGCTCTTAATGACAGTACTAAAATTCTTTAAAACCATATTTAGGGAAAACATTTATTGGAGAAAACCCTACTATGTACAATGAAGATATAATTATAATACAAAAATCTTCTATTTTCTTGGTAAGAAATATGCAGAAATTCACATTGCTTTCATGTGTGTCAGATAAGATTCTATGAAGCTAAGACGAGGACACAACATGATGTTGTTTTCAAATAACTAATGGAAATCATTCCCAAAATGAACTGTCATGACGTCTTCTCGCATAGCTTAAGACTAATTTAAATTGTGTTAAACAGAATTTAGACCACACCTTTTTAGAAGGCAGTATAATTTTTTTAAACGAACAGGCACTTGTAGAAAACCTTAAAGCAAAAAAGCAGGCTATTGACAAACATTTCCATACTTTCTCAGACCTAAAAAGCCAAGTGCTCCCACCAAGGTTCTCAGACCAAAGCCTACCTATGTCTGGTCAATCTGCAACCCACTCAGGGTACAGAAATATACTACCCTGGGTTGAAAAGTGTGAACTGTTCTTCATTTCTTTTCTCCTTCCTAAAAATGACTCACTTTCTCATCTGCCTATGGTTTCATCACAGCTGACAGAATGATTTGGTGCTGGGACAGTTAGCACAAAAGAGTGACTGAAGCCAGACTTGATTACCTATATTGCTAATATTTATACTGCTTACTGTTCAATTATACCCCAACAATTCTTCCACATTTCATTTTCTGGAAAAGCACATACAATTACAAAGTAAATTCTAATTGCCTAACTGCCAGTGTACTATTCAATTCAAGCTGATTCATACTGCAGAATGTTCTGAAAAAATGCACCTGTATCATGTAATCCTACCTGTAGATTCTGTAAATATCTTCAGAACGTCCCTTTCTTAGTCTGAGAATCCAAGCTCCTGGGTTGGCTTTTAACTGAAAATAGCCCTAGGACCAGAAGACAAGACAAATTTTAGTTCTCTTGGAAACATCAAAATGCTGTTTCTGAGGGACAGCTATTTCTTTTTTGAAATGTCAGTCAACTTTATTTTAAATAAGATACTTAAACCAATGCAATTCTTAAAACCCACACATTAGAAACACTAGCGAAATACAGGCCTGTCAAGCCAAGAAGCCTGTCCTTCAGCTGTACTTCAGTGAAGAAGCAGTATGTAATGTGTGAATATACTTCAAATTTCCAACAAAATTAAAAAAAGAAAAAGGCTATTGGCTCATAAGCAACACATTTTCAGGAGCCAGTCTGGTTAGAGCAAAATATTCTAGCATGCTTTCTTTTAAGATGTCATGTGATTCCAATCTACAAGTTTAACTAAACTGATGATTTTTAAATTGACCAAATTCAGTCCATCATGAACTTTAATCTCACTCATGTTCAGAATGCTAATCGCTCCATCATAAAGTGTAGGGCCCAAATTAACGTGACTCAGTATCACCACCTGATGTACTGTTATTTACCAGGTTAGCCATAACAATGGTATCCACAATGACTGGCTTGGTTGAAGTTCCTAATGTAAACTGCAGTCCCCGGGGGGGCTGGCCGGTGGTGATGTCATAGCAGTGACCTTCTAGTAACAGGTACTCCAGCTCATACTCAGCAGCCACGACGCTATCCACCTGCAATATCAAAATCAAATCACCACCTGGAGACTCCTCAGCAATAAAAAGAAACAACCTAGTGATACATGCAACAACACAGATAAATCTCAAATACACTATGCAAAGTGAACGAAATCAGACAGAAAGCTATATATCATATAATCATAAACATAAAAATTTCAAGAAAAGTTAAAACTATAGTGACGAAAAGATCAGCTGCTGCCTGTGGCCTGGGGTGGAAGGAGGGGATTACCTGCAAAGGGGCATGAGAGAACTTTTTGGAGAGATGGAAATGCTCTGGTGTCTTGATTGTGCTGGTAGTTAACAAGCACACACAATTTTAGAAACTCAGGTGGGTTGGAAGGAGAGGCAGGAAAAAGGACACAGAAAAACAGTAAGGAGGTTATTCCAAAAGTACAGAGGAGAGGATAAGATGTTAATCTAGGAAGGTAGTATTGGGGAAAAAATCACATAAAATAAAATTTCTGAAAGAATGTATATATTTAAAAGCAAATAATGGAGAAGATAGGTAATTTATATGAGAAAAAGAAACAAGGCGAAACATCAGAAAAACATCTGACAAAAATGAAAATTCATCTTGGCCTTTAGAAGGCAGCTGAAAATACTGCTGTTCTAAATGCAAATATCGCAGATATATTTAATGGTTCCATAGTGGCATAAAACTAACTGCCTAAATTATTGCTAATCCCTGGCAGAAAATATGGTATAATTACAAAATCTTAGGGCAGCTTGGCTTTAGCTATTAGGTTGGCACAAAAGTAATTGTAATTTTGCACTGTTGAAATTTGTTGCTTGATATTAGAATATATTCTAAATAAATGTGGTTATATTATACATTGTTTTAATGCATATTTCTCACCTTATTTTTTTGGTAATGACTTATTATTTCCTGTTTATATTTATTTTAGATCAGGGAAATGATGTTAGACAAAAAGCAAATTCAAGCAATTTTCTTATTTGAGTTCAAAATGGGTTGTAAAGCAGTGGAGACAACTCACAACATCAACAATGCATTTGACCCAGAAACTGCTAAAGAACGTACAGTTCAGTGGTGGTTCAAGAAGTTTTACAAAGGAGACAAGAGACTTGAAGATGAGGAGCCTAGTGGCCAGCCATTGGAAGTTGACAACGACCAACTGAGAGCCACCATAGAAGCTGATCCTCTTACAGACAATGAGAAGTTGTCAAAGAACTCAGTGCCGACTATTGTACAGTCATTTGGCGTTTGAAGAAAATTGGAAAGGTGAAAAAGCTTAGTAAGTGGGTACCTCATGAATCCAAATCAAAAAACATGGTTTTGAAGTGTGCTCTTCTCTCACTCTACACAACAACAACAAATCATTTATCAATCGGATTGTGGCATGCAACAAAAAGTGGACTGTATATGACAACTGGAGATGACTAGCTCAGTGACTGGACCAAGAAGAAGCTCCAAAGTACTTCCCAAAGCCAAACTTGCACCAGAAAAGGTCATGATTACTGATTGGTGGTCTGCTACTGGGCTGATCCACTACAGCTTCCTAAATCATGGCAAAAACAATATATCTGAGAAGTATGCACAGCAAATCAATGAGATAGACTGAAAACTGGTGTGGATGTGACTGCTGATAGAAGCAAGGTCTGATGCTGTAAAGAGCAATATTGCATAGGAACCTGGAATGTTAGGTCTATGAATCAAGGCAAATTGGAAGTGGTCAAACAGGAGATGACAAGAGTGAACGTTGACATTCTAGGAATCAGCGAACTAAGATGGACTGAAATGGGTGAATTTAACTTACATGACCATTATATCTACTACTGTGGGCAGGAATCCCTCATAAGAAATGGAGTAGCCATCATGGTCAACAAAAGAGTCCGAAATGGATGCAATCTCAAAAACGACAGAATGATCTCTGTTCATTTCCAAGGCAAATCATTCGATATCACGGTAATCCAAGTCTATGCCCCGACCAGTAACAATGAAGAGGCTGAATGGTTCTATGAAGACCTACAAGACCTTTTACAACTAACACCCCAAAAAGATGTCCTTTTCATTATAGGGGACTGGAATGCAAAAGTAGGAAGTCAAGAAACACCTGGAGTAATAGGCAAATTTGGCCTTGGAGTAAAGACTGAAGCAGGAAAAAGGCTAATAGAGTTTTGTCAAGAGAACACACTGGTCATAGCAAACACTCTTTCAACAACACAAGAGAAGACTCTACACATGGACATCACCAGATGGTCTACACCGAAATCAGATTGATCATATTCTTTGCAGCCAAAGATGGAGAAGCTCTATACAGTCAGCAAAAACAAGACCAGGAGCTGACTGCAGCTCAGATCATGAACTCCTATTGCCAAATTCAGACTTAAATTGAAGAAAGTGGGGAAAACCACTAGACCATTCAGGTATGACCTAAATCAAATTCCTTTACACAGTGGAAGTGAGAAATAGATTTAAGGGACTAGATTTGAGAGACTGCCTGATGAACTATGGACAGAGGTTCATGACATTGTACAGGAGACAGGAATCAAGACCATCCTCAAGAAAAAGAAATGCAGAAAAGCAAAATGGCTGTCTGAGGAGGACTTACAAATAGCTGAGAAAAGAAGAGAAGCGAAAAGCAAAGGAGAAAAGGAAAGATATACCCATTTGAATGCAGAGTTCCAAAGAATAGCAAGGAGAGATCTTGCTATAATAGCCTTTCTCAGTGATCAATGCAAAGAAATAGAGGAAAACAATAGAATGGGAAAACTGGAGATCTCTTCAAGAAAATTAGAGATACCAAGGGAACACTTCATGCAAAGATGGGCCCAATAAAGGACAGAAATTGTAGGGACCTAACAGAAGCAGAAGAGATTAAGAAGAGGTGGCAAGAATACACAATAGAACTGTACAAAAAAGATCTTCATGACTCAGATAATCACAATGGTGCGATCACTCACCTAGAGCTAGGCATCCTGGAATGTGAAGTCAAGTGGGCCTTAGGAAGCATCACTACAAACAAAGCTAGTGGAGGTGATGGAATTCCAGTTGAGCTATTTCAAATCCTAAAAGATGATGCTGTGAAAGTGCTACACTCAATATGCCAGCAAATTTGGGAAACTCAGCAGTGGCCACAGGACTGGAAAAGGTCAGTTTTCATTCCAATCCCAAAGAAAGGCAATGCCAAAGCATACTCAAACTACTGCACAATTGCACTCATCTCACAAGCTAGTAAAGTAATGCTCAAAATTCTCCAAGCCAGGTTTCAGCAGTATGTGAACCGTGAACTTCCAGATGTTCAAGCTGCTTTTAGGAAAGGCAGAGGAACCAGAGATCAAATTGCCAACATCCACTGGATCATTGAAAAAGCAAGAGAGTTCCAGAAAAACATCCATTTCTGCTTTATTGACTATGCCAAAGCTTTTGACTCTGTGGATCACGATAAACTATGGAAAATTCTGAAAGAGATGGGAATACCAGACCACCTGACCTGCCTCTTGAAAAACCTGTATGCAGGTCAGGAAGCAACAGTTAGAAGTGGACATGCAGCAACAGACTGGTTCCAAATAGGAAAAGGAGTACGTCAAGGTTGTATATTGTCACCCTGCTTATTTAACGTATATGCAGAGTACATCATGAGAAACGCTGGGCTGGAGGAAGCACAAGCTGGAATCAAGATTTCCTGGAGAAATATCAATAACCTCAGACATGCAGATGACACCACCCTTATGGCAGAAAGTGAAGAAAAACAAAAGAGCCTCTTGATGAAAGTGAAAGAAGAGAGTTGAAAGAGAAAGAGAAAAAGTTGGCTTAAAGCTCAACATTCAGAAAACTAAGATCATGGCATCCAGTCCCATCACTTCATGGCAAACAAATGGGGAAACAGTGGAAACAGTGTCAGACTTTATTTTTGCGGGCTCCAAAATCACTGCAGATGGTGACTACAGCCATGAAATTAAAAGATGCTTACTCCTTGGAAGGAAAATTATGACCAACCTAGACAGCATATTAAAAAGCAGAGACATTACTTTGTCAACAAAGGTCTGTCTAGTCAAAGCTATGGTTTCTCCAATAGTCATGTATGGATGTGAGAGTTGGACCATAAAGAAAGCTGAGTGCCAAAGAATTGATGCTTTTGAACTGTGGTGTTGGAGAAGACTCCTGAGACTCCCATGGACTGCAAGGAGATCCAACTATTCTATCCAAAAGGAGATCAGTCCTAGGTGTTCATTGGAAGGACTAATGTTGAAGCTGAAACTCCAATACTTTGGCCACCTGACGCAAAGAGCTGCCTCATTTGAAAAGACCCTGCCTGATGCTGGGAAAGATTGAGGGCGGGAGGAGAAGGACAACAGAGGATGATAGTGTTGGATGGCATCACAGACTCGATGGACATGAGTTTGGGTATACTCCGGCAGTTGGTGATGGACAGGGAGGCGTGCTGTGGTTCATGGGGTCGCAAAGAGTCGGACATGACTGAGCGACTGAACTGAACTGAACTGAACACTGAAAACTACAATGTCTGCAGCCAGCACCGGTCAACAGAAAGGGCCTAATTCTTCTTCACAACACCACCCAACAATGTTTCAAAAGTTGAATGAATGGATTATAAGGTTTGCCTCATCTATCAAATTCACTAGATCTCTTGCCAACAAACTACCACTTCTGCAAACATATTGACAACTTTATGCATGGAAAAAGCTTCCACACCAGCGGGAGGCAGAAAATGCTTTCCATGAGTTCATCAAATCTCAAATCATGAATTTTTACGCTACAAGATTAAAAACTTATTTCTCATTGGCAAAAGCATGTTAATTGTAATGGTTCTTATTCTGATTAATAAAGATGTGTTTGAGCCTCGTTATAATGATTTAAAATTCATGGCCCAAAATCATAATTACGCTTGCACCAAACTAACAATTAAAGAGTTTCTATCCCAGGCTAGTTCAGGCTTGGTTTTATAGCCTTATCTAATGCTAATAATGGAACTATTTGAGCTTAACATGTTACTGCATTACTAAATTCCAAAAGTATAATATTAACAGCTAAGAGGGAAACCCCCACATGCTCACAAGTCTCAGGCTCTGTATTTTCAGTGGAATGTAGAGAAACTGGAGGAAGCCTAAAAAAGAGCAGCAAAAACCCTGGGAAATATGGAAGAAACTTGCTTTGCATTTGATTCTATACTTCTGTGCAATGTTCCTTAGTGCTTTTTTGTGGCCATTCTATAATTTCTTCAACAAAAGTTAGTTCCTCAAGGGCAAGAACTGTATTCTTTATTTTTTAAAAATATGGTGGATAGGATTGGGAAGGGGCAAGTGTGTACCTATGTGTACACACACACACACACACACACTCTCTTTCTGCTTCAATCAGCTTAGTACCTAAAGGATTCTTCTTCCAGTTTTAGTGTATGTGCTGCTGAAGTGAGCACAGGGATTCTTCTTTAAGAAACGAGTTATTCAACCTCACAAAAAGAAGTCTGCAAAGTCCTTTGGTAACTATGCTCAAGTTTCCAGTCTCCCAATTCCCAAGAAGACAGAACCAGAAAATAGGGTTCAACCGTGATAGGAAATATTAAGGGCAGACACAATGACAAATGTTTTAAAAAGGAAGGAGGCTCTGAGGCACTATAAACTCCCTGGAGGTAAAGACCATGTCTTTCAGTTCCTTTGTTAATATGCTCTAAGCTAGGTATAGAGTGAGGGCTGGTAAGAGACATAAGTGAAATGAAATTGAACTATTTTTGAAAATGGGTTAGGGGAAAAGGGCCAATTATCCTTAGGGACTCCAAACACAGTTATACGGAAAGAAAGAAAAAAAAAGGCAATGAAACCAAAGGCTTGTTTTTCGCAAATATCAACAAATGGCCAAACTTTTAGCTAGACTGACAAGAGAGAAAAAGAGAAGAGCCAACTTACTGAAATAAGCAAGGATAAAGGAAACACGGCTGTTAAATTTAAATTTTAGAAAATTCTATGAAAATCTGTATGCCAACAAATTAGATAACCTAGATAGAATGGATACACTCCTAAGATACACAAACTTTGAAAACTGACTCAAGACAAAACAGAAAAATCTAAACAGACCTACAGCAAGAGATTGAATCAGTAATTTAAAATTTTTCCAATGCATTAAGAAAATTATATAAAAGGCATCACATTGCAAAGAAAGAAGTAAAACTCTATTTGCAGATGACATGGTCTTGTATAGGCTTGTATACTAAGAACTACAAAACACTGTTGAAAGAAATTAAAGACCTATATAATCGGAAAGATATCCCATATTCGTTGTTCAGAACACTTAATACTTAAGAATACTTAAATACTTAAGAAGGCAATACTCTCTAAACTGATTTAGGGATTTAATGAAATTCTTATTAAAATCACAGCAGCTTTTTCTGAAGATATTAATAAGCTGATTTCAAAATGCAAAGAACCCAGAATAGCCATAACTACCTTGGGAAAAAAAAACACACAACTGGAAAATTCACACTTCCTAATTTGAAAACTTACTACAAAGCTTCAGTAAACAAGACAATGTGATACTAGCCTAAGGACAGACACGCAGATCAATGGACTAGAACTGACAGCCCAAAATTAAGCCTTCACATTAGGGTTAACTGATTCCTGACAAAGGCACAAAGACCATCTAATGCGGAAAGAATAGGCTTTTAAAACAAATGGCGCTTGGACAACTGTATAGCCACATATGAAGACTAAAGCTGGAACTCTACCTGGCACCATATACAAAGAATTAACTCCAAATGTATCAAGGAAGTAAGAGTTTTCAAAAATGTAAGAGTTTTAAATTGTGAAAGTTCTAAAATAAAACACTGGTGTAAACCCTTGTGATCTGGGACTAAACAATGGTTTCTTAGATATAACTCCAGAAGCATAAGTGACGAATGAGAAAATAGGAAAATTAGACTTTATGAAGATTCAAAACTTATATGCTTCAAAGGACACCATCAAAAAAGTGAAAAGACAACATATAAAATGGGAGAAAACATATGTGAGGCATATATGTGATAAGGGACTTGTATCCAGAATATACAAAGAACTCCTACAATTCAACAATTATAAGATGAGTCAATTTTTAAAGGATTTGAATAAAGCAAAGGATTTGAATAAACATTTCTCCAAAGGAGATACACAAATGGCCAATAAACACGTGAAAAAATGCTCAATGTCATTTGTTATTAGGGCAAATCACTCTGGAAAGCAATTTGGCAATCCCTTAAAAAGTTAAAACATAAAATTACCATCTGATCCAGCAATCCCACTCCTATGTATATACCCAAGAGAAAGAAAAGCATATCTACAAAAACTTATGTACAAATGCTCATAGCAGCATTATTCATAATGGTCTAAAAGCAGAAACAACCCAAATGTCTATAAGTGATACAGCCACACGGTGGATATAATAAATAATGAATAAAACGTAGTATATTATACAATGGAATACTATCTGCCAATAAAAATGAATAAAGGACTAATAAATGCCAAAATATGAATGAACCTTGAAAATAATTTAAGTGAAGGAAGCCAGTCACAAAAAAGTGACAGAAAATAGGTTAGTGGTTGTCAGAGGGCAAGAGGAATTGGGGGTGATTACTCATGGGTATGGAGTTAAGTCCAGTCAAGGCTATGGTTTTTCCAGTAGTCATGGATGGATGTGAGAGTTGGACTATAAAGAAAGCTGAGCACCAAAGAATTGATGCTTTTGAACTGTGGTGTTGGAGAAGACTCTTGAGAGTTCCTTGGACTGCAAGGAGATCTAACCAGTCCATTCTGAAGGAAATCAATCCTGAATATTCAATGGAAGGACTGATGCTGAAGCTGAAACTCCAATACTTCGGCCACCTGATGCAAAGAACTGACTCACTGGAAAAGACCCTGATGCTGGGAAAGATTGAAAGCAAGAGGAGAAGCGGGCAACAGAGGATGAGATGGTTGGATGGCATCATCGACTCGATGGACGTGAGTTTGAGTAAACTCCGGGAGTTGGTGATGGACAGGGAGGCCTGGTGTGCTGTGGTTCATGGGGTCGCTGAGTTGGACACAACTGAGTGACTGAACTGAACTGAACTGAATGGAGCTAGTTTTAGGGGCGCTGAAAATTTTCTGAAGTTAGATAGTGGTGATGGCTGCACAACTCTGTGGACATACTAAAATTACTGAGCTGTATACTTTAAAAGGGTGAATTTCATGGTGTGTGATATAGATCTCAATGAGGCTGTTACTTGAACACTACTGTTTCAGAAGCACTCCTAGACTGTAGGGAGATTATCAGAGACTACCATAACAACATCTTCAACAGGGTTATGTGGGATTAGATACTGGGAAGCAATGATACTCTTACCTCTTCTAAATAAATATTATCAAGGTCATATGGTGTTCTGACAGACTCTACCATCCAACTCTCAGGTGTGTTCAAGTTCAGAGTGAACAGAGGAGACTGCGGCATATCCAAAAATTTTGCTATTGGCCCCTTAGTAAAACTATTGTCTGAAGTAAAAGAAATCTCTGGTTCCAAGACATAACGGTAAAAGCTGAAATGGAAAAGAAAAGATGTTAACCTTTTTTTTTAATGCAACCACAACCTTTGAGCTTATACACATCTACACAGGTAAACAACTGGCTTAAGACAAACTAGATTTGGAAGACCTTCCTTCTACAGTAAGAAAGTGTTTCCAAAACCATCTCTTGCCCTAACTATATGTCCTGTGGTTATTGAAGATGCAAGCAGAGCAGGGGAGGTGGGGTTGGCGGGGAAGTCATTCCTTCCTGTATTTTGTAGGGAGGGGAAATGCTTGTGCCCCCAGCTCCCGCACTCATACTAAGTTCTTCAAACTCTTGATTAGTTCTTAGAAATTTAGAAAACTTCAGTAAGTGATTTTTTTTCTAAACATGATGTCCATATATAAATCCCTTTGATCTTTTACATTCAATTTTTAGCTTTCAGACTGAGTGCAATTTTTTCCAGGGGTTGATTTCTTAGCCAGTTGGTTTTACCTTTTTAACGGCATGTCGGAAAGTTTAGATTGGCAGTTCATGAATACTCTTAGATTCATGTTGATCAGCTGAGTTAAAACCTAAAAGAGGAAATCAGATGACAAAACAAAAATTTTTCCTACAAAGTGACTGATACTCGAGACAAAATGTTTACATTTTCTCTTCAGAAATCTCAAGAAAAAAACACAAAGATAATAAATCCTATAAATTCTGCACTGGGTAAATCCCTAGAAATCACAGCTGTAGTGCACAATCAAAATCACACTTACCTATCATGGGGACAAAACACGGGCATTGCCTCTGCAGTTGTACCTACCAAAAGCAATGGGGCAAGTCTCTGTGCTTCTCTGGTGACAGGGTCAATGACAGCCACGACATCAAAGTACGTCTCCCCTTCCTTGGGTTTCAGTTTAATTGCACTACAGAGATCAAAAAGATAAAACATTACTCTGCGGGAAAATAGGAAACAGTTGATTTCTTGGCGGGGTGGGGGCAGGAAGACAACACATCCAATACAGCTAATCAACTCTCTTAGCATTTTCCAAAAAACAATAAGTTACATGGTGGTCAACTATGTAATTATGTCTACCTCAAAGTTTGCAAAACCCTCTCAAAGTTTCTAATGCTTGTTTTTAACAGTTAAGGAACATTATGCCAATTTTTATTTCTTGGCAAGAAGGTTGTAAGGAGAGAAGAAATTGATGTTTGCAAATAGTAAAAGAAATATAAGAATATTACAAGAAATTTGCAAAAGAGAGAAACAGGAAATAATCATAAAATCTCACCATCCCAACTCAACCACTATATGACATTTCTATACAGTCCCCTTATATGCCTATATAAAGATCAGATGCACCTACAAGATATCAGCAACCTTATAATGACTTCATTCCTTCCCCCAGAAATTGTAAATATTATAAAGATTTTTCCACGTTGTTATACATTAATATCCTGAAAAAGAAATAATCTTAAATTCGCGAAGTGAACATGCTGTAGTTTACTTAAGCTATTCCTTATTGCTAGACTTTTAGATGGCTTTCAAGCTGTAAAGAACTTCTCACAACCAGTTTGTATCACTGTTTGAAATTTCTTGAGAATTAATGCACTCCTAGACATGAGAGTCATAATTAAACAAACATTTTTATGGCAAATAGTCTGTTCAAATTTTATCCCCACAAGGACTGACTGTGAGAAAGCACAGGTCAATTAAACCAAAGTCCAATCTACTCTAAACTAATTAAATCAAAATCATAGAAGAGTAGCATGCAGGCTTCTGCACCTAAAGCCTCTGTGGTGATTCTGAGGTGCAAAAAGATATACACTTGACTGGTAAAGTAAGGGCTGCATACATCAACTGTAGGAGTCCTTCCTGCTGCTGCTGCTGCTGCTAAGTTGCTTCAGTCGTGTGCGACTCTGTGCAACCCCATAGACGGAAGCCCACCAGGCTCCCCCGTCCCTGGGATTCTCCAGACAAGAACACTGGAGTGGGTTGCCATTTCCTTCTCCAATGCATGAAAGTGAAAAGTGGAAGTGAAGTCGCGCAGTCATGTACGACTCTTCGCAACCCCATGGACTGCAGCCTACCAGGCTCCCCCATCCATGGGATTTTCCAAGCAAGAGTACTGGAGTGGGGTGCCATTGCCCTCTCTGGAGTCCTTCCTAAAGACAATTTAATCTTAAATCTAATCATGAGAAAACAACCCAGACTGTGGGACATTCCACAAGACAAATGGCCTGGACTCCTAAGAGTCAATGTCATAAAAGACTGAAAAAACAAACAAAAAAACCCTCAAACTGTTCTACCTCAGAGGAGACTAAAGAGACACAATAACTAACTGCAATGTGTGAGCTGGGCCAAAACAACAAACAGTTGTAAAAGGTCATTACTGGGCTTCAGAGAAATTGGAAAATGTACTGATATTACATAATATTGCTTTATCAAGGTTAAATTGCTGAGGTATGCCAGCAATTTAAATTGCTGGAGATACTGTCAGTACTCAGGAGACAGATGCCAAAGAATCTATGCATGATACATAACAATGTCTACAAGCACAAGCTGGAATCAAGATTGCCGGGAGAAATATCAATAACCTCAGATATGTAGATGACACCACCCTTATCACAGAAAGTGAAGAAAAACTAAAAAGCCTCTTGATGAAAGTGAAAGAGGAGAGTGAAAAAGTTGGCTTAAAGCTCAACATTCAGAAAACTAAAATCATGGTATCCGGTCCCATCACTTCACGGCAAATAGATGGGGAAACAGTGCAGTGACAGACTTTATTTTCCTGGGCTCCAAAATCACTGCAGATGCTGACTGCAGCCATGAAATTAAAAGACGCTTACTCCTTGGAAGGAAAGTTATGACCAACCTAGACAGCCTATTAAAAAGCAGAGACATTACTTTGCCAGCAAAGGTCCTTCTAGTCAAAGCTATGGTTTTTCCAGTAGTCATGTATGTGAGACTCTCATGGATGTGAGAGTTGGACTATAAAGAAAGCTGAGTGCCGAAGAACTGATGCTTTTGAACTGTGGTGTTGGAGAAGACTCTTGAGAGTCCCTTGGACTGCAAGGAGATCCAACCAGTCCATCCTAAAGGAGATCAGTCCTGAGTGTTCATTGGAAGGACTGATGTTGAAGCTGAAACTCCAACACTTTGGCCACCTGATGCGAAGACCTGACTCATTTGAAAAGACCCTGATGCTGGGAAAGACTGAAGGCAGGAGGAAAAGGGGACGACAGAGGATGGTATCATTGGATGGCATCACCAACTCAATGGACATGAGTCTGGGTAAACTCTGGGAGTTGGTGATGGACAAGGAGGCCTGGCGTGCTGCTGTCCATGGGGTCACAAGAGTTGGGACACGACTAAGTGACTGAACTGAACAACATACTTTCAAATGGTTGCCAAAAATGTGAATGCACGTTACGTTTGTATGCAAACATACACTATACATACACACACATATGGATAAATGCGGCACAGTGTCAACAGTTGGTGAATCTAGGTTAAAGATATTTGGGTGTTCACTGTAATAGTCTTTCAACTATTCTCCAAGTTTGAAACTTTTCAAAATAAAAAACTGGAAAACAAGAGACAAAAAGACAAACGACAAAAGACTTCCTTATAATGCTACACTTATTTTTATTTTATTGAAAACAAGACAGGTTTCAAAAAAATATGAAGACGAGTGGTCTAACAACTGTTTATTCTTTAATATCATAAAATTAAGCTGATCTGCTTTATTAAAAGCTCTGTTTTCTCAAAGGGTGTACTCAGAACTACTTTAAATTGATTTAGAAATAAATGTCAACTTTTATGCAACTGAGTTCTGTTATGAGTTCTACATATGAATATAAACATGTATAAAAACCACGTCTCACTTACAAATACACTTTAAATGGAAGAATAAAGGAGCTGAGGAAAACAAAAATATGCATAAATTCAACACTGATTCTATACCTGTGTCTGTCTTCGAAAAACTGGTATTCGATTCTTGCATCTCCTTTTGGTTGAGCTGACAGGAGAGCGTCCACCTTCATTACCAAGTCACTGGCCCTGAAAGATATGGTTGGTGAAAATTTAGCATCTCTCTGACTGAAGATTTTCCAGCTGTTACAATCAACCTAAGTACTGAATGCCAACGACATGGTTTGAAGAAATAAACTTTGTACCAACAGGCATGAGAAAAAAAAACAACAGATCTGTGTCACTGATTAGTTTTATAGCCCTGCAGTAAGTGTTGATTTTTCCACATGTGAAATGGAGGTAACACCTACTTGGAGAGGCTCTTGTAAAACCAGCACCAGCCTAACATACAAAATAAAGTACCTAGCGCAGAGCCTGGCCCAGAGCAGGCTGCCAGTGTCATTTATGTCTCCCTCACCCTCTTCTAAATAACTTTATTATTTTTATGATCATTAGAGTAACAATTTACAAAAAAAAAAATTCAGGAAAAAAATATATAAGGAGAAAATGGAGATAGCATATTTAAGATATAAGTGTTGAAAACACTTCAGTTCATAATTCTTCTATATTGTAAAATATATATATATCTATACACACAAAAGTGGTACTACATTATTTGGTAACCTGATTTTTCATTTAATAATATATTACAAACATTATTTTGTTGGGGTACATCAATATTTTCAATAAATGCATAGTATTATATTTATGGATACATCATTATCTATTACACTATTACAATCAACACTGCAGTAAACAACTTCGAAAAGCACTCCCACTTCCCTACCCCTCCTAACTTGATTTCTAACCAAGGAAGATTTTGCACTAAATCATGAGACTGAAAAAAAATGCTCTAGTCTGCTGAACCAAGGATTGAATTCTAAGAATGCTAAAATATATTTGAGTATATTTGTGAATATATTTGAACTAGAATCAAGCCCATCCATTCTCTCACTGAACCAAACAACTATATTAAATTATATCCCCTGGTACTTCTCAATATAACTCTGAAAACAAAATAAAATAGGTCATCTGTTTCCTGTGATGTGTCTACATTGTCACAAAATATGTCAAGGGACACTAAAGTGGCCTGGGATGAGCACCTTGATTAAAGAGGTCACAACTGGGGTTTAGGGAGCTGAGGATGGCCTCTTAGCTGCAGGTCTGGGTCAGGCATGAAAGCTGTGGCTGTCACAAGGGGCCACTCCAAGGTGGAGCAGTCCTGTCACGAAGGAAAACCCTAGGCAAGCAAGGTCACTCTGAGAACCCTAAAACTTTTAACATCAATCTTTTGGTAGCCCCATAACCACCTTGAAAGTGAAAGGGAAAGAGAAAGTTGCTCAGTTGTGTGCAACTCTTTGCCAACCCATGGACTATATAGTCCATGGAATTCTCTAGAGAAGAATATTGGAGTGGGTACCCTTTCCTTTCTCCAGGTGATCTTCCCAACCCAGGGATCAAGCCCAGGTCTCCCACATCGCAGGTGGATTCTTTACCAGCTGAGCCACAAGGCAAGTCCAAGAATATCGGAACAGGTAGCCTATCCCTTCTCCAGTGGATCTTCCAACCCAGGAATCGAACCAGGGTCTCCTGCATTGCAGGCGGATTCTTTACCAACTGAGCTACCAAGGAAGCCCAAAGCTATCTTATATGTCTATATCTACCCAGGACTCACCCAGTACATCTCTAGTTGGTTAAAGACAAGTCTTTTGTGCGTAGTCTGGCAATTATACAGTCCACAAGACTCCAAGGGACCCCTCCACAGGCTCCAGAGACAGAGGAGGTGGTCCAAGGAACACAGCAAGCCTATGCCTGTGACACATGGCTTCAAGTCACAGGCTAGCTCCTGGCCCGCGTCCAGGAGGTGTTTCACAGGCCAAAACAAGGAGCACGAAATGAGGTAGAACAAAACCTCTTTATCTGTGACCCCAGTTTGGCTGAGATGAAAAAAGATTCCTTCTCATACCACATAAAACTTGGCAAAGAGGTTACTTTGGTAGCTATCAAAGTCAACACTAAGACATGCATCTCGAACTCTGCAACATCATGCTATGATGAAACAGATGAAGAAAAGAAAAAACAGAAAAACTTTAAAATTCTATATCCTCAAACTATGCATCAAAGAACACTATCAAGAGTGAAAAGTCAATCCATGGAGTGGGGAAAAAACATCCGCATATCACACAGCTATACGGGATTGATATCCAGAATATAAACGAATTCTTACAACCCAACAACAAAATAAATAATTAAAAATGAGCAAAGGACTTGGACAGATGTTTTCCCAGATAGACAAATGGTCTATTAAGCACATGAAAAGATGTTCAAGATCACTAATTATTAGGGGAGTATGACAAACCACAAGGAGATACCACACTCATTTATAATGGGTATTATAAAAAACACTAAAAAGAACAAACGTTGATGAGGACGTGGAGAAACCAGAACCCTTATGCATTACTGATGGGAAAGTAAAATGGTATAGCCTCTGTGGAAAAAGGTATCATGGTTCATCAACATTAAACATAAACATACATCCTCCAATTTCACATGCACTTGATATTTAATGCCAAAAACCATGTGAATATAATATGAACTTTAGTTACATAGCAGGTACATAGACCAATCAAATAATTACTTTTCTTCCTTTGAGAAATAACTTATTAAAATATATAAGCTAGTAATAACACTTAAAAGGATTAAAATAACAATAAAGAACCAATAATAATCAATTCATCATCATCACCTTTGGACTACATAACAAAAAACTCATTATTCAATAATTAGTAAATAAAGAAAAGGAAACACTTAATTTGCCTTTTTTCCCTGAAAATAAAACAGAAGGGTAATTAAAGAGATAATTAGGAAAAGTAGGTCTTTCCATATGTATTCCAAAGCAATAAAATCACCCCTTTATTTTTGTATATGTTTGAAATTTTCCACAATCAAAAACTTTTAAAAAATCAAAATGGAGAGAATTCAGTTCTTTAAACAGCTTGCTGCAAAATTAATTCATTTCAATGGAAGCAAAAATAAGTAAACCTGAAATGAAGACAATTATTATATTTTAAAGCTAGAGATAAAACATCTTGGAATAGATGTTTAACATTTTTTTTTTTTAAAGAATGAGGAAGGTCCAATTAACATAGCCGCTATGACTTGAACTGATTAACTTCTATGGCAAAACTTACACATCTTCTTCTACCCGAAGCTGCTGAATATGAGATTTGATTTTCTGTCCTGAAGTTTTTAAGATGATATTTTCCAGGAGGTGGAAATCGTCTTGATTAAAGTATTCACTGTCCTCCAGTGGCCCAATGATCTGTGAAAGAGAGCAGGGCAGTCACTGCTGGAATCAGTGGGCTGCAAAGAAGCCCTAGGTTGTCCTCAGGCCACCTTATAAACCAAATCACTTTACAGACCCAAAACATGTTTATGTCTAAGTTAAATCAATGAAAAAAAGTGAAAATAAAAGCCAAATCAACTCATATGGCTAGCCACTTATCAATTCCTCCACACTCAATAGAGTGTAGACTCGAATATTTTACACTATTTTTACAGTAAGCAAACTCTGATATAAAACAGCAATATCATTTTCATTAATTCTCACTGAATATAATAAAAAAGCCAAAATAGAAATGCAGTGGTAGATACCAGAGATTTCACCCTAAGTGCTGAGAGTTTCAAATTTAGTATGTCTGCCTAGTCTCATTTTCACATCTGCAGATATTTATGAAGTATTCTAAGCATAAACCAATTAAGTTCATATAAACTGCACAAACCATAAACTTAATCCCCACATAGGACAAATACTTTATGTATCAAAGGTCTTAGGAATTTATGTTCTGACAGCAACCACACTCTCACCATCTTACACAATCACAGGGCAAAACTAAACAGGAGGAAGGTTTCACGTAAGGACATTTGTGTCCAAATGAGCAAACTTCCTTTGGAACAAGGGGGCAGTAATGATCATCAGCACTGCATAAGCCCTAATCACCTTCGGAAAAAGTGGCTCTGTTGAAGAGTTTACTAGCTTCAGAGAAGAATGCTGCCAAGACTGTTCACTAATCTAATTTGAAGGCAACCTTGTCTCAAGACAAAATCCTTACCCTTCCATTGCTGATCACTGCCCTCTGTCCTTTCTTCAGCTTTAGAACATCCCTGCAGTACATGGCATGAGACAAAATGAAATCCATTTTGGAAGACTCAAAGACCTCTTTAAAAAGACTGAAATCCATGCCCTAGGAAAGTAATTGTTATTAAGGAAAAGTAATTGTTATTAAGAAAACCACAAAAATTAATAATCACATGAATAAATATAAAATGCTCTAGAGGAAAGTTATGACTAATTTTAATAATTAACATTATGATGTCTCCATTTTCCACATTTCCTCCCGTTTTTTCCCAACCTCTCACTTAAAAAGTAATTGCTTATTTCCTTTTCCTGGTCCTTTATGTGATAGTTTAATTGGCAAACTATAATTCATGGTATCTTTATTATGCATTTTTAAATCTTGTTAATTTCAAGAGAGGACATTTTTTCTAACTGAAACATCAAATACACTCATCACTTTATAAAAAGTTCTAAAATTACACATCAAAAGTACATAGTATATAAATTAACTTGGGCTTTTTAAATTAACTCTACCTTTTAAAAACTTACAAAACCGATGGCTTTGTGCTTAAAAGCATACATAAACTCATGTATACACATGAAACCTAGTAAGTTTCAAGTGAAGTAAAGGGAAAATCACAGAATTGTTATTTATAGGAAAGGCTCTTCCAACTTAAGAAATATTCTCTGAGCTCAGAACTACAATCACAAATCCTGACATCAACAGCAACAGGACAAATCAGCCCATAGGAATGAACTTCTAAATAACAGAACAAGGCAGCTTCATGCAACACACAGACTTACCCCAACAGAGAACTCCCTGATGTCAGTTCCTGCAGCCAGGGCCTCTGCAGTCTCCTCCTTGGCCATTTTTGTGATGAAGTTCTTAGCAGAGTTGGAGGTCTGGGTTTGGAGAGCAGCCCAGATTGCTCTGGAGATCTGAGTTTTCTCGTAACTTATATCTTCACTAGGATTATTGATCATGCTTACTCTAACATTATTACTGGATTTCTATTTACAAAATGGGAAATAAGAGTTATATGGTCGACGTCTTGAACTTAAAAAGCAGCATTAACATCAGTCATATTCCATAAGTAGCAAATAACACTTAAGTCTTCAGTCGTTCTCCTCTGCATACCAAATAAAATTAAAATGCTGTAACTAGGCATTCAAACCCTTATATGAATTGGCCCCCAACCTACCTTTCCAATTCATTTCTTGCCATTGCTGTAAATACGGAATACATTACAGATTGTCAGAGTCCTGTATTTTCCCAACACACTTTGCATTCTTCCTATGCATATTATGCCTCACTTGGGCATGTGAATCCCAACTACACCCACCTTTACTACCACAAGTCACAACCCTCTTGAAGGGCTCTGCGCAAACCCTTCAGTCACATGGCCTTTACAGATTTCTAGCAAAAATTAATCTCTCCTTGGGTAAAAAGTCAAGAATTCATGTGGAAGAAGATATCTAGGACCAAAGAAAACAAAAAAGGGCCATAGCAACAGAAATTCATATTTATGTGTATCATTCATACTGATGTGTATCTAAAAACATGTACCTGAGTATTCACTGCAGCATTCTTCTAGCCCCAAACTAGAAACAAACCAACTGTCCATCAAACAGACTAAACAAACAAAACTCTGTGGTACAGCCAATGCACAATGAAAAAGAACTAATTACCACTACTTGTAAAGCCATGGATAAATTTCAAAAATGTTGAGCAAAGAAATCAAGTGCAAACAAACACATATTAATATTGTAAGAGTCTATTTAAACAAAGTAAGTAACAGGCAAGCCTAGGCTGTGAGGAGAGGGACAGGAGAGGGATAGTGACGAGGCTGCAGGCAGGGCCATACTTTCAGGTGACTATTTCTGTACCTGGGGGGTGGTCACACGGTGACAATGTACATCCTATTAATGTGTGCTTGTCTTCTGAACCTATGTGTCACCTCAATTACTCCCTCCCTGTTCTCCCACTTTACCACCACACAAGCTTTATCAATTTAAGAATGCATTATACATATATCATCCTTCCAGGACTGCTCACAAATACAACCCTGAACTGACCACACCATCTCGTCTGCTCCTTTGGACAATAAAGGCACTCAGTATCAGTATTTCAGTGACCTGCTCAGGACACAGGGTGGTAAAGGGACACAGGTCGGAGGGGTGTGAAACCGGGAGGAAGATCCAATCTGAAACACACAGGAAATGTAACATCTCTCTCTGACAATGAGGATCTCTAGAAGGGGTGATATTTTTTCAAGTGTTCACCACTGCTATTCACTCCACTTCTACAGGTGATACCCTGCCTAGCTTTCAGGCCACCTGTATGTGCATCCCTCTGTGTGCCCACACCAACTTCTATTACATAGGCGCTGATGTGCCTAGTTAATATTTTTCCCATATCGGGACCTCTGTCAAGGTAAGGACTCTGTCTCTTCCACACAATATACAAAATGAACTTTGCAGCATCTCTTCAGCAAGGGCATGAACAGTAGTACAATTAAAAACTTGTCTATGATGAAGATCTCGTTATTTTTCCCTCTAAAAGAATCTATTCCCAGACTTCCCTGATGGTCCGGTGGTTAAGATTCTGCCTGCCAATGCAGGGGACATGGGTTCGATTCCTGCTCCAGGAAGATCCCACATTGCTGTGGAGCAACTAAGCCCGTTTGCCAAAACTACTGAGCTGCAGCCTAGAGCCCATGATCTGCAACAAGAGAAGCCACTGCAGTGAGAAGCCTGTGCACTGCAAGGAAGAGGAGGCCCCGTTCGATACAACTAGAGAAAGACCCAACACAGCCATAAATAAACAAATAAATTTTTTAAAGAAAAAAAAGAATGTTGCAGTCTTCTCGGCTTTCTCAATAGTTGCCAGACCTCTGAGAAAACAATGCTTCTTCTCCCCAAGCACTAAAAATGCAGGATTCAGCCTCCGCACCAGAATATTATCAGCACACAGATGCTCATGAAGATACTGCAGCCTCAAACAAAGATACAGACTGAAGTAGTAGATACTTGCCTGATGTTTAATAGCATCATACAATAATTGCCTTCCAGAAGGGCTATCAAAATCCCCAACAATCCAAAAAGTTACTGGCCTAATAAAAGAATCATCTGTAGAAAAACAAACACAACATACTGAGTGGGAGGAGGGGAGAAAGCACATCCTATGTTTCAGTATTGCTATTAAGTCAAGTAATTTCCGCAAACCATGCAAAAAATAAAGATACAAAGCAAAAGCAGCGAAACTTTGATACTAGAATGAAAGCATGATAACCTTCCATGTGGCTTAATTAGAAACTAGAAGCATGCATTTATTAATTCTGTTTTGGTTTGGGCATCTGTTAGCATGTAAAATGAAAAAGAGTCTTTGAGAGTGTGGGTAACATACGATAGTCTCTAATCATATTCATTTGTAACTTTCTAAAATATAACTCTTTACAAACACACAGAACTTATCTGCATTGATAATTTATCTGTTACCCACAGGTTCCAGAAACATTCCAATAAAGTAGCGATAAATTCTGAATTATAACAGTGCCTGAACCACATAAGATAATTAATAAAAATAAATAAAAGGAATAGAACACTCTGAAGTTTAAAGTTACCATAGATTTCCTTGGAGGACATTCCTGGACAAAAGTAAAGGAAAAAGAGTAGAAAAAAAGAAAATGTCATTTCTCTAATTAATGCCAACTTAAGAGACAAATTTTAAATAATGCCCAACATCCTCTATGCTTTTTTTCTGGTTCTTAGTCCCATTTGTGTTACAAAACTATACAAGGACTCCTCGGAATCAATTTCTTAGAGGAACCAAATGGAGCAATGGACTGTATTTAAATATACATTTGAAAAGCCAGAATTTCTCTCTGGGAGAAAACTACAATGGTAATAAAAATAGCTACCTTAAATGACAGTTGGTGCTTTGAAAGGGTAATAAATGTAACCAGAGAGGAAAAACATTTGTCTTTCATTAAAAGGGTATCATTTTACATAATTTTGATCTGCATAAAGAACTCTGTATCAAAATCAGCTTAAAAAACGCTCACAAGGATTTCTTGAACCAAGTTTCCCTTGCGGCTCAGCTAGTAAAGAATCCACCTGCAATGTGGGAGACGATCCCTGGTTGGGAAGATCCCCTGGAAAAGGGAAAGGCCTCCCACTCCAGTACTCTGGCCTAGAGAATTCCATGGACTGTACAGTCCATGGGGTCACAAAGAGTCGGAAACAACTGAGCGACTTTCGCTTCACTTATCTTATAAATCCTAAAAATTTAATCCAATGTTGTCATTGAAGAGGTGAGTCAAACCAATCTGCAATCCATTAAACCATTTTTACATAATTCTTTTTCCATTCTGAACCATGAAAAAATTTTCCTTTTTGCCTTTTATGTCCTATTATGGTAGCTCAACCAGTAAAGAATCTGCCTGCAATGCAGGAGACCCTGGTTCAATTCCTAGGTCAGGAAGATCCCCTGGAGAAGGGTTAGGCTACCCACTCCAGTATTCTTGGGCTTCCCTGGTAGCTCAGACAGTAATGAATCCGCCTGCAATGCAAGAGACTTGGGTTGGGAAGATCCTCTGGAGGAGGGCATGGCAACCCACTGCAGTATTCTTGCCTGGAGAATCCCATGAACAGAGGAGCCTGATGGGCTACAGTCCACGCGGTCACAAAGAGTTGGACACGACTGAGCGACTAAGCACAGCACACACAGCACATAAAATTTATAGACGACATCTGAATTTTCAAATATATATAAAAATTAAATTTAAATAGGTAATTTCTAGACTCAAATAATTATACAAAAAAATAAAAGAAATTATGGTATCTCTTTCTCAACAGACACTAAATTTTTGTAGATACTAAGAAAAAAAAAGTTGAATCCAAGGTAAGCATAAAATGAATTACCTTTCTTAGTCAGATAATTCATACTGTTGGCTATAGCAGCAGTCTTGCCTTGGGAATCCAAGACGGTAAATCTAGCATAATCATCCACAAAAAAGTTATCTGAAAAAAAAATTAGATTTATAATTAATATGCCTAAATTCAATCTAATGTTAACATTCAACTGATAATCTGATTTGACCATATGTTTTAACAAAATGCATGAGCAAAATATATTGTTCCAAGTTCATTGAACAAGTTAACAACATGATCCCTACCTCATTAATCATATTTTAAGACACAAAGAGAAAATGCACCCATCTGACACATAACTCTCATGTATGTGTTAGTTTGATTATTTAAATTAATTTTATTCCTATTTTTTCACTTTATACCTAAAGGATGATCTTTTAAAGAGACTTTAACTTCATCTCTCCTTTCCATAGTCCATCCCTGCAGTAAATACTTCCCTATTCTATTTTGGGATAAGAGGAGATAAATGGGAGAGAAAATATAAGAAAATGCATATTTTAGTTATTTCATCTCTATCATAATAACATTTTTAACCTTAAAAGAAGTAAGAGGTCATTTTTAGATATATATTTTTCCTATTAGTGCCTATGTGCAATTGCTCTTATTAATCATTTCCCCTCAGATTACTCTTACCAAAATTCCAGCTTCATCAAGTCACTCTCTTGCTCTAAATACTTCATAATTTCTTCCTACCTACAAAGTGGTCTCCAGCCTGGTATCATAAACCCTCTATCTCCAGCAATCATCCCAGGTCTTTGCATTACTCACACGCCAGTATAAACACCCTGCTTGCTTGCCCACCCTCCCATCTATTGGTCCGTACACCACTCACCCATTTATCTTTTCATTCAAGAAAGCACACCGAGGGCCTACAATCTGCTCAGTCAATGTTCTAGTAATGGTAAGCGGTTTATGACAGACATAATCCATTCATACTGTTGGCTATATGCAGGGGAGGGGAGGAAGCACCATGGCCTTAAAACTTAGTTGCAGGACAGCAAAGGCCAAGAGCAGTGTAGATGATGGAGCTATAACCACTGGGTTAGGAGGATGCCAGTTACTTCTTCACTGACAGCTTCACAATGCTCACCAGGCGAATGCTACGTCCTTGCCACTGTGGACTAGCATCATGTCACAGTTGAGGATGTTAACACTCAGTGGAGAAAGATATCCCAAAACACAGAACTGTTTTTACAGTCCTTATTCATCAGTACTCCAAAGATAACTCTTTACAGCTTAATTTAAAATGATGGAAACAAGAAACAGGATGAAGATTCATAACACTGCCTGCCCTGCACTACTAATTCTTTTGGTAAAAAAGTATTTTCTTAACTACTTTTTTTTTTCAAATATAAATATACATATGAATTTTTCCTCTGCCTATATTTAACCATTTTCTTCTGCCTGAAAGAAAAGGAATTTAGTTTCAAGTAGAACAGAGATAGCCGCAATAAAGTACCAATCACAAATAGATCTATATATTTATCGTACTCAACTACCACAACGAATACACTTGGTTTTGACTTCACGGTTACACATATCCTTTCTTCCCCAGTGAGGTTTCCTGAGCAAATAATGATATCTCCATTTTATTTCCTGCAGTTTGTTAAAGTGGCCTCCATAGTCTCCAGCAAAGGCAAAAGAACAAGCTGCACCTGGGGTTAACTTCTAAACAAGGCACTGTTTTGTTTTTTTCGTTTTCTAAACTTACTTTTTTTTTTTTTCAAACTTATTTATTTTTAACTGAAGGAAAATTGCTTCACAATACTGAGCTGGCCTCTGCCATACATCATCACGAGTCAGCCATGGGTGTGCACGCATCCCCTCTGTCTCTAACCGCCCCCCTCTTCCCGCCCTTCTAGGTTGTTCCAGAGCCCCAGTCTGAGCCCCTGAGTCACAGGGCAAATCCCCACTGGTTGTCTATTTCACATGTGGTAGTGTGTGCGCCCATGTCTCTCTCCGGGCATCTCACCCTCTCCTTCCGCCCCCCCATCCATGTCCCACGTCTGCTCTCTGTGTCTGTGTCTCCACTGGTGCCCTCAGACAGGTTCATCAGCACCATCTTTCTAAATTCCAGATATATGTGTTAATATGTAATATTTGTTGTTTCTCTTTCTGACTTACTTCACTCTGTATAATAGGCTCTAGGTTCATTCACTTCATTGAACTGACTCAAATGTGTCCCTTTATACAGCTGAGTAATATTCCATTATATATATATGTACTACAGTTTCTTTATCCATTCTTCTGTGGATGGACATCTAGGTTGCTCCCATGTTGTAGCTGTTGTAAACAGTGCTGCAGTGAACACTGGGGTACATGTGCCTTTTTCAATTTTGTTTTTCTCAGGGTATATTCCAAGTAGTGGAATGGTTGGGTCATATGGTAGTTCTACTCCCAGTTTTTTGAGGAATCTCCATACGGTCTTCCACAGTGGCTGTATCAATTTACATTCCAACCAACAGTGTGAAAGGGATGCCTTTTCTCCACACCCTTTCCAGCATTTATTGTTTGTGGATTTTTGATGATGACCACTCTGACTGGTATGATGTAATATCTCATTGTAGTTTTGATTTGCATTTCTCTAATAATGGGTGATGTTAAACATCTTTTCATGTGTTTATTAGCCATTTGTATGTCTTCTTTGAAGAAATATCTGTTTATGTATTTTGCCCGCTTTTTGACTAGGTTGGTTCATTTTTCTGGTATTCAGTTTCATGAGCTACAAAAAGGTATTCTTGTGGAAACAACCTAAACATTAATCAACTAAGGAACAGATAAGCAAAGTATGGCCTGTCTATACAATGCAAAAGGAATCAGTCATAAAAAGGAAGTTCTGAGACAGGCTACAACATGGATGAACCTTAAAAACCTTTATGCTCAGTGAAAGAAGCCAGTCACAAAAAAACTTCCAATTATATAAAATATCCAGAACAGAAAAATCCACAGAAAGAGAAACTAAATTAGGTAGTTGCTGAAGGACAGGAGAAGTGGGAAATGGAGAGGGACTACTAATGGGGTACTTCATTTCCTTTGGAGGAGTCTAAAATTAGACAGTGTGATGATCACACAACTTTGAGAATATACTAAAAACAGTACACATTATAACTGTACACTTTGAAAGTTGACTTTTATGGCAAGTACAATATTTCTCAATGAAGCTTTATTTGTTAAAAAGGCATTCTTAAGTCCACAGAGTAAAGCTCTCTGAGATATTTGTCAACATTATTGCTGAAACTGACACCAGAACTAGGAAGAAAACAGCTGCTTAAGAGCTTTAGGACTGTAAGAAAGCCAATAATCCAGGACCATTCCTACCATCTACTGCCTATGTTGAGCTGGCATTTAAAAGACATTGAGTAACTTTCAGAGTTTACAAAGATTTATCCAGGAAGAATTTCTCTCCTCTGGAGGAAACTCTTGTAAATTTAGAGGCTCATATAATGAAATCAAGGTACAAAGAGTTTAAACAAAATCGTGTCACAATCTTGGATTATCTTCTGAACATTACAATCCAATAAATACAGGATTTTGAAAGACAAATCAAAAAAGCCTAGAGTATTCCTGAAATGTTACTTACTGGTTGCTGTTAGGTCCAGGTATTCTCGCTCAGCTGTCAAAATCCTAGAGTTGATTCGTGGAACAACATTTGGCTGATTCATGATATACTCTACCACATCTTGATCATGGGACACTTCACCCTACAGGAAAAAAAGAGACAGGATGCAGGCAAGATGCACATTAAACAAATATGAGTAGTGCTCAGCCACTCGGTCATGTCAGACTCTTTGTGGTCCCATGGACTGCAGCCCACCAGGCTCCTCTGTCCAAGGAATTTTCCAGGCAAGAATACTGGAGTGGGTTGCCATTTCCTTCTCCAGAGGATCTTCCCCACCTAGTGATCAAACCTGTGTCTCCTGCATCTCCTGCATTGCAGGCGGATTCTTTACCCACTGAGCCACTGATCAATAGAGATTTATTAGGAGCTAAAAAATCATTTTTATATTATCTTCTGACAAACTAGTAACAGCTAAAAATAGAAGTTACCCCATTATAGGTTCTTGTTGTTGCCAAGCAAGGCTCTTTATGTACAATATTTCTAATCTGTTCGACAACGTGAGCAAGATGTGGTACAGAAAGGTTAAATAACTTACTCAAAGCCACAAAGCTAATGAGAAGTGCATATGAAATGCAAACCCATGTTTATTCGATCTTGCCACAGAAACAAGCAAGCTTGAGAAACTGGAGTTAACACAAGCAAAAACCCACCTTGAGATCTACTCACAGTAAGCTTCTCTCTAAAGAACAAAGCCAAATGACTTCACTAAAGCAGTTAATATTCTCTGAAAAAAAAAATTACCCCAAGCCTTTTTCAATCTCAGGCATCCAAATAATCCTGTATTTCTAGGGTCACAATTACATTGGGGAAAAAGAAATCATTTATCATTAACTCTTCCCTTTCATGCTTCTCATATTATAGAAATACTTGTACTTCATGAAGGTGATCTAGTATATGTGGCTGTGGAAACTTATAAACTTTCACACTGAAAATATTTCACACAAAACCGTACTTCAAAATGATTTTCAGGTGAAACAGATGTGAATGAAATATACACAGTCAAGTCTTTAAAAAATCCATTCAGGCATCTTCTGTGGCTACTTATCTCAAGAGCAATAACTCACATACAAAATCTCAAACTATAAGCCAATAATGAGCATACAAACCAACTACCGGAGAAGGCAATGGCACCCCACTCCAGTGCTCTCGCCTGGAAAATCCCATGGATGGAGGAGCCTGGTGGGCTGCAGTCCATGGGGTCGCTAAGAGTCGGACATGACTGAGCGACTTCACTTTCACTTTTCACTTTCATGCATTGAAGAAGGAAATGGCAACCCACTCCAGCGTTCTTGCCTGGAGAATCCCAGGGATGGGGGAGCCTGGTTGGCTTCCGTCTATGGGGTCACACAGAGTCGGACATGACTGAAGTGACTTAGCAGCAGCAGCAGCAAACTAACTACACAATTCAAAAGACTTACAAAGGTACTCAATGACTCAGTATAGACGCAAGCCCATGTATAGAACTTTGGTCTCTATGATAAAAGCCTAACTGAAGAAGGGCAATTTGGCAACATCTATCAAAATTATACATACCTTTAAATGGAGTTCACCTACAAACACACACACACAGTGATTGTTTGCAGAAAGAAAAATGAACACTGAGGAACAGGAATGTTTAAGTGACAATTTTGCTTCATTTATATCTTTATACACACTTTGAATCTCACACATCTGCATATCCCAGAATGCAAAGATTCTTCAATATATGCAAATCAAGCAATGTGATATATCATATTAACAGAGTAAAAATCTTATGATCATCTCAAAGGTGTAGAAAAAGCTTTTGACAAAGTTCAACATCCATTTATAAAAAAAAAAAAAAAAACTCTCCAGAAAATGAGCACAGAGAGAACCTACCTCAACATAATGAAGACCAGATATGACAAACCCACAGCAAACACCATTCTCAATGGTGAAAAGCTGAAAGCGTTTCCCCTAAGATCAGGAACAAGACAACAATGGCCACTCTCACCACTCTTACTCAACATAGTTTTGGAAGTCCTCGTCATGGCAGCCAGAGAAGAAAAATAAAAGGACGACAAATTGGAAAATAAGTAAAACTGTCACTGTTTGCAGTACTATACACAGGAAATCCTTTAAGATTCCACCAGAAAACCATTGGAACTAATCGGTGAATATGGTGAGGCTGCTGTTGTTGTTCAGTCACTGAGTGATATCTGACTCTGGACTGCAGCTCCATGGACTGCAGCACACCAGGCTTCCCTGTCCTTCACTATCTCCCAGAGTTTGCTCAAACTCATGTCCATTGAGTCAGTGATGCTATCCAACCATCTCATCCTCTGTCGCCCCTTTCTCCTTTTGCCTTCGATCTTTCCCACCATGAGGGTATTTTCCAATGAGACAGCTCTTCGCATCAAGAGGCCAAAGTACTGGAGCTTTAGCTTTAGCATCAGTCCTTCCAATAAATATTCAGGACTGGTTTTCTTGAGGATTGACTGGTTTGATCTCCTTGTGTCCAAGGGACTCTCAGGAAGTCATCCCCAGCACCACAGTTCAAAAGCATCAATTCTTCAGCACTCAGCCTTCTTTATGGTCCAATTCTCACACCCATACATGCTACTACACATAGCTTTGACTAGATGGATCTTGTGTCAGCAAAGTGATGCCTCTGCTTTCTAATATGCTGTCTAGGTTTGTCATAGTTTTTCTTCCTAGAAGCAGGTATCTTTTAATTTCATGGCTTCAGTCACCATCTGCAGTGATTTTGCAGCCCAAGAAAATAAAGTCTGTCACTATTTCCATTATTTCCCTATTTGCCATGAAGCGATGGGACTGAATGCCATGATCTTCATTTTTAGAATGCTGAGTTTTAAGCCAGCTTTTTCACTCTCCTCTTTCACCCTCATCAAGAGGCTCTTAAGTTCCTCTTCACTTTCTGTCATTAGTGTGGCATAGCTAAGGTTGTTGATACTTCGCCTGGCAAGCTTGATTCCAGCTTGTGATTCATCCAGCCCAGTATTTCACATGATGTACTCTGTATATAAGTTAAATAAGCAGAGTGACAATATACAGCCTTGATGTACTCCTCTTCCAATCTGGAATCAGTCTGTTCCATATCCAGTTCTAACTGCTGCTTCTTGACCTGCATACGGGTTTCTTAGGAGGGAGGTAAGGTGGTCTGGCATTCTCATCTCTTTGAGAATTTTCCAGTTTGTTGTGATCCACACAATCAAAGGCTTTAGCATAGTCAATGAAACAGAAGTAAAGTTGCAAGGTACAAAATTAGTGCACAGAAATTATGTGCATAGAAAATGCAATGCACAGAAATTAGATTCCAAACAACAAAAGAATAGAGATTAAGGGAACAATCCCATTTACCATCGCAATAAAAAGAATAAAATACTAAGAAATGAATCTACCTAAAGAAGCAAAAGACCTGAACTCAGAGAACTATAAAACACTGATGAAATAAATCAAAAGAGGACACAAACAGAAGGAAAAATATATGATGTTCTTGGATTGGAAGACTCAATGTAGTGCAAATGAATATACTACCCAAAGCAATCTACAGATTCAATGCAATTCCTATCAAATTACCAATGGTATTCATCACAGAGTTACAACAAAGAACTCTACAAATTGCATGGAAACACAAAAGATTCTGGACAGCCAAAGTAATCTTGAGAAAGAAAAATGGAGAAGGAAGAATCAGATTCCTTGACTTCAAATGATACTACAAAGTTACAGTAATCAAAACAATATGGTACTGGCACAAAAACAGAACTATAGACCAATGGTACAGAATAGAAAGTGCAAAGATAAACCCACAAGCCTATGTTACCTAGTCTGTGACAAAAGAGGCAGGAACAGTGCAGAAAAGACAGCCTCTTCGATCAGTGGTGCTGGGAAATCTGGACAGCAATATGTAAAAGAATGAAATTAGAATGCTACCTAACACCATACACAAAAATAAACTCAAAATGGATTAAAGACCTAAATGTATAGACCAGACACTATAAAACTCTTAAGGGAAAACACATGAAAAAGCCTCTTTGACATAAATGACAGCAAGATCTTTTTTGACCCTAAAATAATGAAAATAAAAACAAAAAGCAACTGGGGACCTAATTAAACCTAAAAGCTTTCAATCAGCAGCTACATAAGGAAGCCCCAGTAAAAAATCTGGACGCCAAAACTTGACTGAACTTCCCTGGATGGCAATACCCAACATGTTCAGGTCATTCAGTTGCTCAGTCGTGTCCTATTCTTTGCAATCTTTTGGACTGGAGCACACCAGGCTTACCTGTCCATCACCAACTCCCGGAGTTTACCCAAACTCATGTTCATTGAGTTGGTGATGCCGTCCAATCATCTCATCCTGTCATCCCCTTCCCCTCCTGCCTTCAGTCTTTCCCAGTATCAGGGTCTTTTCCAAGGAGTCAGTTCTTCGCATCAGGTAGTCAAAGTATTGGAGCTTCAGCTTCAGTATCAGTCCCTCTGATTTCCTTTAGGGTTGACTGGTTGGATCTCCTTGCAGTCCAAGGGACTCTTAAGAGTCTTCTCCAATACCACAGTTCAAAAGCATCAATTCTTCAGCACTCAGCTTTCTTTATAGTCCAAATCTCACATCCATACATGACTACTGGAAAAACCATAACTTTGACTAGATGGACCTTTGTCGGCAAAGTAATCTCTCTGCTTTTTAATATGCTGTCTAGGTTGGTCATAAGGAGCAAGCATCTTTTAATTTTATGGCGGCAGTTACCATCTGTAGTGATTTTGGAGCCCAAAAAATAGTCTGCCACTGTTTCCTTGTTTCCCCATCTCTTGTGATGAAGTGATGGGACTGGACGCCATGACCTTCATTTTTTGAATTTTCAGTTTTAAGCCAGCTTTTTAACACTCCTCTTTCACTTTCATCAAGAGGCACTTTAGTTCTTCTTCACTTTCTGCCATAAGGGTGGTGTCATCTGTGTTTCTGAGATTATTGATATTTCTCCCAGCAATCTTGATTCCAGCTTGTGCTTCTTCCAGCCCAGCATTTCACATGATGTATTCTGCATATAAGTTAAATAAGCAGGGTGACAATATACAGTCTTGATGTACTCCTTTCCCATTCTGGAACCAGTCTGTTTTTCCATGTCCGGTTCTAACTGTTGCTTCTTGACCTGCATACAGACTTCTCAGGAGGCAGGTCAGGTGATCTAGTATTCCCATCTCTTTAAGAATTTTCCATAGTTTGTTGTGATCTACACAATCAAAGGCTTTGGCATAGTCAATAAAGCAGAAATAGATGTTTTTCTGGAACTCCCTTGCTTTTTCGATGATCCAATGGATGTTGGCAATTTGATCTCTGGTTCCTCTGCCTTTTCTAAATCCCAGCTTGAACATCTGGAAGTTCATGTACTGCTGAAGCCTGGCTTGGAGAATGTTAAGCATTACTTTGTTAGCATGTGAAATGAGTGCAATTGTGCAGTAGTTTGAGCATTCTTTGGCACTGCCTTTCTTTGAGATTGGAATGAAAACTGACCTTTTCCAGTCCTGTGGCCACTGCTGAGTTTTCCAAATTTGCTGGCATATTGAGTGTAGCACTTTCACAGCATCATCTTATAGGATATGAAAGAGTTCAACTGGAATTCCATCACCTCCACTAGCTTTGTTCGTAGTGATGCTTCCTAAGGCCCACTTGACTTCACATTCCAGGATGTCTGACTCTAGGTGAATGATCACACCATCGTGATTATCTGGGTTATGAAGATCATTTTTATACAGTTCTTCTGTGTATTCTTGCCACCTCTTCTTAATCTCTTCTGCTTTTGTTAGGTCCATACCATTTCTGTCCTTTATTGTGCCCATCTTTGCATGTCTAATTTTCTTGAAGAGATCTCTAGTCTTTCCCTTTCTATTGTTTTCCTCTATTTCTTTGCATTAATTACTAAGGAAGGCTTTCTTATCTCTCCTTGCTATTCTTTGGAACTCTGTATTCAAATGGGTATATCTTTCCTTTTCTCCTTTGCCTTTAGCTTCTCTTCTTTTCTCAGCTATTTGTGAGGCCTCCTCAGATAACTATTTTGCCTTTTGCATTTGTTTTTTTTTTTTTTTTTACAGCTCACTGCTAAAGCACCATTGACAGGAGAAATGTTGGATCCCAGCAAAAACAGATAGCCCGTGTCCAGGGGCAAATGAGAAGCCCCAGCAAGGCAGCAGGACAGGTGAAATCATGTTTAGAATCAAACCCCATACCCACCAGAGATGCTTGGAGGGCTCAAACAAAACTTTGTGCATACCAGGACCCAGAGACCCCACAGAGACTGAGCCAGACCTGTGTTTGAGAGTCTCCTGTGAAGGTGCAGGTCAGCAGGGGCCTGTCACAGAGGCAGGGGCTCTGCATGTGGCAGATCTGGGTCCCACAGTCTGTGGCATAAGCCCTCTTGGAGGAGGTCCCCATTAACCCCACCATAGAGCCACCAAGCAGATGACCCACACACTGCAGACCAATCGTATCCCACATCAAAGAGCTGGAAGGATAATATAAGCTGGCATCACAGGGAAAAGACATAGAATGTTTACATTTGGAAACTTCCAAAGCTTTGCTGTGTGCACCTCAGCCTTTGGCTGGTTCTGATACATATTCTATTACTTTAATAATGCTAACTGTAAAAACTGCACTATCCTGAGTTCTGTAAGCCATTCTAGCAAATTATCATAACTGAGGGGATACCTGCATTTGTAGCTATTTGATCATAAGCAGGGGTGGCCTGAGGATCTCTGAACTTGTGTCTAGTGTCTAAAATAAAGACAATCTTGTGAAGAACTATGTCCTTAATTTGTTAGGACTATGTCCTAACTCTGGGCTGTGTTGTGTCAGAAGTCATCACAAACCAAAAGACTAATAGAAGAAATAAAGGGTAAAAAGTTCCCAGATTTGATGGAAAATGTTAACTTATATATCTAAGAAATGCAGTGAGGGTATATCCACAAAATGGTTTTTCAATCTCAGCACTATTGACATTTTGGACTAGATAACTCTTTGGAAAGGGAGGTGATATCCTGCTGTTTTGGAAGGGAAGGGACGTCCTGAGAATTGCACGAGGTTTAGCAGCATGCCTGATCCATTCCCACTAGAAGCCAGTAGCACCTCTTTCCTCCCCAAACTATGACAACAAAAAATATCTTCATATATTGCCAAATGTGCTGCCAAGTGGGGCAAAATTGCTTACTGAGACCAAGTGGGGCAAAGTTGCTTACTAATGAAACACTACATGGCTATCTTAAAAAAACTGAGAATACTCTATACACCAAATTAGAAAGACTTATGTATTTTGTTAAGTGAAAAAAAACCAAGGTATAGTATAGTTATGTATTAATAATTTGTTACCACTTTGAATAAAGGTTAGGAAGGAGTAAATTTTCATTGTTAGTATATAGATAGAAAAATGTTTTGGAACAACTCAGAAGAAACTTAAAACAGCAATTACCTATTATTGGAAGGTGGGTAGATGGATGACTAGATACAGAGGGAAATTTTTTTTTTACTTTTATGACAATAACCAGGGGAATTTGTAAATAATTAAATACACAGTTCAAAACTGACAAATCATTTGAGTCTTTCCATTTGATCAGTCTTAATAATCATCATTTATAAGAATGCCAGACCTTGATTTCCCTCTCAAGCTACTGAGAATCCCTAAGTATACTGAGATTTTTTTTCTGTCTATACATTGCTTTTGGGGTCCTGAAATATCTGTACAGTAAGTCATATTTTGATGTCTTGAAAAGCAGAAAACTAAGAGAGTAGAAATACTATAATTTGTTGCAAAAAAAAAAAAACAAAATGTAACATATTATAGGTAGGAAAAACTCAAGAGTTCCACTCTAGGCATGCTGTTGTCATTTGAAAGATGACAATGCTTTCTATACAGAAAATGTTAAGAAATCTACATGAACCCACACAAAAGACTAAAGAGCTAATAAACAAGTTCAAGTTCACAAATAAACTACCCCAAAATTAAAGAAACAATGCATTTACAACAGCATCAAAAAGAGTAAAATATAAAATACTAAGGAATAAGTTTAACAAAAGTCTAAGACTTCTTCACTGAAAACTATGAAACATCATTAAAAGACAGTAAATGGAAATGCGTCCTACGTTCACGGGTTGGAAGATTCACTACAGTTAAGACGTCAATAGTCCCTAAATTGATCTACAGATTCAACACAATTACTATTAAAATCCCAATGGCCTCTCTTTGGTAGAAACTGACAAGCTTATTTTAAGATTCACAGGGAATTGAAAGGGACACAGAAGAGCCAAACCTTTTTCTTTTTTTTTTAAGGAATACTAACAGTCCAATCCAAAGTTTTATTTACATAAAGATCATTTCCCCGACAGATTAAGGGCACAGTCAGGCTAAATAGCCTTGTTCCCATTAGTAGCCACATCACAGTATACAACAACAGTCATATTTATGGTGACCTTGACATTTTCTCTCAGTATATGAGCCAAGTCCTTTATATTTGGGAACTAAACAGCCCAGACTGGGACTTTTTCTAGAAACATTAGAACTCTACTCCAAAGGAGAAATGATGCCTCCATCTCCAGAAACTTAAAATTGTCAGTACATTTCAAATATTAATACTCCAGGTACAAACTTTCAGGAGGAAGCGACCACCCCCAGCCATCATCTTCCTCCCAGATATATGAGTATATATACACATGTGCATGCATCTATTTTGTGTATGCATTAAAGACTGGTAACATGGTGGCTAAATCAGAGATTTGGGGCTATGTTAATTTTCTTTCAGCTGCTTTTTCGAGTTTCTTTGTGTTTGGAATTTTAAGATTCATCTGAACATGGAACAAGCACAAAGCATACATGTAAAGCTGAGTTTCAGGGGCTTTTTGTTGGCTTTAAGTCTCTAATATTTTATTTCCTCTTTCTTTGATCTTTCTCCTAAAAAACAAAGACCTACATGACTGATTAACTAAGGTTTTAGTTAATCAAATTTCACTAGGGATTTTACAAATTTTATAGACAACTGTCTTGTAAGCTGGCCTGATGCAAAATGGCAGATGGGGCATGTCTGACCATAGAGAGGAGCCCAGTGAAAAGAGCAGACTGAAAACCAAAGGTGTTCATGTAAATCAATGTGATTTGGAAAAGCTCCTTTCTAAAAATATTCATTTTAGCAAATAGTGAGTTGAAATTTGTAATGTTTACTCAAAACCACACAATGAGCTTTAAAACCACAAGTGTAGTGAAGCCGCTCAGTCGTGTCCGACTCTGCAACCCCATGGACTGCAGCCTGCCAGGCTCCTCTGTCCATGGGATTTTCCAGGCAAGAGTACTGAAGTGGGGTGCCATTTCCTCCTCCAGGCGATAGACACAGGGATTGAATCCAGGTCTCCTGCATTGTACCTAGACGCTTTTACCGTCTGAGCCACCAGGGAAGTGGGCACATAATTATCTTGTCTGAAGCTCACTTAGAACTCAAATCTGATTTTTTTTAATATAATTTCAATCTTAAAACTGTAAAGCAACTGTTTTTCTCTGTGCTTGAGCAGTTTTCCTGTCAGGTGGTAAACAGGCTAAGGCTTTTTTAAAAACTTCTTTACTTCAAATTAGCACTATAGTACATATTCATTGATGAAAATATGATAAATACAGAAGAGTTCAAAGAAAAACAATCATCCATGATCTTGCCATGCTGTCCATGAAAAAGCTGCTCATCTGAGTTATTTCTTTCCAGCCTGGGCTTCCCTGGTGGCTCAGATGGTAAAGAATCTGCCTGCAATGCGGGAGACCTGGGTTCAGTCCCTGGGTTGGGAAGATCCCCTGGAGGAGAGCACTACAACCCACTCCAGTATTCTTGCCTGAAGAATCCCCATGGACAGAGGAGCCTGGCAGGCTACAGTCCACAGGGTCGCAAAGAGTTGGACATGACTGAGTGACTAAGCACATGTCCAGCCTAACACACACACACACACACACACACACACACACACTGAGTGACTAAGCACATGTCCAGCCTAACACACACACACACACACACACACACACACACATACTTACGTCACCTACTCAGACACATTCACATATACACAGTAATAAGATCAGCCTAGCCACACTACCTTATATAATCCATTTGCTGGTCCATGGCAACATGTTGTAGACATGTCTTTAGATGGTCTTAGTTAATGTCTTTCTAATGGCTGCATTGTGTTCCACCATATTGTTGGATATTTAAATTATTTCTCATTCTTTGCTATCATAGTGACTGCTTCAGTATACATTTATATATTTCACATTCATATGTTTATACATTTAATATTCACAAAAGAGCCAAACATTCTTATAAACAGAAAAACACTAAGTTGGAAAACTCAAACTTGATTATGACAATAATCAAGACTGTGAGGTACTTACACAGGAAAAGTAGGCTAACCGAAATAACAGACGGTCTAAAAATAGACCTATACATTAGTGGGCAATTTATTTTTGACAAGGGTACCATGACAATTTAACAGTGAAAGGCTATTCTTTTCAAAAATGGTACTGGGGCAGGTAACTGAATAGTTAAAAGATATCCAGCTGCATGTCTCAAATTGGACATGGAAAAAGAGATCGACTCCTACCTCACTCCACATACAAAAATTAACTGAGGATGGATCAAAGAACTAAACATTAAGAGAAATAACTATAAAATACTCAGAAGAAAACAGAAATCTTCATAACCTAGGATTAAGTAAAGGTTTCTTACATATGATGCAAATAGTACAAGCAACAACAAAAAAAGTAAACCCACACTACCAAGATAGTAAAAAGACACACCAGAAAATGAGAGAAAATATTTGACAATCATATACATATAATAATAAGTAATTCATATCCAGAATACATAAATAACTCTTATAACTCAACATTAATAAAACAAATAACCCAATTAAAAACAGGCAAATAATCTGAATAGACATTTCTCCAAAGAGGAAATAAATGGTGAATAAGCACAGGAAACAACACTCAACCTCATTCATGTTTGAATAATGCAGATCAAAACCACCATGAGATATCACTTCACACCCACCAGCCTATAACCAAAGAGACAGATAATACCAATTATATAAAATGGAAGCTGTATACATGTTTAAGTGTGCAGCTGCTTTGGAAAACAGTCTGGCAGCTCTCTTAAAAACAGAATTACTGTTAAAAATAGAACTAAATGGGCACACAATTCCACTCCTAGGTATATACCCAAGACAACTGAGAACATGTCTACAGTAAAACTTTTACATGATCGCTTATAGCAAGCAGCAGCATTATTCACAGTAGCCTCAAAGTGGCAATAACCCAAATATGCATCAACTGATGAATGCACAAAACGTGGTCTGTCCGTTGGAGGAACTATTATTTGGTGATAAAAGGAATGAAGTACTGACATATGCTCCAACAAGGATAAATCTTGAAAACATTATGCTAAGTAAAAGAAATCAATCACAAAAGACCAGATATTACATGAATCCCTTTATATAAACTATCCAAACAGGCAAATCCACACAGACTGAAAACAGATTGATGGTTGCCAGGGGGAAGGGTAGGGGATAATGGGAAGCAATTGCTACTGGGTGTCAGGTTTATTCTAGGGGTAATAATGCCCTGAAATTAGACAAAGGTGACAGCCGCATAACTCTGTGTATATACTAAAACCTACCGCATGTCCACCTGAAAAGGTTGACTTTTATGGCACGTAAGTTAGATGTCAACAATAACTACCCATACACACACATATGGCATATTTGAATTTCTCTATGTCAAAATTCCTTAGAAGTAGAATAAATGTTTCTAAGAATGGCTAAGTTCTTAGGAATTTTTAGTATAAAATTTAATCTTAAAGCCAATAAAATTAGTTATTTCAAAAACAATGTACAGAAGTCTCATGAATATTTCCACTCCCAGAATTTGCTGGGAGTCTACAAATCAGTTGAGAGTGGTACAGAAAACAGTGATACTTCAAGAACTTTAATGCCTAATACAGAGACTACAAAAATGTAAGCAAACCATTCTCTTTCAAAATCTACCTTAAACACTACTTACCAAGTACACTGCTCTTTGAAAGAAAGTTGTAGTCTCTAGGATTTTGTGCATTGTAATGGTTTCCAATTCATCAGGGTCTAGCTGCTCCTTTTCCAAGGGCACTCCATTGAATAGGACAACTGGCAGTGGACCAACTCCAGTCTGCTCATAGTAACTTCTTGCTTCCTGAAACACATGGGACCACAAACAGGATATTTTTGTCATTCCTGAGAAAAATGGAACAAAGCATATTTTTCACACATACATGTATCGAACAAGAAAAAAAAAAGCAACAGAAATATAGAATCCAAGAGATAACTGTAGAAAAATTATTTTCAAAATATATAAAAAACTAACAACATTATAAATCACTTATACGCCAATAAAAATTAATTTAAATATATATATAAAGAACATCATAGTTAATATCCTACTAGGTAAATTTGAGTTTAAATTACTGAGGTTTAATAAAACCACAAAACCTTATAAATCAAGAAGTAGTTGAAGGTGGGGATAAGGGTAATTTTAAGCAGCCCAGGCTAACAGATCTGAATTATATATATTACAGCCCAAACTACACAACAGACCTTTCTGCAATGATGGAGATATTCTATCTTCACTGTTCAATGCAGTAGCCACTAGCCACATGTAGCTATTGAGCATAGGAAACTAATTAACTTCCATTTTAAAAGCCCATGTGACCAGAGACTACCATAATAGGTGGCACTACTATAGACTGTCATAAATTATTAGTGCTCCTGGGCACATAACCTGAGATAAAATATTTACATCCAAATCTAAATTTAAAAGGGTCCATATCACTAAAAAAGAAATTACACCTACAGAAACCAAAACAAGGCTGGTGAAAAGACAGTGCTCAAAAAATCACTCTATAATGTACTAAGCTCAATCTTTCTTTTCTTCTCAAAGACAGAAGAACTTCCTTGGCAGGGAAATACCAGGTGAAAAAACACATCTGAGACTTTTCCAAAAATCTATATAGGTACATTCCTCCAGATACCAACCACAGACTCAAGACTAAATTTTTAGAGTAAAAACTATGTTATTATCCAAGACACAAAAAGTTTATAAGACATCCTTGTTAAACACCTTATAACTGATATTTTCTGAAAATAGCAGAAATTTAAAGTATATAACCTTTTTTAGATAGCACGAATAGAAAAATGTGGTAAACTAATACTAGTCATAAGCTTAGTTTCGGATCTAGCCACAGTGGTAAATGATACTACAGACTTCAATGATGGACTATAACAGGGCACAGTGAGAAAGACTGTGAGCTCACCATTTCTCTATACCATTCTAGGTTGATCTCTGCCACTTCTCTATGCCATTGTTAAAACTTTTCAAATGTACACCCCCAAAACTTACATTAATTCTGTTCTTTGAAATCTCACCTATTTCAAAGAAGTTCCTAGACACCCAATTTTAATATACTTTGAGCTCTGAAAATTTACTGATGGATTCCCCAAGAAAACAAAACAAAACCAACACTATAACTCTCAGTAACAATAGGAAGTAAGTAACATTGGCTTTCTCTGAAAGTGGTAATTGAGTAAAAGTCAAGAGTGGGAGGGAGATGTTTTGACTTTCCATTTTCACAACCTGCAAAAAGATTATCAGACTAAACAACAGAATGCAGGCCAATAAGCCAAGTCACACTTAAAACTTTTATGTGAGAATTTCTAGAAACCGATCACTAAAAATGCTAATTATACACAATTTTGAAACACTGATTACAAAGTCACAAATGAGTCATTCATAAAAAGATAACTGAGATTAATAAAGACTCAGAGATAATATGCCAGTGGTAAAATGTTGGCATGAATAATTTAGAACTTTTCTTACTTTGGCTTTAAAAGATACAAATATGCACCTATCAGACTATATGCTCTTCAGTTCAAAAGATCTACTTTAATTGTACTCCTTAGTTTTAGAAACAATTACTTCTTTCAGATATCAAACACAGAAGATAACAATGCTTCAGATTTATAACAAAAGACTCAGATATCTATAAGTATAATCACATTTGCCAATTGTACTCATTTCTCCTTTAAAAAACATGCACTTATTCCTTCTTTTCAAAAAAATCTATTTTCCTTGGGCTTTTTCATATGAAGGGTACATGTCCTACAAAAATCTTAAAAAATTAAAAAATCTTATTGATCATTAGATTTTTAGGACTTCTGGGAATCTCACAATAATCTTCTCTTGAAAGTATGCGATTACTTAGGAAATTATGACCTGTTTATATGAGAAGGCCCACTAACCAGTACAGATGAGGCAAATGGCCAAATGGGAGAAACAACTGAGGAGCTGGGTCTGTGATACTCTCACTTGATTCTTCAGCAAAATCAAGATTTCAGTGCATAAAAGACAACATGTGAAAATACCACTTTCTGTGAACCTTATTTAGGGAAAGTTAGATACAGACTGGGCTTCCCTGGTGGCTCAGACAGTAAAGAATCTGCTGTAATGCAGGAAACCTAGGTTTGATCCCTGGGTCAGGAAGAATCCCTGGAGAAGGGAATGGCTATCCACTCCAGTATTCTTGTCTGGAGAATCCTATGGACAGAGGAGCCTGGCAGGCTATAGTCCAAAAAAAGCTGGACACAACTGAAGCAACTTAGCACCCACACATACAGATACAGATTATACAACTTATTTAGATGAAACTGTTTTATAAATGTAAAGAGCTAAATGTTAAATTCTTAACAATATCTATCTCTTTCACTGATCAATTTCTATATCAACAGACGTAAAAGAATGATCACCTCAAATTTATTGCAATGGAGACTGCTTCTTGAAACATTTTTCACACATATACACAAACCCAATATTGGTTGTGAGAGAGTTTCTTCATTTTTCAATCAAATGTATAATCTGCTAAATGAAATCAGAACTTTAGATTTAATATATTTTTCTTCAGAAGTAGGTATTTCTTTAACAGTGCTTGCTAATTATGCACTATATGAAAGAAACATGACAGCAAAACAGTATGCTATTTTCTTATCACTTTTGTATCTATGTATTTATATAAGCTATCACTGAAAGCCTGTATTTCAAGAGTGAATTATTCATTTGGATATAAATGAAAATTCAAGAAGATGTAATAACTGATTCTCTGTTGCACAAGATAAATTGATCATAAGAGGTAAATTTTAGAATATTATCATTTCTTTTAACATAACAATTATGTTTCCAGCGTTGTTTTAGCAGTCTATTAACATAAGCCTTTTCAAGTTTAAAAAGGCAAGTTGGGAGGCTTTACCACACAGGACAAGTATTAAGGTATTAAGGTAATCCATGCCCTAGAAGCTTAATACTCCTCACATTATTATGCTTTAAAACCATTACTATTATAGAATATGTCCTTCATCTCTAATACATCCAACTCTGCATATGTATCATTAAAGAATATGTTATTGGGAGAATGGCATTGAAATACGTATAATATCATATATGAAACGAGTCGCCAGTCCAGGTTCGATGCACGATACTGGATGCTTGGGGCTGGTGCACTGGGACGACCCAGAGGGATGGTATGGGGAGGGAGGAGGGAGGAGGGTTCAGGATGGGGAACACATGTATACCTGTGGTGGATTCATTTCGATATTTGGCAAAACCAATACAATATTGTAAAGTTTAAAAATAAAATAAAATTTAAAAAATAAATACATATATATATTATAACTATTAAAACACACCCTTTCCTCCAATTTGTCCACTGTATTCAATGTTTTCAAGCAATTCCTTTTGATATAGCAATCACCCACAATTAAAAAGGCAACACATACTTTTTCTTCAACAGAATGATAGAAAATCAAAGTTAAACATTTTCCAAATGTGAAATATGAGAAAATTCCATTAATTTCCTCAAATATTCTCAAGTGGCCCTTCTTTCCTTTTATTTCACTTTTCCTTTTTCTACAGAGTACTACTCATGTTGGTTGTGAAAAAAATCACCAGCACGTGCCCATATCAATATTATTTTATTAAAAAAATAAAAGGAAAGTGACTGAACAAAAGGTTGCAATACAATAACGGAAACATGTTCACTCTAAACTGAGTAGACCTCATGACCAGCTTCAACTTCAAACCCAACTGGATATTTCTGAAAACAAGGAGATTTAACACTGAGGCAGGAGTGATTTGGGGGCTTCCCAGGTGGCTCAGCTGTAAAGAATCCACCTGCCAATACAGGAGATGCGGGAGATGTGGGCTCAATCCCTAGGTCAGGAAGATCCCCTGGAGGAGGAAATGAAAACCCACTCCAGTATTCTTGCCAGGATAACTCCATGGACAGAGGAGCCTGGCGGGCTACAGTCCATGGGGTGGCAAAGAGTTGGATGTAAGCAAGTGACTGAGCACGCATGCAAAGGAGTGATATCAGTTTCATGGCTGAATAAGACATCCCTCATTAGTGCCTCCCTCACAGAAAAGCAATGATTCGGCATCCATCCACAGGCAAACGTGTCTCTGTGGGAGCTCTGGAATGCAGCACCAAACGCCAAGTGGCCTGGGACAAGTGTTGCCCACCCATGCAGCAGGGAACAGGCAGACAGACTTTGACAATGGCTGTGGCTTCTGCACTGGCCTTTGAGCTGGCTCCAGGGAACTCCTGGGAACAACTATCTTAAGCAATCACCCATGGATACGATGCCAAGAAGCCCACCTAAGACTTTACAGCTGAGCCACCTGGGAAGCCCCCAAATCACTCCTGCCTCAGTGTTAAATCTCCTTGTTTTCAGGAGATTTCAGGCCTTTGAGCTGGCTCCAGGGAACTCCTGGGAACAACTATCTTATGCGATCACCCATGGATACGATGCCAAAGAAGGTCTAGGTTTCCAGCAGAGAAGTTCCAGGACTTTGTCCACTGGACACACTGGCGAGACTAAGAGAAACAGTCTGACTTTATTCATATCACTCTCCTCCCAAGTCAGCACAGCTTAGGGACACAAGAGACATTCTGAGCCTATGATCTCTTCTACAGGGGAAGTAAAAGCAAGGGACTGAGCACTCAGCTTCCCCAGCTATGTAAGATGCTGGCAAAGAGGCTCATTTCTGTTCTGCCCCATCCAGAATACAGAACTGTGAGCAGCTTCACCAAGTGGGAAAGCTGGGAGAGCAGCAGACAGTGCTCTTCAGGCATTTAAGGAAGGCAGATCCTACTTACTGCATCAAGAAGCCCACCTAAGAGCCACCCAGGACATCTCATTCACAGATCTCCCCCAGATGGCTCATGGGCACCCTGCAGTGCTCTACACACCTTTACCCACATAAACCTGCACACAGAGGCTGGTTCCCAGTGTATAATCCTGATAACGGCAGCAAGAGTGAACTTCGCCAATGGCTAATGAGGACATACAGAAAGCCAGTCCAAACCCGTGGGCCAGAAACAGACAAAATTTGAGCTGTAGTGCCACTTTGGGAAAAACAAAAAACGGGCCTGTCAGCACCCAGCCTGGGGCACTGTAGAATCAAGAGGAGTTAAACAAGCTTCAGAAATCTGCACAAGAGGGAACAACAGCATGGAGTACGTGTACCCACAGATGTTCTGAGAAAGCCTCAGAATTCCTAACAAGGCTGGAATGAAAGGTATTTTTCTCCCAAAGCAGAGAGCAAAGACTGGGAGAAGTGACTGCTACCAGTCACTTCCGGTAACAACATAAAAATGCAATGAATATGCAATAAATTCAAGAAACTATAACATTACCTAAGGATCACAGTAATCTTCCAGCAATCAATCTTGAAGACATGGAAATCTGCAATTTATACAATAAGGAATTCAAAATAGCTGTTATAGGGAAACTCAATGAGCTACAAGACAGAGAAAGACAACTCAGTAAGATCAAGAAAACAATACACAAACAAAATTAGAATTCTGACAAAGAGAGAGAGCATAAAAAAGAACCAAACAGAAATTCTGGAGCTGAAGAATATAATGAATGAAATAAAAAACAATATATCATTAACATCAGAGTGAAATCAAGTAAAAGAAAAAAATCTACAAGTTAAAAGAAACTTTGCAATTATCCAGTGAGAAGGCATCAAAGAAAAAAGAAATTAAAGAAACTTAACTCTACAAATGACAAGAGTATTCAGATGAAGCATGAGAGAGCCCTCAACCACAAATTTTGTAGCAATGACCTCCACGCTCAAAGAGAACATAGAGTCGCTTGAATTCCCCTCTAAAGATGATGCAGTTCACACATGAAACTCCATCTGTTTTTCAGTATAAAGAATATGCTAATGAAAAGCAAAAAAAAAATAGAGTTTTAAAAGTAACTAAGGCTATAATAATTTGCTATTAAATATACATGGTAAAGAATCTGCCTGCAATGCAGCAGACAGGGTTTGATCCCTGGATTGGGAAGATCCCCTGGAGGAGGGCAGGGCAACCCACTCCAGTATTCTTGCCTGGAGAACCCCCATGGACAGAGGAGCCTGGCGGGCTACAGTCCATGGAGTCGCAAAGAGTCAAATACAACTGAACGCCTAAGCACAGCACAGCACAGCACATACAATACAGAATTAAATTGTGATGTCCAAAATAAAAAGGAGGAGGGAATAAAAGAGTAGTTTTTATAAGTGATCAAAGTTAAATCATCAACATAAAAGAGACTGTTAATATCTACAAAATATTTTATGTAAGACTCATAGTAACCACAAAACAAAAATCTACAGTAGGTTCACAAATGATAAAGAGAAAGTAACCAAGGCATACCATTATGGAAAATCATCAGTTCACAAAGGGAGGCAGCAAGAGAGGAAGAAAAAAACAGGAAATACAAATCAGCCTCAAATAACTAATGAAATGGTATTATATGTCCCTTACCTATCAATAATCACTCTGTTACTATATTAAATTCTCCAATCAAAAGGTATAGAATGGCTGGATAGATTAAAAAATAAGACCCAACTATATAAGCCTACAATTCACTGCTGCTTTAAGAACACAAAAAGGCTCAAAAGTGAAAGAAAGGATAAAAAAGATACACTATTCAAGTGGAAACCAGAAGAGAGCAGAGGTAGCTATAGTAGTGTTCAGTTGTCTTAACTTTCTTTGAAACACTTTTAATAGACCATATTGTGACAGCTGTCCCATCAGCAAGGATTTTTTTAAAACTTATTAATATTGGTGAATTTTTGCATAGCCACTTTAATACTGAAGATGGGAGGAAAAAAGCAACCTTTCTGACATAATTATGCTTTATTCAGAAAGGTAAAAACACAACTGAAACTCAAAAGAAGATTTGCGCAGTGTATGGAGAATGTGGAATGTGCTATGACTGTCAAAAGTGGTTTGCAAAATTTTGTGCTGGAGATTTCTCACCAGACAATTCTCCACAGTTGGGCAGACCAGTTGAAGCTGACAGCAATCAAATCAAGACATGAATTGAGAAAGGGAAATAGCTGACATACTAAAAATATCCAAATCAAGCATTGAAAATCATTTTGCACCAGCTTGGTTACATTAATTGCTTTGATGTTTGGGTTCCACACAAGTGAATAAAACCTTCTTGACTATATTTCTGCATGTGATTCTCTACTTGTAATGAAAACAGTCCGCTTTTAAAACAAATTGTGACAGGTGATGAAAAGTGGATACTATACAATAATGTGGAATGGAACAGATCATGGAACCACCACCAACCACACCAAAGGCCAGTCTTCATCCAAAAAAGGTGATATTGTATATACGGTGAGATTAGAAGGGAGTCCTCTATTATGAGCTCCTTCCACCAAACCAAATGATTAATTCCAACAAGTACTATTCCCAATTAGACCAACTGAAAGCAGTACTCAACAAAAAGCATCCAAAATTAGTCAAGAGAAAATGCATAATCTTCCACTAGGATAATGCAAGGCCACAAGTTTCTCTAATGACCAGGCAAAAACTATTATAGTTTGACTGGGAAGTTCTGGTTCATCTGCTGTATTCTCCAGACATTGCACCTTCGGATTTCCATTTATTTTAGTCTTTACAAAATTCTCTTAATGAAAAAAGTTTCCATTTCCTGAAAGGCTATAAAAAGCACCTGGAACAGTTCTTTGTTCAAAACGATAAAAAGTTTTGTGAAGATGGAATTATGAAGTTGCCTCGAAAATGGCAGAAGGTAGTGGAACAAAATGGTGAATATGCTGTTCAATAAAGTTCTAGGGGAAAATGAAAACATGGCTTTTATTTTTACTTAAAAACAAAAGGAACACCCTGGCCAGCCCAATAACAATTACAATTTGCAAATGACATGATTTTATGTGTAAAAAACTGTAAAGATTGCACTAAAAAAATTATTATAAATAATAAACAAATGCAGTAAAACTATAAGATATAAAATCAACATATAAAATATGTTGCATTTCTATATGCTAAGCACAAAGAGAAATTAATGTTTATAATCACAACAAAAACAATAGAACACCTAGGAACAAATGTAACCAGGTGGGTGAAAGATCTGTAACACACTGAAAACTGTAAGATTGTTGAAAAAACTGAACACACAAATAAATGGAAAAATATTTCATGCTCACAGATTGGAAAAATCAACACTGTTAAAACATTTGTATTACCTAAGGCAATTTATATTACAGATGCAATGCAGTCCCTATTGAAATCTCAAGAACATTTTTCATAGAAATAGAACAAAAATTCTGAATTTATACAGAAATATAAAAGACCCTAAATAGCCAAAACAATCCTGAGAAAAACAACAAAGCTGGAGGCATCATACTTCTTGACTTCCTTATATTACAAAGCCACGGTAATCCAAACAGCATGGCACTGGCAGGAAAACAGATACATAGATCAATGGAACAAGAAATAACAGCCCCAAAACAAAATCAAATATATAGGGACAATTATGACAAAGGGGCAAAGAACATACAATGGAGCAATGATAGTTTCTTCAACAAATGGTGTTGGGAAAAATGGACAGCCACATGCCAAAAAACAAAAAAGAAAGAAAGAAACTAGACCACTGTCTCACACCATATACAAAAATTAACTCAAAATGAATCAAAAACTTTAATGTAAAACCTGAAACCACAAAGCTCCAAGAAAAAAGAAAGGCAATACGCTCATTAACATTGGTCTTGGCAATATTTTTCTAGATATGCCTACTCAGACAAGGAAAACAGAAGTAAAAATAAACAAATGGAATTATATCAAATGAAAAGAGCTTCTGCACAGCAAAAGAAAAATCACTAAAATGAAAAAACAACCTACAAAATGAGAGATATTTGCAAATAATATCCAATAAGAGATTAATATGCAAAATACATATGAAGATCTGAAAGAACTCAAAACACCACCACCAACAACAAAAACAACCTGATTAAAAAATGAGCAGAGACTTGAAGACACTTTTCCAAAGACATACAGATGGCCAACAGGTGCATGAAAAGATGTTCAATATCACTAATCATCATGGAATACAAATCAAAACCAATGAGCTATCACCTCACACTTGCCAAAATGACTACTGTAAAAAAGACAGACAACAAAAAATGCTGGTAAGTATGGGAGATGGTTGGATGGCATCACTGACTCAATGGAGATGAGTCTGGGTAAACTCCGGGAGTTGGTGATGGACAGGGATGCCTGGTGTGCTACAGTCCATGGGGTGGCAAAGCATCAGACACAACTGAGCAACTGAACTGAACTGAACTGATGTGGAGGAAAGGGAATCCTCTTGCACTGTCGGAATGTAAATTGGTGCAGCCACTATGAGAAACAGTATGGAGACTCCTCAGAAAAGTTAAGAATAGAACTACCATATGATTCAATAATTCCACTTCTGATCATTTATCCAAAGAAAATGAAAATACTAATGTAAAACAATATATGCACTTCTATGTTCATCATGACACTGTTTACAACGGCCAAGATACAGAAACAACCCAAGTGTCCATCAACAGATGAATGGATAAAGATATAAGATATACACACACATAGTATAGACTGCTGCTGCTGTTGCTAAGTCGCTTCAGCCGTGTCCGACTCTGTACGACCCCATAGACAGCAGCCCACCAGGTTCCCCCGTCCCCGGGATTCTCTAGGCAAGAACACTGGAGCAGGTTGCCATTTCCTTCTCCAATGCATGAAAGTGAAAGTGAAGTCGCTCAGTCTGCTACTCAACCATACAAAGATGAAATCTTGCCATCTGTGACAACATGGATGGACCTTGAAGTTAATAAGCTAAGTGAAATAAATCAGATGGAAAAGGACAAATACCACAGGATTTCACTTCTATGTGAAATATAAAAATCTAATAAACAAGCAAAATAAAATAAATGAACAAACCAAACAAAAACAAACATATAACAAAGTAGTGGATACTGGAGAGGAAGAAATGACTAAATAGGATCAACTAACTGTATAGTGATGGATAGAATCTAAATTTTTGGTGAGCAAGTTGTAGGGGATTACAGAAGTAGAAATAAAATGTTGTACACAAGAAACTTATATAATGTTATAAATCAATGTCACCTTAATAAAATTATATTAAGTTAAATGAGAGGAAGGGAGGAAATGAAAATAAACTGAATGATGAGAAAAACAAAAAAGCGAAAGGCTAAAACAACTGGTGCTGAATTCGGTGTGCATAAGACTTGAGAGGGAAATTATAGAATCTAGGATTCTGTACTCAGACAAAAGACCAATTATAAACAATGCATTCAGTACCAGTATGGTTTCTAATGAAATGATAGCTCAGATCTCAAGCAGATGAATCAAATGTCTTGTCTTTCATTCAAAGAAATGAAAAAAGTTGGTAAATAAATATACTCTTACTGTTTTAAATTGTTTCAGAAATGTATTTCGATTCCTTGCCTCAACACTTATTTTCAATAAACTAACCACCATGTTACTGTTTGCAATAAAGATCCTTCACTGTATTTACTTGTCTCATTATTATCTTTAAATAAAGATTTTAAAATATTTCCCTACATCTTTATTATCAGACTTTGCCATTCTGTTGATTACATTTCTTACTGCATTTCCACCTTTAGCCTAAACAATTAAATACGTGACACACATTAGGCTATACATCATACCCTCACAAGCATACATCATATACTTCCAACAGCTTTTATCTGGAACACACATCACATAAGTACTACCACTGCATAATAAAGATAAATTATTTTTCAATTTAATAGCTAATAGACCAGCTAAAGATCAGTGATACCTTCACAAAACTGACAAATAAACTATATTTGCTAAGATAAAAAAGTGATCTGGTTTCTAAATTTTTTAAATGCTAAGTATCTAAATATTTCACCACCACCACCTATATTAATAGAAATTCTGATAGCTCAATTGGTAAACAATCCGCCTGCAATGCAGGAGATCCTGGTTCAATGCCTGGGTCAGGAAGATCCACTGGAGAAGGGATAGGCTACCCACTCCAGTATTCTTGGGCTTCCCTGGTGGCTCAGCTGGTAAAGAATCCGCCTGCAATGCAGGAGACCTGGGTTCAATCCCTGGGTTGGGAAGACACCCTGGAAAAGGGAAAGGCTACCCACTCCAGTATTCTGGCCTAGAGAAGTCCATGGACTGTATACTCCATGGGGTCACAAAGAGTCAGACAGATTGAGTGACTTTCACTTTCAATAATAAGGGGAGGTAAGGAAAGCATAGTGTAGCAGTCAGATGAGAAACACCAGAGAATGTTTACCTTTCGATTCTGATCATATGCAGAGTCAATTCCCAAAATGCTATTCACTTCCACGTATGGATATTTCTTCTCCAGGACAGTGACCACGTGTTCAACTTTCAGTCTTTCTCCAGTCCTTACTTTGTTATACATCTAAAGAAAGAAAAACCAAGTAACCAACTACACTTTCAAATCCAAATTTCAGAGTACTTATTACAAAAGATTTCAGAATGCCGAGGAAAAAGACGCCTCTCTGTGGAGGCGTCCCCCAATAGATCATAAGGTGTCAGAAGATGGGGGAAAACTTACTCATCTTTGTAAAGGGTGCATCTTTAATAAAGGCTGGCCAAATAAATAAAGGAACACTCAATTAATAAAAAAAAAAAAGCCTCTGACTGAATCTCTAAACAACAAACAAAACAAGCATAATAAACAGCAGGCTGCCACCATGATTACCGGTAAAACAGAAGTGGTGAAAACCAACTGCTTTAAAGTAGCTATTTCTCATAAAGGGCAAATGGGACATATTAGCAATTCTCCCTTTTCTGTATTACTTCCTTATGCCTTCTTATGTTAGAAACTATATATTTGTAAAATAACTCAGTCAGTTCATACTCACACATTAAAAGTCCAAAACGCAAAAATCTGTTAATTTTTTTTAAATCTGAATACTTATAAGTAATCCTTGAAATAAGAATTTATGTCCATGATGTTTAAGGGGAAAAGAGTTTCAAAATATGTATGGCATAATCCCTGTTTGTAAAAGGCAGACACAAAACAAACAACAAAACTGTGTCTGTGCGTACACAGTTAAGCATAGGAAGGATATACTAAGCAAGCTTTTAACAGTGGCTGCCTTTAGGGAGTAGAAATTAAGGAGAGGGGAGAAGAGATTTTTAACTGACACGTCAATACTGTTTTTAAAAAATTTTAATAACAGACAATTTTTTTCCTCTTGTGACCAAAAAGAAAAAGAAAACTCACTATCCTTTCCCTCATACACATAGCTATGAGTGGAAAAAACTTTAAAAAGCAGACTTTAAAGCCCTTATCCTCAGTAACTTCACATGAACCTATTTCATTCTCCACAGCCTGCTGCTAATCATGAGTCCACCCTTATTTCTTACAGAGGTCACAGCAACAGCTCATCAACTAGTACTCGTGCCCGTTTCTCAGCCTTTGTCAGATCCACCTCCATATACGCATCACAATGCGGTTTTTCAGGTGGACTGGAGTTTAACTCTAGACCTAGATACCTGTTACGCAGCCCAGGCTCATTGACCAGGTTCCCTGCTCCACTCTGTGCTCACAATATTCTGTTCAAGTCACACTAACAACTTGGAGTCACTACCTCTGACCTGCAGTCACTGCTCACTGACTCCTGCGTGTTCACCTATGCAGAGCTGAGACAACTCGACACTCCACAAGAACACCCCCACTCCATGGAGTGAGGTCCTCATGCTGCTGCAGCCAGCGGTGCCACACAGACCCACATCATCCCCCAGTAGATCGTAAGGAGTCGGAGGATGGGGAAAAGCTTACACTTCTTTGTAAAGGGTGCATCTTTAATAAAGGCTGGCCAAATAAATAAAGGAACACTCAGTTAATAAAAAAAAAGCCTCTGACTGAATCTCTGAACAATAAACAAGACAAGCATAATAAACAGCAGGCTGCCACCATGATTACAGGTAAAACAGAAGTGGTGAAAACCAACTGCTTTAAAGTAGCTTTTAAATAATTAACACTAATTTGTAAACAAAACAACTACTACTTATAAACTTTTAATACTCAAAAATAGAAAAAAAAAAAAAAACAAGGAGAGTTCTCTGTTTGAACTTGAGCAAGTATCTCAAAATACATATATATAATTCAGAACATTTGAGAGTTTCCAATTAAAAATAGAGAAAACAGATAATAAGAATTTTATGACTTGAATATTAAATGTATCCCTAATGAAAATATCATGATGGTCTTGAAAAAGAGTAAAGTTTTTTAAACAAGTAGAGAACATCACAGTTACCAAAAGGCATTAATCAGTGATTTTAAATTGTCAAAAGGCAGAAGACTAAGATATATTAATGTATTTAGTATCTAAGGAATCTTAGCTGAAATCTCAACAATCTATTATTAACATTAGCGTAACAAAAAAGGCAATTTCTAACATATAAAATGCATAAAGTTTGTGAATACTTTACCTGGTTATCTTTCCAGAAATATAGAATCCCCTTACCACATACTGTTTCTGAGAGTAACTTAGATTTTTAGAAATTATTCACCATTTTGAACAAAAACATACATGTGTCAGAATTTGGAAGGCATGATAATCATCCACTTCTTGTGCAACATAGTTATACGCTCTCAGAATAGCCACTCCAGCATCTTGCATCCCATCAACATCTTCAGAGTCGTTAACCACAAAGATTAAACCAAGTCTGGGGGGAGAAAGAGGTGAGCAAAAAGAAGCAAATGAAACATCTCAAAGAATGCAACCAGTCAAAAAAGGAAAGGTTTCATCTTACAAAACACAGTTCACATCATTCTCTAACATGGTTGGCAAAGGTATTCATCACTTAAGAATAAAAAAAGCAAGTTCCCAAAGGTGGCTTAGACTATAACTACTGGAGCAAGTTTCATTTCAAGATCTCATTTCAAGATCATGAAATGAGACCATCACTGACATATAAGGTATTGCTATAGTTTTAGATGGAGATTTCATTCTGTTTTTAAATCAAAATTAGGAGAAGTGAAAATTCTCAGAATGTGAAATCATACACGGGTGTGGTGGATTTCGAGATTTCACCCCAGCGATATGAGCATCATAGGCAAATGGAAAGCATTAAAATTTTTACTACTGTCCTTAAGTAAAAAGCTATACCCAAAGTTAATTACATTTTAAAACTTAAAGGAACAAACCACAAAGAAACACCATCACACATTTACAGACTGGCCAAAAAAATTTGCACTGGCAATAGGCTGCTAGACTCCATCTCAGAGCAAAAGCAATGAAGAACGGCCAGTCTTTAACTAAAATGGATCACAGACATAAATGTAAAACACAAAACATTGTAAAACTCATGGAAAATAACACAGGACAAAATGAGGTGATCCTGGGTTTGGCAATAACTTCTTGGGTCTAACCCCAAAAGCATGACCCACAACAAAAAGAACTGGGTATGCTGGACTTCATTTAAATTAAAAATTTCTGTTCTGCAAAAGAAACTGCTAAGAGACTGAAGACAAGCCACAGACTAGCTGAAAATCTGTGCAGAACACATATCTGATAAAGGACTGATATGCAGAATATGCTAAGAGCTCTTAAAACTAATAATTTTTAAAAAGTTAAACTGGGCAAAAGATCTGAACAAGCACCTCACCAAACAAGACATACAGTCAGCAAAAAAGCATATTACAAGACATTCAAAGATTTCCGTGGTGGCCCAGCAGTTAAGAATTCACCTGTCAATGCAGGGGACACAGGTTTGATCCCTGGTGAGGGAAGATCCCACGTGCCACAGGACAACTAAGCCCTTGCACCACAGCTACTGAGCCCATGCACTAGAGCCAATGTTCCACAGCAAGACAGCCCACCACACGGAGAAACCCACGCACCACAACTACAAAGGAGCCCCTGCTTGCCACAGCTAAAGAAAGACAGGAAAAAGAAAGAAAGAAAGACAGGGTGCAGCAACAAAGACCCAGTGCGGGCAACAATAAATAAATAAATAATTTATTTAAGAATTGGTTTTAAAAAAAAAAAGATGCTCAAAATCACCATCATTAGGGAATTTCACATTGAAACCATAATGAAATACCACCACACACCTATGAGAAAGGGTACAACCCAAAACACAAAATTTTGGAAAGGATGTGGAGCAATAGGAACCCTCATTTGTTGCTGGTGAGAATGTGAAATGATACGACCACTTCAAACATAATGTGGCAGTTTCTCAAAACACGAAACACACTTTTACCGCAAGATAAAGCAATCACACTTAGTATTTACTCAAATGCAATGAAAACTTATATCCATACAAAAACCTGCACACAAATACTTGTAGCAGTTTTATTCATAACTGCCCTAACCTGGAAACAACAAAGATGTTTGTTAACATGCAAATGGACCGAAAAACTATAAGACATCCATATAATGGAATATTACTCAGTGATAAAAAGAAATGAGGTATAAAGTCACAAAAAGGCATGGACAAAACTTAAAAGCAAACCGTACTGCTAAGTGAAAGAAGCCAATCTGAAAATGTTATACACATTATGATTCGGGAAAAGACAAAAACTACAGGCAGTAACAAGACCATGTGTGGGCAGGGGCTGGGAGAGAGTTAGGGAGGAACGAACAGGTGACACACAAGAGATTTTTAGGGCAGTGAAACTAATCTATGATACTGTTGCAAAATAATGGCGGAAAATGTCATTATACATTTGTCAAAATTCCCAACATGCGCAACACAAACAGTGAACCCAGATGTAAACTATGGACTTCCATTAATAAGAATGCAGCAACATCACTTCATTAATCAACACTGCTCTAAAAAATACAAAGTCTATTCATTTTTTTTAAAGTATAGCTTAAATAGAAGAAAATACAAACATATTTCAAACATCATACTCTCAGAATGTATGTGGAAAATTTGTGTATCCAAAGATAAGGTGGTTGAGAGGGTTTGCTTTCAGATTAAAAATTGTCTTTGTTTTTTTTTTAATCTCTTTTATGACAGAAATCACATGAGTAAGCTCCAGACAGGAATGACCTAAATATTATTTTTATGAAAATAAAAATAAGGGAGAGAACCTAATTATCTCCTCACAAAGTATCAATACTTCCCTTTCCCAGGTATTCAATTTCTAAAAAGGGCATCAGAGTCGTTCTGTTAACTAAGTTCCAAAATTCAGACTTCAGGTTCTTCCAGGCCCGGTCCCTCATCAAGGACCAGCAAGAAGGCTCTCAGATTCGTTCTCTCCTCTCCTCATTGAACTGCCAACAACCCAGCCACCACATCAAAGCAACAAAGGAAAACAACTGCTGGTCTGCCTTTCCCCCAATTGTTCACAACATGCCTATGAGGCCAGTGCCTTCTTCTTACCTACCCTTGAAATCCGAAGGCCACATTTCTTGCTCCTGTCTCTCAATCCAAATCAGTAAATGTTTAACTAGTGTCTACTCATTGGAAAAGACTCTGATGCTGGGAGGGATTGGGGGCAGGAAGAGAAGGGGACAACAGGGGATGAGATGGCTGGATGGCATCACTGACTCAATGGACGTGAGTCTGAGTGAACTCTGGGAGTTGGTGATGGACAGGGAGGTCTGGCGCGCTGCAATTCACAGGGTCGCAAAGAGTTGGACACGACTAAGCGACTGAACTGAACTGAACTGTGTGCCATGAGCCAACTTCTTTTTGCTCTTATCAGTCAGTTCAGTCACTCAGCCATGTCCAACTCTGCAACCCCATGACTGCAGCACACCAGGCCTCCCTGTCCATCATCAACTCCCAGAGTTTACTCAAACTCATGTCCACTGAGTCAGTGATGCCATCCAACCATCTCATCCTCTGACGTCCCCTTCTCCTCCCACCCTCAATCTTTCTTAGCATCAGGGTCTTTAATGAGTCAGTTCTTCACATCAGGTGGCCAAAGTATTGGAGCTTCAGCTTCAGCATCAGTCCTTCCAATGAATATTCAGGATTGATTTCCTTTAGGATGGACTGGTTGGATCTCCTTGCTGTCCAAGGGACTTTCAAGAGTCTTCTCCAACACCACAGTTCAAAAGCATCAATTCTTCAGTGCTCAGCCTTCTTCACAGTCCAACTCTCACATCCATACATGACCACTCTTATATTTCCCTTTTAATCAAACATAGCTCTGGCTGTAATCCGCCCCTGAGGCAGAGAGTATTCATGTTTACATTAAAAATTTCATTAAACTCAAAACCTCTGCTTTTCCATCAATGAAAACCCACCTTTTTCTTCAAAGTCTACTTAAATCCAACTTTGCCATGAAACCTTTGTCCTTCCCAAATATCCGTCTATAGTCTTTTGTTTCCCTGAAATTCCAAAGAACTTATAACTAGTAAGGATATCACTCAGCACTTAACCAAGTATCTTACAGGAAGTAGGCGCTGCACTTTTTCCAAGAGGGTAGAAATGTGCCTTATATACCACTCACAGCACTTAGCTCAGTGCTAAGTATGGAACACACAATAACATTTGTTAACTAAAGAGCTCTTTTCTTCTTAATTTTCTTGTTTTCTAAGAATTCAAATTTTATCAACTCATAAAATTATCAGATATTATTTAGAATGTGAGTGAAAATACCTTAACTTTTATATGTAAAACCTTAAAACACTGTTCTTAAAAGGCACAGTGGAAACTCAGCCATTTAAATACTCTGTTGGTAGATTTGGTAAAATCTATTTAGTGAAATAAATGTGTCTGTTTGCATCTATAAAAAGCTGTGTATACATTTAGTTCTGAGTCTAACAAAAGTTCTTGGCAAAGCTTCTTATCTCTGCCAAAAGTGGAGGTAGGCTTTGTGATGTGGACACTTGTGTAGGAAAATTCCCTTCCATTGGAAAATAAACTGAGATCACATGCTAATTTTACATGGGCTATTTACTAATAACTCAATGATAGTAAGATTCTATTCATTAAGAATCAAGTTTTCGACCCCAAAATACACTGGCTTCATACTGAGCTAAAGATAAAACTGTAATTAATGATCCCCACAATTAATTATCCTAAAGTTCAGTAGTATCAGATTTGCATTTAAGAATGACAAACAAAACCTCAACTAAGTGTTATATTATCAAATCAACAATGATGTTACCTTAGTGGTATATGATTACTGAGGAACATCTCAGCTGTGTTAATCAACTCTGCAGTGCTTTCGTGAGCAGGATCAACTATGAAAACCTACAGGAAGAGGGAAAGGAAAACATGAAATGACATTCATTCAAATGCCACTGGGTCAGTAAAAATGCCTTACATCTTTTTATTGGGTTGGCCATTTTCCTCCAGCTACTTTTGAACCTTATAAAAAAGAAATTATACAAATAGCAAGCAGTTACCCTCCCTCTGTATTCAAAGAACATGGTACTCAAAGACTAAATGATTTTGTCATGATCTTATGCTAACATGAAAACTACATCCAGATACCTTATTCCTATCCTTCACTACTTAACAATACATATTTTATTAATTCTTCCACTTTAGAAAACAGAGATTAGCTTCTTGGGTATTCATTTCAAAGCATAGAACCCAATTTTTAGACCACAATAATAGGTATCATGTATTAAGCTTTCATGGTGTGCTTTAAAAAATAATAGCCATCTCATTGAATCAAATAAAGTTCTCATTTAATAAATTATTTCATATGCCAAGAAAAAAAAAAGACTGAAATTTTGACTAGGAAGGGAAAAAGGGGGGTTTCAAAAGAGTGACAGAAGTATAGAAGACCGTTTCCCTGAAAAGTTCTCAGGAAGCCAACCTCAGCCCTCATCCCGTCTCTGCAGGAGCTACATGAGGAAAGAGAAAGAAATGAGATGGGGAAAGAGGGCCAACTAAGAACCTCTGTCTTTCTAAAGCAGTGGAATAAGGATAAAAAGTAGGAGCTGGCAAAGATTTATTTAAGAGAATAAACTGAACTATCAAATTTTAGGGATTAAGCTATTCAAGAAAAACAGTAGATATATTTATCTTCTGAGTGAAAAAGGAAAACTATCTTAAAACTCAAGACAATCTAAACCTTCAGGTTAAAGCTGAGGAGCATCCCTTATACACGGACATTTCACAGCCCTACAATGAATACATTTCCAAACCCTTTCAATTTGAACACAGAGCTAGAAAAAAAACATATTTAGTGGTATTAGTGGGGGGCAGGAACGAGGCAGAGAAGCAACTAGTAAAGGAGAGACGCAAACACTGTAGATACGAGAGAAAAGGAAGAAGGCAAGGGAGAAACAGAGATCATGGTCCAGCAACAAGGAGCTTCACTTACCATGTTGTGCAAGTTCTTCCTGATCTGTCGGATCACACCAGGAAAGGTGGGGCGAAGCAATTCTTGTAGACTAGAAGGCCATGAATTGTATCTGCTATCAACTTCCAGGTTGTTGATCCACTACAAAAAAAAGAACACAGCATGGTGTATATACTTCAGTTACCACCAGTGAAATTTGCAAAAATAACAGTAAGACTTTATTTCAAGAATAATCACGTAGTGAAAAGACCATTTTCAAAGTAGAAAAATGAGTAACTAGGACTTCCCTGTGGTCCAGTGGTAATGTCTCCAATGCAGAGAGCACAGGTTCGATCTCTGGTCCAGGACGACCCCACATGCTGTGAGCCAACTAAGCCTAGGTGCCACAACTGCTGAAGCCCACAAGCATAGAGCCCGTGCCCCACGACAAGAGAAGCGGCTGCAAGGAGACGCCCACACACGGCGACTAGGAAGTAGCCCCTGCTCTTGGCAGGAAGACCACATGTAGCAATGAAGACTCAGCACAGCCAAAAATACATCAATAATTTTTTTTTTTTAAAGTGACTAAAACACAAGCCACAGAATATAAGAAGGTATTTGCAACTTACAAAATGAATAAAGGACTAGTGTCAAGAATATCTACAGAAATCTAACATATCAATTTAAAAAGGCAAGGAACGTATGAGAAATAGAAATGAGTCAAAAATATGAATAAGGAATTTATAGAGGAATTGTAAATGGGCAATTAACACAAGCAAAGATACACACCTTCACTAGTAATCCAAGAAATATAAACTAAGCACAATGTAATTTCACTCATATTGTCAATATCCAAGAATAGGCAAAAATACAGAACAGTGGGCATTTTCATCCAATTCTGAAGTCTGAAACAGTCACTTTGGAGAAAATGACCTACTAAAGATGAAACTTTTTGTTACTATCCTACCACGAAGTACTGCAGCTCCAGGTATCTACCCCACAAGGCTACCCACTCCGGTATTCTGGCTTGGAGAGAGTCCATGGGGTCGCAAGAAGTTGGACATGACTGAGCAACTTTCACCTCACTTCACTTCAAAGATGAAACTTTTGCTACTATCCTACCACTAAGTACTGCAGCTCTAGGTATCTATCCCGAATATTAAATTCTCAAATGTACAAAGAGAGAGGTACAAAAGGGCCCTAACAATACTGCTCAAAACAGCAAAGAATTAGAAACAACTAAATATTCATAAAAAATGAATGAATTAAATGGTACATAATATCTGTACAAAACAGCAGGGTGGGAAAGTATGTGAATAATACTTTGTTCATGTACATAAAGAGTATTTCTGGAAGGATATACAATGAATTGGTAAAGCCTGTTGCTTCTAGGCCCACTCCAGTGTTCTTGCCTGGAGAATCCCAGGGACGGGGGAGCCTGGTGGGCTGCCGTCTATGGGGTCGCATAGAGTCGGACACGACTGAAGCGACTTAGCAGCAGCAGCAGCAGCAGCAGCAGCAGTTGCTTCTAAGAAGAAAAACTGGACAGCTCGGTGAAGAGTTTTTTCAATATACACTCTTTTGTATGTCTTAAATTCCACATTGTGAATTTATAAAAGATATTTTTAAAAAATAAGAAGAATATAAAACATGATATGATAAACTAGACCTTTATGTATCAAGCAGATAAGTCTTGAAAAAATTGTTGAGTAACTCATTTTTTTAAAATTTGATGAAGGATACTGAGATGTGGCATTTTTCAAAATTTTAAAAACATATGACAGGGAAGAAAATGATCAAATAAGTGACAGGAGGGATACATGCCCACTTCAAAAGATGAATTACCTGCAGTGAGGAGAGGGCTAGAGCTAGGAAGAGATATAAAGAGGGCTTTGACTGAAACATTTTTTTCTTCCAAGAAAACATGAAATGATTAAACTAACATTTAGTAAGTATGGTAATGGGTCCTATGATTGTTAATTATGTCAATATCTTTACTCTGTAATGAAAAAAATTCTACAGAAAAACAAATCACATAACAGTATTCATCAACATAACAGTTATAACACCAAGTGAGAATTCAAGTAGGAAACATCTACATTCTGTATTACTCCCCTTTCCAAAAAATTTCCCTAAAATAAATGCAGGACAGACACCAAGAAAAAGGGCCTGGAGAGCGAAAGGTGCGGATGCATCTCTACCACCTGTGTCACTTTCATGACAAATACCCAGGCAGCTCCGACCCCTCTAGTCCCTCATATCTGAGGAGACAAAGGCCCAGAGACATCATATAGCAGATATTAATCTATATAAGTCATTCAGTATAAAATATCAAAGTCTTTTCTTAAAGAGGCTTGGTAGCTAAAATAATATTTTTAAACAAAATCACACAAGACTAGCATGCAACTAAAAAAACTAAACACTTTCCCAAGAGGTGCTCAGCTGATTCCTAAGGAGATATAAAATTCGAAAAATCACTGTCTTAACCACATTAAACCAAATGACTCAACTTTCTGGAGCATTTAAGAGCCTACTTTATTATACACACATATGCCATATAAGCAGTTGTTGCAAATCTTTGATGCCAATAAAGAGATGACAGGAATAACTTATCTTTCATAGAAGACAAATGCGAAATCCATAATAAAATAATTGGCCAGATCACCCCCTGGACACTCACGGAATACCTACCGAAATAGCAGGGCTCCTGATGTCCACACCATAGTCGGCCTCAGAGGGCTGTATATTCAGTTTCAAGACATTATGCAGAGAAAGGCCTTCTATTCCCAGTCTATGTAGACCCTCCATCACCCGAGCTTCATTCCTCAATATATCAAACAGACTGGGGGAAAAAAACAGTATTTAGGAAAAAGGACCCTAAGAAAAATTTCTCACCATGAAAAAATTCATCAGTTCAAACTCAATGCCCCTTCACAGTAGTTGAGAAATCAAAAGAGGAGGTTCTTCCCTTGGTTCATTTTGTCCAAATATGCAGAACAGAGTGGGTAAGACTTGCTTCTTGGTTGATATTTATTTATACTTACCAATGTATACATTGTATAGAGATTAACTACACACACACACAATTTGAGGATGAAATAATCCTAAATCTGGATTTTACACTGTATGTTTTTAAAAACACTAAAGTAATCTCCCTGTGATATTTCTTATAATTGCACATGAATCTATAACTATCTGAAAATAATTTAGTAACACCAAAAAATACAGTAAATAATGTGTTTCAATATCAGTATCGATTCCCAAAAGGCCCACACACATATGATCATAGAAAAAGGTCTGGAGGAATTCACACCCAACTTAAAAGGTTTGCAGGGTAAGGAAGATTAAATAAGATGAAACACAATTAAGACTTCACTGTTTAGTTCCTTTATCTCTGCATTATTGAAAAGTGTTTACAAAAAGCTAGTACACAGTTTGTAATAGTATGGAAAATTAAAGGTTTTTTTAATATGAAATAAAAATGAGGGCAGTTTTTAATGTGTTCTTTACCAATTTTTTACTAGGTCTGAAAGCAGTATGTGGACATAAAAGCTTAATTAAATTATTGTGAAGAGTATCTTACTGTGGAAGCTGCTTCTTCTGAAACATTAACCAACCATAGCTTTTGTTTTCACTATTATAAAGCCTTAGTGTCAACTATGTCACTTTTAATTTCAAAGATAAAATAAGAATTCCACTTGTCTTCCACACCCACCCACCTCAAAATTCATGGGGACAATTTAGAGAAATTTAATCCTAAACCACATTTTAACAAAAAGATAGCTATTCAAATAATAGACACTTGGACCTTAAATGTCCAAGGTATCAGATGTACATTATGATAAAAAATGGCCAAGTATCATTCTGCCCATCCCAGCCAGAATATGGACTACCTAAATGCACTCACTGGGCTGATGAGTCATCAGGTTTTGCAGCATGTCACATCAAGGAGGAACAACAGTCTGGACATATCACAAGGAGCCACACACTATGAAAACTTATCAGAGTGAAAAATATTTATCCATACCTGAATATATCTTGTGTCTCTAAATCAATATGAAGTCCATTGATGAATAGTGCTGAATCTCCAGGCTGTAACCCTAAAGTTCCCTTGAAATACTGAAATATGAAAAATTGATTAAGGAGTAGGAAGAGAATGTTTAACAAAAATTTCCATGTTTCTGGCTTTATGTACAAATATTGACAATGATCATTACAGTGTTTCCTACAATGTTGGGGTAGGGAGGGTATTCAATAAGCCCCAAGTGCTGAGATTTACTTTTCTGATACCCTTGCCTGTCTGTGATGCTAGTCAAGGTTGAGCCAGCAGTCACTAACAGCTGGCCTTCTGGATGAAGTACAGGGATCTGATTCAAAAGGGTTTCAAAACCCTAAACCTCCCTTAAACCTCCAAACTAAGGCATACTAAGAAACTGAGTCGCTGAGCTAAGGAAGGCACCTATATGCACCCATGCTCTCTAAGGCCTGGCCTTTAGGGGGCCCTCCAACTGATGCTCACAGTCAGGGTGGAACACACACAACCGCACAGCCCCTGCAGCCTTCAGAACTGCCTAACCCACTGGAAACACTGCTTTGATGCCATATCATAGCTTCTATTGACTTCTATCTTTTCCATTCAATTCTTTCTCTCAAAGGAAACCGGCACTGTTAATCATATATTCGACACCACACAATAGAGAAGGAAAGAAACAAATCAGATGCTTGGGACAGAACTTGGATCCCTAAGCTCTCCCAGGGCTGGGAGTGAGCAGCAGGGACCACTGAGCTCCCTTCATGACCCCGCAGTCAGTGGACCAAGAGAAATGAACTCTAAGATCTAGCACTGTGTGGGAAAAACATAAAACAAAACAACGCAGAAGCCACAGCTTTTGCTTCTTTGCCCTCAGAAGATAAATGATAAGCAAGAGAAGGGTAGATAATAAAAAACTGCATCAATGAGAATCAGAAATTTTTACATGGGAAAGGAAAACTCCACATCTGCTCACTCCAAGGCTGTGAACACAGCACCCTGTGACTGTGGGAAGGACTGACTGGGATCTATGAGAAATGAAACACAACTGAGGGTGGGGATCCTATGCTGAAAACAGGTGACCGAGTGGAAGCTATCAAATGCTCTGCTCTTCTGGGCTTCAACAACCCTGCCAGGCAGAAGATGAGAAGATCCTTTTCTGGAGACTACCCAGCTTAAGACGAAAAGTTTAAAGATCTGTCACGGGAGTGCCCTAAGAAATGGCCATATCAGCTTAGCCTACAGTCACAGAGCTGCATTCTTAGGGCTTTCAATCAGTTTTTTATTGCCTTGCTCTCCAATACAAGCAGTTAGTGAGAGATCACCAGGTATCTCAGGAAAGCCACCAACATTTAAGACAAGAGGCCAAGACAAAAAGAAAGGCAACTTAAAAGGAAACAGACTATGAAAAGAGAAGAAAACACACACATGAACCACTGATATCTTCAGAAAAGTAACACCATAAAAAGAAGAATCCAATAACCCTTGTAAATTAAAAATTTGTCAACTAAAGAAAATAATCTCAACAAATGGTCTGAAAATCCATCCCAGAAAGTTTAAAAATAAAAGACAAAAGAACTAGAAAACAAGAAATAAAAGATTTTTAATTAGGTCAAACAAGTCAAGAAGGTATAACATCTTAAGAGTAAACAGGAGTTCTAGAGAAACAGAAAAGAGAAACCAAAAAGAACAAATGCAAAGAAGTAAGTCCAGAAAATTTCCCAAAACTAAAGGAAATGATTTTCCAGATTTAAAGGGTCCACCAACCACTAAAAAGTACAAAGACTTTTTTAAAAGGCATTGTTGTTGTAATGCAGTTGCTAATTCGTGTCCGACTCTTTGCACCTCCATGGACTGCAGCACATTAGGCTCCTCCATCCTCTACTATTTCACAGAGTTTGCTCAGAATAATGTTCACTGAGTCAGTGGTATCATCTAACCATCTTATCCTCTGCCACCCTCTTCTCCCTTTGCCTTCAATCTTTCCCAGCATCAGGGTCTTTTCCAATGTCCTTCACATTAGGGGGCCAAAGTACTGGAGCTTCAACTTTACCATCAGTCCTTCCAAAGAATATTCAAGGTTAATTTCCTTTAGGATGGACTGGTTTGATCTCCTTTCTGTCCAAGGGACTCTCAAGAGGCTTCTCCAGCACCACAGTTCCAAAGCATCAATTCTTCAGCACTCAGCCTTCTTTATGGTCCAACTCTCACATCTGTACACGACTACTGGAAAAACCATAGCTTTGACTATACGGACCCTTGTTGGCAAAGTCATGTCTCTGCTTTTGATTATGCTGTCTATGTTTGTTATAGCTTTCCTTCCAAGGAATAAGCATCTTTTAATTTCATGCCTGCAATCACCATCCACAGTGACTTTGGAGTCCAAGAAAATAAAATCTGTCACTGTTCCAGTTTTCCCCCTTCTATTTGCCATGAAGTGATGGGACTTGACACCATGACCTTAGATTTTTGAATGTTGAGTTTCAAGCCAGCTTTTTCCCTCTCCTCTTTCACCCTTTGCATGCGGCTCTTTAGTTTCTCTTCACTTTCTTCCATCAGACTGGTACCATCTGCCTATCTAAGGACGTTGATATTTCTCCCAGAAATCTTAACTCCCAGCTTGGGATTCATCCAGCCCAGTATTTCCCGTGATGTACTCTGCATACAACTTAAATAAGCCGGGTGACAATATGTACTCCTTTCCCAATTCTGAACCAGTCAGTTGTTGCACATCTGGTTCTGTTGCTTCTTGACCTGCATACAGGTTTCTCAGGAGACAGGTCAGGTGACCTGGTATTCTCCTCTAAGAATTTTGCACAGTTTTTTTGTGACCTACACAGTCAAAGGCTTTAATGCAGCCAATGAAGCAGATGTTTTTCTGGAATTCCCCTGCTTTCTCCATGATTAAACAATGTTAGCAAATTGATCTCTTGTTCCTCTGCCTTTTCTAAACCCAGCATGTACATCTGAAAGTTATCAATTCATGTACTGCTGAAGCCTAGCTTGAAGGATTTTGATCATAACCTTGCTAGTATGTGAAATGAGTACAGTTTTACAGTAGTTTAAACATTCTTTGGCATTGCCCTTCTTGGCATTATCACTGTGAAATTTCAGATTACTAGGGTCAAAGCAAAGATCCTATGATTCAAAAAAAAAAAAAACACAACAGCATATAAAGGCTTCAGACTTCTCAAAAGCCATAATGGAAACCAAAATTCCAAAGAGCAGTGCCTTCAAACTTCTAAATAATTTCCAACCTAGAATTCTATACCCAGCCAAGCTACTGATAGAAACAGAAGGGACTTCCCTGAAGGTCCAGTGGTTAAGACTCTGCCCTTTCATTGCAGGAGGTGTGGGTTCGATCCCTTGTCAGGGTACTGAGATCCATGCAACACAGCATGGTCAAAAAAAAAAATGGAAAACTGATTTCTTAGAATTTACGTCACACACAACCCTTCTCATGAAGAATGATTTGCTGCACCAAAATAAGGGAGTAAACCAAAATCAAAGAAGACATGGATAGATAGCCAAGAGATAGGAGATCCAACAAAAGAGGTTAAAGGAAGGTCCCAGGATAATTGATATGTACTAGACATAAAGAGAGGAGAGCATGGCAACCCATTCCAGTATTCTTGCTTGAAGAATCCCCATGGAGAGAGGAGCCTGGTGGGCTACAATCAATGGGGTCGCAAAGAGTTGAGCATTACTGAGTGACTAAGCACAGCACAACACTAGACACAAAGAACAACCAGTCCACAGTGACGCAGATCAAAACTGATATAATCGTGACAAAACTAAAGGGACAGTAGAGAGACGGGGACAGCGCCAATATGAAGTATTGGTAGGCAGTGGGAGGAGAGGGAGCGCAGTGAAAGAAAGGTAAACATCACCATTGTAACAGAAGCCAATACATGAGACTGGAAAACGAGAAAGTACCAATTTAAGCTTGCTAGAATCTAGAGATAAATATCAAAAGAAATCAGGATTTGAAAGCAGATGCTTCTGGGAAGGGGGGATACACAAGGAGTGGGACATGTTAGGGAGGATGTTATTTTTCTAAAGAAACTGATAATATTATTTGATGCTTTGAGTTATATTCATATTTAACTGTGATTAAAAACGCAAAGTATAAAAAAGATTCTAGAAATGAATCAAAATACCATCATCTTTAATAAAAGAAGAGTAAAACCATTAAACGTCACTGATTTAACTCACATTTGTGCATCTTTAAAGATATAATACAAAATAGAAAGTCTACTATTTTCCATTGGTTAGTACCTTTTGATTCTCTTCCACTTCAGCTCTAAGTTCTGAACTCACAGCTGTTTTTGTTATTGCTCTAAGGAAAGAAAAACATTATCAGTGATTGGTCTAGTATTTGATATACATGACTTCAATTTCCCTATATGAAACAACACACTGTTCAATAAATTACAAAAAAAACTAAATGGAAAAAACTCTAAACCTTTACAACTGATAAAATAAATTTCTCCTCTCAGACGTGTATATTTGTTCATTATCATAAGATATAAAACCAAGGAAAAGTAATTAGTAATAGCTGATTTTAATGGAAGTGCAGTTATTTCCAGGAACTTAGTTAAATATATGCAACTCTATTCCTATACATCATCTCTACAGCTCAGAATAAAAGGATAATGTTAAATAAGTTAAGGCTACAGACTCCTCAACCTTTTTAAGCATATGTATGTCTTCAACAGGGCTTCCCAGGTGCCGCTAGTAGTAAAGAACCCACCTCCTAATACAGGATACATAAGAGATCAGGTTCGATCCCTTGGAGGAGGGCATGGCAACCCACTCCAGTATTCTTGCCTGGAGAATCCCCATGGACAGAGAAGCCTGGTGGGCTACAGTCCACAAGGTCACAAAGAATCAGACACAACTGAAGCAACTTCGCACGCACATACCAACAGCACACATGACTAGATAAGGATGTACTACATGATTTTTACGTCCTGTCTAAGTGTTTTCCAAGACCAACCAAGTAAACAAATTTATTTACAAAAGCATCTCAGTTAAAACACTTCATTCAATTACTCAAGTAAAGGACTGACAATCATTTAAGTTTCAGAAAATGTGGCTTTTAAAACAAGTTTGCCTCGTATTTATGAGAAGTAGAAGACCTTTATACAACTGAAAGCAATGCAGAAAAGCTGCATTCAAAACCTTAATCAGTCACTATGAACAAGTCAGCCTCTGTAATTCATTTTCTTCATTAAGGCTGATTAAGACGATATATATGAAATTGTTTAGAAGAAAAGCACTAGAGTCCACACCAGACCCTAGATTAGTAATGTCTGCATTCGTTAAATTTTGTTAACTCATCTAATCCTGAAAGGCAGGTACTGTTATTTCTGTTTTGTTGCTGAGGAACGTGATTATTTGCAGTTACTCTCTTCAACCACATAATGCAGGGTGCCTTCCTGAAAGTAGTACAGCACTGGTAGCAACAGAACTTTAATTTTCTAAGCATTTTCATAATTTAGTGGCTTCAACATGGCGTAAGCATGGACATAATTAGACATATGGTAAAAAGAAGACTGTCTCAAAACTCTATTACTCTGTGTTACCTGGCTTTGGTGGGAAAGTTTTGACTGAGATCCTTCATAATCACGAGAGCTAACTCAACAGGTGCAGCCAAGATCCGTGCAGCAGTCTGAAAACTTAGATCTGCAACAACGTCAAACAGAAGTTGAAGTGTATTAATCTAACACAATGAGAAATAGGAAAAAACATTTATTTCCCATTATTTTCTTGGTAATTAAGAATGCCTTAGAATGCCACCATTTCAGAGCGTGTCCAGGTTTTACTCAATTCACAGGCCCCTAGAGTGTTTACTGCAGCCGTTCCTCAATCTGCCTGCATAAACACTAGGGTACGTGCCAACACATTTAGCACAGGATTAACCCAACCCAAATCCTTTTCCTTCTTCTGAATTTACAACATATCACAAAGTATAGCAAAAGATTTTAGTAAATTATCTTGGGAAAAAAACTTTGACATATAGTTCTTTGGACCAGAAGAGCACATCCTGCCATACTGAGATGCCTTTAGCATCCAACTGTTTCATAAATGTGTACATATAGAAACACAAAGATTCTGACAAGCTTGTTTCTAGTTTTACAAACTAACACATCTGGGCAAAGAGAGAAAAATCTGGTATTCTTCCATAAATATATATTATTCTGCTAAGTGTTATCTGTCTACAAAAGGACTTCCTTCCATTTCTGATAAATCATAATAAATCACAGGACCCTTAAAATCTGTGAATAAATACGAACAAATACAAATTCTAACTTTTTTAACACCGTAAAATTTAGAACGATTCTTCTACATTTTTATTACCTTGCAACTGCCAGACTTTTAAAGGTGCCATTTCATTGGTGCTCTCAACCAGATGCTTTCTGAGTTCTTTCAACTGTCCCTTCAGGTCAGGGTGCAGGTCTCTGAAAGAAACACAAAATCAATTCCTTTCATGTGTCTTTTCTTTCCCAAAGCATTTAGAAGTTGACCTCAAATTTATCTTCACAACTTTTCCCTCTACGTAATAGAAAAAATCCTACAATATAGGAAAAATGTTAAAGTATAACTACTTTTCTTAAAAAAAAATCAATAAGTTCATTTAAAAACTAACACAGATTTTAAAAATGCATCACTACAAGAGTGCTTCTGTCTCTGAGGGGATGGAGAGGAGTGGGACTGAGAGTATGGAAGAGAGAGGACCTCAACTCTATTCACTGTGTTTTACTCAACTTGTTTCTTCTTTTCTTTCTTTAAGGAAAAGAAAGCATTATGTTGAAGGGAAAAAAACTCAATTCACAGTTTTTTCATACAGAAAAGCAAGTATGACAGCAACAATCAATTTTGAGTGGTGAGTGTGTGGGTATATTATTCTCCTTTCCTGAAACTTTTTAATTTCTCAAAATAAAACTGGAAATACCTTGCTGCTGGTCCCAAAATGAATTTCTTTCAATACCTGCCCATAAATCCTTTACTCACGTGAATATAATTCAAGATTTCCAAAATAATTGGATTTTGCCTAGTTTATCTCAAAATATAGTGCATTCTATTTAAAGTTAGTAAAACAAATTTTCAGAGTCAGACATACATCATTTAGATCAGAAACACAGATGGAATAGACTAATTGTTTTTAAATATTATAACTCAAAATTTCTTAAATACAACATGCCAAAAGTAAAACATTTACCCAGATCACTCACCATCCAACCAATACATTTGAGTTATTACAAACCTTTCTTCATGATAAAAGTGTCTTAAAATGGGTCAATTACTTTAAACAGCTAAATAACTATTCTGAATGTCCATAAAGGAAAATGTCTTCAATATTCTACACAATACTGTGCTGTAAATACATGAAATCATAATGCTACCCAAAAAACAAACATAAAACGTGAATATGAAAAGGAATTATGGAAATCTGGATGCAATAAAAATGGAACCTGACTGCATACTAATGAGGCCATAATTGGTGTTCAACACAAAGAAATGTACATACGCACAAGATGAACTCAGTGTGTGCAGTCACTCAACACGAAATCATCTCTGCTAAACTTTAGTTACATCATTTTACTCAACCAAATGTTAAAGCTAAAGTGTATGAAACTACACCTACATATACTATTTCTATTTTTTTAAAAAGCACACCACAGATGTCCTAATTAAGATTTCCCTGAGCCCTGAGCAGAATTCAGGGCTCAGAACAATGAGAAGTCATATCAGAAATAGCTGCAACATTTAAAATAAGAGCTAAGAAGATTTTTCAGGTAAAAATTCTAAGATGCTTTTGTAAAACAGTTAATGAAATCTTCTTCAAAAAGCCATTTTCTATCTTCTTTCATATAAAGCAAATTGCAATAAAATGTATTTCAACTGAACCTATAAAATCTTCCATACCTATTATAACTCTTTTGCAATTTTTCAAGCTATGCTGAGCATAAGTAAATAGCTATAAACACAACATTGTAAATCAACTATACTTCAATAATTTTTTTAAAAGAGACAAAAAACAAGCAAAAAAAAAAAATAGCTATAACCTCTTTAAGTTAAAATACACTTGATTTTCTCAGGAAAAGATTACATAAAATTATTAGATTTCTCCTACTATGTGAATCAAAAAGTGGAATGTAACTTTAATACTGTCAACTACAAGGTCCAAAAAGGGAAATCAACTTAAGCCATAAGGAGGCAGTCATAGTATCATGTAAGAATAATGTGCTTCAGAATTACTAAAAATCATAAACATACTAGAAACTAAATGGTCATCTTCTCATATCAGATTACATATGTAAAGTACTCTTGAGAAACAGGAGATATAGTAATGAGAAAGATGATACTTACAATGCTAAGAAGCCTAAAGAGTTAAAAGAATATATACCTTAACTTTCCAAAGAGAAACCCTTGAACTTCATCAATAGGATCACTTTCACCAATCACTGTGGTGTTAACTTCAGTTCCTACAAAAGCACAGCAATTACATGTCTAATCATTCAGAATATAAAAATATTAACTTCATAAAATTTGAAAAATATAAGAAAACATTTTAAAATACCTGAAACTAAAATAGCATTTATAAATGTGTTTTTGATATATCCTGTGTTCCTGGATAAAGTAAGAATGTATTTTTCCTTGAACTTTGAAAATTTTTACATTTAAATACTTCAAAATTAAGAATAACAGGTATTTCAATATCAAAATTCTGAGGAATTTGTAACTAGGCAACTTAATCCTAGATATAATTATTGAGAACAAAATGATGAAGTACTAGGCTACCTTCCATGTCCCAAAATCAATCATTTTTACCTTTAAAATAAAGCAAAAGACATAAAAAGAGTACACATAAACCTTGCTGAAATTCAAAACCCTAGCATATTACAACAAGAAGTATCCATAATAAACTGTTCCAAGTCAGAAAATGACAACAACAACAAAAAATTAAACTGTTTGTTAATTACATAATAGTTTAAGATTTCATATTGGATCACAAGTTAATTACTATTTGTGAGCTACTTATTATCAATAACAGTAGCTACTACTTACTGAACTTTATTTTATCAAAAACTTTGTAAAATTTTTTTACCTATACATCTTATTTTCTCCTTACAAATACTTAAAAAGGCATATATCATTAACCACGTTCTACAGAGTAAAAAATTAGGACCTACAGAATTTGTCACCCAACTCGAATATAACAGAACCAAGATTTAAACACAGCTTCATCATTCTCCTAAATCTATTCTTTTTCATTAAAGAAAAAAATTCCCCTTTAACTTGTCGTATCTAAAGAAAACGCGTTGGTCTTAATTTACAAATTCACCTTTCACCTGAGTATCATCCTTGGCCTTGTACTCGGTGCTCTTAATGGCCAACTCCACACCATAGCCAGAGAGGTAAACAGGCTCCTTCCTGGGGTTCTGCAGACAGAGCAAGCATTCCATCACCACCGAGCTCCCACGCCATCATGACCACCCAGCTCTTAACGCACCATGGCATACAGAGTGCAACCACATTAATGTCATGCAGTCATCACCTAGGATTAGGCACTCATGATACGCTTGAACTTCTATGGGAATCCTTAGACTGTGGATCCTGCCACAAGTGTGAGAACCGAAATTCCAAGGGAGAAACAAAAGTGGATGAAGGCATAGTGGAAAGCGTAACGGTCACCAAACCATACGAAGAAATGGAGAAAATAACAAAGAAGCTGTGGACCTACACAGGGTTGAAAACTGGTAAGGTTTCAAACCTTGAAGTGCTTTGTTGAGACCATGTGTGTAAATGTGTGTGTTTGTGTGTGTACATTTTTTTACTGAATTTAAATGTCTTCAGGTAGGGTTTGGGCTGACCAAATGTCACAGGCTTACCATCATCCTGAATGAGGATGGCCTTTTAATACCAGCAATAGAGCATAGTGGGACAGGGTCAAAAACTGGATACTGACAAATCCGCTTCTGCTCATATAAGTTTTCCTTTAAAATTTTTATTCCACATGGACTTAACAGTATTTACTAAGCTCAATATGACAAAGAGACTTTAAAGGCTAACGATCTTTACATATAAATATTTTAAATGCTAAAAGCTACAGAAAGTTTGAAAACCTTAATTTCAAACCAATTCTGCTAGATTTTATCTCTTTAGACATTCTCCTCCATCAAATGAAAAATTCCAAAAAGGAGGGAAAAAAAGGGTTTAGAAAGGAACTGAATTTAAGAATCAGTTTCATGGTATGATGCCCATATTAAATCTGGATGAAATTAAATATAATTTACATGGTTCATTTTGAAATAGAACGTAACTTATACTGGTGTTGTTTTATTGCCAAGTCGTGTCGGACTCTCTGTGACCCCATGGACTGTAGCCCACCAGGTTTCTCTGCCCATAGGATTTCCCAGGCAAGAATACTGGAGTGGGTTGCCATTTCCTTCTCCAGGGGATCTTCCTGATCCAAGGATCAAACCTGCATCTCCTGCTTGGCAAACGGATTCTTCACCACTGAACCACCTGGGAAGCTATTTTTAAAGCATAATTTTATTTTAAAATTTTAAAGCATACCTTTATATAGTCATTTTTAAAGCATAATTGTTTATATTTCTTCAGTAAGGCAAGCCAAGTATAAATAACAGATTTGATGAAAGTACCACAGTTTCCAAAGAAGTAAATCAAGTCATTTTATAAAGGGGGAAATTATTAGCTTAAGGGCTAAGGTTTTCATGGGCAAATTAACATTTAAAACAGTTATAAAACAAGTCAATACTTACTGATACATAATGTCTGAATACGTAATTTATTTTGCCTGCATTGCTTTTTGAAATAAGTTGTCGGTGGGAATTATAAAACTCCTCAGAGCCAATCTCAGAGTAGAAAATAACCACTGAGCTTTCAGGATTAGATGAGGGGTATCTGTGATCTCCTTTGAACAATAAAGGTTTTGGTCTGAAAATAAATATTAAAAACTTAAGACTGTTAACTTTAAAAAAGTTTTTAAACATTAAAAACACTGCAAAATGAAGCTACAGCAAGGATAATTTAAGTAAAGATTATAAGCATCTTAATAGAAAATTGAGTATCACAATCTTAAATAGCTTTTAATTAGTAAGAATACTGTCAGATATAAGTCTTATTGGTCCATAATTAAAAATAACAAATGTAAATTATATAAATTATAAAATGTAGACTTTGACTAGAAATTGTCATCAATTCCTACAAAAGGGGGGGGGGGGGCCAGGAAACGAATACCTATCCAGACCTCATAGTACTAAAACTTTGGTAAATTATTCTACTATATAAATAGAATATAATTATCTTTTTATCTGAAAACCTAAGTGTGAGTAATGCAAAACAGCAGGGATTATTTTAAGCATATAACTGCCCAATCACAGCATCTCCCTTCTCTATCATTTTTACCATTATGATCATCCTATTACTGGATCTAACATTTATTTAGGTTTTCGTCATAAATTTTGAAACTTCCCCCCTCAAGAAAACTCCTTTAAGAATGGCATCAAGGTATTAACAGATCATAATGCACAGATGTTATGACCGACCAACCCCTCTTAAGGAGGTACACCTACATGTACTAAGTGGAAGATGCCTCTTATAAAAATAAACCCACCTACCTGCATAAATGTATAACCACAGAAAAAAAGTATAAGAGGATATATGTCAATCCATTAAAAAGTTATCACATCTCAGAAGAGGAAACATTATCACTCTTTTCTTTATAAAGGTCTGCATTATTGTAACAAATGAAACACAGAATTTTTCAAGTCAGTCAACTTGTTTTTCCCAGTGAACAGCTCTTTGCCATGCAGCCAATTTCAAAAGTGCACACCTCCCCACTGAGACGGCTGAATGCTGCTCACTGCGTTTCTGGTTAGCACCCTGAGGAAAAGCACTCATATCATCTGGTGGGCACAGGACAGGTGCTGAGTAGGTAATTTCACTAAAGAAGAATTTCCTCACCTAAAACACCCTTGGCACTTCTGGCACAGAGCAACCTCAAAGAGAGAGATCGCTATTATCCTATTTACAAAAGTATGAGAGGATATACAGAGGGGCTACTGCCCTAGCCAGATAGCAAGAAGGACCTATTATTTGTCCATCACAGGAAACCTACCTTTAAGTAAAAAAGTCAGCCATTACCAACTTAATATTCAAATTAAGCTTGCAATTATCTTAAATAATCTCCTTTGTCTGAAAGTAATATTATCCTTAGAGATCATTACCATTAATATCATTACTCCAGGTACTGGTTTAAATACACAGAATATTCTTTACTAAGCTGATGAAAAAGCCTATGTAAGCTCTCTGATATAGTCATTACTAAATAACAGTAAGTACTCTTATTATCTCTATTTCGAAACAAGATGAGGAAAGAAAGGTTATATAATTTGCTTAAGTAGGCAAAACTATCTTAAGTGATGGAGTTGGGATTTAAATCTAGTCAGTCTGGTTCCAGAATCCATATTCTAAACCACTATATTTACAAACTACAAAATCCAGAAGAAAAATAAGAAGAAAGCACAATGAATGCATGACACTTAAATAAACACAGATGTACCTTTCAGAGGCTGTTAGTAGAAGAGTCTCAAGGGTATCAAAATCACAAGTCTTCTTTCCATGCACTGAAAAAAATGAATTACATCCTTCTGGTGGCGGTTCATCAGCTGCTATCTGTCATTTAAGATACAAGACATTTTTAAAAATAATTTCTAACCAAAGACAAGAGAAAAAATAAATATTCTAAATAGGTAATAAAATGATAATAAGACATCAGTGAAAACAAAGGCAACACCTACTGAACATTTATTATGTGACAGGAGTAAGAGCTCTGTGCTTCACTACTTTCCTTATTATACCAGTTCATCTAGCTCCTCCCAGTATCACTCCATGAAGTAGGTGTTATTATTATTTCGAAAACAGAACTTTAAAAATCTATCTTAGAAGACATCAAAAGCTATCCAGGGAATAGAATATGTACCTTGCAGAAAACTAAGCTTACAAATGTCAGCTGTAGGTGTCAAAGTGCAACAATCCAGTCTTGAGTATAACATGCAGATTAATGCAAAGCCCCTCCCTGAAACAGGAAGAATGACACTGCATCTAAAAAACCAACAGGACCGAAAAAGGAGTATATATGGAAAGGCAAAATCACCCAAGCAGCACAGTAAGATATTTAAAAGAAAGGTTGAATGAGTTATGGGGTATGTTCAGAGGAAAATGTACTAACGCCCAGGCACGACAACACAAGTCCACCCGCAACCTTAATGAGAGGCTCACCGAGATGCACGAGTGTAAAGAAACGGGAAAAAGAAAGGACATGATGACAAGCACTGCTGTATGCACTGATGTCATTTATGTAATATATTCATATTGAATGTTCTTTTCTATGGCTGGAATACAAATAATTAAGAAAAGAGGGGAAGAAATGGAAAGCTTGCTATGAAAAATTAACATTAAAACTTTTCATTACATTCTTTGTCTCTTTTTTAAGTTATTACAAAACTTCCAAACTTCTATTTGTAAAAAGAAAGAATAGTACAATAAACTCCCATGTACCCATGATGAGTATTTCGGTAATTATCCATTTATGGCCAAATCTTATTTCCTCCATTTTCCTACCACACTTCATTGGATCATTTTGATATACACTCCAAATAACATTTCATGCATGTTTCAGTATCTCTCAATAAAACACAAAAATTATTCATTTAGTTTTTTTGGCCACACCACGTGGCTTGCAGAATCTCAGTTCACTTAACAGAGATTAAACCTGGGCCATGGCAGTGAAAGCCCAAAGACCTAACCTCTAGACCATCAAGTGAAGTGAAGTGAAGTGAAGTCGCTCAGTCGTGTCCAACTCTTTGCGACCCCATGGACTGTAGCCCACCAGGCTCCTCAATTCTCCAGGCAAGAATATTGGAGTGGGTTGCCATTTCCTTCTCCAGCTAGACCATCAAGGAACTCCCAAAACACAGAGATTTCTTTTAAAAACATACTACCATTATCACTTTTAACAAGTAATATAGGGTTTCTCTGGTGGTCCAGTGGTTAAGAATCTGCCTTGCAATGCAAGGGACACCAGTTCAATCCCTGGTCCAGGACAATCCCACATGCCACGGAGCAACTAAGCCCAGGCACCACAACTACTCATCCAGTGCTCTAGAGCCCGTGAGCTGCAACTACTTTAGCCCACGCACCCTGGAGGCCGTGCTCCACAAAAGAGGCCACTGTAGTGAGAAGCCCAGGCACTGCAGCTAACAGCAGCCCCTGCTTGCCACAACTAGAGAAAGCCGTCATGCATCAAGGAAGACCCACCACAGCCAAAAAATAAAAATAAATAAACAAATAAAATCTCAAGCTTTAAAATAAACAACTAAAAAAAAAGTCATACAGCTCCATATTGATGGCCATTGGCAGCACAGTTTTTCAGTCTTCTCAAGTGCCCTCATTAGAGCAAAAATGAAAACAGAAACCAATGGACCACATCTATGGCAAAACCAGGGGGAAGGAAATCTCCATGATATAAAATGCAAAAAGACCTGCAGTTATCAGAGGTCATGGAAGCAGAGGGCAACTGCAGAGATTCTAATGATTCTGAGAATAAGAAAACCCTGAAACAGCTAACAGGTTTTCACTGGCCAAGTATGATGGACCAACTGGTTTTGTTCAGCCTGATATTAGGTAAGCACATGGCAGTCTGACCTCTATGAACGTGGAACTCACAAGGTAGGACTCCCTTCCAGGGAAGGGCCCCACGCAAAGGAGAAACTGTTGAGGGCAGAATAATACCTGAGTAGGACAGAAATAGACAATAAAAGAAAGTGTCCAAATAAAACCTGAAGAAGGGAACAGAGTCAGGAAATTTCAAAAAGCAAGCTACCTTTTTTTTAAAGTCACCATATTTTAACAAAACATAAAATCAACAGGATAGGGAACCAGGGAAGTTAAAGAAAACAAATTTCACATGAAATTGAGCAGAGAAAGTCTCAGTGTCAAATGCCATACAGAGCTGCTGTAAGAAGAGAGGAGGGGAAAGAACAGAATAACACTCTTAGCCTTACAAGAGAAATTCTTCAGTGATAACGATATACTGGGAATTCCATGGGAGTCCAGTGGTTAGGACTCAACACTTTCACTGCTAGGGCCCAGGTACAATCCCTGGTTGAGGAACAAAGATCCCCTGTAAGCCACCTGGTGTGGCCAAAAAAAAATGTATAGGGCAAACTGTGTAAGTTACTCAACAGAAAAGAAAGGGACGGAGGGAGAACCTATAAATTAAGAGAACACACTCCCCCCCAAAATTAATAAATTTGTAAAAAAACTGAGAAAACTAAACTCTATTGTATGGAGAGGCACTCTTGGGCAATGAAATGATTTTTTTAAAAAGAAAACAGCAAATAATTCCAAAAGAAGAAAGTGACTCCTTTTGAAGGGCAAAAGTCAGCTGTGGTGGGGACACAGCACATGCAGGGCTTCCATGGTGCCAAGCTAAGTTCAATTTCTTGACCTGGGTGAAAATCACAAAAGTGTTCCCTTCATCATAATGCATCACACTATACATTTCTTGTGAGTTGTTGTCTATACCAGTTTCATTTCAGAATTAAAAAGTGGTTTTAAAATTAGCATTTCTTTTATATCAAACATACAACCAGTGTACAAACAGCTTTGATTCTCTTGCTCTCTATTTTTTTTTACAAGTTTGTTCAACTCAAAATCCGGTAAGATCCACACATTACATTAAGGTGACACATTTTTAAGTTTCTCTTGAAGTTCCTCCTTCCCTCTTTTCTTTTTAATGTATTTGTTGATAAAATCAGATCATTTTGCCATAAAGTCTTTCACATTCTAGCTTTTCCTGACTATAGCCCTGTAATATTTCTTCACATTTCCTATCTGCTGTTCTCCTGTGATCTACAGACTGTGATCACCCTCGGGGTTAACTGGTTTAGCAAAACTGCATCTCTCTCTTCAGCTGTGCTATATAAATGAAGTCTGTAGTTTCAGGTTTTTTGCACAGGCATTTTTCTCCTTAAATGACAATAAGTGCACATTCAGTTCAGTTCAGTTCAGTTCAGTCGCTCAGTCGTGTCCAACTCTTTACAACCCCATGAACCGCAGCACGCCAGGCCTCCCTGTCCATCACCAACTCTTGGAATCCAACCAAACTCATATCCATCGAGTTGGTGATGCCATCCAACCATCTCATCCTCTGTCGTCCCCTTCTCCTCCGGCCTTCAATCTTTCCCAGCATCAGGGTCATTTCAAATGAGTCAGCTCTTTACATTAGGTGGCCAAAGTATTGGAGTTTCAGGTTCAACATCAGTCCTTCCAATGAACACCCAGGACTGATCTCCTTTAGGATGGACTGGTTGGATCTCCTTGCAGTCCAAGGAACTCTCAAGAGTCTTCTTCAAACCCACAGTTCAAAAGCATCAATTCCTCGGCGCTCAGCTTTCTTTATAGCCCAGCTCTCACATCCATACATGACCACTGGAAAAACCATAGCCTTGACTAGATGGACCTTTTTTATATGTTATTTGAAGACTGAACAGAATCGGTTTTGCTCATTATTTACAAACAAATCATAAATCCTAGAAAATTTCAGGTAGAAAAGGTACAGTGCTGTAACACAATGACAGGACAGCTGCAATATATCCAATCATGTTATACAACCCCTAAAAGAGGTACTGTCACAGGGAGGCACTGAACTCACCTGCTGGAAGGCTTGTATTGTAGCTGAGTAGGAGCGAAGAGACAGACAAAATTTCAACAGATTCTGCTGTAGTGGTGACAGAAACTGAAATGCAGCTTTCAGTATTGCATGATAATAGGAGTAATCAGTACCTGTCAGGAAGAATATCAACCAAAATAGTTCTATATGACTACAGGTATCCAAATAAGGTAGCTCATAAAGTATAAAGCTATGTGTTACAAAAGCATATGATTGTCTTGTAAAGTGAAAGTGTTAGTTGCTCAGTCCTGTCTGACTCTTTTGCAACCCCATGGACTGCAGTCCTTGAGGTTCCGCTATCCATGGAATTCTCCAGGCAAGAATACTGGAGTGGGAACCCATTCCCTTCTCCAGGGAATCTTTCTGACCCAGGGATCAAACTCGGTCTACTACATTGCAGGAGAACTCTTTAACCTCCTGAGCCACCAGGGAAGCAAAGCATACTGTCCTGAGCTGTTGTCAAATGCTCAGAATTACTTAGTGTATACTGTGCAATTGGACTCTTCCTCTCTTCAATCCTTTTTTCACTATTCCCTCTCCCTGGACTGAGATTTTCCACTTACCTGGATGACTAACTCCCACCTTCTTCCTCAGGAAGAACTCAGTTTATGAGAGCACCTATCCCACGGAGGCATTCCCAGCCCCTACTCCCACACCTCAATCAATCATGTTCCTCTCTTCTTGGCTTACCTCTCTCACTTAGCATATTGTTCACTCGCTTACTTAATCACCAACTACCCCCCCGCAATAGTCTTTGAGCCTCTGCACAAAGAAACTATGTTGTGTCTTTGTGTTCCCTGGCACATGTTATCTATTCAAATAACCCAACAAGACTGAGCAATGTAATGAGGAAGTACAAGATATTAAAAGATGCTAATGAAACTATGGTTTGGGGAGAGGCATTGAAACAAATTGTCTGGGGGAAAAATACACATAGCAGTATAAAAAAATCCCCAGGATATATTAAATGAAAATCACAAGGTATAAAACAATATATTTAGTACACTATTTTTTCTTACTGTTAGAAAGAATAAGTAATAAGAATACATACTTATGTATTGGATTGGCCAAAAAGTTTATTCAGGTTTTTCTGTAAAATAGAATGGAAAAACCTGAACAAATTTTTGGTCAACTCAATAGTTGTAAAAAAAAAAAAAGAAGAAGAAGAACGAAAAAAATACTGAAGGCTAAACAAATTAATTTTAAATGGTTATAAAAAGCCAAGAGAAACAGAAGGAACAAGATTTTTCTGTGTACAGCCTTTTATATAGCTTGGTTTTTCTTCTAAAATTTTACTTTATAATGAAGTATAGTTGATTAACAATATTATGATAGTTTCAGGTATGTGAAGCTTTGACTTTTAAACTACTATTATATATTTTTGAAAAATTTAATAAAAATATTTAACATTTTAAAAAGCAAAATGTAAAAGGTTCTGTATGACATTAGCACCTTCAAAGTAGAAAAAGAGATCACAAAGAAATGTCTTAAAATGTTTTGTGAAGTTGCTCAGTTGTGTCCAACTCTTTGCGACCTCACGGACTGTAGCCTACCAGGCTCCTCCATCCATGGGATTTTCCAAGCAAGAATACTGGAGTGGATTGCCATTTCCTTCTCCAGGAGATCTTCCCAACCCAGGGATTGAACCTAGGTCTTCCGCATTGCAGGCAGACACCTTATCATCTGAGCCACAAGGGAACGTTGCCAGAGTGTTAAAAGTGACTATCTTTGGGTAGTAGGACTATGAATAATATTTCAAACAAAGTGTTTAATATACTTTTGTGGTCACTTTCAAGAATTCATACTCTCCTAACTTCAACCAAAAACACACTAGCATTTATACTGAAGAAATTTCATTTTAAATGTCAGAGTTCAAATTTCACTATAAAAACCACTTTGATAAATTTGTTTTATGAAATTGTAAACTAAAATGATTTTTTTGGTTACTTGAACAATTCTAGTGGACTCTAAATTACTTAACTAAAACTTACAGATGCTTGTTCAAAAGTTTTACGTATTTAAACTGCAAAAAAGATTTAGACTTCACCTTTTAAATATGCTCTAATTTTTTAAATCATAAAGTTAAAAATAAATTCAAACATTAACAGCAGTCACATATTTATAATTTTACACACTTTCACTTCAACAAGGACTTATCCCTGTCAATGCAATATTCAAGGTTTTAACTACTCATGTATCAGCATCTTTGACTATTAATGTCCATATTCTATATGGTTTACATTGACTTAGAAAACGTTTGTGAAAGCTCATCAAAAACTAAACAAGTATACAGTTTACATTAATTTGACACCTGACACTCTAGTTGTGAGCGGCTGGCATGGGTAATGGAAAACATTTTGGATGGCACTCAATGAGAAGAAACTCAACAGATAACAGATCAGTTGAGTAATTAGTTCATAACAAAAGAAAGTGAATCAAATCTGATGGTTATTATGTCGATGCTAAATGATTCTAAATGAATTTGACTTCTGCAAAATATTCACATAGCACTTTCAATAAAAGAACACAAAAGAACAAAACACAAAGCGGGGGGAATCAAAGGCAATTCTTATTGCCAAAGTTGTAAACTTTTTCAAAAATAATTACTAGTTTGTGTTGGCTCTGCTGGCTGCCATGACAATTCTACTCACTAAAGATAAAAATGTTTTCCATTAATTGCCATGCCACCATACTCTGAAAGAGACCAAATTTCTCATATATTCCCAGACACCAAAGTCAAAGAAGCATCTGTTTCTGTTTTACCGTGATGATCTGATGATCCGATATTTTGACTGGCTTCTACAAAATCCCAAAATTTCTCTTGACTGTCTTCTGCTAAAAACTCACTGAGAGAAAAGGGGAAAATATCAGAAATAAAACAACTTAATAAAAATCTTCCAATATAAGTTATATTACTAAGGAGAGTAAAAATAAGCTTTAAGTTTCCAAATGTCCAAAGCTTGGTTTTGATAATATATATTATATATGAATATATGTAATATATTTCAATAAAATATTTTCTAATTTTAGGCACATCTTACTTACTAGCTATTAATAATTAGCTTCATAGTTTATTCACTTAATAGCTTCATAGGTATTCCTTAAGAATCCTAGAATAATAGAAATGTTGTAACAACAGGGAAGTCCCAATATAAAGAAAGGTTATGAAATTTCATTTGTGAAAATGCCGTCAGTAGTGGAAGCAGAATTAGGAATTTCTAATTCTAGTACTAGTTCTGCTCACTCATTTTCTGAAAGACTTACAAAGAACAAAACAATATGTTTCGCCTAAGGTTCTCCTGAGGAAAACATGAATCCTAGAGACATCTCTAGGAGACTGAAGGCAGCATGCTGCAATCTTTCTACATCCATAAATCCAAACTTTAAAGGCCATCAAATTTTAAAGTTAGCACTGATTTAATAAAATCAGGTCTCAGAACTTAATGCCATCTTAATTTTTTCCTTGACTTTAGTGTACCGACCTAAAATAAAATAAAGGCTATTCTACACTTCCCTTCATTCAGGGCCTTTAAAATCCCGAGAAGAAGAAGCAGGTATTCAGTGAATGATTCATGTAAATCGGTTATCTTCTCCTCCAAGCCATACCAACGTAGTGGTGGTCTTTCCCTGTCTTAGAGCAAACTACAGATCTGGATCTCAGCTTACCTAGCCAAAGGAAGACTTTCCCATTACTTGTCAACACTGGGATGTACAACTCTCACTCTACTCCACAGCTAGACACAGAAATATGGGAAAAATAAGAAACATTTCCTGGTAATGCACAGCTTCTCTAAAAATAGGTTTCTGAAAACACCCATTATAATAATGTATTAAATTATTTAGTGCCTCCTTGAGTGTGGCATTTTTCTAGGCTTTCGAGTAACTGACACAGACATCACACACATCTTATAATAGCTTACAGTCTATTAATGTCTTACAGGTATTAAGACAGATTACGATGTGTAAATAAATGCTAAATTCATGAATTAAAGCAGCATTCACAAGATAAGTGAGCAGAAGGGGGAGAAGTAATACACTCATTAGTTCTGAGACAAGGGTTCACTTAAGCTAAGACCCTCCTGCAAAGGCCATATGCACATAAATATATACTTTTCATATAATTACAGGAAAACATAAACATCCATTCTTTCTCACCCCAATGCATAAGTAAGTCTTACAATGTCTAAGTGTCAAACAGTCTTAAGAAAATTAATTACCAGATCCACTGAACTAAGCCATGGAAGATAAGAACAGTACAAGGCACTATTAAAAGGAATGCTGCCATTTGCTTACAGTGTGCTTCAATTTGTTTGCTTTTTGCTCTAAAGTACTTTTTAGCTTCTGATATCTATTCCACTGAGTAAAAAATCAAGTTTTACAGATGAAATTCTACGGTGTCTGAGACTTGCTTTACAGTGTTTCAGTGGGAGAAGGCAGGAGCGCGGTGGCAGTGACGGTTACGGGGCTGGAGCTGACGATCGCTACAACTGGGCGACGGGCAGAGAGAGCACAGCACAGATAACATTCTCCCCACTTATAAATATATTAACTTTCTTAAGGGCATAGAGGTAGTAAAAGAGAAATCTGGAATTTACATTCCAGTCTCTATCACTCAAATTTTTCAAGCTGCATTCTCAGGCCATTGTAATATTTACGCATTCAATAAATGATTGCTTCAATTTTAATAACAGAACTTTATTTATACAACGTTTCTGTTAGTAACTATAGCTGCTCAAAACATATTCAGGGCTCTACTTCAATTAAATACTGATGGACAAACAGAAGCTACAAACCCTTCATTAGCATCAGGTCCAATCTAAAAATACACACGGGAATATTTTCAGTCCCTAAGGGCCAGAAGCAAGGAAAGCAAAATGTCTGTGTTAACTGCATGCCTTGATGTGTGGAGAAATATCTGACCCTTCAGCCTTCCACCATGGAAGTGCTGTGACCCACCATCAATGTCTGCTGTGGATGCAGGAGGGAAGGATGGTGGCCTCAGCCAGCTCTGAGGTGAATATGGAGTGGTTTCAAACAAGCACTGCATGTTTTTGAGTTGTCTACCCATCCCATTACCCTAGCAAACTATCTGTAAATAGCCACAAAGGAAAACTAAAATAGCGAACCCAAATGGCAAATGGCCAGGATATCATGAAAAGGGGCTATGTTTGTTATGGGTAAACTGGGGTAAAGGAAATAGTTTATAATACTCACTTCATTGAGATCAAAGAACTGAAAAAAATTGATCAATTAAGGCTGACAATTTGAGCATACTTTCTCAAAAGTCCATAAGTGTATGCCATAAGACTCTTCTAAGAAAACACACAAACACCAGTAAGTTTGTTAGTGTAAGTGAGAGAAATGGATGTAACCCAGTTATGAACATTAAGCAGAATATCTTAAAATATCTATTACAGACAGCTGCACAAACTTATTTGTAAAGTAGTAGTAAATCTCAATGACTTAAGACTGACACCAGGCAAATCATCCAAAATTAGATGAGCAGAAAGGAAGAAAATACATTCAGTTAGTTATGTGAGCCCTAGCCCAGGCAGTCGCGGACCTCACATGCCTGCACACTTCACTGCTACAAACACCCAAGATCTAACAAGGGGCTCGGCCTATTTATCTAACTAGTTATTGTAACATCACCATGACATATAAGCAGTGGGGTCTGGTGGGGCGGGCAGGGGGGTTGTCAGGGCCTGGGGTTTGTTTCTGCTGCCCTTTAATTGCTGAGGAGAGGGAGGTACGGAGAAGTGATGGCAGAAAGCCTGTTCGGCAGAAAGTTGGAAGGCTCCTCAGCAAGTCAAGACCAGCTCCTGCATGTCCCATGTTCCTACCGGCCTCTCCTCAATACAAAGGAGGCTCTTCCTTAGGAGGTACACCATCAACACAACAAATACTTTGCTCCCATCTTTCTAGGGATTAAGGAAAGATGTGAGAAGATGAAATTCTAAGTTGAAGGTCACAAAGATAGACCACAAAGTTAACTGATGAACAGTTCAAATTTCCAGCTCTATCAAATTCTGAAATTACTAAATGTTTATCGTTCACCTACCTAAGTGTATGCTTTAGAAAGATTCGCTATAGGTCCTAGCTATATGTTATTTGAGATACAATAAAAATAAGCTTCCCTCTATAAACAAAAAAACTGACTAAAAGACAGGTATCTGATTATACTTCTATAACAACCATTTACTAAAAAGTATATTTGGTTTATAAAATCTTCCAAGAAATCATTGACTATATTTTACTTTATCAATTTTAAGACGTTTTCTTTTTTTTTTCCCCCAAGTTTGGGCAATCTTTACTGAGAAATTGAGACGCGTGTTTTCTTTTTTCCCCTAAAAACATACGTCTGGTTTCTACAATCTGTCTATTAACTCCTTCTTGCGGTTCATTGAAGGGTTGTCAAGTTTCCTTCAACTTTCATTTTCTTCCATACTCCCCAGACGAGAGAATCTCTTCTCGTTTGAGAGGTAACGGTGGGAAACTTGGTGTGACTTACTGCATATTCATTACACTCTAAATCCCTTCAAAGCCTAGGCCTTTGAAACTCATTTTCTGCACCAAGACCCCAGAACACAGCAGAAGTAGAAATGGCTGCATGCGGCAGAAGGCAAACAGGCAAGAACCAGTCTTGCAGAGTTTCTTGAAGCCCCAGATTGTACTGAGGTAGATGGGGTAGGAGACTAGAGTCCAGCATGTTTCAGGAAATGCTGCCCAAAGACAACTGTCAATTTTAAGACATATCATTGTTTTAGAAAATGCTGAGTGAAAGATGCTACCAATTTTAATTGTAAGATAACAACTTGATTAACTGCATCCTGATTTTGGAGATGCTAACATCAGATAAGGTGTAGCCACTTTCTCAGCTCCCCTCTGCACTCTTTTATCTGGGGTCTGTCTCCTTCCAAGTTTTCAGGAGGGGTATGTCCTGCACCTGCATCTCAACAAGCTCTCTTCTCTTTCTTGTATTAAACACCCCTTAGCACCCTGTTCAAATAAACAGAAATTTTCCTTTAAGTACAACACTCTTTTCCCTTATTAGCATATTTACACTCTTCCTGGAAGACACCAAAATAACTAAACCAGTTCAGTATACCTGTCTGAAGAAGTCCCTCAGGATCTGCCATCGCTGCAGTCCTAGCCTGCAGCAGAGTCTGTGAGGGGCACTCAGCACGGTGCACGCTGAGTGGGGCTCCTACTAAATGCATAATGAGAATCCCACTCCCTAAAAGCTCCCAAATATTCACCGGCAGAGCCCACATTTTCACTTAAACATGTGAAAGGAAAAAACATGTCTTCTTACCTGGCTTCTAATAACAACGGAGTGGAAAACCATTTTGTTGTAAGAGAGGTCGTAATGGCTTTTGAATCTGCCTTAACTGAGGAAAACAGCCATAGTCCAGTAAGCATAGTCAGAAGGCCCATTTTACGGCAAAGTCCTAGAAAGGGAAAAAAAAAGATTTTTCTACAAGGCAATGTTTAAACCTGAATCTTAATACTTAGAGACACAAAAGAACGTGATTGTGACAGAAAATAAAAATGTTTCCAAAATATAACAGCACATACTATCTATAGATAATCGATAGATGTTAGTTGATTACTGACACACAACTAAAGGTGTGTCGTTCATTACACTCTTTTCTACAAAGGCTGCACTTCATCTCCTGGGTGCCTATACCATACAGAGATGTTAGCCTCTCATTTCGTAGGCTTCTCTTGCTGTGGAACAAGGGCTCGAGGGTGTGTGGGCCTCAGCAGTTGCAGCATGGGGGCTCAGTGGCTGTGGTTCCCGGGCTCTAGAGCACAGACTCAACAGCTATGGTGCGCCAGCTAAGTTGCTCCACGGCATGTGGGATCCTCCAGACCAGGGATCACACCCATGTCTTCTACATTGGCAGGTGAATTCTTCACCACTGAGCAACCAGGGAAGCCCAAAAAGTTGCCTTTAAAAGAGTTTGAAGTTCAGGCACTGTTGGCTTCTTGGGAAACAAAAAAATTAATATGAACGTTCCATTTATAAATGTGTAGTTGTTCAGTCACTAAGTTGTGTCTGTCTCTTGCAACCCCACGGAGTCCTCCAGGCTCTTTATCCATGGTATTTCCCAGGCAAGAATATTGAAGTGGGTTGCTATTTCCTTCTCCAGAGAATCTTCCTGACCCAGGGATCGAACCCCTGTCTTCTGCATTGTAGGTGGATTCTTTACCCTCAGCCACTAGGGAAGCCTCATTTATAAACAGATATTTTTTTAAAAATCAACATTAATAAAGACTAGGACTAACCAAACCAGACCTCTGACAATGAAACCTGCTAGCAGGTAAGTCCTAGCTTGGGAAGGGGTGGGGGGTGGGGGGGTGGGGGCACGGAGAGGAAACTGGAAATGATGTAGGCTCCTCTCCCGAAATAGCAAAAGTTACTGACATTTCCTGCAGAGGGGCAAGCAAGGACCCAAACTGTTACATACAATTTAAGACCACTCAAGAACTCTCTCAGACACCCTCCCCTGGAGGTTCATGGACTGCAGCCTCAGAAACCTGCTCCTCCTGACAGAACATGGGTTAGTAATAGAGACCTATGATCAATTCCTGAGTTTGCTAACCCCAAGCATGTTACCTAATAACTCCTCCGCCCTTACCCTTAGTCTCCCACTCTCTAAAATAAGAATAACAGTAACTGCCACGGGGGAGAATGAGAAGGCAACATGAAATCACTTTGTAACAAAAGTCACTTTGTAGCAAAAGTTACTTTTTGTAATGTGCCAAGCATGTGCCAAGTACTACACAAAAACTAAACTGCTCTAGCAAAATATGTCATAAGGAAGAGACGCTAGAAACTATATTCTAAACTATAGACTAACAGCTCATCACTATTACAAGGCCCCAAAAACATTCCTTGGAAATGTATCCTCTGTGGCTGGGGGGGAAAAAAAACACTTTGCTGTACAGCAACGACTAACACAACACTGTAAATCAGCTATAGTGCCTGCCTGCTCAGTTGTGTCCGTCTCCATGACCCCATGGACTGTAGCCCACCAGGCTCCTCTGTCCATGGAATTTTCCAGGCAAGAATACTGGAGCAGGTTGCCATTTCCTCCTCAAGGGGATCTTCGCAACCCAGGGACTGAACCCGTGTCTCCTGCATGCGCAAGCAGGTTCTTTACCACTGCGCCAACAAAAATTTTTTAAAATCCTATCCCAAAATCAGTAACCAGAGGCAGCGCATACGAACTATGTTCAAGCAGTAATAATGCTCCAGCTGTGTTCACAGTGTTTCGTGCAGGGACCTAGACGTGTCACCCACAACAGTGATGATTCCAGATGAGAAACTGGATGCCACTTAACAGTACTCCCAGATCTACTGCATGCATAGAGTGAGGAGGAGGCTCCTCCCCACTCACCCGAGCAGACACCCACATTTACTGAGCAATTACTAGAGGCGGGATCATTCTGACTGCGCCACTGCCAAGAGCTCTGCAAACAGCACGTTCACCAGCTCACCTCAGTAAACAGCAGCGCCTGGCAAACGGCAGACAGTCCATAAATACGCTGCATGATGTGTGAAACACTATCACCCCCACTTTAAAAATAAGAAAATGGGAATTCAGAGAGGCTAAGTAACTTGCCTAATAAATAGCAATACTTGGAACCTACACATGCCTGTTTTTAAAACTTCTACAATACCATGATCTCAGCCCTGGCTTTAAGAAGGGTTCTTAACGTCCAGACCTAGACTGAGCATACAGCTTTATTATGAGACCCAAGACAAGTTCAAGGATTTCTAGGGCAGAGACTTTGGGTCCCAAATGGCCACGAGAGGTATCGTTTCACCTTGAAACCAAGGAACCAAGGGTGCAATCAAGCAACCAGCCTGACAGGTCCATCCTGGGACTGACTCTGGGGACAGAATGTGAGCTCCTCAAGAGCAGGGAGTTTTATCTGTCACAGTCACATGCCTAGCATAATGCCTGGAACACAGGAGGCCCTCAACATAAACAAACAGACTCTGTTCATTAACAGATGAATGAAAAGAACTGGGAGAAAAAGGGATGTGGCACCAAACGCAAAGGCGCTCAGAAAGCCTAGGACTTAAGAAGGGTGAAAATGAAAACTACACATCATGACTCACCCCGAGATCCCCTAGACCTGTTTTAAAGACACAGAGAGAGTTCTTGGGGTGCCGCAGAGCATCATTAGCGATGGAAAAGGGAGGAAAGCCATACATTAATGAACAGCTTTCCCATACCCAAACCCCACATCCTTGATACCACAGGTAACACCAGAGGAAAAGACTGTTCACAGAAGTCAAAATAAGAACCTTTCTGAGTGGTCCTTTATTTGAGGATACCTTCATTTGCCGAGATCCCATATCACTCTGACCCTAGTAGTCCTTCAGTGTTGCTTATTAAGAGGAATAGTCTGCAAACTAACAGTTGGCAGAATTTTCAGTGTGGCACTGCATGATTACAGGCATCACGCTTATGGCATGATGCATAAATTAAAAAGTCTTTAGTAAGTTCCAGGCCCAAATGATTCATCTATAAGATCTAACGTGTGGCCTGGCTTCTTTAGTGTAAATTAAAGACACTATCTCTTGCTCATTTATTTAAAGTATTCATCAGTTATATTCTGGCAAGTGTTTATCACTTTTGAAAAATAGAAAAGGCATAAAGTTCTAAGTCATCACCAACTTTTTCCATTTTTAAACTGAAGAAAACAGCTAATGAACTCAAAAAAACACTTAAAGGGTCAGGTTAATAGATGAGTTTCAACATATATGACAATAGCAAGGAAAAATATTAGGAAGTTACCCTTCTTGAGAAATAAATTTACTTCTGAAGTAATTAAATTAATATACATTTATACCTAGAATTTTCTCCATAGTTCAATCTAGTCCCCTCAAGTTAAACACACACTGTGAAGGGAGTTATACTACTGTAGAAAGCAATGTTTATTTCCCTTATTAAAAATAAGTTTCAGCTAAGTATATCAAAAGCAAGTCAAAAGGAAAGGCTACAATCAACCCAACTTTTATGCTGCTGCTGCTGCTAAGTAACTTCAGTCGTGTCCGACTCTGTGCAACCCCATAGACGGCAGCCCACCAGACTCCCCCTTCCCTGGGATTCTCCAGGCAAGAACACTGGAGTAGGTTGCCATTTCCTTCTCCAATGCATGAAAGTGAAAAGTGAAAGAGAGGTCGCTCAGTCGTGCCCCACTCTCAGCGACCCCATGGACTACAGCCTACCAGGCTCCTCCATCCATGGGATTTTCCAGGTAAGAGTACTGGAGTGGGGTGCCATTGCCTTTTCCTTTATGTTGCTATCATATAGCTATTTAAAACGTCTTCAAATATCACACTAAAATTGGCTGGCCAAGTGTATGATGAATGTTTTCAAAATAGTTAGCACACAGTAAGGCATAAGACCCCAAGACTTCAAATGAACAAACTATGCTAGTTTTCAAATCTGGTAAAAAAATGCAAAACAATCTAGAGATTCTGGCCAAGGAACACTGAAGAGCTCACGCCCATAACTCATTGGCGATGTACGCGGATCTTATTCTTCTGGCAGGTCCCAGGCTAAAAGTGAAACCGGATCATCCAATTTCCAGTCAACAGATCCTTGAAACAAACGAAAACGGTAAACAAAATTCACCACCCGAATTCATTTTAGGGAAAACAGAAATCTATAAAAAGATCCATCTTTTTCCCACCGGAGTCCTGCAAACCGCTGGCTCTCAACCTCCTTGGGGTCAAGCTTGGTCTGAATTCGTGTTAGGACACGTCCCCCAACCTCCGTCTGCACTTGGGCACACGGGTTTCAAAGCTCTCCAATGAAGGCGCAAAACCGATGAAGAGAGTCCGCGGCCAACCTCGCAGAAACCGGATTTGCCCAGAAAACACTGAAGGACTTCTAAAGGGACTCGAACAGAGAGGAAGGGCTGAGACACAGGAGGGGAAACTGAGTCAGGAAAGAATCGGAAGATCAAGGTGACCGAGACACATGGTGGCCTCGCTCCCCAGACCCTCTCTCCGCCGGCGAGACCTCCCCACTCCAACCCCAGGGGTACCTGTCACTGGTCTTGCAGCTGCAGCACACGCGCCGCTCTCATCCCCTTGCCAGCCCATGCCAGGGGCCGCGCTCTGTCCGCGACGGCACCTGCGACAACGCCGGGGCGGGGCAGGACAGCGGCGCAGGCGGCAGCAGCTGCGCCAGTGAGCGGCCGACACGCGCCTTTCCCGCGGCTCTGCTCACAAGCCGGCCTCGCAAAGGAGAGACCAGCTGCCGACCGCCCTTTACTTCCGCTTCCTACTGGCTAGCGCCGGAGGACTTCCGGCTACAGAGTCATGGCCAGGGCCGCCCAGAGCGCCACGCTACTGCCATCTTACTTCCGAAGAGGTTTCACCTCTCTCCTTGCTTCCGGAGGTTCAGTTTGGTTTCGGAGGCGCTGTTCTTTGAGGTTCTGTGAACATGTAAGGGAACTGGGAGAAGGCAATGGCAACCCACTCCAGTGCTCTAGCCTGGAAAATCCCATGGACGGAGGAGCCTGGTAGCTGCGGTCCATGGGGTCGCTAGAGTCGGACACGACTGAGAGACTTCACTTTCACTTTTCACTTTCACGCATTGGAGAAGGAAATGGCAACCCACTCCAGTGTTCTTGCCTGGAGAATCCCAGGGACAGGGGAGCCTGATGGGCTGCCGTCTATGGGGTCGCACCGAGTCGGACACGACTGAAGCGACTTGGCGGCAGCATCAGCAAGGGGACAACTGAGACACAAAAGCTTTACCACATGAAGAGACTGGATAGAATCCACTTCCTTAAACTCGTCCGTTAAAAGCACTGTTGCACCGTAAAGGACCAAACGACTTCATGTTTCTGAGTTTCTTAGACTTTATCTCAAACTGTCTTGGATAGCTTCCGTTCCAGGGAGCAGAGAAAAGAATTTTTTTTTTTTAATTTCATGAGACGTTTTTGCTTATTTTGTATAGGAAGTGGCAGCTTAATCTGCAAGGGTTACTTTGTCCTTTGAATTACTTTTTGGCAAATATAAATTACTATGTAAAATACTTTTAGAATTATGACACTGGGCAGGTCATTTTAGCCACCCAGAAATGAGTAAGTCTTTGGGCGATATATTGTAACTAATAAAGTGAGCTAAAAAGCCAAACATATTTTTGTAAGTACCTAAATAAAAAGTGTAAAATATTAACTGACTTATGGTTATATGGCGCAAACAGTCCATCCCTTGAGAGTGGCAGAACAAGTAGTAAAAAAAACACTTGTCTTAATCTGATACCTATATGTCTGTACTGTGCTTAAGAACTGTAGCTGACTGTTGGGTTTTCTGTTCCTTGCTAGACTAAAAGAAGTTCAAAAAAATTTAAGGAATGAAAATGATTGTTTCAAAATATATTTCTTCAGAGAGATTTTGTGTTAGAAGTTTTCCATTGTGTATTTTGTATGCCTTTTAAAGTCACTTCAAGTGATAATTTCATTAAAAATGAATTGTTTAACCACAATACAGAGTTAGTTTTTCACTCTGTTTTAACTTGGTTGTCTGCTATTGATGCATGAATAACACCAATACTTGCTTAGTTATAGCATACAACTAACTGATTGTTAGTATTATTTGTGGAAATAATACAAATACATTATTACTAACTTAAGTACATAGTTTACATCACAGTTCACTCTTGTTGTACTATCTTATGTGTTTTCACAAATATGCACATAATCATCATTACAGTTTCACACAGAATAGTTTCATCCCTCTAATAATCCCCTGTGCTTCACCTATTCACCTCTCCCCTGAAATCCTGGCAACCACTGATCTTACCAGCATCTACTATAACTGAACAGTATGAAAAGGCAAAAAGAGAGGACACTGAAAGATGAACTCCCCAAGTTGGTAGGTGCCCTATATGCTACTAGAGATCAGTGGAGAACTAACTCCAGAAAGAATGAAGAGATGCAGCCAAAGCAAAAACAACACCCAGTTGTGGATGTGACTGCTGATGGAGGTAAAGTCTGATGCTGTAAAGAGGAATATTGCATAGGAACCTGAAATGTTAGGTCCATGAATCAAGCCAAAGTGGAAGTGGTCAAACAGGAGATGGCAAGAGTGAACATCGACATTTTAGGAATCAGCAACTTAAATGGACTAGAATGGGTGAATTTAACTCAGATGACCGTTATATCTACTACTGTGGGCAAGAATCTCTTAGAAGAAATGGAGGAGCCATCATAGTCAACAAAAGAGTCCGAAATGCAGTACATGGATGCAATCTCAAAAATGACAGAATGATCTCTGTTTGTTTCCAATGCAAACCATTCAATAGCACAGTAATCCAAGTCCATGCCCCAATCAATAATGCTGAAGAAGCTAAAGTAAAACGGTTCTATGAGCACCTACAATACCTTCTAGAACTTAAACCAAAAAAAGATGTCCTTTTCATTATAGGGGACTGGACTACAAAAGTAGGAAGTCAAGAGATACCTGGAGTAACAGGCAAATTTGGCCTTGGAGTAAAGAATGAAGCAGGGCAAAGGCTAACAGAGTTTTGCCAAGAGAATGCACTGGTCATAGCAAACACCCTCTTCCAACAACACAAGAGACAACTCTACACATGGAGATCACCAGATAGTCAATACCAAGATCAGATTAATTATATTCTTTGTAACCAAAGATGGAGAAGCTCTATACAGTCAGCAAAAACAAGACCGGGAGCTGACTGTGGCTCAGATCATGAACTCCTATTGCCAAATTCAGACTTACATTGAAGAAAGTAGGGACAATCACTAGACCATTCAGGTATGACCTAACTCAAATCCCTTAAGACTATACAGTGGCAGTGACAAATAGATCCAAGGGATTAGATCTGAAAAACAGAATGCCTGAAGAACTACAAATGGAGGTTTGTGACATTGTACAGGAGTCAGTGATCAAAACCATCCCTAAGAAAAAGAAATGCAAAAAGACAAAATAATTGTCTGAGAAGTCCTAACAAATAGCTGAGAAAAGAAGAGAAGTGAAAGGCAAAGGAGAAAAGGAAAGAGATACCCATTTGAATGCAGAGTTCCAAAGAATAGCAAGATGAGAAAACAAAGCCTTCCTCAGTGACCAATGCAAAGAAATATAGGAAAACAATAGATGGGAAAGACTAGAGATCTCTTCAGAAAATTAGAGATACCAAGGGAACATTTCATGCAAAGATGGGCACAATAAAGGACAGAAATAGTATGGACCTAACAGAAGCAGACGAGATTAAGAAGAGGTGGTGGGAATACACGGAAGAACTATACAGAAAAGATCTTCATGACCCAGATAATCACGATGGTGTGATCACTCACCTAGAGCCAGACATCCTGGAATGCCAAGTCAAGTGGGCCTTAGGAAGCATCACTACAAACAAAGCTAGGGGAGGTGATGGAATTCCAGTTGAGCTCTTTCAAATCCTAAAAGATGATGCTGTGAAAGTGCTGGACTCAGTATGTCAGCAAATTTGGGAAATTCAGCAGTGGCCACAGGACTGGAAAAGGTCAGTTTTCATTCCAATCCCAAAGAAAGGCAATGAAGAACATTCAAACTACTGCACAATTGCATTCATCTCACACTCTGGTAAAGTAATACTCAAGATTCTCCAAGCCAGGCTTCAGCAATACGTGAACTGCGAACTTCCAGATGTTCAAGCTGGATTTAGAAAAGGCAAAAGAACCATAGATCAAATTGCCAACATCCATTGGATCATGGAAAAAGCAAGAGAGTTCCAGAAAAAACATCTACTTCTGCTTTATTGACTACACCAAAGCCTTTGACTGTGTGGATCACAATAAACTGTGGAAAATTCTTCAAGAGATGGGAATACCAGACCACCTGACCTGCCTCCTGAGAAATCTATGCTGGTCAAGAAGCAACAGTTGTAACTGGACATGGAACAACAGACTGGTTCTAAACCAGGATGGAGTGTGTCAAGGCTGTATATTGTCACCCTACTGATTTAACTTATATGCGGAGTACATAATGAGGAATGATGGACTGGGTGAAGCACAAGCTGGAATCAAGATTGCCAGGAGAAATAACAATAACCTCAGATATGCAGATGACACCACCCTTATGGCAGAAAGCGAAGAACTAAAGAGCCACTTGATGAAAGTAAAAGAAGAGAGTGAAAAAGTTGGCTTCAAGCTCAACATTCAGAAAAATAAGATCATGGCATCCGGTCCCATCACTTCATGGCAAATAGATGGGGAAACATTGGAAACAATGACAGACTTTATTTTGGAGGGCTCCAAAATCACTGCAGATGGTGACTGCAGCCATGAAATTAAAAGACGCCTGCTCCTTGGAAGAAAAGTTATGACCAACCTAGACAGCTTATTAAAAAGAAGAGACTTTAATTTGCCAACAAAAGTCTGTCTAGTTAAGGCTATGGTTTTTCCAGTGGTCATGTATGGATGTGAGAGTTGGATTGTAAAGAAAGCTGAGTGCTAAAGAATTGATGCCTTTGAACTGTGGTGTTGGAGAAGACTCTTGAGAGTCCCTTGGACACCAAGGAGATCCAACCAGTCTATCCTAAAGGAACTCAGTCCTGAATGATCATTGGAGGACTGATACTGAAGCTGAAACTCCAATACTTTTGCCACCTGATGGGAGGAACTGACTTATTTGAAAAGACTGATGCAGCAAAAGACTGAAGGCAGGAGCAGAAGGGGTGACAGAGAATGAGATAGTTGAATAGCATCACCGACTCAATGGACATGAGTTTGAGTAAACTCTGGGAGTTGGTGATGGACAGGGAGTCTTGGCATGCTGCAGTCCATGGGGTCACAAAGAGTCAGACACGACTGACCGACTGAGAACTATAACTGAATGTTTGTGTCACACCCCTAAATTCTCATAGCTCGGTTGGTAAAGAATCTGCCTGCAATGCAGGAGACTCAGATTCGATTCCTGGGTTGGGAAGATCCCCTGGAGAAGGAACTGGCAACCCACTCCAGTATCCTTGCCTGGAAAATCCTATGGAACCTGGCAAGCTACAGTTTATGGGGGCGCAAGAGCCAGACATGACTTAGCGACCAAACCACCACCACCACCTAAATTCATATGTTGAAACCTTACGTGGTAATATTTGTAGACAGGGTCTTTGGAAGGGGCTAGATCATGATGGTGGAACCCTCATGTATGGGGTTAGTTCCCTTAAAAAAAAAAGGCTCCCTTGCCTTTTTGTCATCTGAGGACACAAAGAGAAATTCTTGCATGTTGCCCACATTTTTCACTTAAGCTTTTAGCATGTTACACAAAGTTACTCAAATTCTAGTCTGATAATTCCAAAATCTCTCCGTATCAGAGCCTGATCTGATGCTTTATCTTGTCAGGCTATATTTTTTGTTGACTTTAAGGATGCCTGTAATTTTTGCTTGAAGCCCAGACATGATGTACTAGGTAAGAGGAACTGAGATAAATAGACCTTGGTGTGAGCCTTTATATTTTTCCGTCTAGGAGTTGAGCTGTGTTTACTGTTGCTGAAGCTGTATATATCAGAGACCTACATTTCCTCTGTTGTCCTCTTGCTTTTCTTTCCTTTCTTATATTTGGGTTTGCCTAGAAACGACTTCTTAAGTAGAGCCTGGGCATTGTTAGTCCTTTCAGCTGTGTACCCCACCTTATTACAAGAGTCCTGTTGATGTGGTGGTAAGGTTGATGGGAGGGAAAACTGAGCAATTCTATGACTAGGTCTTAGTTTCTGTAGGCCTGTCTCCCAGGGCTGTGACCTCCACAAGTGCTTTTGACATTGTATGAGACAGGATATCCAGAGGGGGCTGGACTTCAGGGATTTCCTTCCCTCCAAGTCAGAAAGCTGCGGTAATGGCTTTCTCCTCACTGGGTAAGCCTTTGTTCTGGAGAATTCTCCAGGCTTGTTTCAAAATCATTGCATTTCCCTTCCACCAGGCCAAACATGAACGGATTTTTCTAAGGTACTCACTGTGTATCTGGGAAGGCTCCTGGAGACAGACCCCACAAAACTGTAGGACCCATCTCACCTTACTCTGGGCCCTCAGGGGTATCTCTCAAACTAGTGTAGACTCAGCCTCTAGAAAATTGTCCAAATTACCTATTCAGCGTTCCTATCACTTAGTAGTTCCAGCAGCTTCTACTTCAGGTAGGATGATCTTTATTTTCTGTGTTTACCCATCTCTCCAGTTTTGGGGGTGGCAGTTTGTCTTCTGACTCAATTCTCTGTTGACTTTCAGTTCACTCAGTTTTTTCTTGTTGTGAGGATAGGAAAGATGACTTCCAAACACTACTCATAGAGTAGAAACCAGAAGTTCAGACACCCTGCCTAAGAGGAGCTGTTGACAGAGCCCAGATCTCTAGATCAATGGTGTCTGATAGAAATAAAATGTGAACCACATATGTAATTTTAAATTTTCTAGTAGCCACATTAAAAAAGTACAAAGACACAGGGAACTATATTCAATATTCTGAGATAAAGCATAAAGGAAGAGAATATTAAAAAGAATATATACATATATATGCATAGCTGAGTGACTTTTCGGTGCAGCAGAAATTAAACATAACATTGCACATCAACTATACTTCAATAAAAAGTGTTTAAAAAGTACAGAGAATAAGTGAGATTAGTTTAACAACATATTCTACTTAACCAGTATATTTAATACATTGTAATTTAAATGTGCAGTTATTTTAAGAGTTATTAAGACACTTTACTCTTTTTTTTAATAGTATTTGAAATCTAGTATACATTTTGCATTTACAACATATCTCAATTCAGTCATGTTAAGGGCTCAATAGCCATAGACTCTGTCTATGTCTGTCATTCTGTCTATCTGTCATTAAAAAAATTCTTAAGAGTAAACTGAGTGCACTCCTCACCAGGACTGTTTCTTGAACGCACAGGCACCGTGCTGTGCTTGTCTCCTCTGCCTGAACTGTCTTCCTCTTTCTCCACAAGGTCTGCTCATACTCTTGACTTAGGTTACTGTCAACATCAACTCTTCAGAGGGATTTCCCTCACTTCCCCATCTAAACTAGATCCCCCAAACTGTTACCTTCTCTCTCACTTACCCACTTTATTTTTTCCATTCTATATTTGTTTATGGTCTACTATACCCTATTAGATGTCACCACACAAGCACAGGGTTTGTTACCAAATCCATACTCAGTGTGCTCTCTGCACCACAGACCAATAATTGAGAGACGCAGCATTGAGGCAAGGAATAATGACTTTATTCAGAAAGCCGGGTGTCAGAGAAGGTGACAGACTAGAGTCCTAGAGTACCATTTTATCATGATCTGGATACCAGTTTCTTTTATAGAAGACAGAGAGGGAAGGAGAGGAGGAAGTAAAATAAAACCACCGAAAGTCTTGCAAAATATCTCCTGGTGTGGTCAGCCTGTGGAGAGGGCTTGTTAGTTTCTTCTTTTCTGCAGCCATTCACAGGTGGGCAGGGTCAGCGTGTCTCCCTGTGAGCTGAACAAAGGTACTTCAACATCAAGGCAGAAGGACAGGGTTCCACAAGGCAGGCCACTGTGTATGCTTATAGCATACACATAGAATCCACGGCGTTCTTCCAGTGATTATAGTAGCAAAAGCAATGGAAAGCAAAGGCTAAAGTAAAAGAAACAGACCCAGCACAGAGTCAGATTTTGTTCTTCCCCGTTACAGGACATTACTTAGTTCCCTGCTATGTCCTCACCCCAGGACTGAATTGTCTTCTTCCCCTTTCTCCACAAGGTCTGCTCATACTCTTGACTTAGGTCAGGGTCAACATCAACTCTTCAGAGGGATTTTCCTCACTTCCCCACCTAAAATAGATCCCCCAATCTTTACCTTCTCTCTCATTTACCCACTTTATTTACCCCCAGGACAGTACCACACAACATCTGATGATGAACTCCAGCCACATCACCCTCCTCTGTCTATGTGAACATACTCAACCAAGGAGATGTTCTGCCCTTGCTACTGCTCTTACCCTGTCAGCTTGTGGGCAAAGGACCTGCCATGAGATCAGTGAGTCTCCTTGAACTATTTAAGAGACAGAGCATAGACTCTTCCAACTTTTAAGCTCTGTTTGTAATTCCAGAAATGAAAGCCCACTGTTGACTCTGTGTGCCTTTTCTCTTAACACAGGACTCAAAAGTAGGCAGACCCAATGGGAGAGTTATGTCCTCAGGGGTGCTGGCCCTGCAGACCCAGGCCACCTGGTCCTTGTAAGGCAACCAGGGCCTGTAAATGTGCAGTTATTTTTAATGTCATTAAGATATTTTACTATTTTTGTACTAAATGTTTGAATTAGTATATATTTTGCATTTACAGAGTTGTCTTACTAGAGTTCCCAACAAAGAACGACCTGTCGTGGTGCGTACACAGGTTGGAAATGAATTTCCAAACATGAGGCAGAACAAGAGGAGAATAAAGTTTATTAGAGTGGGAGATGCTGTTAGAATAGTGGGCTAACTCAAGGGAGAACTGAGCCCTTTCACAGCCTTGCAGCCAGTTTTTATAGCCTTAAGACAGAGAAAATTCCTACTGAAATGGTGGCATTAGGTGATTGGTGAGGATGCTATAGGGTGGATAGTAGGGTGGATAGTTTACCTAATATGGGATCAGGGAACTGGCTGGTTTAGATCCCAGAGGCACATGGCAACAGTTGCTCTGCCATCGGGGTTGGTCAATTCCAGAGATTTTTATCCTGTGACTTTGGTATAGGGCTCCACACCATCTAGCAAAAGAAATTGCCCAAAAGTAAGTTAATAAACACAGTAAAGACAGAATATCTAAAAATAGCCATATATAAGTTAACTGTAAATGCATACCTTTTAAGTATTTCTACACTGCTTTATCTTTGATTACATTTACACCTTTCTTCTACTTGTATTTCTGTCAAATCCATTCTTATTTTACATCTTTGATCCAGCATCTTATTCTCTCATCTTTATTGACTAGCCCCATAATGGCATCCCTAATTTATAAAAAGGAACTGAAGCTCCTGGGGGACTTTTCAGTTGTTAATTTTATCACTTCAGAGAACTTGATGGGCAGTGTCTGGTCTGCATCACTGGTTCCCACTCTGCTTCACGATAGGCCTTTTTGAGCCCTTGTGTCTCCCCATTTCCTAACCTGTGGTTCCTTGTCTGAATGTACATGTCTGATTATGTAATGTTCACGTGCTCCTGCATTGAAGTGCCTATTTAGTGTAAGGAAATCTGGTCCACATTTGTCCTTGGAACTCTTAGCACTTACAGTCTCTGCCACTTATTTAGCTACTTCTATACAGTGTCACATATCTGTTTGAGCTTCCCTAGTGGATCAGCTGGTAAAGAATCCGCCTGCAACGCAGGAGACCCCGGTTTGATTCCTGGGTTGGGAAGATCTGGAGGGCATGGCAACCCACAAAGTCCCTTGGACTTCAAGGAGATCAAACCAGTCAATCCTAAAGGAAATCAGTCCTGAATATTCATTGGAAGGACTGATACTGAAGCTGAAGCTCCAGTACTTTGGCCACCTGATGTGAAGAACTGACTCCTTAGAAAAGACCCTGATGCTGGGATTGAAGGCAGGAGGAGAAGGTGATGACAAAGAATGAGATGGTTGGATGGCCATAAGTTTTAGCAAGCTCCAGGAGTTGGTGATGGACAGGGAAGCCTGGTGTGCGTCCATGGGGTCGCAAAGAGTCGGACATGTCTGAGTGACTGAACTGAACTGATACAGTGTCATATAGCTCCTCTGTCTTACTAAGTTGTTGGAGGAGGATGCAAGACTGGATTAAAAAGAGGAAGGAATTAAACTTTGAACTACCCAAGGAAAAGGGAGGTGTCTGGGGGGAGGAGGATATATTCAGAGAAAGAGAGGGGAACGACATTCAGACAATATCTTATTGTCTGAACCAGAAACCAGGTTCTAAAATTTGTGGTTGCCAAATGGCTGGGGGAGGAGGGGAGGGGAGGAGGGGGAAGCTTGAGAATTTGGGATTAGCAGATGCAAACTATTACACAGAATAAACAAGGTCTTACTGTATAGTCCTGAGAACTACATTCAATATCCTGGGATAAACCGTAATGGAGGGACTTCCCTGGTGGTCCAGTGGTTAAGACTTCATCAATGTGCGGGGCATGGGTTTGATCCCTGGTTGGGGAACCAAGATCCCATATGCCTTGAGGCCAGAAAACCAAAACATAAAACAGAAACAATATTATAACAAATTCAATACCTTTTAAAAAATCATGGAAAAGAATATGAATATATATATATATGTAGAGAACTGTATCACTTTGTTGTACAGTAGAAATTAACACTGTGAAAATTAACATTGTAACTCAAGTACATATCAATAAAATAAATGTGAAAAAATCAGTTCCAATCTATACCAATTACAGACAGCTTTTATAAAGTTGGCAGTGGGAGTTACACAGAACCAACAACGCAAATCTGCAGGAAACTGAAATCACTGTTAAGGGGGCTCTATGTATACCTTTGGCTAAACTTAAATGTATCATACAAAACTGGCTAGGAACTTTAAGAATCTAAGGTCAACAAAGAAACTGGTTGCAGAAAACAAAGTGGATTTTTTCACAAATTTTGGAGTCTACATTTTTTTCAAAGCAAAAAACTTGGCATGCATGCACAATCTCCTTGTTGTTTAGTCAATAAGTGGTGTCGAACTCTTGCAACTCCCTAGACCATAGCCCACCAGACTCTTCTGTCCATGGGATTTCCCAGGCAAGAATACCAGAATGTGTTGCCATTTCCTTCTCCAGGGGATCTTCCCGACCCAGGGATCAAACCTGTGTCTCCTGAATTGGCAGGCAGATTCTTTATTGCTGAGCCATCCTTGTATGGAAACATTTATAAACCAAGCCTGAGGGGGAAAGTGAGACAGTCTGGGACCTGGGACCCTGCAGCAGCGCTGCAGTATTTGCACCTGGACACACATCTCCCTGAGCAACAAATACAAAGAAACTACGTGTGCGCGCATGCTGTCACTAAGTCTTTTCCAACTCCGCCATTCCAGGGACTGTAGGTCACCAGGCTCCTCTGTCCATGGAATTTTCCAGGCAAGAATACTGGAGTGGGTTGGCATTTCTTATTCTTAGGGATCTTCCCGACTCAGGGATCGACCCAGAAGAACCCTGCATCTTCTGCATTGGCAGGTGGATTCTTTACTTACTGAGGTACCTGGGAAGCACACAAAGAAACTATATGGGACAAAAGAAAAAAAAAAAAAAACCTGCATGAATATGCAGCTGCGACAAATTCTGGACAAATGATACAAAGAGACCAAAAAAACCAACTGCCACTTCTGGGGCAAAAACAGGGTATTAGGAGCAAAAGCAGGGTACTGCCCATGCTCTCTGCATACAATAGCATCCAAGGGGTGGACAAGCCACCTAAGCTACTCCTCCAGTCCGACCCCCAGACACACCCCACCTTCCCCTATGTAAGGAACCAGCTCACCCCCGCCCGGGGAGCAATCAAGCAAGAGAACCTGTTCCTTGTTCTGGCTCCCTGCTGCTGTAGTAGGGGCCCCATTAAAGCCTTGCCTGAGTTTCTTGTCTGGCTTCAAGTCAATTTCTATGAATCGGGGAAGGTCAAGAACCCTGATCAGCATCAAAACTACCCTTTGTAGGTGGATGGGTCATAGGAAACTCCCCGTGAGGCCATGATGCGGGCTGAGAGAGCAGAGTCAGTGCAGGAGGAGTAGCTACCATGGGGTCAAAGCCATCTGCTCACACAACTCACTTGTGTCTTCAGGAAACGTTCATGCACGATCTTGTATGTACCGTTTCCATTTGACGGGGAATTACTGGTATGTATGGCTGACTTTTTAGCTTTATAGATCCAATAACAAACACCTAGATCATAGTAACCAACAGAGGTGGAGTAATAACTTAGTTTCCCTTTGGTTTCTGCTAGGGCTGAGGAGTAAATCAGGAGGTATTTCGCAAAAAGGGAATATTTATCTTCGGAAAATGGCATTACTTTGGTCCAAAACCCCTAGAAGTTTGAACTGACATTTCTCCATTGGGGTTTTCCAGAAGCCCCATCATAACCATCAAAATATCAGAGATGCTTTGAAATTATTGGGTCATTAGGCTCAAGTGGCAGAGCAGCTCGTAGTAAAGTTGAACAAACTGCAGTGCCTTCTCTTGCTCAGAGTTTGACTCAAAACTGAAATGTTATGTACTACTCAGTAGATGGGCCAAATGTATATGCTGCCTCCAGAATCCAAAGTGACCCACCAAAACACTATGCCTCTTTATTAGTGGTAGGGGCGCAAGCTACAGTAACTCATTTCATTCAGAAGGGGGCATCTCAACATACCCCAGACCAAAAAAAACCTCTAGAAACTTTAACAAAGTGACCAACTTCTGGGTTTTTATGAGGTTTCTCTCCAGTCCTCAGTCATGCAAGAGTATTAAAAAGAAATCCAGAGACTTCCCTGGTGGTCCAGTGGTTAGAATTCCATCCTTCCTTAAAGGATGAAGGGGGCTTAAATTTCATGGATGTTGGATTCAACTGGGCTTCTCTAGTGGTTCAGATGGTTACAAGTCTGCCTGAAATTCAGGAGACCTGGGTTTGATCCCCTGGAGAAGGGAATGGCTACCCACTCCAGTATTCTTGCCTGGAAAATTCCATGGACAGAGACGCCTGACCAACTACAGTCCATGGGGTCACAAAGAGTCGGGCACGACTGAATGACTAACACTTGTATTCAGCCAAGAAAGTGAAAAAGTTCCCTCAGTAATGGTGCTCCAGGGTCACAGATTGGCATGCTGTATATTGAGAATTCCTTTATTGTAGTCCTTTTTTGAGTATATTTTGTGTTTGGTGGATTAAATGATTGATTTCTGTGTTGAACATGCAGAGAGTTCTAGTTATCGAATGATAGAACTCACTGGATCCAGTAGGTATCCAATAGGATTCCCAAGGTAACCTTCTGTGGACCAGGAGTTGGGGAAGGAGATTGGCTACAAAGGGCCTAATGGAAGTTTTTGAGGTGACTAAAATATTTTATCTACACTGTGGTGATGGCTCCAAGACAATATACTTTTGTCAAAACGAATCCAACTGTACTTTATTATAAGTAAACTATACTTTAATAAAGTTTGACACTAAAAAAAAAAAGACTCCGTGCTTCCACTGTAGAGGGCACTAAGATCCTGCATGCCACGTGGCCAAAAAGTAGGCAAAAATAAGAGTAAATAAATATACTGAGTGAAGATTTTTTAATACTATTTTTTTTAAAGAAATCTAGGGCATTTGAAGTATCCTCATTATCAGATCCAGTGTAATTTACTCAATGCCTTGTAATAGAACAGGATGATGACTTAATGGCAGATTGTTTTCTGTAGACTAGATTATGACATAGAGCCAAAGATTCACATCTTTGAGGGAAGATGATGAAGGTACACTACTGCTCTCATCGCCAGGGGAAAAAAAATTCTAGTAGGTTTTGTTTAATTGGCATTTAGAAAAAAACATTTGCCACATCAATTTCCAGTTGATATGATGACTGCACCAGTTACCAAACAGGACAATTTGCTCTAAAGAGACAATATTATGAAGTCAGATGCAACTGGAATTAAATTTACAATAATCCTTTGTTCTCTGAAATTAGTCTTTTACACAAAACTAATAGGCAAGATAAATGGGGAATCAGTACACCTACATCTTTCTATTTTTTTTTTTTTAACTGATGATGCTGACCTCTGCAATTTCCCAGGAGGTTGTTATATTTTTGCTGTGATATGTGGGGTAATTCCTAGGCTTCCACTTGGCACTTCTAACCTTAATAGCAAACTTTGTTTTATGGGTCAGAAAGCTACTGGGATTCTATTATTGTGTATAGACAGAAAAAATACAGAGTGAGTTCACAGGCCACTAGACTTGGATAAAAATTTCTTGTATACTATGACTCTTTAAGTACTCATTTTGACTTCAAATCAGATCAGATCAGTCGCTCAGTCATGTCCGACTATTTGCGACCCCATGAATCGCAGCACGCCAGGCCTCCCTGTCCATCACCATCTCCCGGAGTTCACTCAAACTCATGTGCATCAAGTCAGTGATGCCATCCAGCCATCTCATCCTCTGTTGTCCCCTTCTCCTTCTGCCCCCAACCCTTCCCAGCATCAGAGTCTTTTCCAATGAGTCAACTCTTCGCATGAGGTGGCCAAAGTACTGGAGTTTCAGCTTTAGCATCAGTCCTTCCAATGAACACCCAGGACTGATCTCCTTTAGAAAGGACTGGTTGGATCCCCTTGCAGTCCAAGGGACTCTCAAGAGTCTTCTCCAACACCACAGTTCAAAAGCATCAATTCTTCGGCGCTCAGCTTTCTTCACAGTCCAACTCTCACACCCATACATGACTACTGGAAAAACCATAGCCTTGACTAGACGGACCTTTGTTGGCAAAGTAATGTCTCTGCTTTTTAATATGCTATCTATGTTGGTCATAACTTTCCTTCCAAGGAGTAAGCGTCTTTTAATTTCATGGCTGCTATCATCATCTGCAGTGATTTTGGAGCCAAAAAAGAAAAGTCTGATGCTGTTTCCACTGTTTCCCCATCTATTTGCCATGAAGTGATAGGACCAGATGCCATGATCTTAGTTTTCTGAATGTTGAGCTTCAGGCCAACTTTTTCACTTTCTTCTTTCTTTCACTTTCATCAAGAGGCTCTTTCATTTCTCTTCACTTTCTGCCATAAGGGTGGTGTCATCTGCATATCTGAGGTTATTGATATTTCTCCCGGCAATCTTGATTCCAGCTTGTGCTTCTTCCAGCCCAGCGTTTCTCATGATGTACTCTGCATAGAAGTTAAATAAGCAGGGTCATAATATACAGCCTTGATGTACTCCTTTTTCTATTTGGAACCAGTCTGCTGTTTCATGTCCAGTTCTAACTGTTGCTTCCTGACCTGCATATAGGTTTCTCAAGAGGCAGGTCAGGTGGTCTGGTATTCCCATCTCCTTCAGAATTTTCCACAGTTTATTGTGATTCACACAGTCAAAGGCTTTGGCATAGTCAATAAAGCAGAAATAGATGTTTTTCTGGAACTCTCTTCCTTTTCCTATGATCCAGCAGATGTTGGCAATTTGATCTCTAGTTCCTCTGCCTTTTCTAAAACCAGCTTGAACATCTGGAACTTCATGGTTCATGAATTGCTGAAGCGTGGCTTGGAGAATTTTCAGCATTACTTCACTAGCGTGTGAGATGAGTGCAATTGTGTAGTAGTTTGAGCATTCTTTGGCATTGCCTTTCTTTGGGATTGGAATGAAAACTGACCTTTTCCAGTCCTGTGGCCACTGCTGAATTTTCCAAATTTGCTGGCATATTGAGTGCAGCACTTTCACAGCATCATCTTTCAGGATTTGAAAGAGCTCAACTGGAATTCCATCACCTCCACTAGCTTTGTTCGTAGTGATGCTTTCTAAGGCCCACTTGACTTCACATTCCAGGATGTCTGGCTCTAGGTGAGTGATCACACCTTCGTGATTATCTGGGTCGTGAAGATCTTTTTTGTACAGTTCTTCTGTGTATTCCCACCACCTCTTCTTAATCTCTTCTGCTTCTGTTAGGTCCATACCATTTCTGTCCTTTATCGAGCCCATCTTTGCATGAAATATTCCCTTGGTCTCTCTAATTTTCTTGAAGAGATCTCTAGTCTTTCCCATTCTGTTGTTTTCCTCTATTTCTTTGCATTGATCACTGAGGAAGGAAGGCTTTCTTATCTCTTCTTGCTATTCTTTGGAACTCTGCATTCAGATGCTTATATCTTTCCTTTTCTCCTTTGCTTTTTGTTTCTCTTCCTCTCACAGCTATTTGTAAGGCCTCCTCAGACAGTCATATTGCTTTTTTGCATTTCTTTTTCTTGGGGATGGTTTTGATCCCTATCTCCTGTACAATGTCATGAACCTCCGTCCATAGTTCATCAGGCACTCTGTCTATCAGATCTAGTCCCTTAAATCTATTTTTCACTTCTACTGTATAATCATAAGGGATTTGATTTAGGTCATACCTGAGTGGTCTAGTGGTTACCTGACCAGGGATCAAATCCAGGCCCTGCTGCATAGGGAGCATGAAGTCTTAGCCACTGGACTACCAGGGAAGTCTTGAAAGATTTTTCCTCAGAGAGATTTCCTCCACCTTCAATTTAAGAGGCCCTGGGGCTGTAAACTGCCTCAGTGTGAGAATCGGGTGATGGAAAATGACCCTACAATGTTTGGCTCAAATCAGGTCTGTGGAGGCCACAACTAAAACATTTTTGCTTCTTCATAGCAACTACAACTTTAGTGGAGTTTTCATATATTTTATTCCGTATTATATCACATTCTGTAACCCATCAGCAAGGATTTCTTGAGTGAAACCGTTCTGGTTGCTGCTCCATCCATGCACACTGTGCTGCAATTCTATTTATAATGGTCTTTGGCCTGTGCTTGACCTCTGCCCCTTGGAAACTAGCAACAGGGAGAACCACAGTCGCCATTAAAAAAAGTAATTTGGGGGAATTCTTTGGCAGTCCAGTGGTCAGGACTTCAAGCTTTCACTGTTGTAAGGTGTGAGGCCAAAAAAAAAAAAAAAAAAGTAATTTTGGCTTGTGAGCACAGATAGTTATGAGAAACGGAGTAGTTGCAAGCCACATGGCCCCCTCATCTTTCCGCGTGAGGCATGGGTCTCCGAGCTCTACCAACTTCTCTTTTGTTCTTTCTGTCTAGCCCAGGATTCTGGGTGATACGTGATTGAGCCTCAGCCAGCTTACAGAGGCTACTTCAGGCTTGGCTGAAGTTTTTCTCACTTGTGTTCTTCTCACTTCAACTGTGAAGCAGTGTAGTCTAGGCAGAGCACTGTAGGCTGCACCACTTCCCATGCCCGCCTGATTCCTCTGAGACTCCTCCCCAAAGGCAGTTGTCCCAGCAAACGGCATGGAATGAAGGACACAGGAGGCTGCGGGAACTGAGTATTGTCCCCTCAATGCTTTTAATCCTGCTCATATAGTAGTATTCATTGGGCCACTTTATCTCTATGAAAGGAATTTCTGATATGCCTTCTATAATAATAGACAGGCAAGCTTGGAGGAAATTACTGATTGACTAGGACATAAGCCAAGTGCCTAATTTGGTACTACATAGTTAGACAATCATTGGGGGGTTGCAAAATCTTCAAAACAAGACAGTCATAACTCTGTGAATATGTCCTGATGTCTTAATGCCTTTCTGGAGAGGGGAGTGATGCCTAACATCTCCAAAAATAAGAGAAGTACCCAATTCACTCCACGTTTATCAACAGAGCAGGAGAGCAGACCAATCATGAGCTGAAGGGAAATGGAAAGTCAATTTCTTGTCATTTAGTGAGGTTTCAATAAAGGCTCAGCCTTCTTTAAGGTCCAACTCTCACATTCGTACATGACTATTGGAAAAACTATAGCTTTGACTAAACAGAAATTTATCAGCAAAGTGATGTCTTTGCTTTTTAATACACTAAGTTTGTTATAGCTTTCCTTCCAAGAAGCAGCGTCTTTTAATTTCATGGCTGCAGTCACCACCCACAGTGATTTTGGAGCCCAAGAAATGAAAAAAATCTGTCATTGCTTCTGCTTTTTTCCTCTTTTTTTGCCACGAAGTGATGGAACTGGATGCCATGATCTTCATTTTTTGAATGTTGAGTTTCAAGCCAGCTTTTTTCACTCTCCTCTTTCACCCTCATCAAGAGGCTCTTTAGCGCCTCTTCACTTTCTGCCGTTACAGTGGTGTCATCTGCATATCTGAGGTTGTTAATATTTATCCCAGTGATCTTGATTCCAGGTTGTGATTCATCCAGCCTGGCATTTCACATGATGTACTCTGCATGGAAGTTAAATAAGCAGGGTGACAGTATACAGCCTTGACAGATTCCTTTCCCAATTTTGAACCAGTTCATTGTTCCTTGTTTGGTTCTAACTGTTGCTTCTGGATCTGCATACAGTTTCTCAGGAGACAGGTAAAGTGGCCTGGTATTCCCATCTCTTTAAGAATTTTCCAGTGTGTTGTGATCCACACAGTCAAAGGCTTTCACGTAGTCAATGAAGCAGATTTTTTTTTTTAATCCCTGCTTTTTCTATAATCCAACAGATGTTGGCAATTTGATCTCTGGTTCCTCTGTCTTTTCTGAATCTCGTTTGTACATCTAGAATTTCTAAGTTCACGTACCATTGAAGCCTAACTTGAAGAATTTTTTAAATATATTTATTTATTTATTTGGCTGTGACATGTCTTAATTGCAACATGTGGCATCTTTGTTGACTTATGCAGGATCTTCAGTTGTGACATGGGCTTAGTTGTTCCATGGCATGTGGGATCTTAGTTCCCTGACCAGGGACTGAGCCTGTGTCCCCTGCATTGCAAGGCAGATTCTTAACCACTGGACCACCAGGGAAGTCCCTAACTTGAAGGATTTTGAGAGTTATTTTGATAACATGTAAAATGAGTTCAATTGTACGGTAGTTTGAACATTCTTTGGCATTGCCTTTCTTTGGAATTGGAATGAAAACTGACTTTTTCCAGTCCTGTGGCCACTGCTGAATTTCCCAAATCTGCTTGCATATTGAGTGCGCACTTCAACAGCATAATCTTTTAGGATTTGAAATAGCTCAGCTGAAGTTCCATCACCTCCACTCGCTTTGTTCATAGTGATGCTTCCTAAGACCCACTTCAGCTTGGTTAAGTCCCACTTAACTCTGGGACGCCCAGCAATTTCCCCCCATCTGCATGTCCTCCATCCCTTCACCCACTGACACCCCTGCACCTCACAGGTATTGAACTCATATGTATGCTCCCTTTTCGGTGGCACCTGTGAGAGCTTTTTAGGATCCAGATCCAGCCAGTCAGGGAAGAATTTGTGCAAAATGTAACCCAGCCTTAATTAACGCATAAATAGCTTTGCTTCTGTAACCTGGCTGCCCTCCCATGACCCTGTCATCACCTGCCTCCAGCTGATGAAGCCCCTTCTCCTTTGACAGTCCCCACTGGTGGGAGCATTAATAAAGTTTTATCTTTCATGCTTGTTGTTGGCTATCATTAGCACAGCCATCCAGGAAGCTCCTAGATGGTGGATTACCTAGGGGAGCCCTTTTGGGAGGTCAACACATATGGGAAATAGGAGCAATATGTTGAGACAGACAGTTCTCCATGTGTCTCTCATTTCTTGGTGGGTATGCTAAAAACACTGGAGAAGGAAATGGCAAACCACTCCAGTATCCTTGCCTGGAAAATCCCATGGACAGAGGAGCCTGGCGGGCTGCAGTCCGTGAGGTCGCAAAGAGTCTAGCACAACTGAGTCACTAACACTATAACTCTATGCCAAGAACACAAGCCCCTGACTACCCTGACTAATCCCAGGCCATTTCTTAGGATTGTGTTTGCGGCATGCAGCCCTAAGAGATGTGAGACTGTTTCTCTCTGGGGCAGAGAGCAGGCTTGCATACTGCTTGCTATAAAATAGTGAGTTCTCCAAGCTCCATGTTTCTCAGCTCTCATGAAAACTCACTGTGTGCACAAAAGCTATCAGGCCCACTCTGCGTCACCCCCGTGGGACTTGTGGAGGCGGTGGTGAGAAAAAAATCATGCACATATAATGCTGATGCTGCTTGCTATGCTGTCTGTAATAAATCCGTGCAATGAAGCTTGATCTAAGAGTCTGGTAATTTCTGCCAGCACCCATGAAATAGGAACAGGCTAGCATATTAGCTTAGAGAGAGAATGAAATGAAATCTCAGAGCCAAGAAATTGGAAAAAGGCAACACAGAACCGCGGGAAAAAGCCCAGAAGAATGTAGTCAAGGGCAAAGCTGTTGGTGTTTAGGCCTCTTTCTCTTTCTTTCAGAAGTATAGCCTTTTTACAGTTAAATACCTGCCAGAAAAATCCTAGACTCTTTGAAAGGGGCCTAAGAATCACTACTATACTTGCTTCATAAAGAGAATGAGCACCAACACGACACAGTGAGGGCAAATCCTGAAAAATGAAAAGATGAAGAAAAACAGGCAACCTAGATCACAAGTGCAAAGAGGTACAGCAAGTTTCCTGGAAGAACTCTGCAGCAAATATAGAGAAATTCAAGGACATTCTAACAGCCAATATTCCTGTCTTAGACTTTCCCAGAACTTCCTCCTTCTATACCTCTCGGAAGATGGTTTAAACTTTTTTATCATTTTATTTATTTATTTAGTTTTGGCTGTGCTGGTTCTTTGTTCCTGAGCAGGCTTTTCTCTTGCCGTGTGGTGTGGGCTTCTCACGGTGGTGGCTTCTCTTGTCGCAGACCATGGGCCCCAGAGCATGCGCGCTTCTGTAGTTGCACACGGGCTCAGTAGCTCCAGTTCCTGGGCTCTAGAACACGGGCTCAGTGGTTGTGGCGCGTGGGCTTAGCTGTCCTGCAGCATGCGGGATCCTCCCAGATCAGGATCGAACCTGTGTCTCCAGCACTGCTGGGCAGATTCTTTACCACTGCGCCACGAGGGAAGCCCAGAAGATGGTTTAAATTTAACATAGACACCTATAATAAAGAGAGCAAGACAATTAATACAGACAAAAATGGGAAAACACCAGAGGAAGTAAACCTGCCTAGTATTCTAAGTGAAGAGGCCCGCCTGGGGCGTGGGAGATGGTACCTGTGTTTTGGTTGCCTTTGTGTTGTACTGAGCTGTGCTGAAGGATTTGCACTAGGTAGCTCTACAAGATTCAGTTTTGCAGAATAAAAACTAAATGGCTACTGTGGATAATTTTTACAAGCAACTTTTTTTTGCAGGTTTTTTTTTTAGTATAATAGATTTTTTAAAAATTTAACTGAGGTATAGTTGATTTACAATGTGTTAATTACTGCTATACAGCAAAGTGACTCAGTTATACATAAATATACATTCTTTTTCATATTCTTTTCCATTATGGTTTATCACAGGATATTGAGTATAGCTCCCTGGGCTGTACAGAAAGACCTTGCCTACCCATTTTATATATACCAGTTTGTATCTGCTGATCCCAAACTCCCAGTCCGTCTCACTCCCGTGCCGCATCCCCTTGACAACCAGTCTGCTCTCTGTCTGTGAGTGTGTTTCTGTTTCATGGACAGGTTCATTTGTCTCATATTTTAGGTTACACATGTAAGTAACAATATCATATACTATTTGTCTTTCTTTTTCTGACTTATTTCACTTATTATGATAATCTCCCAAGCAACTATTACTATTTTCTTAGCTACAAGATAATAAAGTAAAACAGTATGTTATATGTAATAACCTATTATGTCTAAAATATAATGGGAAATAATACAGAAACTTAAAGGCTACCTTGAATTTGAAATATTCTTTCCATCATGAAATGGAAATGGTTCGCTTTGGTGTAAATATATCTTTCATGCATCTAAGAGAAGTGAGCTACACACTTTTTTTTTTTTTTGCTTTTTTTTAAATTTTATTTTATTTTTAAACTTTACATAACTGTATTAGTTTTGCCAAATATCAAAATGAATCCGCCACAGGTATACAGCTACACACTTTTAAAGTAGCTTTGCTGATTTTGTTCAGAAGCTAAGTCGTGTCCAACTCTGTGACCCCACGAAATGCAGCATGCCAGGCTTCCCTGTCCTCCGCTATCTCCCAGAGTTTACTCAGGCTCATGTTCATTGTGTCAGTGATGCCATCCAACCAACTCATCCTCTGTCGTCCCCTTCTACTCCTGCCCTCAATCTTTCCCAGCATCAGCGTTTTTTCCAGTGAGTCAGTCCTTCGCATCAGGTGGCCAGAGTATTGGAGCTTCTGCTTCAGCATCAGTCCTTCCAATGAATATTCAGGATTGATTTCCTTTAGGATTGGCTGGGGAGAAGACAGTTGGGATTTTGATACAGATTATGTTGAACCTGTAAGTGACATGCATTTCTGAATGGAACTAGCTGCCATATTCTGCACTGGTCTTAACAGAAAGAAAATCTGTTAAGATTTAACTGTTAAATTTCCTTTTATGAGTTAAATTTCCCTTTTATGAGTAAAGAAATCAAATGATTAGCTCTATTTTTTATCTTTTAAATGATCGGTTTACCTGATAAATCCACGTGTTATATTCATTGACTTAGAATCTCAGTTTGCCATTTGGTCTTGAGAGGAATTTCACTTAATTCATCTAGTATTGGACAAGCCATTGAAATTCTCCCTAAATTCACTTACACAGATATGCAACTTCTAGGTTTAACTTCATTCGCAGTGTTACCATGTTGCTGTTCAGTCACTAAGTCAGGTCTGACTCTCTTTGACCCCATGGACTACAGCATGCCAGGCTCCTCTGTCCTCCACTATCTCCCGGAGTTTGCTCAAATTCATATTCATTTATGCTACCATGCTGCTGCTGCTGTTTAGTTGCTTCAGTCGTGTCTGACTCTCTGCACTCCAATGGACTGCAGCCTGCCAGGCGCCTCTGTCCATGGAATTCTCCAGGCAAGAATACTGGAGTGGGTTACCATGCCCTCCGCCAGTGAAACTCCCCAACCCAGGAATTGAACCCGGGTCTCCTGCATTGCAGACAGATTCTTTACCACTGAGTCACCAGGGGAGCCCTTATGTTACCATCAGTTCAGTTCAGTTCAGTTCAGTAGCTCAGTCATGTCTGACTCTTTGCAACCCCATGAATCGCAGCACGCCAGGCCTCCCTGTCCATCACCAACTCCCGAAGTTCACTCAGACTCACGTCCATCGAGTCAGTGATGCCATCCAGCCATCTCATTCTCTGTCGTCCCCTTCTCTCCCTGCCCCCAATCCCTCCCAGCATCAGAGTCTTTTCCAATGAGTCAACTCTTCGAATGAGGTGGCCAAAGTACTGGAGTTTCAGCTTTAGCATCATTCCTTCCAAAGAAATCTCAGGGCTGATCTCCTTCAGAATGGACTGGTTGGATCTCCTTGCAGTCCAAGGAACTCTCAAGAGTCTTCTCCAACACCACAGTTCAAAAGCATCAATTCTTTGGCACTCAGCCTTCTTCACAGTCCAACTCTCACATCCATACATGACCACAGGAAAAACCATAGCCTTGACTAGACGAAGCTTTGTTGGCAAAGTAATGTCTCTGCTTTTGAATATGCTATCTAGGTTGGACATAACTTTCCTTCCAAGGAGTAAGCATCTTTTAATTTCATGGCTGCAGTCACCATCTGCAGTGATTTTGGAGCCCATAAAAATAAAGTCTGACACTGTTTCCACTGTTTCCCCATCTATTTCCCATGAAGTGATGGGACCGGATGCCATGATCTTCGTTTTCTGAATGTTGAGCTTTAAGCCAACTTTTTCACTCTCCTTTTCACTTTCATCAAGAGGCTTTTGGTTCCTCTTCACTTTCTGCCATAAGGGTGGTGTCATCTGCATATCTGAGGTTATTGATATTTCTCCTGGCAATCTTGATTCCAGCTTGTGTTTCTTCCAGCCCAGCGTTTCTCATGATGTACTCTGCATATAAGTTAAATAAGCAGGGTGACAATATACAGCCTTGACGTACTCCTTTTCCTATTTGGAACCAGTCTGTTGTTCCATGTCCAGTTCTAACTGTTGCTTCCTGACCTGCATACAGATTTCTCAAGAGGCAGGTCAGATGGTCTGGTATTCCCATCTCTTTCAGAATTTCCCACAGTTTATTGTGATCCACACAGTCCGAGGCTTTGGCATAGTCAATAAAGCAGAAGTAGATGTTTTTCTGGAACTCTCTTGCTTTTTCCATGATCCAGCGAATGTTGGCAATTTGATCTTTGGTTCTTCTGCCTTTTCTAAAACCAGCTTGAACATCAGAAGTTCACGGTTCACATATTGCTCAAGCCTGGCTTGGAGAATTTTGAAAATTACTTTACTAGCGTGTGAGATGAGTGCGATTGTGCAGTAGTTTGAGCATTCTTTGGCATTGCCTGTCTTTGGGATTGGAATACTGACCTTTTCCAGTCCTGTGGCCACTGCTGAGTTTTCCAAATGTGCTGGCATATTGAGTGCAGCACTTTCATAGCATCATCTTTCAGGATTTGAAATAGCTCAACTGGAATTCCATCACCTCCACTAGCTTTGTTCGTAGTGATGCTTTCTAAGGCCCACTTGACTTCACATTCCAGAATGTCTGGCTCTAGGTCAGTGATCACACCATCGTGATTATCTGGGTCGTGAAGGTCTTTGTTGTACAGTTCTTCTGTGTATTCTGGCTGTACCTCTTCTTGAGATCTTCTACTTCTATTAGGGCCATACCATTTCTGTCCTTTATCGAGCCCATCTTTGCATGAAATGTTCCCTTGGTATCTCTAATTTTCTTGAAGAGATCTCTAGTCTTTCCCATTCTGTTGTTTTCCTCTATTTGTTTGCATTGATTGCTGAGGAAGGCTTTCTTATCTCTTCTTGCTTTGAAACTCTGCATTCAGATGCTTATATCTTTCCTTTTCTCCTTTGCTTTTTGCTTCTCTTCTTTTCACAGCTATTTGTAAGGCCTCCCCAGACAGCCATTTTGCTTTTTTGCATTTCTTTTCCATGGGGATGGTCTTGATCCCTGTCTCCTGTACAGGGTCACGAACCTCATTCCATAGTTCATCAGACACTCTATCTATCAGATCTAGGCCCTTAAATCTATTTCTCACTTCCACTGTATAGTCATAAGGGATTTGATATAGGTCATACCTGAGTGATCTAGTGGTTTTCCCTACTTTCTTCAATTTAAGTCTGAATTTGGTAAGAAAGAGTTCATGATCTGAGCCACAGTCAGCTCCTGGTCTTGTTTTTGTTGTTACCATACCTTTCCTCAATTATAACTGCAAAATTGTTTCCAAATGTAAGTTTAAATATCACTCAGGTATGGTGAAACCAACAGGTCAGGAAACAGTTGCTACTGAAGAGATGGTCTCTCACAGTTCCCAGGTGAGAGGACATGCTGCAGCAAGCAGGGCCACATGGGAAGCCCCAGGGTCAGCCAGGAGGCAGAGAGAGCAAGGGGAAACCTGAGCAGAGCTCTTAGTGCCATTCCCAGGGGAAGGAATTGCTGAAGCAGGGTCAGCAGGCTAAGCACATTTAGGATTGCATGTGTGCATAATTTCAGCAGGCTCTGTGGGACAGAGGCTGTTTCTGTTTAGTTCAGTTCAGTCGCTCAGTCGTGTCTGACTCCTTGCGACCCCATGGACTGCAGCACGCCAGGCCTCCCTGTCCATCGCCAACTCCCGGAGTCCACACAAACCCATGTCCATTGAGTCAGTGATGCCATCCAACCATCTCATCCTCTGTCGTCCCCTTCTCCTCCTGCCCTCAATCTTTCCCAGCATCAGGGTCTTTTCAAATGAATCAGCTCTTCACATCAGGAGGGCAAAGTATTGGAGTTTCAAATTCAACATCAGTCCTTCCAATGAACACCCAGGACTGATTTCCTTTAGGATGGAATGGTTGGATCTCCTTGCAGTCTAAGGGAATCTCAAGAGTCTTCTCCGACACCACAGTTCAAAGGCATCAGTTCTTCAGCACTCAGCTTTTTTTATAGTCCAGTTCTCACATCCATACATGACCACTGGAAAAACCATAGCCTTAACTAGACAGACCTGTGTTGGCAAAGTAATGTCTCTGCTTTTGAATATGCTGTCTAGGTTGGTCATAACTTTTCTTCCAAGGAGTAAGCATCTTTTAATTTCATAGCTGCAGTAACCACCTGCAGTGATGTTGGAGCCCCACAAAATAAAGTCTGCCACTATTTCCACTGTTTACCCATCTATTTGCCATGAAGCGATGGGACTGGATGCCATGATCTTAGTTTTCTGAATGTTGAGCTTTAAGCCAACTTTTTCACTCTCCTCTTTCACTTTCATCAAGAGGCTCTTTAGTTCCTCTTCACTTTCTGCCATAAAGGTGGTGTCATCTGCATATTGGAGGTTATTGATTTTCTCCCAGAGATCTTGCTTCCAGCTTGTGTTTCATCCAGCCCAGCATTTCTCATGATGTACTCTGCATAGAAGTTAAACAAAGCAGGGTGACAATATACAGCCTTGACGTACTCCTTTTTCTATTTGGAACCAGTCTGTTGTTCCATGTTCAGTTCTAACTGTTGCGTCCTGACCTGCATACAGATTTCTCAAAAGGCAGGTCAAGTGGTCTAGGATTCCCATCTCTTTCAGAATTTTCCAGAGTTTATTGTGATCCACACAGTCAAAGGCTTTGGAATAGTTAATAAAGCAGAAGTAGATGTTTTTCTGGAACTCTCTTGCTTTTTCGATAATCCAGTAGACTTTGGCAATTTGATCTCTGGTTCCACTACCTTTTCTAAAACCAGCTTGAACATCTGGAAGTTCACGGTTCACGTATTGCTGAAGCATGGCTTGGAGAATCTTGAGTATTATTTACTAGTGTGTGAGATGAGTGCAATTGTGCGGTATGCCTTTGTTTGGGATTGGAATGAAAACTGCCCTTTTCCAGTCCTGTGGCCACTGCTGAGTTTTCCAAATTTGCTGACATACTGAGTGCAGCACTTTCACAGCACCATCTTTTAGGATTTGAAATAGCTCAACTGGAATTCCATCACCTCCAACTAGCTTTGTTCGTAGTGATGCTTCCTAAGGCCCACTTGACTTCACATTCCAGGATGTCTGGCTCTAGGTGAGTGATCACACCATTGTGGTTATCTTCGTCATGAAGAGCTTTTTTGTATAGTTCTTCTGTGTATTCCCACCACCTCTTCTTAATCTCGTCTGCTTCTGTTAGGTCCATACTATTTCTATCCTTTATTGAGCCCATCTTTGCATGAAATATTCCCTTGGTATCTTTAATTTTCTTGAAGAGATCTCTAATCTTTCCCATTCTATTCTTTTCCTCTTTTTCTTTGCACTGGTCACTGAGGAAGGCTTTCTTACCTCTCTTTGCTATTCTTTGGAACTCTGCATTCAAATGAGTATATCTTTCTTTTTCTCCTTTGCCTTTAGCTTCTCTTCTTTTCTTAGCTATTTGTAAGGCCTCCTCAGACAGTCATTTTGCTTTTTTGAATTTCTTTTTCTTGGGGAAGGTCTTGATCCCTGTCTCCTGTACAATGTCATGAACCTCCATCCATAGTTCATCAGGCAGTCTTGTCTATCAGATCTAGTCTCTTAAATCTATTTCTCACTTCTGCTGAATAACTGTTAGGGATTTGATTTAGTTCATACCTGAATGGTCTGGTGGTTTTCCCTTCTTTCTTCAATTAAAGTCTGAATTTGGCAATAAGGAGTTCATGATCTGAGCCACAAGTCAGCTCCCAGTCTTGTTTTTGCTGACTGTATAGAGATCTCCATCTTTGGCTGCAAAGAATATAATCTATCTGATTTCGGTGTTGACCATCTGGTGATGTCCATGTGTAGAGTCTTCTCTTGTGTTGTTGGATGATGGTGTTTGCTGTGACCAGTGTGTGCTCTTGGCAAAATTCTATTAGCCTTTGCCCTGTGCTGTTTACTACTTCTAAGTGAAGTCGCTCAGTTGTGTCCGACTCCTTGTGACCCCATGGACTGTAGCCTATGAGGCTTCTCTGTCCATGGGATTTTTCCAGGCAAGAGTACTGGAATGGGTTGACATTTCCTTCTCCACAGGATCTTCCCGACCCAGGGATTGAACCCGGGTCTCCCGCATTGTAGGCAGCAGGGGTGGCAGGGGGATCCTGCTGGGGTTTTGACCAGGATGGTAGTCAGTCTGTATTACTTTGGGCAGAATAGATGTTTTCACCCAGCATCTTCCAGTCCATGGAGATGGCATGTACCTCCTTTAAGTCTGCCTTAGTTTCTCTCAACATTGTATTATAATGCTGCTGCTGCTGCTAAGTCACTTCAGTTGTATCTGACTCTGTGCGACCCCATAGATGGCAGCCCACCAGGCTCCCCCGTCCCTGGGATTCTCAAGGCAAGAACACTGGAGTGGGTTGCCATTTCCTTCTCCAATGCATGAAAGTGAAAAGTGAAAGTGAAGTCGTTCAGTCGTGTCTGACTCTTCATGACCCCATGGACTGTAGCCCACCAGGCTCCTCCATCCATGGGATTCTCCAGCCAAGAGTACTGGAGTGGGTTGCCATTGCCTTCTCCATGTATTTGGTGTATAATTATACTATTTGCTGTATAAACCTTGCCATCTAATCATATCTGATTTTAAAATGTTGTAAAACGTGATACCTTCCTATTTCATTTTCTTCATTTATTTTATTTTTTATTTTTTTTACAGTAGGTCCTTGTTGGTTATCTATTTTAAATAGAGCAGTGTGTACGTGTCGATCCCAAACTTCCAGTCTATCCCTCCTCCCCACCCTTCCCCCATTCCCAGTAACTATAAGTTCATCCTCTAAGTCTGTAAGTCTGTTTCTGTTTTATAAACAAGTTCATCTGTATCTTTTTTTTTTATTCTGCATATAAGGGCTATCAGATAATATTTGATATTTCTCTGAATTTCTTCACTTAGTATGATAATCTCCAGGTCCATCCATGTTACTACGAATGGCATTTCATTCTTTTTAATGATTAAGTAATACTCCATTATATATAGATGAAAATGAAATGAAAGTCGTTCAGTCATATCCAACTCTTTGTGACCCCATGGACTGTAGTCCACCAGACTCCTCTTCCACGGGATTTTCCAGTCGAGAATACTGGAGTGGGTTGCCGTTCCCTTCTCCAGGGGATCTTCCTGACCCAGGGATCGAACCCAGGTCTCCTGTGTTTCAGGCAGACTCTTTACCCTCTGAGCCACCAGGGAAGCCATATATAGATTTAGATATAGATACCACATAGAACAACAGACTGGTCCCAAATTGGGAAAGGAGTACATCAAGGCTGTATATTATCACCCTGCTTATTTAACTTATATGCAGAGTCCATCATGTGAAATGCTGGGCTGGATGAAGCACAAGCTGGAATCAAGATTGCTGGGAGAGATATCAATAACCTCAGATATGCAGATGACACAACCCTTATGGCAGAAAGTGAAGAAGAACTAAAGACCCTCTTGATGAAAGTGAAAGAGGAGAGTGAAAAAGTTGGCCTAAAGCTCAACATTCAAAAAACTAAGACCGTGGCATTTGGTCCCATGGCAAATAGATGGAGAAACAATGGAAACAGTGACAGACTTTATTTTCTTGGGCTCCAAAATCACTGCAGATGGTGAGTGCAGCCATGAACTTAAAAGACGCTTGCTCCTTGGAAGAAAAGCTATGACCAACCTAGACAGCATATTAAAAAGCAGAAACATTACTTTGCCAAAAAAGGTCCATCTAGTCAAGGCTATGGTTTTTCCAGTGGTCATGTATGGATTTGAGAGTTGGACTAAAGAGAAAGCTGAGCACCAAAGAACTGATGCTTTTGAACTGTGGTGTTGGAAAAGTGAAAATTGCACAGCCGTGTCCGACTCTGTGATCTCATGGACTATAGCCTGCCCAGCTCCTCTGTTGAAGGAATTTTCCAGGCCAAAGTGCTGGAGTGTGTTGCGATTTCCTTCTCCAGGAGATCTTCCCAATCTGGGAATCAAACCCAGGTCTCCTGCATTGCAGGCAGATTCTTTACCAACTGAGCCACTAGAGAAGACCTAGTACTTGGAATGCAAGATCCAACCAGTCCATCCTAAAGGAAATCAGTCCTGAATATTCACTGGAAGGACTGAAGGATGAGTTGGTTGGATGGCATCACCGACTCAATGGACAGGAGTTTGAGCAGGCTTCGGAAGTTGGTGATGGACAGGGAAGCCTGGCGTGCTGCAGTCCATGGGGGTCGCAAAGAGTCAGACACGACTCAGCGACTGAACTGACAGATACCACATGTTTATCCAGTCCTCTGTCAACGGACATTTAGTTTAGATTGCTTCTGTATCCTGGCTACTGCAATGAACATCAGGGTGCAAGCATCCTTTCACATTATGGTTTTCTCCAGATATATGCCTATGAGTGCGGTTGCTGGGTCATATGGTAGCTCTATTTTTGGCTTTTAAAGAAACTTCCAAACTGTTCTCCATAGTGGCTGTACCAGTTTACATTCCCACCCGCAGTGTAGGATGATTCTCTTTTCTCCACACTCTCTCCGCATTTATTGTTTGTAGATACCTTCCTATTTTAGTTCCTAATTGTTTACTAGTGGTAAATAAAAATAAAAGGGATTTAAAAAAATCGATCTGAATCATGATCCCCACACAGATAAACATTGGCTGTGGGCAGGGACTGGTGGGAAGCCAGACCAGACAGAGTAAATTAAGTCGGGCATTCCTACCCAAAGGATACTAAAGGATATCCGTGAACTTAGGGTATGTGGCCCAGATGAGCCCCATTCCCCAGGACAGGTGGAATTCAAGGTTTCCATCCCCCCATTCCCTAAATGCTCAGAGCTGCGGCTCCTCTTCCTCATCGTTCATGGGGCTCCCTCTAGAGGCCAGCCTGTGCTACTGACACAGTGGCCTCGCAGGGACCAACTGCTCATGATGATCCATCCCTCTCAAGAAGAGGGTGGGAGGAGATTTAGTGGTCCTTGCTCACCCCTGGAGGACGTCATTCTGTTCCCTGTGGGAGTATGGAATGCCCCCAGTGTTGGCCAGGTGGGTGAGCCCAGATAAGAGTGTTGTGTGCTTGGGGAATCCACAGGGAGTGAAAGCCCCAGTTACTGTGAACTGACAGATTCCACACTGTGGGGAGTGAAGCTTCATGTGGCCATGGATGGTGGGCACTGGCAATGTGGACCTCCTGGGTCTGGATGCCCTTTGGAGCTACAAATTCAGGTCATGAGCTGGAAGTCTTCATAGGAAATGAAGTGATGAAGGAAGCCACAAATGTAAGCCAGACACCCTCAGAGGGTTGGAACAGGTCTGCAAGGCCTGGATTGAAGGGTTCCCATTCTGTGCTGCTTATGTTATTACCTGGTTTTCTAGAGGTCATAAACTCTTTGGGTGGCCTTGTGACCTTGGGTGGAGAAGACACCTTCTCCCTGGTCCTCAGCAATCTGGAAATCATTGCCGTGTAAGTCAGTTTCCTGGGCCAGGTATCAGGACAGAGCCAATGCCCTTGAGCTGCAGAGCAGTAAGCAAAGAGGCAGCCTTTGGGAAGATGTCAGGTCAAAGTTAGAATCAAAGAAGTCCTCAGTTAAAAGAAACTAGTCACAATGAGAGTCTGAGTCATAACCAAAAGGATGGAAGTGGAAAGAAACAGGTAAGAAAGGCCTCAGATGAAATGTAGCAAAGGCAGGACCTGAGTCTATTAAAAAGTAGAGATTTTCTTAACCAGTTATCTGCCACAGACCACCTGTGGCAGTCTTATGAAACCTATGGACTCTTCTCAGAAAAATGTTCTTAAACACATAAGATAAAGTACCTAGGGTCTCAGGGGAAACAGATTATATACAAACATGATTATTATCAAAAAAATTTTTTTTATTTCTACCTACTTTATTTTTTTTAATTTATTTATTTTAATTGGAGGCTAATTACTTTACAATATTGTATTGGTTTTGCTATACATCAACATGAATCTGCCACGGGTGTACACGTGTTCCCAATCCTGAACCCCCCTCCCACCTCCCTCCCCATACCATCCCTCTGGGTCATCCCAGTGCACCAGCTCCAAGCATCCTGTATCCTGCATCGAACCTGGACTGGTGATTCATTTTCTTATATGATATTATACATGTTTCAATGCCATTCTCCCATATCATCCAACCCTCTCCCTCTCCCACGGAGTCCAAAAGACTGTTCTATACATCTGTGTCTTTTTTGCTGTCTTGCATACAGTTATCGTTACCATCTTTCTAAATTCCATATATATGCGTTAGTATACTGTATTGGTGTTTTTCTTTCTGGCTTACTTTACTCTGTATAATCGGCTCCAGTTGCATCCACCTTATTAGAACTGATTCAAATGTATTCTTTTTAATGGCTGAGTAATACTCCATTGTGTATATGTACCACAGCTTTCTTATCCATTCGTCTGCTGATGGACATCTAGGTTGCTTCCATGTCCTGGCTATTATAAACAGTGCTGCGATGAACACTGGGGTACACGTGTCTCTTTCAATTCTGGCTTCCTCGGTGTGTATGCCCAGCAGTGGGATTGCTGTGTCATAAGGCAGTTCTATTTCCAGTTTTTAAGGAATCTCCACACTGTTCTCCATAGTGGCTGTACTAGTTTGCATTCCCACCAACAGTGTAAGAGGGTTCCCTTTTCAAAATATATTTTAAAAAACAGATTTGTGCATTATAATACATGAGCTCCTTTATTAATATATTAAATAACAAGCTCTGTCAATAAATTAATAACCAATATACTTTCAGTACAGGAATGATTGCAATTTGTATTTTAAAGTAGAGTTTGTGTAATGTGATATGAAAATATACATAATTTCACTTGGTGACAGAGTTATAAGTACTACCAATGTTACTAAAATTTATCACTTCTTACAGTGAAAGGAAGCAGTTGCTTTCAGGTGCACATCAGTGAGAATAAACATGTACCTTTTCTCTGTCCAAGTTCACAGACCCTGCAAATTCTGTCCCCAGACTCCACTCCAGAACACTGTTCTAGAGTTATTTTCATGAGGAACCCAAAGTCCTAGAACCCAAAGTCCTAGAGGCCGTTTCTTTTCCTTAGAGCCTTCCTAGGAAAAGCGGAGCTAGGATTTCTCTAGATTTGCCTCGTAGAAAGTTTTAGTTCAATTGGCTTATTTCAGAACTGGGATGCAAAATCCTTCATTTCCTTCACCTCAGTGTTTTTCAAACATTTTGGCCTACAGCCCATAATAAGAAATGCATTTTGCAATGAGACCCAATGCACATACACACAACTGCAACTAAAACTTCACAAAACAATACCTGACTATACATAGTATATGTACAGTACACAGTTTGCTAAGGTTGCCATAGAAAAATATGACAGACCATAGAGTTTAAACACAGAAATTTATTTCCTTTCAATTCTGAAGGCTGGAAGTCCAAGATCAAAGTGTCAGCAGATTTCTCCTGAGGGCTCGCTCCTTGGCTTATAGATGGTTACCATCTCACCGTGCAAGCATATCCCTGGTCCTGCTGCTGCTGCTCAGTCGCTGTCAGTTGTGTCCGACTCTGTGTGACCCCATAGACGGCAGCCCATCAGGTCCTAATCTCCTTTTATTGTAAAAACACCAATCAGTTTGAATTGGGAGCTATCCTAATGGCCTCATTTTAACTTAATCTCTTCTTTAAAGGCCCTACTTCCAAATATAGTCACATTCCAAGGTACTGACAGTTTTAGGATTTCAGAGTATGAATTTAGGAAAGGGAAGACACAATTCAGCTCATGACATATAGTAAAAACATACCTATATTTATATTAAATGTTATTTACTAATGATTAAATATAATAGGTAAATTCTCCCCCTAAAAACAAATTAAGAAGATGTGATGTATATCACAGTGGATATGCTTGCTTGCTGGTGAGTTCAGTACGGCCTGAAACTCTTGGGACAGTGTGACATGCACAGCTGATGCACTGTGAAGTCTATCTTCTGATTTTTATCAGGTCAGGGTTGAAAATCGTCATTCATGCTAATAGGTCCCCGAGAACAGTGATTATGGTAATAATATGTTCTTTTGCACTTGATAATTGAATTTTTTTCATCTTAATGTCTTAGCATCATCCTTCGGTGTAAATTAACTCAATTATCAGCAAATGGATAGATTATCTAAATAGTTTACATTAACATTTCAGATTTTTCTTTTGAAAAGTAATGAACAGAAGTTTGAGACATATGATGTGAGATGTAACAATTTCTCTAACTGTTCACACTATCTTCTTTGTAACATTTTCTTACTATTGTAGCTAGGGCAATCACTTTTTTTTTTTTTTTAACTTGTAACAAGTTTTAAAAACTTAGCACCTTAAACATCCTGAATTTGTTGAAATCATGTTTCTCTGTGGTTTCAAATTTAGTTTAAAAGAATGGAAAAATTAAATATTCCAATTTTGTTGCCCAAATATCATCTTTTGAAAAAATTGGCTTGGTTTTTAAATTTTATTTATTTATTTTTGGCTGTGCTGGGTGTTTGTTGCTGTGCAAGGGCTTTCTTTAGTTGCCATGCGCAGGCTTCTCGTTTCAGCGGCTCCTTTTGTTTCAGAGAACAGCCTCTGGGTGCACCGGCTCTTTAGTTTCAGCTCACAGGCTCTAGCGCCTGGACTCGGTAGTTGTGGCACATGGGCTTAGACGCTCTGTGACATGTGGAATATTCCCAGGCCAGGGATTGAACCAATGTCCCCACCATCAGCTGGTGGATTTCTACCCACTGTACAAACAGGGAAGTCCCCAAATATCATCTTTATAATATCTGTCTAAAGAGATTGATTTTCAACTAGAAAATGTGTTTCGCCCTCTAGCACTCATAGCCAATGCTTAGAACTGTTTCTAACAATGACTTGACTAGGATATAATGAGTGGGTCTGATTTGCCCCAGCTTCTGATGAGAATGTGTCTTAAATTTGGCTACTCAGAAACCTTACTTTAATAAAATTAACAATGCCACATCATTAGTCAGTACATCCAGGGATTTGGCAAAATTCCATTGGATACCAGAGTTTTATGATGCGTAATATAGTGATTCCAATCAGCATTGGTATTGGCAGCATCAGTTCAGTTCAGTTCAGTTCAGTCGCTCAGTCGTGTCCAACTCTTTGCGACCCCATGAATCGCAGCACGCCAGGCCTCCCTGTCCATCACCATCTCCCGGAGTTCACTCAAACTCATGCCCATTGAGTCAGTGATGCCATCCAGCTATCTCATCCTCTGTCGTCCCCTTCTCCTCCTGCCCCCAACCCCTCCCAGCATCAGAGTCTTTTCCAATGAGTCAATTCTTCACATGAGGTGGCCAAAGTACTGGAGTTTCAGCTTTAGCATTATTCCTTCCAAAGAACATCCAGGGTTGATCTCCTTTAGAATGGACTGGTTGGATCTCCTTGCAGTCCAAGGGACTTTCAAGAGTCTTCTCCAACACCACAGGTCAAAAGCATAGATATTAGTTATCTACACTTTGTTCTTTCATAACATTTGCCACTCCATAGCTTCTCATTCTTTTCTTAAATCTTTATTTTATATTGGAGTATAGTTGATTAACAAGGTTGTATTAGTTCCAAGTGTACATAACTTCTCATTCTTTTATTACATTTTAAATTTAATGTGTATTATTCAACATTGTACTTTTCCAATTCTATAAATTTCCATTTGTACTTAAGGTTAATTTTCTACCTTTTTACTGTGTTTATTGATTTTATCTTAGGGCAAATATAAGAGATAAAATTCAAGATGCTGTGGTTAGAGCAACAATAAAGATAAAATCATAAAGGAGAATGTTTGGGTTGGCTTTGAAGAAAGGATTAGGCGGCCCATGGGGTGGTTTCTAATATACTCTCTATCATAAGCATCTAGTATTTTTTTATTAAAAAAAAATTTTTTTAATCTTGGAGTATAGTTGATTTACAATGTTGTGAGGGTAACTGTAGATAGTACTAACTAATAAGCACCATAAGAAGAGGGCTGCTTTGTTCACTGCTATATCCCCAGCACTTGGAGTAATGCCTGGCTCACACTAGGCACACAATATGTGATAAATATACAAATAAATACTCCATACAACAGCTTTGCCACACATATCAGATACTAACTTGAAAGAGTTGTACAAATTACGCCCTCATTGTTCTCATAGAGTTGGACTGAAAATTCTATATGTATTCTTTTAAATATTTATCAGTGGCACAGATAAGATAAAATAGTCCATTGTCACTTAAAGATATCTTCAAAGGTATTACATTGTTTATAAAAGGTCAAATGTCTTATATCCATGCATGATGGGAGAGTAGTTCTTTATATTCTCTCTTCTTTGCCACAGAATATGTCTTTAAATGTGACATTTAAAGGGTATTTTCACTAATATTTATATAACAGATAAGAAATTGGGATGGTAATTTTATTTTTTTCTTTCTTTTAACATATTGATATTTAAAGGGCTTATCCATTTGTTCAACAGGAGTTAATTATATATATGCTGTGGTAGAAGTCAAGATTCATTTTTCTTTCCATACAAACATTCAATTGTTCCAGCAATTGTTATTGAAAAGATTATTATTGGGTTGGCCAAAAGGTTCGTTCATTTTTTTTTCTGTAAGATGATTCTAGTACCACTTAGTTGTCTTTGACCTCATTTGACACTATTGTGACAGCTGTCTTATCAGCATGCAATTTTTAAAAAGTTACCAAAATTGGTGAATTGTTGTGTCACCATTTTAATATTGAAAATAGAAGAAATAAGCAACATTTGCAGCATCCTATGCTTTATTATTTCAAGAAAGGTAAAAACACAACTGAAATGTAAAAAATGTTTTTTTGCAGTGCATGGAGAAGGTGCTATGAATAATTGAACACATCAACAGTGGTTTGTGAAGTTTCATGTTGTAGATTTCTCACTGGACAATGCTCCATGGGTGGGATAAGCTAGTTGACGTTGATGGCGATCAAATTGAGACAGTACTCGAAAACAATCAATGTTATACCATGAGGGAGACAGTTGACATACTCAAAATATCGGCATCAAGCATTGGAAATCATTTGTGCCAGCTTGGTTATGTTAATTGCTTTGATGTTTGTATTCCACAGAAGTTAAGTGAAAAAAAACCTTCTTAATTGTATTCCTGCCAATGATTCTCTACTTAAATGTAAAAATTCCACTTTAAAAACAAATTGTGCAGGGTGATTAAAAGTGGATATTGTACAATACTGTGGAATGGAAGAGATTGTGCAGCCAGTGAAATGAACTACCACAATCATACCAAAGGTCAGTCTCTATCCAAAAAAGGTGATGTCATGTATATGGTGGGATTGGAAGAGAGTCCTTTGTTATGAGTTTCTTCCAGAAAAACCAAATAATTTGTTCCAGCACCGCTCCCAATTAGATCAATTGAAGGCAGCACTCTACTACAAGCGTCCAGAATTAGTCAACAAAAAATGCATCATTTTCCATCAGGATCCCGCAAGACCATATGTTTCTTTGATGACCATGCAAAAACTGTTGCAGTGTGGCTGGGAAATTCTGATTCATTCATCATATTCACCAGACATTGCACCTTCAGATGTCCAGTTATTTTTGGTCTTTACAAAATTCTCTACATGGAAAACATTTCAATTCCCTGGAAGACTATAAAAGGCACTTGGAACAGTTCTTTGCTCAAAAGATAAAAAGTTTGGGGAAGAGGGAATTATGAAATTGCCTGCAAAATGGCATAAGATAGTGGAACAAAATGGTAAATATGTAGTTTAAAAAAGTTGTTGGTGAAAATGAAAAATGTGTCTTTTTTTTATTTAAAAAAACCAAGGGAACTTTTTGGCCAACCAAATATATCCCCATTGAATAATCTTTGCACCATTCTGAAATGCAATTAAACATATACTAGAGGGAGTTATTTCTAGACTCTATTCTGTTCCACAAATGGCACATTTAAACTTGCATACTTGATCCATTGATCAGTCACGTCTGACTTTTTGTGACTCCATGGACTGTAGCCTGCCAGTCTCCTCTGTCCATGGAATTTTCCAGGCAATAATTCTGGAGTGGGTTGCCATTTCCTGCTCCAGGGAATCTTCCCAACCCAAGGACTGAACCCTCATCTCCTGTGTCTCCTGCATTGGTAAGCAGATTCTTTATCACTGCACCACCTGGGAAGCCCCCACATCTATCCTTACTGAAATAAAATACCATATGGTACTGATTGGGCTTCCCTGGTGGCTCAGTGATAAAGAATCTGCCAGCAATGCAGGAGACCAGTCTTCGATCCCTGAGTCGGAAAGATCCCCTGGAGAAGGGAATGGCAACCTACTGCAGTATTCTTGCCTAGAGAAATCTCAAGGACAGAAGAGTCTGGCAGGCTACAGTCCATAGGGTTGCACAGAGTCAGGCACAACTGAAGCGCCTAAGCAGCAGCAGCTGCATGGGCCTGGTTATGGTAGCTTTATAGTAAGGTCTTGAAAGGCATGGTATCAGGTAGTACGTGTCCTAGGGATCAAGGACATGGATTCTCCTCTAGATTCTGCAGAAGAGAAAGCTGCCTGACTGGTACCTCCTGAATCATCTGCAGAACAATGAGATAGTAAATGTGGGGTTTTGTTTTAACAGCAGTAGAAAACTAGATGCATACTAGAGAACACACAACCAAAGGAAGAGCTGAAGGCATGGATGGGGCGGGTGGGTGGGGGTGGGAGCAGGAGCCCAGGTGCCCCGGCTTTCTGTGTACCCCTGAGGGGTTGCCATGGGTGACTGGGCTCCATACAAGTCTCCAGTTCATGAGAGACGATTCACTCTTCCAGTGCAGCCCACACTCCTCCTTGTGGTCAGGGCCCAGGGCCAAGTGATGGTCAGAATTACACTCAAGGGTTGTGAAGATGAATAGTTTCTAACAGGAAGGAATATGGATCAGTCTGAAACCCCAGTTGCTCACTGCCACATTCAACCATGCTTCTTAACTGAGATTTCCAAGTCCACACAGGCCTGGGAATAAAAGTATTGTTATAGTAATGGTCATGAAATTATTAGTTCTTATAGTCTGGCTTCACCTCTTTGTAGGGCAGGTTTTTGTACGTATGTAATGGTTCCTAAGGGTGGCAATGGGCCTGTTTTGTTGGGCTCTGCACACCTAGCCTCTGTGGAATCCCTGCTGCTCAGTCTATTGGTACAGTGAGTGGGTGATTCTTCCTGTCTGCTCCATGGGGCATGTGCCATTGTCTTCACCTCTGGCTACTAGGATAATCTTTCTTGTCCCTGCTCATACCACAGGCAATAACCAAGGCTTTGATGTGGGTACACTCGGCTCTGATCTGGCAGCCATTCTTGGGAATGGGGCCCAGGACACTGCTCCAGGACACAATGCTCCCATGTAGTGGTTCCTTGAGATCTCAACTTCCCACAAAGTCAAAGAACTCTCTACCTTTTGTGTTTATTCTATCCTTTGGGTAAGGTCTGGACTTCCCTGGTGCCTCAGACAGTAAAGCATCTGCCTACAATGGAGGAGACCCTGGGTTCAATCCCTGGGTTGGGAAGATCTCCTGGAGAAAGAAATGGCAACTCACCCCAGTATTCTTGCCTGCAAAATCCCATGGACAGAGGAGCCTGATGGGCTACAGTCCATGGGGTTGCAAAGAGTCCAACATGACTGAGCGACTTCACATTCACTTTAGGTAAGGTCTATGCAAATACTACTGGTTGCCTGCTGCTGCTACTGCTGCTAAGTCACTTCAGTCGTGTCCGACTCCGTGTAACCCCATAGATGGCAAACCACCAGGCTCCCCCGTCCCTGGGATTCTCCAGGCAAGAACATTGGAGTGGGTTGCCATTTCCTTCTCCAATGCATGAAAGTGAAAAGTGAAAGTGAAGTCGCTCAGCCGTGTCCGACCCTCAGCAACCCCATGGACTGCAGCCCACCAGGCTCCTCCGTCCATTGGATTTTCCAGGCAAGAGTATTGGAGTGGGGTGCCATTGCCTTCTCCGACTGGTTGCATACTCAATAGCAAATCTTTCCTCCTTTCTCAAAAATAATATCTTCACAAATGAACATATTTACAAAACAGAAGCAGACCCACAGACTTCAAGTATGAATTTATGGTTACCCGGGGCTGGGGGTAGGATCAGGGGAAGGGATTGTTAGGGAGTTCAGAATCAACATGTACACACTGCTATATTTAAAATGGACAACCCATAATGGCCCATTGTATAGCACAGGGAGCTCTGCTCCATGTTATATGGCGGCCTGGATGGGAGGGGAGTCTAGAGGAGAATCGAAACGTGTATACGTATGGCTGAGGCCCTTTGCTGTGCACCAGAGCCTATCACAACATTGTTGATTGGCTATTCTTGCAGGTTCACTTGCTCAGTCATATCTGACTCTTTGCAACCCTATGGACTGTAGCCTGCCAGGCCATTCTGTCCATGGAATTTTCCAGGCAAGCATACTGGAGTGGGTTGCCATTTCTTCCTCCAGGGAATCTTCCTGTCCCAGGGATTAAATCTGCGTCTCCTGCACTGGCAAGCAGATTTTTTACCATGGAGCCATCCAGGAAGCCCCAGTCAGTCCTTACTATTTATCTCCTTTATGTATAGTACCTGGATACCTTTAGAATGAGGGGTAGGGACTTTCAGCTGCCCAGCCTTCAGGGAAGAAACGACAGCTGGAGATTGAGTTCAGTCACATAGCCAATAACTTAATTCATCATGCCTAAAGTGAAATTCCAGTAGAGACTCTATAAGTTCAGAGGAATTTCTGGAATGGTGAAAACACTGATGTGCTGGGAGCACGATACACCCAGTTCTATGAGGAGAAAGCATGGAAGTTCTATGCTCCCTCTCAGACCTCACCCTATGCGTATCCTTTATAATAAAACTGTAATAGTAAGTACAGTGCTTCCCTGAGTTCTGTGAGTCATTCAAGTGAACTATTGGACAAATTCATGGCTGCAGCCAGTGAGCCAGAAGTATAGGTGGCCTGGGGAGCCCCTGAGACTTGTGGCTGACACCTGAAGTGAAGGGAACCCTGTGGAGAACTCTGTTCTCAATCTTTGGGCATTTGCTAACTCTGGGTGGTTAGTATCAGGACTGAACTACAGTCCACTCAGCATTAGACCATTTGGAGTGGAAGCAGAATAGATGGCTGGAGCTGGTGCTGCCGACTTGGGTGATGAGGCAGTAGGTGAGATTTGGCAGAGCAGAAGATAGTAATCCCATTCTGGAGAGAATTGAGAAGGTTGGTTAATTGCATCCTTTCTAGTTTGGACAGAACTTTCCTTCCAGACAGCCTGTAGTAAGAACAGCTGCCCTAGGATCAAATGCCATCCTACTCTGGGTGTATTAGTTAGCTATTGCTGCATAACAAATCACTACAAACTTAGCACTAAGAACAACACACACTGATTATCTCACAGTTTCTGTATGTCAGGAGTCCAGGCATGCTTTAGGTCAGTCCTCTGATCAGGCCTCACACGCTACAATTAAGGTATCATATGGACTAGGTTCTTATCTGGAAGCTCAATGAAGAAAGAATCAGTTTCCAAGTTCACTCAGGTCATTGGCAGAACTCATTTCCTTGATGTGTGGGACTGAGGGTCCAGCTTCTTGCAGGTGTTTGGGTGGAAGCCACCCTCAACCGCTAGAGATTGCTTGCAGTCCTTACAGGCCACCCACAGTTCCTTGCCATGTGAGCTGCACAGCTGCCTCCTCAGGCCAGGTATGAGGACCCCTAGACTGTCTTGCAGCAAGAGAAAGTTTTCTACAATGTAACACGGTCAAGGAAGTGACCTTTGCCATATTCTATTTATTAGAAGAGTCACAGGTCCTGCCACATACAATGGAAAGAGATTACAAAAGGACATGAACACCAACAGTGGGATCATTAGAGATCGTTCTAGAGTCTGTCTGGGTTTCCCTTGTGGCTCAGCTAGTAAAGAATCTACCTGTAGTGCAGGAGACCTGGGTTCCACTCCAGTATTCTGGCCTAGAGAATTCCATGGACTGTATAGTCCATGGGGTCACAAAGAGTCGGACATGACTGAGCAACTTTCACTTCACTTTTAGCATCTGTCCACCATGCTTTGGAGGAGACAGAGTCTGAGTTTGGCCTGGGTAACAAACCAGATGAAGGTAATAAAAACAATGGTTGGGAGTAAGCTCATATCCTTCACGTCCTTTATGTGTGTAGCCTGAAGGGTTACAGTCCATGGGATCGCAGAGAGTTGGATACGACTTAGTGATCAAATAACAAAAAACAACAACGATACTCATTTTTCAGATGAGTTAACTGGACGGAACTATACTTTATTGGCTGGGGGGTTGGACCAAAGAGAGTATCTAGACCTACAGGAACCAAAGAGTCATATCATCAGATCCCACAGGGTGGACTGAGAGCCAGTGGGGTTCAGCAGCAGAGGCCAAAGACAGCTTCACTGGTACCTGCAGACCAGAGGGTGCAGATCACCCAGATCACCCACTGACACTTGACTGACCACTACAGAACATTTGCACTGAGAATCTTCCTTCTTTGTTACCAGAGAACCACCCAGCAGATGTGATGCCTAATGGTGTCTCTGTTCAATCCATCCAAACTACTTTCTTCAAGAACCCAAGATACTAATAAGCCCCTGCAACTGGCAGGGGGTGCTTGAAGACCTGCAAAGTGAGGAAGGTTCAACCTGGATGTGCTACACAGAGGCTGTTTTCAGCACACCAAGTTCACTGAATGGGAATACTAAACCCTAGCAACTCAACCAGGGGTGAAACATCTATTTTCCTTCAAGTATCCATTATGTGAAGGACTAGAGACATAAATGAATAAAGCAGTAACTAATGAAAATCTGGATTTCATTCATGTACTATGGATGTGTTTGGGATTATACTTAGCAAGTATTTATTGAATCCTTCCTGTTGATGGGAGATACAAAGAGGAATAATTTATCTCTCTGCCTAATCCAGGAAGAAGACAGGGTAGATATATTAGTGCTATAATAGTGGTACTGAAGAAATATCTAAGGAAGTATCCCGTAGTCTATGGGAAAGAGAGGAATTCAAGGAAGATTTCTTGGAGAAGATAAATCCTTTTTTTTTCCACTCAGGCACTGTAAAATCGGCAGCACTCTGCTATATGCCGCCTGAAAGGTGGGGCCTGCAGAAGGCAAAGCTTGAGCAAAAGCTTGGAAGCCAAGCTGTGTGGAGAACAGGTGGAAATTATGGTTGAGACAGTACTCAACCATACGTGAGAGGCAGGAGGGACTAAACCCAGCCTTTGAACTGGGTTTAGGGATTTGGAATATTAATAGATTCTGAAGTCACTGGAACATCATGGATAGAAATAACAGATTCAGAAGAATGCTTTAGAAAAAGAACTCTATGGAGGACAGGTTGGGGGTAGGAAGAGATCTAAGTGGAGGCAACACTAGTAAAGTCCAGACAGGAATTAATGAAATGTTGAGCCAAGTCTATGAAAGCAACAGGAAAGGAAGTACAGAAATCCACAGGCTGACTCTGGAAGATGGAAGAGTGGGAACCAACAAGAATAAAAGCAAAGGCAGAAAGGATGGGTGGTGATGCCATTGCCATTAACCAAACCCAGAAATCAGGAGGAGGAGTACAGAGGTGAGGCAAATCAATGAAAGTGTCCAATATGTTAAGTCTCAGGGGTTTGTAAGACATATTTATGTAACTGTAGGTGTACAAATCATGAGAGAGGTCACCAGGCCAATGAAACTGAGTCATTTTTGCAAATGATATTTGAAACTGTGAGGGTGCATTAAACTAGTAAGGAAGATGGCATAGCATTGAGAGAGGGCTGGAGCCTTGGAGAATGCTGTACATGTGAGAAAGACAAGGCATAAAGGGGCTTAACAGAGACAGAAGTAGCATCAGGAAAGAGTGTGTTTCTGGAGACCAAAGGAGTTTGTAGTTGATTTACAATGCTGTCAGATTTTTTTTTTTTTGAAGTATAGTTGATTTACAATGTTGTGTTAGTCTCAGGTGAACAGCAAGATGATTCAATTACACATATACATGTATCTATTCTTCAGGATTCTTTCCCCATAGGGAAGAATATTTTGAGGAACTGCTGTTGGTAAACTGCTGCTAAGTCACTTCAGTCGTGTCCGACTCTGTGCAACCCCATAGACGGCAGCCCACCAGGCTCCCCCGTCCCTGGGATTCTCCAGGCAATAACACTGGAGTGGGTTGCCATAACTAGAAAAGCTGAAAACTAAGCAAGGACTACTGGGTGAGGTGAGAGGGTCACTGGCAACTTAGGGGGAGCAGTTTGAGAAGCAGTGGCAGAAGCAGAATCAACTGCCTAAGGAGAGGAGGCTAAGGTATATCACATCAGTTACTTTTAGAAGAAATTTGAGAAGGGAAGAGAGTGAGAAACGAAAGTGGCTTGAGGAAGGAGAGGGGTATTTTAGGTTCATTCTTGTAGCCACAAACTGCGCTCTTCATAGCAAGAACATAGCTGTGCATGAAAGGAAGAAGGATGTGAGCCTTTTTTATTTAACACAAAACTCCAGACCTAAATTACCATCTGGGAAGGAAGGAGGGAGACATAATCTCTATTTATCAGACTCAGATTTTGCTTCGGCAGTTTTGACTAAGTCTTGCACAGCCGTATAAACGCCATCCCTCCACTCTAAATAAAACAACAAACCACCACCACTCCCTCCGCTTCTACGTAATCTGGAAAAACCAAGCAGGTACAACTTGTCCGAGTCCTTCGCCTCTCCGAGCCGGCTTTAAACCTGAGAGTGCCCAGCTCAGCTCTCTGGTGGGTCCGGCCCGATGAGCAGCTCCTGACGCGGAGTCCAGCGTAAACCCAACAGAGTCGCTCCAGTTTCGTGCATCTGATCCTCCCACGACGCTAAGGCTTCGCGGGCCACGGCCTCCGTGCGAACATCAAGTACAGTTAGAAACCCCCTCGGCCCTGCCTGCAGCTCCTTCGGCCCACTGTAGTCGGCCTCCATTACTCTTTTCCCGAGAGGCACCTCCCTCGAGAAAATGAAACCTGGTGCCATCAGCTGAAGCAAAAGGGTGGGACCTTTTTACTAGGCACACGGAAAAGGCAGAATCGACTTCAGACAGCAAAGGGGTGTGCTGCCCGGCCTGGTCACCAGGACGCCCCGCCCAGGCCCGCCCTCTAGGCATCAGGGACTACATTTCCCAGAGGCCTCAGCGGCCCCGAGGGGCTGGCCGGTCCGCTCTCCGCTCACACTGCGCGGTGACTGGCTTCCTCGGAGGAGGGCGGGGCCTAGTCCAGCCAATGGGTGAGGGGCTCGTTACGGCGGCGGAAGCAGCGGCGCTGGGTTGAGGGGTGGGGGGCAGAGTGCTAGCGCCTCGGCGGTGGCGGCGGGTCCCGGAGCCCGAGGACGTCGGCTCCACAGGCGGAGAGCGCACGGAAGCAAGCTCAAAGTGGCGCGGCGGCCACTTGGCGCAGCACTCAAGTAATGGCGGGACGGGCGCCCAGGAGCCAAGGGGAGGGGAGGAGACGAGGGGGCGGGGCGGCCGAGCCGGGCTGCAGCGTCCGTCCCGCTGCGCGTCCCCGGGGAAGGGCAGCGGTGCCTCGTCTCCTGCGGCGTAGACCTGGGCTCTTTCGCGAGCTGAGCATGGCAGTTGGCCCGGCGGCAAAGGCCCGGTGTCCTGCGGCAAGGAAAGGAGAGGCGTCGGGAGGGCTGGGCTGATCCGGGTGTGGGGGCGTGGCGGGCGTGGGCCTTGGCGGGGAAGCTGAGAGGCCGGGGGAGCGCGGGCGGGCGGGCGGCCCAAGGAGTTTGGCTCCTGGAGCAGTTTAAAGTGACTCTCCACATCCGGGCCCTGCGCCCGCCGCTTTCAGACCCCGACCGAGGCGGGGCCTCCTAGCTCCCCGCCCCTTTCGCCGGCAGCGCTTGTCTTTCTCTGCTATTGGCTCAGCCTCGAGGGCCTTGGGCTGCCCCGGCGAGGCTCGCGCCTGATTGGCTGGCAGTCGGCGGGAGGGTGGGGCGGGATCAGAGCTGGCAGACCGTGGTGGATTGGTCTGGGCACTGGAGTGACGCGCCCGGCGTGGGGCCAATGGGCAGACTAGGGAGGTAGGGGCAGGTTTGGGGGAAGAGGACTGGAGCGGAGCGGTGGCCGGGTGGCCCGGGTGAGCGGAGCCAGAGGAGCTGGACAGCAGCGGGCTCGAGGCGCGCTGCGGCGCGAGCCTTCCCGGCGGCCTCGGACCCCAGCGCTGCCACCGAGATGGGTCCTCCGCGGCCCTCTCAGCCAGGCGAGGTGGAATCGGGAGGGACGGGCGGCGGGCGGCGGCTGCAGGTAAAGAGGCATACTGGTCCTGAGCTCTTCAGAATGCCTAACCCCTCTCCGGAGAAGTCTTAGAGATCCCATGTGTCTGGAGACCCATGTTCTCCGATCTTAGCTGAGGGCTTCTGGGTGGGGGTAGGATTGCGGGTGTATCGAGGATATCGGCAGAGCTTGGCTCCTGAGAGGAAAGTGAGGGTCGATTTTAGGGAAGGTGGTGAAGGTCTCCGTTCCCTTTGGCTCGATGGCCGTCTGTGAAAGGGGTGGGATGAAATCCGTCACTGAAGGCCTGTGCAGAAAAACATGAGAATTCCTTTTGAATCCGGTCTTGATGTAAGGTTTCTGGTCCTTTCTTAGGACAGGGCATCTGCCTCCGATTTCTCCTTTGACACACTGATGACAGTTTTGTACACCTTGGTGTGAGGCTTGGCTTTCAAAGGCACAAGCCATTTGTCATGAAACTTTACAGAGAAATATATGTATTGTGTTAATACATGTCGTGTGGCTGTTGCACACGATGTAGTGTCGACTTTTCCGTTTGGCAATTCACAAGTATTTGGGGGGGAGTCATAATATCCCTCAGTATCATATAAGTGATTTTACCATTAATTGAACCTATGTACATGGAAAACTTAAACAATTTAGACCATTTCTGCACTGTATATTGAACACAAGTATTATTTTCAATCAATGATGCTGCATTTGCTTTCCTAAAAGAAGGTATAGGTACTAAAAATGCTTTAATTTCTCATTATTGGTTCTAATCTCAGAATCCAGTAATAACCATGTGACTATGCACTGCAGGTGGAAATGAGTTCTCAACAGTTTCCTCGGTTAGGAACCCCTTCCACTGGGCTAAGCCAGGCTCCTTCACAGATAGCCAACAGTGGTTCTGCAGGATTGATAAACCCGGCTGCAACAGGTGAGATGTGTGATATTTTTCTGCATTGCTTTCTGCTTTTAAAATATTGCAGGTTTTCCAACTTAAAAATTAGCAAATTCTTGGTGGGGTTTTAGTAAATACTAGGTTATTGAATTTGAAGAAAGAATATATTACAATTCTAATGTACATAAGGCTTTTTTTCCATCCTGTTTTAATCACTTGATTCACATGTGCCAGAGTATAGGTGAAACTTAAAGCATGCTTATAAGATACATTTTTTAAATGTATTAATGTGTTGTTATTTAACTAAGGCCCAGAAGTATAATAATAGTGCCATGAGGGTGGGCAGAGGCATAGGAACTTATAGGAACTTACCTTTTAGAAACTTGCCTTTTAGGAACTTACTGTTTAGGAAAAGAGATTTTTCTAAAATGTGTATGCACACATATATGCAGCTTGGGTTTTAACTGTATGCTCTGAGTGCTGTAGATCAGTGAGTGGCCTCAGCTGGTAATGATTCGGCTGGCCAGGGAATGTTTGGCAATGTCTGGATACAGTTTTAGTTGTCACAGGTAGGGGTGCTTCTGGCATGTGATATTTATTTAGAGTCCCTGGATGATGCTGTTGAATATCCTACATTATGCAGGACAGCCCTCCCCACCCCCAACAAAGTATCCAGTCTAATCAGCAGTGCTGAAGTTGAGTTACTCCTTCAAATAATCTGTATATTATATATATCAAGTAAAAAGTATTATTACTTCTGTGTTGGCAAAGTGAAATAAAGTACTCCCTTTTTCTATTCCTTTCTTTAGTGCCTGATTTCTGTGCTCCTTATCATGGTATTCCTCCTACTTAACAGTAGCTGCTGACATTTTCTGAATAAGCGATAAGTTCCCAATTTTCTTGACCTTGGAACTTTACATAGTCTGGTTTTTGTGCTTTTTGTTTTTTGTGGTTTTTTTTTTTTTTTTTTTTTTTTGGCTACAGTCTTACTTTTTCCTCTCCACACTTACTTATCTGGATATTCTTTGTTCTTTCCTGAGGTTTCATCTCAGATATCACTCTTCTTTGGGAAGTCTTTACTGACTTCATCATCCACAGCAGTTCAGGGTAGGACCTTCTCCTAGAAAAAAAGCCAGGACTTATCTGTCCATATTCCTTTGCATGTGCTATTCTTGCTACAGTGTAGACATCAACAAATTATTATAAAGCTGCCTCAAGTTCTTTACTCTTTAACAAATATTTTGACAGTGTTTTCTCTGGTATAAATTCACAGCGGAATTTTTTTTTTTGCCAAGCTGTGTGGCTTGCGTGATCTTAGTTCCCCAACCAGCAATTTAACCTGGGTCATGGCAGTGAATACACTAAGTCCTAATCACTGGACTGCCAGGGAATTCCCGCACCAGAATAATTTAAAGAAGCATAGTGAAGAGAATAGTTTTGAACATCAATTTGTAAGAATTATACTGCTCGTTAAGAAGGATATCAATTAGCAATAATTGCCTTCAGATTTTCTTGAGAAGGAAATCATTGACTTAGGCCGAAATTGTCTGTAATTTTACTTCTGAAACGTGTATCTTTTTTCCTTCAATTGGTCTAAGAAAGAAAACAAAAGTTTTCCTTATGTGGTTAGATATCTTTCTGTAGTTCCTGTTGCATTTATTGAAAGAAGTAATTTGGGATCCTAAGCATGTCAGGATTTTAAGTACATGTTCACAGTTCAAAAAGTATAGATTACAATCAGTTGTCTTAACTACTGCTTGAAGATTTTTTTTTTCTTTCTGATAAAAATAACTCCAAATGCCTGGAAGGAAACAATAAATGGTTTCAAAAAGAGCTTAATGGAAAATGATCAGTGCATTATAACTTAATGAAAGTGTTAAAAATCAAAGTCTTCCTGGACAAATAGGTTTGGAAGAAAGTTATGAAATTGTCCATTTTCTTTAAAATTTTACTTAGAGGAAAATCTGGGTAGTCAGGAAGGTTAAAAATCAATTGAAAATGGAAAGACAGAAGTAAAGTGGTCTTTATTCACAGTCATCGTATATACAGAAAATACTAAAGAATGTTTTAAAAAGGTGTTAGAACTAATAAGTGAAATTAGTAAAGTTGCAAGATAAAAGTTCAGTGTACAGAAATCGTTATATTTTTAAATACTAGTAATGAACAGTGAAATTTTTAAAATGTCATTTACAGTGGCATTGCTGCTGCTGCTGCTGCTAAGTCGCTTCAGTCGTGTCCGACTCTGTGCGACCCCATAGACAGCAGCCCACCAGGCTCCCCTGTCCCTGGGATTCTCCAGGCAAGAACACTGGAGTGGGTTGCCATTTCCTTCTCCAATGCGTGAAAGTGAAGTCGCTCAGTGGTGACCGACTCCTAGCGACCTCATGGACTGCAGCCTACCAGGCTCCTCCGTCCATGGGATTTGCCAGGCAAGAGTACTGGAGTGGGGTGCCATTGCCTTCTCCGACAGTGGCATTAAAAAAAACCTAAAAAATACTTAGGAATAAATTAACAAAATATGTGTATTACCTGGGGTTAGAAAACTATGTGAAACATTGCTGAGAGAAATTAAAGATCTAGGTAAAGAAAAGATCTGTCACTTTTATAGATTGGAAAACTCAGTATTTTCTTTTACCCAGAGAGACCTGTAGATTCATATAAATCCTAATCAAATTCACATCAGGTACTTTTCCAAAAACTGACAGCTGAATCTAAAATTTATGTAGAAACCAAAGGATCTAGAATAGCCAAAGCAATTTGGACAAAAAAGAAGAAAGTTGCCTTTTCTCTGCTGCCTTACTTTAAGACTTGGTATAAAGCTACACTAATGAAGATATTGTTAAATTGGCATAAATCACTGGATCATTGGAACTAACTAGAGGATCCAGAAATAAACCACAATGGTTTATTAACCACATAATGGTTAATTGATTTTTGATAAAAGTACATACAGAATTCAATAGGGTATTGACAAAATAGTATTAGAACACTAGAATATTCATATGAAAAGAAAATGAACCTTGACCTCTATGTCCACCATGCATATAAATTAACTCAATGTGTAATTGTGAACCTAAATATAAAATTTAAAATTTATAAAAGAAAACATAGAAGAAACTACTTGTTACTTTGGAGTAAGTAAAAATGGCTTAGGACACAAAAAATGCTTATTATAAAGGAGACAACTAGTATGTTGTACTAAAATGACTGCTCTGCAAAAGACATCATTAAGTAAAATAAAAGGGCAAGCCACCAAATGAGAGAGAACATTTGTGATAAACATATCAACAAAGAACTTACATCCCAAATATGTTAAAAACTCTTGTAACACAAAAGCAAAAAGACAAACAGCCGGTTTGGTTTTTTTTTTTTAATGGGCAAAATATTTGAATAGACACTTCATCAAAGATGCTGTATAAAAAGCCAAATAAACACATTAAAAAATTAAACTATTAATCCCAGGGCAATGCAAATTAAAAACAATAGAAACCACTGTACACCCACCAGAATGACTAAAAAAGACTGACAATACCAAGTTTTGACATGTTTGTGGAGCAAGTAGAACCCATATATTGGTGGGAATGCAAAATAATTTAGCCACTTTGGAAAACAGTTTGATACAGTGTCTTAAAAAATTAAACAGGAGCTTACCATACAACCCAGCAATCTCATTTCTAGGTATTTACCCAAGATAAATGAAAATATGTATCACACATACAGTGATTTCCTCAGTGGTTCCTAGAAGCCTTATTCATGATAGCCAAACACTGGAAAGAACCCAAATTTTATCAACTGGTGACTGGATGAGCAAAGTTTGGTTTGATCCATACAGTGGAATTCTACTCAGTAATAAAAAGAAGCAAACTAGCATTACATGTAATAAAATGGAGGAGCGTCAGAAGCATTTTATTGAGAGAAAGAAGCCAGACCCAAAGGACCACTTATTGTGTGGTTCTATTTATGTGAAATTCCAGAAAAGACCAAATAATAGTGATAGAATGCAGATCAGTGGTTTCTAAGGAGTAGGGATGGGCGGGGAGGGAATTAACTGCAGAGGGGCATGAATGAACTTGTTAGAGTAATAGGCATTGTTCTATGTCGCGATTGTGTTGTGATTACAGTACTGAATACGTTTGTGTGCATTTAATTTTATAGAACAAATTAGTAGATTTTATATGTAAATTATACCTCAGTAAGGCCGAATAATTAAAAAAGATCTAGAGATATGAACATATATTTCCCTTTGTGACCTGTGATCATATAAAAAGAACTTCAACATGGAAATGTTCATTAAAACCACAATAAGATACCCAGTACACACCCACTAGAATGTCTGCATATCAAGAATTGGTGAGGATGAGGAGCAACTGGACTACTAATATGCTGCTGGTGGAAACTTCAGATAAGTCAACCACTTTGGAAAGTAATTTGACAGTTTCGTATAAAGTTTACTATTTGACCTAACCAATCTGCTAATTTGTTGGTGAACGCATGCTAAATCGCTTCAGTTGTGTTTGAGTCTTTGCGACCCTATGGACTGTAGCCTGCCAGGCTCCTCTGCCCGTAGGATTCCCCAGGCATGAATACTAGAGTGGGTTGCTATGCCTTTCTCCAGAGGATCTTCTGACCCAGGGATCAAACCCGTTTCTCTTACATCTCCTGCATTGGCGGTTGGGTTCTTTACCACTAGTGCCACCAGATGTTGGTGAGAATGTTAAAAAAAAAAACGCTGAACTCTTAGAATAGCTGTTTTATTGTATGCAAATTATACCCCAATAAAGTGCTTAAAAAAAATTTTTTTAATCAAAATTTTAAAAAATTTTTTTAAATCTAGGAGAAAAATCAATATATAACAAAATATAAAATATACTTTAATCTTTTCTCCCAGCAATTTTGATTCCAGCTTGTGTTTCTTCCAGTCCAGTGTTTCTCATGATGTACTCGGCATATAAGTTAAATAAGCAGGGTGACAATATACAGCCTTGACGTACTCTTTTTCCTATTTGGAACCAGTCTGTTGTTCAATGTCCACTTCTAACTGTTGCTTCCTGACCTGCATACAGGTTTCTCAAGAGGCAGGTCAGGTGGTCTGGTATTCCCATCTCTTTCAGAATTTTCCACAGTTTATTGTGATCCACACAGTCAAAGGCTTTGGCATAGTCAATAAGCAGAAATAGATGTTTTTCTGGAACTCTCTTGCTTTTTCCATGATCCAGTGGATGTTGGCAATTTGATCTCTGGTTCCTCTGCCTTTTCTAAAACCTGCTAGAACATCAGGAAGTCCACGGTTCACGTACTGCTGAAGCCTGGCTTGGAGAATGTTGAGCATTACTTCACTAGCGTGTGAGATGAGTACAATTGTGTGGTAGTTTGAGCATTCTTTGGCATTGCCTTTCTTTGGGATTGGAATGAAAACTGACCTTTTCCAGTTCTGTGGCCACTGCTGAGTTTTCCAGATTTGCTGGCATATTGAGTGCAGCACTTTCACAGCATCATCTTTCAGGATTTGAAATAGCTCCACTGGAATTCCATCACCTCCACTAGCTTTGTTCGTAGTGATGCTTTCTAAGGCCCACTTGACTTCACATTCCAGGATGTCTGGCTCTAAGTGAGTGATCACACCATCATGATTATCTGGGTCATGAAGATCTTTTTTGTACAGTTCTTCTGTGTATTCTTGCTACCTGTTCTTAATATCTTCTGCTTCTGTTAGGTCCATACCATTTCTGTCCTTTATCAAGCCCATCTTTGCATGAAATGTTCCCTTGGTATCTCTAATTTTCTTGAAGAGATCTCTAGTCTTTCCCATTCTGTTGTTTTCCTCTATTTCTTTGCATTGATTGCTGAGGAAGGCTTTCTTATCTCTTCTTGCTATTCTTTGGAACTCTGCATTCAGATGCTTGTATCTTTCCTTTTTCCTTTGCTTTTCACTTCTCTTCTTTTCACAGCTATTTGCAAGGCCTCCCCAGACAGCCATTTTGCTTTTTTGCATTTCTTTTCCATGGCGATGGTCTTGATCCCTGTCTCCTGTACAATGTCATGAACCTCATTCCATAGTTCATCAGGCACTCTTATCTAACAGATCTAGGCCCTTAAATCACAAGCTGGAATCAAGATTGCCGGGAGAAATAACAATAACCTCAGATATGCAGATGATACCACCCTTATGGCAGAAAGTGAAGAGGAACTCAAAAGCTTCTTGATGAAAGTGAAAGTGGAGAGTGAAAAATTTGGCTTAAAGCTCAACATTCAGAAAACGAAGATCATGGCATCCGGTCCCATCACTTCATGGGAAATAGATGGGGAAACAGTGGAAACAGTGTCAGACTATTTTTTGGGGCTCCAAAATCACTGCAGATGGTGACTGCAGCCATGAAATTAAAAGAGCTTACTCCTTGGAAGGAAAGCTACGACCAACCTAGATAGCATATTGAAAAGCAGAGACATTACTTTGCCAACAAAGGTCCATCTCGTCAAGGCTATGGTTTTTCCAGTGGTCATGTATGGGTGTGAGAGTTGAACTGTGAAGAAGGCTGAGCGCCGAAGAATTGATGCTTTTGAACTGTGGTGTTGGAGAAGACTCCTGAGAGTCCCTTGGACTGGAAGGAGATCCAACCAGTCCATTCTGAAGGAGATCAGCCCTGGGATTTCTTTGGAAGGAATGATGCTAAAGCTGAAACTCCAGTACTTTGGCCACCTCATGCGAAGAGTTGACTCATTGGAAAAGACTCTGATGCTGGGATGGATTGGGGGCAGGAGGAGAAGGGGACAACAGAGGATGAGATGGCTGGATGGGATCACTGACTCGATGGACGTGAGTGTGGGTGAACTCCGGGAGTTGGTGATGGACAGGGAGGCCTGGCGTGCTGCGATTCATGGGGTCGCAAAGAGTCAGACACGACTGAGCAACTGAACTGAACTGAATCTTTTCTCCTAGCACATTTTTCCTACAAGAAAAGAATTTCTAATTTTTTCCTGAGCAGGTCATCGAATAAGGACTCAGAGTGCCTGTAGTTATTTATTCCATAGTCACTGATAATAGCAGAAATTTGGAAATAACCTAAAAGCTCATCCATGATATAATGGTTTAAAAAACTATAGTACAACTATGCAGTGGGCATTTAGCCCTTTTAAAATGATACAGTCTATATCTATTACTCAGTGATTTCTCTCTTAGGTATATACATGTATTTAATAGAAATGATATGAATGTTCACCAAAAGACGTACATGAATATTCCTAGCACTCCTATTCATCGATAGTGAAAGAACTGAAAACTAACTGCCTGCTGGCAGTAAAATGGATAATTTGTGATTTATTCAAGAATTGGCATACTGTACTGAGAAAGATCTACAGCTACATGGAGTAACATGGATGAAGTCTCATACCTATAAGTGAAAGAGGCAGGACACAACCATTTAGTATAAGTGTATTTATATAGAGCTCAGAAATAAGATAGCAGTAACCTGTAGTGTTAGAAGTCAGCATAGTAAGTATCATTGGGAGGAGCAGTGACTGGAATCAGGCTGAACAGGGGGTTTCTGGGGAACCAGTAGGATTCTGCTGGTTGATCTAGGTGCTGGTAACTCAAGTGTGTTCAATTTGTGAAAGTTCACTAAGCTATAACATTAGTATTTGTGCACTTGTTTTATGAAGGTTGTAGTTAAATAAGGACTTCCTTGGCAGCACAGTGCCTAAGATCTGTTTTCCACTTCAGGGTTCACGGGTTCAGTTACTGCTTAGGGAACTAATATCCCACATGCAGTGTGGCACACCAAAAATAAATAAAAACTGACCTAAAATTAAAGAGCCGAGGAGTGTCTGAGGTTTTACCAAAATAGTAACTTGGAGCTTTTAGGGGATAGACTTTGGGAGCAGTTTTACTTTCTGTATAGTTTTCCAAATAATTAAAAAAAAATTTTTAAGTGTAATCTTTATATTCAGAAAAATAGCATTATTTTAGAAAAATGTTAGTGCAAATTAATATCTTCACAGTCTCTCCTCTTTCATTTACATTAGTTCCTTGATTTTTTTTTAACTTTTAAATATGTTACAAGTTCTCATGGTCCAAAATTCCAAAAGAAAGAGTATACACTAAAGAGTATCTCTTCTCCCTGTCCCCCACTCACCGGTTGCTTTCCCTTCAGACAGCCAAGGTGATTTGGAGATACATTATCACTGTTCAAATATAAATGTGTTTATGTTTGTGTGTATTTTATTTTTTCTCTGTGCTGTACCTGGCTATTTTCATGTATCTTTTTCATAATAGATATTACACATTTTTTCCATAAGAGTACCTAAAAAGTTTTCCTGCTTTGTTTTTATATTTGCATGCTAGTGTAGTGTGTGAATATGCCATAGTTTACATAACCAGATCACTGTTGATGGACATGTAGGTTTTTTCAATTCCTCCTGGTATAAAAATGTTGAAACAAATAACTTGTACCCGGCAACCCACTCCAGTACTGTTGCCTGGAAAATCCCATGGGCGGAGGAGCCTGGTGGGCTGCAGTCCATGGGGTCGCTAAGAGTTGGACACGACTGTGCACTTCTCACTTTCATGCATTGGATGAAGGAAATGGCATACCACTCAATGTTCTTGCCTGGAGAATCCCAGGGACAGGGGAGCCTGGTGGGCTGCCGTCTATGGGGTTGCACAGAGTCAGACACGACTGAAGCGACTTAGCAGCAGCAGCAGCAACTCATTTTATATATATGTTCTATATCTATAAGATACCTTTGTTTCATGGTATGCACACTCAAAATGATAGCTATGTAAATTAATAAATATGTTAACTAACTTCACTGTAGTAATTATTTCAGAATATACCATATATTAAATATTCATGCCCTCTAGCAAAAAGAAAAAAAAAAAGATACATCCCTACAAGTGGAAATGTTGAATCGCAAAGAGTGCATGCATTATAGTAACAGTAGAGCTTAACTTGTTCACTCTGTAGGGAAATTTGTTTTTAAATATTGTATGTTCTTAGACTTAAGAACTAAAGTAATCTTTTTAATATTAAGTTTTTACAACTTTTTAAATAAATATTTTAAATGAAATTGTCTTACGTCTCCTATTAGAATTTGAGCTTCTTGAGCTCATTCTTTCTCCTTCATGTCTTCACTAGTCAACGATGAATCTAGCCGAGACGCTGAAGTGGCTGCCAGGGAGCACATGGGTTCCAGCAGCTCCTTACAGGCCCGTGAAGAGAAGCAGGAGCCTGTTGTGGTAAGGCCCTACCCGCAGGTGCAGATGCTGTCTACACACCACGCTGTCGCCTCGGGCACGCCTGTCACGGTGGCAGCCCCACCAGCGCACCTGACGCCAGCACTGCCACTCTCATTTTCCGAGGGACTTATGAAGGTAATGGAGAGGCTTCAAATTTCACACTGAGCCGCAGCCAAAGACTGGCTGGTATTTCTGACAATGCTCACCAAGTCTTAGGCTAGAGCCTAGGATTGTAGCTTTTTCTTGTTGACCCATCAGTCCAGCTCCTGCCTGTAACTCAGAGTTTCGCTGTTCTGCAGTGCCTAGTCCCGTGCTGCAGGGCAGTTGGCATCACAGGATCGTTTCTAGTATCCATATTGATATAGATTTTATTCAAAAGTTAATGGGCATACTAGTGTAGCTTTTATCTTGGAGTGGCATTCTTTTCCAAGATTTTATTTGCTAATTTGGGGATATCTGAGAACATCGCCTTGTGTGTATTACCTTGTGGATATGTTTTAGTTACTGGGAGTTTTGTTTATTTCCACCCAGACTTGAGGAGGCAGCACAGTATAGAAGAAAGAATGTGGGCTATGAGCCATACAGATCTGGGCTTCATTCCCATTTCTCGTTTTTACTGTCTGTGTGGCTTTGAGCAAGGAACTTAGCCTTGCTTTGTATGTTTGCACATCTGTAAAATGGAAACAGTAGTACTTCAGTGGAAAGGCTGTGATGCTAAGAGATAAAATATACAAGGCTTCTAGCATGTTTCCTGGCATTCTCCAGGTTTGATTTGTGTGCGTATATAGAATGAAACGCATGACTAGTAAAAAGCTATTGATATGTTTCGTGTGGTTTTCTGTTTGCAGCCGCCCCCGAAGCCCACCATGCCTAGCCGTCCCATTGCTCCTGCTCCACCTTCTGCCTTGTCACTTCCCCCCAAGGTTCCAGGACAGGTTACCGTTACCATGGAGAGTAGCATCCCTCAAGCTTCAGCCATTCCTGTGGCAACAATCAGTGGACAACAGGTTTTCTTCCTTTTAATTTGATGATTTTCAAACTGAGATGCCAGAGTGTTGATCATTATTTATTGAATGCCAGCCGTACATTAGGCACTGGACTAAGTTAAAAAATTAACTAGTCACAGTATTTGCAAGGGGACGAGAGTAGAGTTGACAGAGAGGGATGGCATAGGGAGTAAGACCAACACCACAGTGGTCTTGTCATTTAGCCCATATGTATTGAGTATCTGCTCTGTGCAAGGTTCCATCCACAGTGTGAGAAACAAACCTAGATAAGACAGCCCATGACTTTGAGCTCAGAGTCCAGTTGTGCTTGGTTTACAGGTACAGAACTGTAGTGGGTTAAGAGCAGCCTCACAGTAGCAGTGCTTTTCTAGGTTATTCTCTGGGGAGCGTAATGTGTATCTTTTGGGGAACTGACAGGTTCCCTCAGCAGCCTACCAGTCGTGAACATTTATTTTAAAGTCTCATATTTAGCTTCATTTTTTAAATTATAATCCTCCTCCATAATATGCATTTTATTTCTTTAAATATTTTAAATTACTTACCAATGAAAACTGAATCTCAGAACTTCTCCTTAAAGTTTACAAGAAAAAAATTGGTGTTCCAAAAAGATGCACTGTGGCTTTTTCATTTTGTCATACTGCTGAATAGTCCCAGAAGTGTTGAAACGTCCACCTGAGAAGCGCCGGCATCAGGGTTGGGCGAGTGTGAGGAAGGGACACTGAGGGGTGAGCTGAAGAACTCGCAGGGGAATGCCCATTGGATATTGACTCAATTTACTTAGAAATCCTGGCTGGCATAAAGAATGCGTGAAGTGGCATGCAGAGGAGATAGTGAGAGTAAGAAGAAGTAAGCTATTGGCCAAGATAGAGAAAACAAGGGTGAAAGACTACCGCTGGCAATGCGGCTGTCTGCAGGGATTCGCTCAGATGTGTCATCAGTGACAGGGATGTAACAGCAGCGAGACCCGAGGCAGCCGATGGGTCCCCCGTCACCACGTGCCTGCTGGCCCAGGCCATCGTGCGGTGTGCTGCGTAAAGAAAGCTAACGTCCTGTCCCTCGGGTGCTCACTATCTACAAGGAGCAACCCAGCCCACATTTAGAGGCAGCTGGCTTCCCAGAAGCAATGCCTGAGCACTCATGGCTAAGACCAGACACCTGGAAATAACATCCCATCCTGTTCTTTGAAGGGACACCCCAGTAACCTGCATCACATCATGACCACAAATGTACAGATGTCTATCATCCGCAGCAATGCTCCTGGGCCCCCTCTTCACATTGGAGCTTCTCATTTACCTCGAGGTAAGGCTGCATGTTTTGTTGAAACTCTTGAAAGGCAATGACAGGTATACATTTGTTAAAAGATACGGTAACACAAAGCATATCCAGAATAAGCTTTTTGAAGCTGCAGGACAGGAAAAATAAACTTAGATAAATGTACATTTTTAGCATGGTCTAATAGTTGCTTATTATAGTTGTGATAACAAGTATGTGTCTGTGTGTAAACTTAAAGCAATTCAGATTTTTAGTCTGGTCTAAAAATTGTCCTTTAGTAATGAGGAGCTCCTAAAAGCTATGGTAATCTAAATATGGTCTTAATTTTTAATAAATAACTCACAAATGTTAATACTGAGCATTTTTGAAGTTTAGTGAAAATGGTTACTCAAATCTCTTTGTTCATCTGGCAGTAAGCTGAATTCGTTCTTACAATTACATTCTAATAGTTTGTACAATATTAAGTTTAGTGAGAGTTTTCAACTACTTGGTCAGAAATTGTCACCTCCTATGAGAGAGGATAAAATTATTTTGGCAAAAGCATGCTAGTGGATGCTGTCTCTTAACATACCTTAGTGGTTCTCAGGACGAGGTTCAGATACTGCAGGGGAGGTTGGTGAGGTCAAAACTAATACATGTGCCCTTCTCTCCGTGCTGACGTGGGCACTGATGGTGCGGGGCAGTGGTGGTTCACGCGGACGCAGCTGCCCGGTGCTTTCCCTGCCGGAGCCTCGGCCTGAGCCAGGGCAGCAGCACTGTGCTGTGCTGCACGGCCGAACACCTGTAGTTAGACCAAAAAGCCAGTTTCACTAAAGAACATCCTCGAAGAAGCAATACAGATTGTTAACCTCAACTTCAGCCCTTGAGTGCACATTTTCTTAATTTCTTAATTTCCTATGTGATGAAATGGGAAATACACATAAAACACTCAAGCTAAATACTGACATACTGAGCTTCTGGGGGATATAATTGCAGCTGTTTAATTGTGAGCCCAGAAGCCATACTAATGAAAAACTGCTCTTTCTCCAGGTGCAGCTGCTGCTGCAGTGATGTCCAGTTCTAAAGTGACCACGGTCCTGAGACCCACTTCACAGCTGCCAAACGCTGCTGCAGCTCAGCCAGCAGTTCAGCACATCATCCACCAGCCCATCCAGGCACGCCGGGGCTGCGGGGAGTCAGCCAGCAAGTGTTACGGGCCTGCTCTGAGCTATTCGCTCTGCTGGGCACTGCATGAGTCCTTAAACTTTAAGTGACTTTCAATCTAGTTGCCAGGATGTAGAGCAGGCTGAATTATATACAGTGTCATGTGGTCTGCTGTGAGAATTGAGGAGAGAGGTAGGGAGGCCAGGCTTTCTGTTGGGATGGGTGTGGCAGTGGGGATTCAGAGAAGTGAAGAGGGAGTGAAGGGAGCAGTGTTCTGAACAAGGCAAGAAAGCTGGCGGTTGGTTGTACACAGTGTGGAGTAAACACTAGTTAGAACTAAGTAATTCTAATTTGGATAGGGATATGTGAACCTGTAAACATTTTAAGCACATTTTTATGCACATACGTATCTGTTTTGAAGAAGACAGTCCATGCCTTTCCACTTTTTTCAAGGAAATCTGTGGCCTCAGTACTACTGAAATATACTGTGTGGTACCATGTCTCTAAATTTGAGACTCATAAGAGTATAAACTTGGTTTTTTACACGGTAGAGAGCTACTTCATTTTTTAAATACAGTGATATATGATCAAAGAAATATCTCTGAAAGTTTAATCTGGCTGAACTGTATACAGAACATGGAAGTTCAGTGCCTTTAGGGGCAAGGCTGGCAGCATGTGTGAAACAGCTTTAAGATAGTACAGGAAAAGTGATTAGAAGGCGGGGTACGCGATATCTAGCCTAGAGCTTTCACATTAAAACAAAAGGTCTTGCTGGCTAATGAAAAACATTTGGAGACTAGACTAGGGCCCCAGAAGTATATGTTAGGAAGGATTGGAAAAAGAAGAGAACCAAGGTAAGGCGCTTGCTAGTGAGGAAGACGGTGCAGCAGACCCAGTGTGAGACGACAGACCATAAGAGCAGTGCAGTGGGCGCAGGCCTGCAGGTGAGGAGCAGAGCAGGAGTGAGAAGACAGTGCAGCAGACCCAGTGTGAGACGACAGACCATAAGAGCAGTGCAGTGGGCAGAGGTCTGCAGGTGAGGAGCAGAGCAGGAGTGGACAGAGCCTGCCTGGCTGCCTGCACGTGTCAGGATCAGGAAAGAGGGACTGCTCTAGAGCTCAGCTGATGGAGCTGACAGACAAGCAAGGGCAGTCCAGCGTGGAATTAGTTTGCAGGTGAAGATTTGACACTCGGACGTAGGAGTGAGGGAAGTATATCCGCATGAGAGCATCTGGGACCTGCATCTTCCGCAGGTAAAGAAGGCTGTTTCCAGGTACTCACTTTTAGCGTGCGAGCCAGCAGTTCCAACTAGTTCTGTGAAGGATTGCATAGTCATGAAAAGTGTCTACTCTCGGACCAGCACCAGATCTGTGGTAACCAGAGCTGAAGGGTTAGCTTCCAGTTTGTACTAATAGTAGGACAGAATTTTGAATCTGGTCATATTGGAAAAGGAGGGACTTGTGTACTGTCCAGTCAGAATTGGGTTTTTTGGACAATTCTGACTCTTCGCCTTCTAACAGCCTATCTCTTAAAAAGAGTTCCTTAATGAGAATGATTAGAGTTTACTTTCATTTGCATATAAACACACTTATTAGAGGCCCAGGGTTCACATTATACTTGTAGTGTTTGGCATACTTTATTTCGCTTTTTAAGTGAAGTATTTTTTTTCTCTTCTCTTGGTAGTCTCGTCCACCTGTGACCACCTCTAATACCATCCCTCCTGCTGTGGTAGCAACCGTGTCAGCCACCAGAGCTCAGTCTCCAGTCATTACTACGACAGCAGCCCATGCCACTGATTCCACACTTAGGTATATTTGGGGATCTGAAGATCAGCCATCTTGTCATCTTCCCTTCTTATCTCCTCTTTTCTCTTCCTTCTTTCATTCCTTCATTCTACTCAATATTTATTGAGTGCTTTTTTTTTAATGAGCCATGGTAGTGTTCTCCATACTGAGGTTAAAGCCATGAACAAATAAAAAGAAATTCCTGCCCTTATAGAGTTTCTCTTTTTGAAACTGTGACTGGAGACATGCAATTGAAAAATATGTTTTTTCAGGTGGCAGAGAGTGCTTTGGGGAAAAATTAGGTAAGGCAAATGGGATTTGGAGTGACAGGTAGGCAGTGCAAAGGGGCTTACTATTTCATATAAGGTGATCAGGGAGGGCTTTGTTGATAGGGATACAATTGAACAGAAAATGGAAAGATACGGTAAATGAGCCCTCTGGATGTCTGGGATAAGAGTGTTCTAGGCAGTGGGAACAGTAAAAGCAAAGGCCCTGAGACAGGACAGGGACGCCTTAGCAGAGTTTGGAGCAAAGCATCCCCATAATCTGAATTAGTTGGATCAGCCTGGTTGCTGGAGAGAGTGGGCTGCAAGGAGGCCAAGTTAGAAACATTGTTTAGAAGGGGATGGCAGGAATCCAGAGAGATGATCGTTGGAGGTGAGAAGACATAGTTAGATTCTGAATAGAATTCTGCAGGTAGTCAAGAGGGTTTCTGAGGAATTACGTATGGGGTTATGGGAGAATGAGAACAGTCAGGATTATGGCAGCACTGGTTGGCTCTACAGCTGGGAGAGTGGAGTTGCCTTAACCTGAGATGAAAAGCAATGTGAGGAGCAGGTTTGGGGCAGGAATTCCAGACTTTGATTGGGGCATTTTATGGTTGTGCTGACTTCTGAGCCCCCCAAGTGGAGATGTTGAGAAAAGTTAACATATGAATCTGGGGTCCATGGAAGTGTTCTGGACGATATAATTTAGGAAGAAAGCATGGATAAGGAAGAAGTTTTTGAGAGAGAAAATGGCTTCCAGTTGAGAGGTCTGTTGAGGGAGGCGGTGTTCTCAAGGGAAAACCAAGATTCATTAGGGCAGGAAGATAGTGGATATATTCACAGAAGAGGTTGAGGATATAGGGGATTTCGCTAAAGACCAATTGTGAGTCCAGAGGGTATAGTGGAAAGATTGAATGTTTGAAAAATGAAGACAGTACAATTGATTTACAGACCATACAGGGAAAGAGTCTGGTCAGTGAGGGATGCCCACCAGTGTTTTTTGTGAATGACTCAGTAGGGATAAGACACGATGTTATTTGTCCTCACAGCCTTCACCATTAATATGCTTGGCGGGCCATGGGGGAAGGCAGTGGGGTGAGTCTTCCCGGGAGCATGCAAAATTTTAGTGGTCTGTCTTGATTCTTGCCATTGCTTACGTGGGTGCCAGGGAAGGGGCTTTTGGCCGTGTAAACAAGAAGTGATTCGCTGAGCAAAAGAAGGGTAGTGGACGTGTAGAGCAGAGCTGTCAAGGGCTAGAGGCCATCTGTAAGACTTGCCTATCAGCTGGAAACAGTCTGAGGTGCTTTCTTGCTTTCTTCCTCGTTTGACCAAGTAAATGAAAAGGAGGCAAGGGAAAGAAAGCAGATTTTAGAGAGAAGGTTGAGTTTTGGGATACTGAGTTTATCTGTGAAATGATTAATCAAGTGGCTATGGCAACAGGTTACTGAAGAAATGCCTTTGCCTGAGATACAGGATTTTGACGTCATTAACACAGGCTGTAGTTGAAGCTTTAGGTAACTGAGTCTATCCAGGGGGAATAAATACAATGAGAAGAGGGCCTGGAACAGAACTCTGAAGAAAGTGACACCTAAATGCAGGAAAGTGCCTAGGACTTAACTTTAACCACTAGCTCTGTCATTTGCTACTTGTGTCATTTACTGGTGACTTCTGTGTTGGTCACTTAGTCGTGTCTGACTCTTTGTGACCCCATGGACCGTAGCCCACCAGGCTCCTCTGTCCATGGGATTCTCCAGGCAAGAACACTGGAGCGGATTGCCATTTCCTTCTCCATGTGTAACCTTCAGCAAGTTTTAAAGTTAATCTAATCCTTAGTCTCCTTTTCAATAAAGTGAAGACACTTTACTTTTTGGTAATAGACTATATTGTCTGAGGTACAAAGAGATATAATTGCCCACTATAAAATAGACTATGTGTTATTCATGTTAACTTTATAGCACCTTTAAAAAATTAATACATTCAGATGGTGTGATGAAATTCAGGGTTAGATTTTTTCTTTAAACTATGTTTAATTATCTGTCTTTTCCAGTCTATTGTGTTTTTACTAAAAAAATGGATGTTGAACTTTGTCAGATATATTTTCAGCATATAACACTATCTCTTCACTCATAAAACAAATATGTGTTGTATACCCCCTCTGAGCCAGTCACTACTCTAGGCATTAGAAATGCACTAGGGAGTTAAACAGACATAAACTGTAATGATCAAATGATTTTTTTCTGTTTAAATGATCCATAACTATGATAAATTTCAAATTTATCAGTTCAGTTCAATCACTGAGTCATGTCCGACTCTTTGCGACCCCATGAACTGCAGCATGCCAGGCTTCCCTATCCATCACCAACTCCTGGAGTCCACCCAAACCCGTGTCCATTGAGTCAGTGATGCTATCCAACCATCTCATCCTCTGTCGTCCCCTTCTCCTCCTGCCCTCAATCTTTCCCAGCATCAGGGTCTTTTCTAATGAGTCAGCTCTTTGCATCAGGTGGCCTAAGTATTGGAGTTTCAGCTTCAACATCAGTCCCTCCAATGAACACCCAGGACTTATCTCCTTTAGGATGGACTGGTTGGATCTCCTTGCAATCCAAGGGACTCTAAAGAGTCTTCTCCAACACCACAGTTCAAAAGCATCAGTTCTTTGGCACTCAGCTTTCTTCACAGTCTAACTCTCACATCCATACATGACCACTGGAAAAACCATAGCCTTGGCTAGACGGACCTTTGTTGGCAAAGTAATGTCTCTGCTTTTTCTTATGTCTAGGTTGGTCATCACTTTCCTTCCAAGGAGTAAGCATCTTTTAATTTCATGGCTGCAGTCACCATCTGCAGTGATTTTGGAGCCCCAAAAATAAAGTCTGACACTGTTTCCACTGTTTCCCCATCTATTTGCCGTGAAGTGATGGGACCAGATGCCATGATCTTAGTTTTCTGAATGTTGAGCTTTAAGCCAACTTTCTCACTCTCCTCTTTCACTTTCATCAAGAGGCTTTTGAGTTCCTCTTCACTTTCTGCCATAAGGGTGGTGTCATCTGCATATCTGAGGTTATTGATATTTCTCCTGGCAATCTTGATTCCAGCTTGTGCTTCTTCCAGCCCAGTGTTTTTCATGATGTACTCTGCATATAAGTTAAATAAGCAGGGTGACATATACAGCCTTGACGTACTCCTTTTCCTATTTGGAACCAGTCTGTTGTTCCATGTCCAGTTCTAACTGTTGCTTCCTGACCAGCATACAGATTTCTCAAGAGGCAGGTCAGGTGGTCTGGTATTCCCATCTTTTTCAGAATTTTCCACAGTTTATTGTGATCCATACAGTCCGAGGCTTTGGCATAGTCAATAAAGCAGAAATAGATGTTTTTCTGGAACTCTCTTGCTTTTTCCATGATCCAACGGATATTGGCAATTTGATCTCTGGTTCCTCTGCCTTTTGTAAAACCAATTCGTCTAATTCCCTTTAAATTCTAGAGATAGATGGTGGACTTCCCTGGTGGTCCAGTGTTAAAAAACTCATCTTCCATGCAGGGGATGCATGTTTGAGCCCTGGTCAGGGACCTAGAAGCCTATATGCTTCAGAGCAGCTAAGCCTGCACACCACACCTGTTGAGTCTGTGTGCCATAACTAGGCAATGAAAGATCCACATGATGCAATGAAGGGCCCACGTGCCCCAGCTAAGACCCGACTCAGCCAAATAAACTTAACTTCTAGAGACAGAAAGTTTAAACAGACCGATTTCCATAGAAAAACATAGAAAATTTCAAAGCACTATCTCCCAGAAAATCACCTGGCCCAGATGATTTCATTGAACTCTACCGCACTCTAAAAGATCCAATAAACAGAAGATAATTAAATTAGTTCAAGAACTGGAAAAAGAAAGGAAATTTCCAAAGAAATTTAAGTGGTGTGTCTTCATCTGTTAAATAAATTCAGTCCTGTCTGCCAGTTCTTTTATCATTTTTTTGTTGTTCTTCATCACTTACTGGAACAAAATTTATTCTTTTGCCAAGGGCCGAAAGAATATTGTATCTGTAGATCCAATATTTTGAATTTTCACAGGCTCTAAATTGTTTCCCAGATGAATATCCTTACACTTAAAAAATAGTTTGGCTGATAAAGAACTTTTTTGGTTCCTGTGTTATTTTTTCTTTTAAATTTTATTTATTTGTTTATTCATTTTGGCTGTACTGGGTCTTCATTGTTACACATGGACTTTGTCTAGTTGGGGCTAACAGAGGCTACTCGCTAGTTGGGGTGCGCAGGCTTCCCGTTGCTGTGGGTTTCTTGTTGTAGAGCACAGGCTTTGGAACGTGCTGGCTGCAGTAGTTAGGCTCTTGGGCTCCAGAGTGTGAGCTCAATAGTTGTGGCAGATGCGCTTGGGTGCCCTGCAGCATGTACAGTCTTCCCAAAGCGGAGGTTGAACCTGTTTCTCCTGCCGTGGCAGGCAGATTCTTAACCACTGGACCACCAGGGAAGTCCTGGTTTCCGTATTTTTTTCCATGAGTATTTTCATGAGATATTTTCTCTGCTTTCTAGAGCTGAGTAGTCTATAGCCTGACTTTTTTTTAACCTTGTTTGTCTTTGAATTTCAAGAACATTTTTAGGACGTGTTTCACCATTACCATTATGTATTGGTTTGTTCTGGAATATGATGTGCCTTTTTAATCTGCACCATAACACTGTATTTATGAAAGTTTTTGTGAATTGTATCTTTTTATATTTATTCAATTTTGTTCTATTTTTTGGGGTGGGGAGGAACATCTGATGATGTGCTTGTTGGATCTTTTTGCATGACTTCCTTGTCTAACCCTTTTAAACTATTTTTTTCCTCTCTTGACTCTGCTTACTTTTCTCATGGTTTTTCTGCCCCTTACCAAACCCTCAGCACTGTGTCTCAAGCTCTACTGCTAATTCTGCCTTCATTCCTGACACAGCTGAATGTTTTTTTTTCTGGTTCTGTCTCGAGTGCTCCCCTTTTATTTTGTCTTCTGTTGTCTCATCGTCACTTCCAGTGAGCTCCTAGGTCTCTGCTTTGCATTTTCATTCCATAGAAGCAGGTATGTCATTCAGTTCCTTAATTCATGGCACAGTTTCCGTCTGCCTGGTGAGAACATTTACAGTGGACACCCTCACTTCTGTCCACCTTTTTTCTTGCACCATCTTTAATTAGATACCGTTCTGGTTCTTTTCTGAATCCTAATCTTTGAATGAACTTACTCTGGACCAACCAACCATCTGTAGTTGGTTCTTATAGGCTGAGCTCTGTACTGGGTTAGAAGTTTTCCTGAAGACTCGGGATGCTGTTTTGAGGGGTTTTGGCCATTACTTCTCTCTTGCCAATGAAAATGCACTGCTGAAAATGGCAGTTTCTCTTTCTGAGTTTCACCACACGGTTTCCCTGTGGAGCTTATCTGTATCTGTGCAAGTCCTAGTTCATGCCTTGCCTCTTGGATCTTGAAACTGGTCAGGGTCCAGGTTCTGCTTTAATGTCATCTCCCACTGTTATAGACCATTTTGGTTTACTGGGTCAGAGTATGCTCCTCACTTTGAAGAACTATACTGGATCTTATCTCTTAAATTCAGTTTGTAAACCCATTCACTAATATCCCACCAGGTCTGATTTTAAAGCATTTTGAGAGAGGATCCCTATGGTGAAACCATTGCTTAGTTTGGATACATGAGATCCCAGTCACATCACCTTTACAGCTTAAATTTTCATGTTTTCTTCCTCCTAATTTATATTCACATGGTTCCAAAAGCATAAAAAGGTGTGCAGTAAGGAGTATCACTCCTCCATCCCCCATCTGCTAGGTTTCTGTGATCCTTTCCCTTTGCCTTTTGTAAGGTAACATGTTAATAGCTTTTGGGGTATCCTTCCAGTGTTTCATAACTGCAATTGAACTCAAATGCAGTTCTTAACTTTTATCCTTTTACCCCCAAAATTGTATAATTCATGGATTCCTAAGCTGCTCTGTTACTGCAGCTGGCTGCATGTGAGTCTCATAATTCATATATTCCTCTTTGGGTTGGTTTATATATATATGTTTATGGCAACATATATTGAAAGTTTTCCTTTTCAGTATGTGGAATTTCATTGTTCTTTTAGGACCAATATGATGATCCATTGTATAAAAGGATTTGAGGTTTGTTTCCTGTCCTGTACTATCATAAATAATATTACAGTGAATAACTTTATACTTAGGTCCTAATGCATGTGTGCAAGAAATCTGTAGGATAAATTCCTAAAAGTGATCACAAGGTGAATGTGATTGTAATTTTGATACCTGTGTCTTAATTGCCTTCCTTAGGGTTTGTACCAATTTACACTGCCTGCAGAATATTTAAAATTTCCTGTTCCCTTACAGCTTAAACAACAGAGTACACTGTGAGTTTTGAGGAATTTTGCCAATCTGATAGGTGAATGATGCTATATCAGTGTCTTTTAAATTACATTTCTCTTCCTCTGATTAAGACTTAGAGTCTTTGCACTTTGTTAAGGGGCCATTTTTTTTCTTTTTAGCAAACTGCCTATTCATATCCTTGGCCTCTTTTTTTATTGGACTGTTATTTTTCTCATGGATTTCTAGGAGTTGTTAGTGTATTAAGATTACACTTTCATCTATGAGTCTTTATGATACTTTGCTTGTAGTGAGTTTTAGGAGGTTTGCTTATTTGTTTAGAGTTAAGTTTATTGATCTTTTATAGCTTTTGGATTTTGAGACCAAAAATCTCAAATTTTTGTTAGATTGTTAGAAAGCTCTCCCCCACTCCAAGGCTATAAAAAAAATTCTATCTTTTTTTCATGTGTGTGTTTTTTTTCCACTAAACCTTTCATTATTTTCGTATTTATCCTGGTGTATTGTGTGAAGGTAGGGATTCAGTCTTATTTTTTTCAAATGACTACATAGTCTTCCCAGCATCATTTATTAAATAGCCCACTCTCCCTCTCTCTGATTGGAATTCAGCTTCAATTATCTTACCATTTTTGTAATTTCAGTAGCTTGCTGCCAGTTAATTTGACATGCTGTCTGTGTTGATATCCTTTTCAATTAGGCATTCATAACTGTAACTTTATCATGTGGTAAGGGATGATATAAAACTGGGGGAAGAAAGAAGTGCTTCAGGGATCAAGGTTAAACTTTTAATCAGGGTTTTCTGTAATCTTCCCTCATAACAATTAGAACCTTATCTTCACTTTGTTCACAGAGTGAAGTGTGTTTATTATAATAATACTTGCTCGAGATTGTCAGAGAGTGTTGATTATTAATGTTGAAGATACTCAGATGATTAAGGATTAATTTATTTGGTTCGTGGGCTTCCCAGGCGGCGGTAGTGGTAAAGAACCCACCTGCCAGTGTAGGAGACATAAAAGACATGGGTTTGGTCACTGGGAGGGGGAAGATCCCCTGGAGGGAGGGCATGGTAACTGACTGCAGTATTCTAGCCTGGAGAATCCCATGGACAGAGGAGCCTGGCGGGCTACAGTCTATAGCATTGCAAAAAGTCGGACACGACTGAAGCGACTTAGATCGCACACATCTTGATGCCTTTCCAGATGAAAGGTTATGGCAGTTTAAAGAGAGAAAATCGATGGACAGTTAAGTTTATTGGTTCACCTGTGGACTTCATAGACATGTAAAAAAGTAAAACTCTGACTGATCTTGCACAAGACTGCCTGCATTATGTCTGGAGAAACGTCATAGATTGTCATGTCTTTTCTGTCTTCCCAGTCGGCCAACTCTGTCTCTCCAGCATCCACCGTCTGCAGCAATTAGTATTCAGCGTCCTGCCCAGTCACGGGATGTGACAACAAGAATCACACTGCCATCTCACCCTGCGCTGGGAACACCAAAACAGCAGCTGCATACCATGGCGCAGGTAAAACCAGAGGTGAAGAGCCATCTGTATACTCTGTGGGTTAAAACCAGAATTGTGCAAGTCTGGCTTAAAGCCTGGCAATATTGAAGGGAATGGTTGCTTTTAAAGGAGACTGAGTGGGAGAAGTTCTTGTTTGTAATTGTGTTGTGGGCTGTTCCGCGCACAGAAAACGATCTTCAGTACTGGCACACCAGTGGCTGCAGCAACAGTGGCTCCTATTTTGGCAACCAACACCATTCCTTCTGCAACCACGGCCGGTAAGTCAGCAGCCCTGCTCTTTCTGCCAGGTGAGGAGGAGGCATAAGTTGTGGGTTCCATTTTTACTTCTCAGTTTCAGGCAGAGAATGAGAATTAGGCTAGAAAAATTCTCTTAACTTTTCCCAAAATCTTGGGATTTTGAGAGTATGTAATAAATGCAGAGAGGCCATTGTTGAAGAATTTCCCTTTCTGTCTTGTTCCAGGATCAGTATCACACACACAAGCTCCAACAAGTACAATTGTTACCATGACAATGCCTTCACATTCGTCACATGCTACTGCCGTGACCACCTCAAACATACCAGTTGGTAAGTGTCATGCAACGTGCAGACAGAAGCTTACAAGGAATTTTTCAGCCCATCTGACTGGGTCTTCATATAGATGGTTAGTGTTGACTTTTTTTTGTTGTTGTTAATTTTCAAAGCAACGCTGACTTTTAACTTTGAATATTATTTGACATACAGATTTCGCATTTTGATGGTAGAGCAAGAAAAGGTAACAGTCTTTGAGAGCTCAAACTATTTTAACTCCACTTTGGACTTACTCATCAAACTTTGCCTCTTCTATGTGTACTTTTTAAAAAAATAAATTAACTTCACTGGTAAAAGTTTGAGAGGAAAAATAGGAAAAGCAAGAAAGAAGCAAAAATCAGGAATGGAAGGAACTTGTACACTAATAGGTTGTTTGGGAAAAATCTCTGGGTGATGCAACAGTGGGAAGAATGCTAAACCTCAAGTCACTTCCCCAAGGTTCTTGTCTTGAGTGACACCCAGAGTACTTCATGACCACCCTAAAATTCCTTCCAGGCTTTGTTTACTCCCCCTTTAAATATGTGTATATTTTCATTATTAAAAAATATTTGAGGGATTTCCCTAGTGGTCTCGTAGTTAGGACTCAGCACTTTCACTGTCAGGGCTTGGGTTGGATCCCTGGTCAGGAAATAAAGATCCTGTAAGCCATTTAGTGTGGCCAGGAAAAACATCTGTTAAGGTTTTGGCAGCCAGACTTGAGTGATGGAGAGAAGAGATTGGCAGGCTTTTTCCATAGGGCCAGATCATAAATGCCTCAGGTTCTGCAGGCCTCATAGGTGTATACAGCCACTTAGGTATGGACAAGTGAAAGTGAAGTCGCTCAGTCGTATCCGATTCTTTGCCACCCCATGGACTGTAGCCTATCAGGCTCCTCTGTCCATGGGGTTTTCCAGGCAAGAGTGCTGGAGTGGATTGCCATTTCCTTCTCCAGGGGATCTTCCTGACCCAGGAATCAAACCCGCGTCTCCCACATTGCAGGCAGATGCTTTACCGTCTGAGCCACCTATGTAAACAAAAGAGTGTGGTTGTGTTTCAGTAAGACGTTTAATGGGCATGGAAATTTGAATATCATATCATTTTCACATGTCACAAAATATTTTTCTGTTTAATTTTCCCCCAACCGTTTAAAAATGTAGACCCATTGTTCGCTCATGGGCCAAAACAGGCATCAGCAAGGTTTGGCCCGCGAGTTGCCAACACCGGTCCTCAGAGCTGGTAGCTCACTTCAGAGCTTCCAAAGCAGAAACTGTGGTGTGTGCGGCAGAACACGCCCCTCTTTAACCCACAAGTCACAGGTTTCAGGTTGGTAGTGTTGACTGTGCCCTGGTTCTGTAACAGTGAGTGTGCCGTCTTACTTTCCTTCACTCCTAAAGATACGAGACAGCTGCTGTATTTATAACATGCTGTGCTTTTCAAAGTAGAGACCTGGTGACCAGACACACAAGTGTGACTCCCTAGCCTGCTGCGTCCCAGCTCTGAGGTGGGCCCTCCCTCCCCACATCCTTCCTTTGTGCATGTGACAGACTAGAGCTTCCACAGCCCTCGTAGCAAACTTTGAGGGCACATTTCCAGAATATCGGTAGGACCCAGGAAACTTGCTCCGTTTTCAGAGAAGCCCGAGTGCCAGCCTCTAAACTGGTGCTCAGCCCCACAGCACGCTCTTAGCGAGAGGATACTGTGGTCTTGCTCACGCTCCTGCTCACTGTTGCTTGGCATTAGAGAGCCCAAACTTCTTTCCCACCCCTCTGAATTTAACATCACTTCTGTGAAGTTTGGGGTTGGCGTATCTAGCATTAAAACACTTATGTTGAAGAAGATCGCTGACTGCTCCGTGTTGCCATTTCAGATTATTTTCTGGCTGTACCTAACAGTGTCATCAGTCATCCTCAGCACTGTATAAAGTCAGAGCCAAGCCCTTTCTTTTCATTTTATAGTCGAGAGTCTCACTAGGGAATGTGTAGCTATGAAGAAAATCAGACCAGTAAAGAGGAGCTGTGTACCCCAGAGGGGCTCTCTGGTTGTGTCTTGAACCCTCTCTGTGAAGAATCATTTAGAGATCAGTTTTTATTAATGTCACTCTATCTTCCTAAGAGTAATACTGTGGAAGTAAACTCACCAAAAGTACTAGGAGACAAATAATGTTCATTCATTTGGCTGAACCTACCAATTCTGCCTCTCCTGAGTATTTGCAGTTACATTCTCTAACTGTAGTCTGTGGTTATATTCTCTAGCTCATTTATCTTCGATGTTTTACCATTTACTAAATTCTAGATATGAAAATCATTCGACAGATGTGTCCAAACAGATTTAAACATCTGCCACTTAATGTGATTTTGTCTAAGTTCCATCAGGATTTTTGCTCTAGTTTTGTTTTCCTCTTGTGTAATAATCCAAATATTTGTTACATCATAATAGGATCCCTGTATAGAAGTGCCTCGATTCAGAAGGGATACCTGATAAGAACCCTCGGAGTATTGATTTTCAAGTTAGGGGCATAAGAGGTGTATTGAAGCCACCTGAGTGGCTTTTTGTGTCACTTGCTTTCTCCAGGTGAGATTAAGTATTGGATTCAGCCATTGTTATTACTAGGAAAGTATTGGGTCAGGGGAAAAAGTCTGATTAACTGTAAGCATAGGGTTCCTTCCTGCCATAAATGCCTGTTTCCAGGAGAATGACATCCTTATTTTTCTCCACACATGATAGTGGTCTCAGATTAGGTGATCATGGTGTTCAGAAAACAGGAATCATCTTTGAAAATAGCCCCAGTTTATGATTTCTGCATTGTGATTTTCCTGAAGGGTTTTTCTTTTCTTTTTTTTTTTTTTAAATAATTGAAGACATTTTTAATTAGGAAAAAGTAAAAATATTTTTCATGTATGTGTTTGTGGTAACCAACCTCTGCTTAGCTACTCTACCAAATGACAGGTACTTCCCTATTGGAAGCATTATTTTTTCTCCTCCCTTTTATGGGCATACTGACAAAACAAGGCTTAGTTGCTTTTTACTCAGCACAGTCTCTACTTACTACTGATGAAAAGCGCATCGTGCTGACTTCTGTCTGCATTAGACATCGGGGCCATCCTCAGTGGTGAACTTGGGCATCCCACCATCTTCCTACAGAGACTCCCCAGCTGCCTTCCTCGGAAGCTAGTTGGGCATGGGGGTGGGGGCGGGGAGCTGGTGCTCAGTGTGCCGTTCTTTGGGTGATGTGCTGACGCCAGCCCAGTCTCTGCTGTTTATGTGCCTGTCGTTGCTGTGGTTGGGTCTTTATACAGGTGGAATTAAATTTGAAAACTATTATTTTTATTTTTGCCATAAAATATGCAGAATCTCAGGACACTCAAGAGACTTTAAAAATAAAGTAGTCATCTAAAGAAGACTTCCTCATAGATGAGAAAACTGAGCTTGAAATGATCTCATTACTAATTAGCTACATTTATTACTAATTGGTTAAGGGCCCTGGAGAAGAATCAAAAGTATTTGCCATTTCTGTATTCACTTTTTGTTTTTTTAAGTCTTCTCCTTTAAAAAAAAAAAGTCTCCAGGAAGCCAAGTCAGGGGGAAAGGGCCCACTTGCTGATGTTTGTAATAAAGTATTAATATTTCTGGGCTCCAAAATCACTACAGATGGTGACTGCAGCCATGAAATTAAAAGACGCTTACTCCTTGGAAGGAAAGTTATGACCAACCAGATAGCATATTCAAAAGCAGAGACATTACTTTGCCAACAAAGGTCCGTCTGGTCAAGGCTATGGTTTTTCCTGTGGTCATGTATGGATGTGAGAGTTGGACTGTGAAGAAGGCTGAGTGCCAAAGAATTGATGCTTTTGAACTGTGGTGTTGGAGAAGAGTCTTGAGAGTCCCTTGGACTGCAAGGAGATCCAACCAGTCCATTCTGAAGATCAACCCTGGGATTTCTTTGGAAGGAATGATGCTAAAGCTGAAACTCCAGTACTTTGGCCACCTCATGTGAAGAGTTGACTCATTGGAAAAGACTCTGATGCTGGGAGGGATTGGGGGCAGGAGGAGAAGGGAACTACAGAGGATGAGATGGCTGGATGGCATCAGTGACTCGATGGACATGAGTCTGAGTGAACTTCGGGAGTTGGTGATGGACAGGGAGGCCTGGCATGCTGTGATTCATGGGGTCGCAAAGAGTCGGACACGACTGAGCAACTGATCTGATCTGATTAATATTGAACCCTGCTTTGACAAGTAACAGTTGTGAATGTATCAGTGTATTGTCAGATTGAAATAATTCAGTTGAACCCATAGGTACTCATGTTTTCATTTTTTATTTTGATTAAATATCTAGGCTTCTTATTAACATTTGCATTCTTAAGATTGTTCCTGACCGAGAATGTTTCAGCATGCCAGTAGAAGCATTTGAGCAGTAATGTAATTGGATGATACTTTTTTGTAGCTAAGGTGGTGCCTCAGCAAATCACACACACGTCGCCTCGGATCCAGCCTGACTACCCTGCAGAGAGGAGTAGCCTGATTCCCATTTCAGGACATCGAGCCTCTCCAAATCCTGTGGCCATGGAAACCCGCAGTGATAATAGGTAGGAGGAATGTACCCCATCATGTCACCAATTGTTTTGATTTTTCAGTAAAACAAATTATCCCACAAATATGGCATATATTTCCTTATTTTCAAATTTACCCCTGAAAATCCAATACATTGTATGATTTCTTTAATTTTATGAATGAAGCTGTGCTGTATTTACTCATTCTCCTTCTGATGAATGTTCTAGTATCGTTTTTTTTTTTTTTGCCTTGTGTATTTCTTGGTTTAATTTATTTTGAGCCATTTTGAATGTAAGGGTGACAGCATCATGACCCTTTTATACCTAAGTGTAATTTCCCATTTTCCTCCAGAGAACAAAACTGTTCTCATTTAACCACAGTATGGGCATCGGAAATGATCCTTTAGCATTCCACTCTCTTTCATACATTGACATTTTAGAAGAGTATGGATTGGCTAGTTGTTTTTGCAGAACATTCTTCAGTTTGCGCTTGTTGGATTGTTCCGCATAGTTAGATTCAGCCTGTGCGTTTGGGGGCTGAATGCCGTTAGGGGATAAGCTCTTCTCGTTGCTGTATACCACAGAGCTCATGCTCTCCTGTTCTCCCGTTATTGGTTGTGTCAACATTGCTTCATGAAGTTGATGTTTGTCAGATTTTCTACTGTAAAGCTATATCTTTCTTCTTTGTAAATAACTAATCTGTGTGGAAATACCTTGAGACTATAGATATCCTACTCCCCAATAAACTTTTACTCAGTAGTCTTTGCTTCTGTTGATTATTGGCTGGATGTGTTGATGCTTGCAATATGATGGTTGCAAGATAGTGATTTTTTTTTTCTCTCATTTCCTTTATGTTTATCGATTGGCATCCTCACGTAGAGAAATTTTATCAATCCTCATTTATTTCTTTTGTTGTGTATTTTATTTTTTAAAAATCCACATGGGCTCATGGACTTGGTTTTGTTTATTCATAATTGTAATCCATTACTGTCACCTGTTTTAATGCTCACATTGTCTCCAGGTTGGTCCTTGGGAGCCCCTTCGGACTAGTTCCTGTGGGTTTTACTGTCCTGGTCATTCTAGCCCTTCCTTACTTCTCACCACAACAAAATACTTGAAGCTCCTCTTGAACTTGATCTCTCTGAGCCCTGGTTCCTTTTCATCATTTAGAACCAAGATCTAGGCATTAGATCTGTTTATCTTGACTGTACTGTCATTTCTTCTAGGCCCTTTAGCAGGAGAGGTAGGAAGTAGATAGCATTTTTAACACAAGTGCATCCGGGTGCCTCTGGTTCAAGCCCACTGCCTCCCACGTTCTGTATTTGTGGTTCACGTCTCCTGCCTCACAGTGAAAACCAGGAAGAGTGTGTATGCAGTGATTTCATGATTGGATCCTTTTTAAATACTCGTGTTTGATTATTACGGTGTATAGAAATGCTTATTTTTTTATAATTAAATTTTTGTATTTTTAGTTGAAGGATAATTGCTTTACAATATTGTGTTGGTTTCCAGCAAACATCAGCATGTATCAGCCATAGGCATACATATGTCCCCTCCCTCTTGAACCTCCCTCCCACCTCCCTCCCCATCCCACCCCTAGAAACGCTCATCAGCTTGGGGATATTTTGTTTGTTTTTATCAAGGTATGGTTGATTTACGGTGTTGTGTTAGTTTCTGGTATATAGCAAAGTGATTCAGCTATATGTGTATGTATACATTTTTTCCCATATTTTCCATTATGGTTTATTATAGAATACTGAATATGTTTCCCTACACTACATAGTAGGGCCATGTTGTTTATTTTGTATATAGTAGTTGGTATCTGCTAATGCCAAACTCCCAGTTTACATCTCCTCACCCCTTGCCCCTTTTGTAACCACAGGTTTGTTTTCTGCCTCTGTGAGCCTGTTTCTGTTTTGCTCCTTTGGATCATATTTTAGATCCCAAATATCGATGATATATGACAGTGGTCTTCTCTGACTTGCTTCACTTAATATTGATAATCTTTAGGTCCATCAAGGTTAAAATACTACTTTCTCTAGGTCTGTGTCCTTTGATATAATTGTTTGGGACACAACTTGAGAAATGTTGGTAAGGCAGTTAAAAGTATGAAGAGTTTGTAGGCGATAGGACCATTTGAAGGGAAAGAAGGAAATAGACCATTTTGGTTCATATTATCTGTGTTCCATCTGTAGACCATCTGTTCCTGTTCAGTTCCAGTACTTTCTCCCAACGTACCCACCTTCTGCATACCCACTGGCTGCTCACACCTACACCCCAATCACCAGCTCTGTGTCCACCATTCGACAGTATCCAGGTATGAACCCCACTGTTACGGTGACTTAACATTTTAGTTTTTGCAAGCAATGAGATAGAAATTGATCAGTGGGTATTACTACTATGAATTTAATGATTCTAGCTTCAATTTTCAGAATCAGATAAGGCTGAAATCTAAAGCTTTACGGTTGTAAATCACCATTTCTATGACTGTAAAAGGTTGTTACTTATTAGTGATATTAGCATGATTTTATCCCACCCTGAGGATAATTACGATAAGTTTTGTTATCCCTTAAAATGGTAGTGCAGTTAAAAATGAATAAAGCTGTACTCTTATGGGGCGTCTGTTTCATGGGTTATTTGTTGTGTTTTTAATGTTAGCCCAGTTATGCTCAACATTCACCATCCAGTCTTGTTAATAGTGTTCTTTTTGCCAATCCAAAGTAAACAATACTTAAACTGCAAGGTTTGTATAATCTTTTGCCGTGAGACCCTCCATTCACTTCAGGCCTGAGAAAGCCAGGTTATCAGACTGTGGCCGTTGTCCTTCTCATGTGCCTCCGGGGCTGCAGCCAGGGCCGCCTGTGGCCACTGGGCATTTGAAGCCAACCTGGCACAAACGAAGAACTGAATTTTTTGTTTTAAATTAAAATGAGAGAAATTTCAAATATGTTTGGAACAACTTAGCAGTATGAAACTACTTTTTGCAAAATTGTTGATTTTATGAAATCAAAATAGAAATCAAGTATTTCTGATAAAAATTCAGTCTCTGAATTGAAATGTGATTTGAGAGTAAAATATGCCCTGAATTTTGAAGACATAATATGGAAAAGAGAATTTACAACATGTTACTAATAACTCTTATTATTATTTTAAAATTATCATTTTTTGGATATATTGAGTTAAACGAGATGTGTCATAAAAATTAATTTGGCCTGTATTTTATTAACATGGCTACTGGAAAATCTAAAATTGCATGTATTACTTATATTTTTGTTGGACAGCGCTAATCTAAAGCTTTCAAACACTGGGATGTTTAAACAGCTTTGAAAACAGGTTCCTCCACCTCTACATTTTTTGTGTGTGTGCTTTGATGTTTTTTTTTTTTTTTGCTGAGGGTCAGGGAAGAAATGTTTGTTTTTAAAAACTTTCTTTTTAAAAGGAATTCATAACTGTTCTTTATTAGCAATCTTATAAAGTAAAATCTTGTTTAATTGATTGTTGCCACAAGTGGGATGCTAAAAGTATTGTAGAAGCATGTCTGTGTGTTACACTGATTGCTGAAAACTTTGAGTCTCTTAATCAGTAATAGCACTTGCCTTCAGGTTCCTTCCTTCATCCACTAGCTCAGCCCATTGATACTTCCCTAACAGTGCAGTTGTTTTGCCTTTCTGGAGAAGGCATCAATCATTCATGACCACTATGTATTTCTCTGAACGCTAAGCAACTGAAAAGAGCATGCAGACTCTCTTGAGCTAGAGCTGACTATGCAGACACTATCACTTATGTATAAACTTTTATTGTAAAAATCCTTCATAAGAACACTGTCTGAAGTATTGGGGAACGTGCCAGTCACCTGTGTCTACATTATTCTTTTTTCACCTCTGCAGTAGCCCTGATGGACACTAACACAGAAAAATAAATAGCAAAATCAGTACTTTATTTCTTCCAGTATCAAACCGTCCTTGTTGGTGCAGATGTGAGGTAGTGTAGTATTTGTCTGCACATGGATGGACACAGATGAATAAGTCATTTAGAAACCAGCTAACAGTATCCTGTTTTCAAGTATCATGAATTTATTAGCTTGTTTTAAAACAGATATTTTTAAGTCAAGAACAGAACAGGAAAATTTGTATATAATAGGCTCTGATCTTGCCAAATATGGATCACTTTACTATATAGTTTATGGTAATTAGAACAGTTGTTTATGGTCTTGGTTGCTTTTACAGATGAGATCTTTTTGGTCTATTATAAGTTAGGTGGAGAGATGAATATATAAGTCTAGATATATAACTATAGGGCTTCCCCAGTGGCTCAGTGGTGAAGAATCTGCCTGCAATGCCAGAGATTCAGGTTCAGTCCCTGGGCTGGGAAGATCCCCTGGAGGAGGGTATGGCAACCCACCCAGTATTTCTACCTGGAGAATCCCATGGATTGAGGAGCCTGGAGGGCTACAGTGCATAGGGTTGCAAAGATTAGGACATGATTGAAGTGACGGCACATATATGTAACTGTATATATATGTGTGTGACTATAGGTATATAATCTATATATTTTGCAAGGAATTGATGCCTCTCATATTGTTACTGAAAATTCACTTGTTGCGGAGGTGTTTTCCGTTTCATTCATTGGTTTATTCATTCATTCATTTATTAATTCCACAAATATTTATTGAAATTCTATGTAAGATCCTATGCTAGCTCTGTTTTAAAATTGACTTATAAACAGATGTTACTTTCAACAAGTTGAGAGTCTAGTAAGGAGATGAGATGTGAAAAGATACTGTAATATGCTCAAGCTCACAAGAGAGACTTGAGCAAAGCCACGCTGTTTCTGAGGTAAGAGGTTACTTCTACTTGAGAAGGTCGGGTTGGAGGTCAGGAATGATTTCCTAAAAGAAATGACATTTGGGAAGCATCTTTCAGAATGGATGGGGCAGAGCCATGGTAGGACTGGAGAAAAGCACATTTCTGTCTGTGAATAAAGTATTAACTAAAATATGTGCTTGAAAAACCAGAGTGGTTTTGTTTTGGTGGAAGCATAGTGTGAGTAAGAATGCAAAGTGTGGAATAAGATTAAATCTTGCTCAGTACTGAAGAACCTTAATGCCCATGCAGGAGACACAGGATCAATCCCTGAGTTGGGAAGATCCCCTGGAGGAGGAAAAATGGCAGCCCACTCCAGTATTCTTTTCCTGGAGAAACCCATGATTAGAGGAGCCTGACAGGCTATAGCCCATAGGGTCACAGAGAGTCGAACATGACTGAGCACGCACACACACATGGTGTGGGTGAGAATATAAAGTGTGAAATAAGATTGGGTCTTAAAAAGGCTTGTAGTAGTAACTAGACTACAGGTTCTACAGCAGGCAAATGACCAAAAAACTGTTGTGTAACAGAAATAACATGGGTACACTTCTCAGGAAGAAACTGTAATGCTCTGGAAATTGTGTATGTGTGTATTCTACAAAGGAAGAATTGTACTATAACAGTGACTTTTAAGTTTCCATGTTCTATCACTTCATTATTCTTAATGCATAATAATAATTTACCTTTTTGTTTGTCATTTATAAAACATTTTTAATTATATTATTAAAATTGGAGTATTTGTTTTTCAGTCACTAAATCGTGTCTGACACTTGGCCACCCCATGGACTGCCATGCCGTGCTTCCCTGGCCTTCACTGTTGCCCAGAATTTGCTCAAATTCATGTCCATTGAGCCATCCAGCCATCTCATCCTCTATCATCCCCTTCTCTGCCTTCCCTCAATCTTTCCTAATATCAGGGTCTTTTCCAGTGAGTCAGCTCTTCACATCAGGAGGCCAGAGTATTAGAACTTCAGCATCAGTCCTTCCAGTGAATATTCAGGATTGATTTCCATTAGGATGGACTGGTTTGATCTCCTTGCTGTCAAAGGGACTCTCAAGAGTCTTTTCCAACACCAGTTTCAAAGCATCCATTCTTCAGAACTCAGCCTTCTTTATGGTCCAACTCTCACATCTGTACATGTCTACTGGAAAAATCACAGCTTTGACTAGATGGACCTTTGTCAGCAAAGTGTTGTTTCTGCTTTCTAATATGCTGTCTAGATTTGTCGTAGCTTTTCTGCCAAGAAATTCTAAAATTCCAAAAATGAGATATAATTGACATACCTTAGTTTCACATGTACAGCATAATGATTCATTATTTACCTATATTGCAGAATAATCACCACAGGTCTAGCTGGCATCTGTCACTATACAGTTCCAGATTGGTTTTTTCTTGTGATGAGAACTTTTTAAGATCTACTCTTAGGAACTTCCAGATTTACAATACTGTATATTTAACTATAACCATTATGCTGTGCATAATGTCCCCATAACTTAATGTCTTTAACTGGAAATTCGTTCCTTCTCACTACTTTAGCCTGTCTCACCCGCCCTCTGCCCTTGCCTCTGGCACCACTGGTCTGTTTTCCCTATCCAGGGGCTCAGTTTGTGATTTTCTGCATTTTAGATTCCATATGTATGTGAGATCAGATGATGTTTGTCATTCTCTGTGTGACTGACTTCACTAAGCATAATACCCTTGCGATTCATTCATATTGTCACAAATGGCAGTGTTTCAGATTTTTTTCCTTTTTAATAGCTGATAATATTCTTTGGTGTGTGTATATACCATATCTTCTTGATCTACTCATCCACTAGTGGACATGGCTTGTTTCCATATCTTGGCTATTGTGAGTAACGCTGCAGGGAACATGGAAGATACATATATCTTTTTCCAGATTTGTTTTCTGAGAAGAAAAGTCTTTTGTTTGTTTTCTTTCCACAAATAGTGAGAAATCTCTTCTTTTTTTGTTTCTTCCTGGGAATGTTTGTGTTTTCAGTTTTGTTGTTGAGTCAGTTTTTAATGTACACAGTAGATGATTGAAAAAGGACAGGTTGATTGTTCTCTTAAGTGCATATTTTAGAATTTAAAATTAATAACTACTGTATTTCAGAAATTCCTCTGATAGTGGTTCTTCTATCAATTAAAGCAAAGATTCTTGACTGGGAGGCATGGATAGATCGCAAAAGTTTGTATTAATTATTTACATAGTTGCCTGGCTCACATTTGGCTTTTAATAAATGATTGCTTTTTTCTCATTTTAATGCTGTTTCTACAGAAAGATCATCTCAAATTAATAGAAAGTAAGGTGGAGAAAACGTCAATGTTTAGAGATTTATATAGCACTTTTTTTTTAATTGAGAGTTTAGATCTTGAACGTGGAAAAATTGTTTTGATTTGAGTGTTTTCCTCTTTAGGTCGACTATATCTAATCAGAGCTAACATTCTTGTCACTTTCTGCATCATTTGTAGTTTCAGCTCAGGCTCCAAACTCTGCTATCACAGCTCAGACTGGAGTAGGGGTGGCATCCACAGTCCACCTGAACCCCATGCAGTTGATGACAGTGGATGCATCTCACGCTCGACATATCCAAGGGATCCAGCCAGCCCCCATCAGTACACAGGGGATCCAGCCAGCCCCCATTGGCACCCCGGGGATCCAGCCAGCCCCCATCGGGACACAGGGAATTCACTCAGCAACCCCCATCAGCACCCAAGGACTTCAGCCTGCACCAATAGGGACCCAGCAGCCTCAGCCGGAAGGAAAGACTTCAGGTAATTTTAATTTTTTACATGGAATTTGGTATGGAGAGAAAAGATACATAGGGTTTATATCATGGTTCTGCCACTTGCTGGCTTTGTGGTCTCAAGTAACCTCACGAAATCTTAGTGTCCTCTTTGGAACGTGAGTTGCTTAAAACTTACCTGTCAGGATCATTGTGAGCATTAGAAACTACATATGTAAGTAGCTTAATACGCATTTGCATAGGGGGAGAAGCGCTCCTAGTTGAGAGGGTACATTCACCCTTACAAAGGTAGTATTTACGTTCCATTTTAGGATTTTCTTTTTCATTTTAATTTTTTTGGGTCACTGTGTAGCTTGTGGGATCTAGTTCTTCAACCAGGGATTGAATTCAGGCCCTAGCATTAGAAGCACAGAGTCCTAACCGCTAGACAGCCACGGAATTTCCTAAGATTGTTTTTGGAGTTGTTTGTAAAGCATAAAGCTAAGATAGACTGGAATGCTAGTACCATTAAGGAATTGAGAAGCGGTGATATTTTACAAAAAATCTATAGGAGAACATTTCTTGAAGTATGGTATGTACTTTATGTATCTTATTTATTAGTAATTATGATTGTAGAGCAACGAAAAGTGGTTTTTGATCAGTAGGCTTTATCACTTGTCCCATTTTGCCATCTGCTTTTGTTCTTATCCCTCTGCTTGAAATTGAGAAGTCCTAACATGGGTCCTCTTCAGTGTGGTAGTCTAATCATTGTTCTTTGTCTTGTGTGACATTTTAGTCATGTTACTCCTGTTTCCTTCTTCTCCTGGTTCTGTCCTGCCCCCTCCGTGTCCTCCAGCAGTGGTGCTGGCGGATGGAGCCACAATTGTAGCCAACCCAATCAGCAGCCCATTCAGTGCTGCTCCAGCAGCGACAACCGTGGTGCAGACTCACAGCCAGAGCGTGAGCACCAACGCTCCAGCCCAGGGCTCATCCCCACGGCCAAGCATACTCCGCAAGAAGCCTGCCACGGATGGGTGAGTAGACTCGGAAGTGTCCGACGGCACCTCTGGTTCTCGGCATCACTGGTGTAAACAGAAGGCGCCAATCCAGTGCTGTAGCAAGTGCAGTTTCTGCCCAAATAACTTGCCGGCCAGGTTGTTCAGTAGAGCCTTGCTGAGTTCAGACTGTAAGATGGTAAGAATCCAGGGTTCAGTTGGGTGTCAATTTGTAAACATCTGTTGCATATTAATTACTTTGAGGGTTCTCTGTGGTTCTGAGAGTTTAATGCTGGAACCCCTAGCTTGTACTGAATTTTTTGGGCTTATCTAGATAGGCACAGTAATGTGTGCTGTCTGTTTTTTCCTCGTTATCCTAAATGAATTGTTGCTTCAGGCAAGCAGTGTTCCAAGTAAGTGTATTAAGGATCAGATTTAGTAGCAGATAGTGTTCCGTGCTGTAATAGAAGCTTCTGAGTTGGTGGGTCATCGGCGAGAAGATAACGTGCTCTGCTGTGAAACAGAGATCCAAGTCTCTGTCTTTTAATAAATACTAAGTCTGTTCATGATAAAGTAACCTTATCAAGGAAAATGCAAGGCAGAGCCTGTAATGAAGATGGCAGATTGAACATGCTCTTCTTAATTTCTCCTCCTGTCAAAACCCCACAGAACTTTTAGTAAAGAGGCTTTTTTAAAAGATCATAAATATATAGGGATGGGGAGAATAGGAGAAGACTCAACAGCAACAAGACTTGGAGGCTAGAAAGCAGATAGGCAAGCACTCACTCATTCCCTTAGCAGTGAGAATGCTGGATGTTAAGTCTGCAGAGAACAATTGAGAACCATCCTCATTTAGATTGTAAACCTTCAGAAGAACCAGAAACAGGAAGAACTGAGGGTGAAAGGAAGCTCGGCTGAAATCTTCTGAAAAGTGGTTAGGGCCCTGCCTTGTCTGTCCACACTGCGGATCTGTGCTGCACCTCCTCCCCAGCCTCGGGGAACTCTGCAAGTGGCCCACTAGGATCAGCCAGCGCAGCAGAGGACAGGGCACTGTACCAGAAGCAGACTAGATGACCTGGACAGCATGGCGTGTTGAGACTGCCTGTCCACTTCTCTCATTTGGCTGCCACAACCCTGGCAATTAAAGAGAAATTGAGATGAGGACTCTACTCTCCTAGGGCCCATCAGCCAGATGGGAAGGATCTAAAAATACCTACACTAGGGGTTTAAGGACCCTTCAGATAGGGATCAGGTCACCCTTAAGGTAGACAAACCCTGCCACAAGCTCAGAGCATCCCATCAGCTTTTTAGTCCTCCTTCATCATGAGCATGCAGCCCAGCATATCAGGTGCCTGCCGGGGATTCTAACAATACAAGATAGAAACCACTGAAAAAGGCAGTTTGAAAGATGCAAAGGCCAGGCAAAGAGAATAAAACTAAAAACAAAGCCTAAGAAAGCATGAACAGAGACAGACCCGTCAGTGCCATCTTCAAAGGACAAAAAAAAACTGCATCCATCAGACGGGAAGGCCATGATTCTCAAAGGGAACAGTCAGAGAACAAGAGTGTGTCCTGAACTTAGAAGTGTGAGAGCAGAAATTGAAAACTCAGTAGAGGAGTTGAAATGTAAAACTGAGGAGATCTCTCAGTAGAACAAAAAGACAAAAGGGGAGAAAATACCAAAAAATTAAAGCACCAGTTGAGGAGAATCCTGCCTTGGAAGAGGAGGGATCATAGTAAATTACCAGAACTGAAGAGTAAGCGTTTCCTGATTTAACAAACCACAAAACGCTTGGCGCAGTATGTGCAGTGGACACACAACTGGCTCCAGGATAAAATATTTAGAAACTTCACAACACGGGACGCAGCGAGACCTGCCTTTCTCCCACGCTTTGTCGTGTACAAAGGCCCTTCTGCTGCACCTTCCGTGATGACCTGTTACCATCCAAGCCCCCTGGGGCCTGGCTTCTCTGAGCGTGGCTTTTTGCTCTAACTGGGTCCTGGCTCTTCTCTGGGGTCTCAGTGGCCTTTTCCTCGACTCTCCCCAGAGTGGTGGCTGTCTCTTCCTCCCCCTCCCTCCCTGTCACTTGCTGTGCCTGGAGATGGGGTGACAGTCCTCTTGGCGCCTCGTCGCCACTCTCAGTCCACTCCTCCTCAACAGCAGATATGCTTCCTGGTCTGTATTTAAATTTCATAAAATTTGCTATTGAAAAAGTAGTTTCACATAACCAGGTTCATCTAGACACACTGAAAAGTTTTCCAATAACTGGATCAAATACCAGTTTTAATTTTTTATGTTTTTTTAAATGTTTCTTTTATTGTGGTAAAAGTCACATAATATAAAACATACTATTTTAACCATATTTAACATACATTTCAGTGGCATCAAATACATTCACATTGTTGGGCAGCTCTCGCCATCATCCACCTCCCAGATTTTCACCTTCTTAAACTGAAGCTCTGTCTCCACTAAATACTAACTCCCCATCCCCCCTGTCCCTTCACCCTTACAGTGCCTTCACCTCCTGGCCCCTGGCATTACCAGTGTACTTCCTAACTCTGTGAATCTGACTGTTCTAGTCAAATACCAGCTTTTAAATTCAAATTAACTTCAGTGAAACATTCTTTACCGTCTTAGCCGCCAGGAAGCCCCTAATGAAACTTTCTTAAAGGTCCTGCTGGTCACTTGCATTTACTGCCTTTCGAGTGCTTAGTGGCCCCATGTGACTGGCAGCCACCTTGTTGGGACAGAGTCAGGTTTGATTTAGAGACTGTGTGTGTCCTTCAGAAGGTACCTACTGGCTGGCTGTCATACTGTCTTTAACATAAAGAGAAATTTGACATTTCCCAGCTCTGTGGCCTCTCAGTTGCTTGAATGTGTCCCTTGCATCCACCCTTCCGTAGCAGAGCACCCCCAGGAGTGCAAGCATTCCACGGCTCAGAAGTTTAGCAGCATTTTCTGTACCCCAGTGGCCCACAGCCTGCCTCCTTCCATGCCCCTGGCAGCAGAACTGTGACTCAACAAGACCCAGCTGGAAGCCTGCAGCCTCTTGGTGCTTAACCACCTTTTCACTCTTCTAACTGCCTTTCCTGACATCTTTGTCCGCTCTCCCTGGTTCAGAGTCTGTGGTCCGTTGCAGTCATTCGCTTTCATCCATCCTCAGGTTCCTTACCCTCCTCTTCGCTTTGTCAAAACCAGAGTTGAGTCCTGATTTGCGTCACGCTGCCTGCATGCGTGCAGCAGTGTGTTAGGGAGCACCACACTGCCTGGCCCTGCCTAATCTCATACACCTCTGCTGGGGTCTCATGGTGGACCAGCGCTGTCTGCTTTCTTCACCGCCCTTCCAGACAACCAGGTATCTCTGTTCTTTTCCAGGCTTCCACAGCTTCTTCCCACATTCACTAGTAGCTAATGAAAGTGCCACCTACTTTCTTGAGAAAATGGCAACAAGCGCAAGAGAACTTCACAAACTCGCTGTCACATCCTACCTGCCAGCCTCTTCTCCCCGCTCCACCTGCATTTCCCAGTACAGGTGGGCCCCAGGGGTGTCTCTTCAGAGCTCCCGTCACAACCTTTGTCACCTATTCCAGCTCTTCTCTCTCTCTCCTCCTTCATCAGTTTTTTCTTGCACATCCTACCTACCAGCCTCTTTTCCCCGCTCCACCTCCATTTCCCAGTACAGGTGAGTTCCAGGGGTGCCTCTTCAGAGCTCTGATCACAACCTTTCTTACCTACTCCAGCTCCAGTTCTTCTCTCTCTCTCTTCCTTCATCAGTTTTTTATTGCAAGTGGGTTATTCACATAAAAAGTATAATCTTGCTGTCTGTTCTTCCATCTTAAAAAAAATTTCTTCTATTAAGCCACTTTCCTCCATTCTCTACCCCATTTTATTTCTCCTGTTTGCAATGAAAATAAAGGAGTTGTCTCTGTTTGCCAGCACTGCTTCTTCCAGTCTGTCTTTCTCTTTCAGCATTTTCAGTGATGTATAGAAAACTGTGCAGATAATGTATGTACAGTGTAATGAGTTAGCACAAAGGGAACCCAATGTACATCTGTGTGATTACCACTACTTCCTCCCACAGGTTACTAAGCAGTTTCTCTTCTTACCCTCTTTTGCCTCTTTCTGAGTTCCCATAGAATCATATATATATTTTTGTGACTCTGTCATCTTTCACTTGGTTTTGGACAATTCATCCATGTTACTACATGTGATTGTAACTTTTCATTGTTGTTTAAAATACCCTTATATAAGAAGAGCATCATTTATCCATGGATCTTTGGGTTTTTTCCAGTTTGGGGCTGTAATGTTATCCCAACATCTTTGTACATCACCTTTGATGTGTCCATAAATGTGGTACCCGAGAAGGGATTTGCTGGGATGTAGAAGGCAGTGGCACCCCACTCCAGTACTCTTGACTGGAAAATCTCATGGGTGGAGGAGCCTGGAAGGCTGCAGTCCGTGGGGTCGCTGAGGGTCGGACACAACTGAGCGACTTCACTTTCACTTTTTACTTGCATGTATTGGAGAAGGAAATGGCAACCCACTCCAGTGTTCTTGCCTGGAGAATCCCAGGGACAAGGGAGCCTGGTAGGTTGCCGTCTATGGGGTCGCACAGAGTCGGGCACAACTGGAGTGACTTAGCAGCAGTAGCAGCAGCAGTCTGTGCTCATGTTCAGATCTAACAGGTGACGCCAGCAGCTTGTTGAGGTTTTATACCCATTTGCACTCTCACTAGCAGTGGAATCATTGCCTTTGTCATCACCAACACTTGTTATTTGGCACTCTTTGTAAGTTTGGTCATTCTGTACATTTATAGTATATCTCTTTATGGGTTTGGTGGGGGGTTGTTTGTTTTCTGGGGTGAGTGGAGTTGGTCTTGCTTTTTTATTTTTATGTGGAAAGTTTAAACAGAATACAAATTTGAACATAAGAATTTATTCCCATAATCCAACTTCAGTTATTAACTTAGTCCATGTTTCATCTGTATGCCTATCCACTCCCTTTTTTTACCGGCTCTTTTGCCCCATGGAGTTTTCCCTTTCCCCCGCCATCTCTTTCCCTGAATTTGTCAGTTGTATCCCCATTGTATTAGTTTCCTTAGGGCTGTTATAACAAATTATCACAAGTTTGGTGGTTTGAAACAACGCAAGTTTATTCTCACAGCACGATGCCTAGAAATCTTCTCAGGGAAATCCACTCTGCCTCTTCCCAGTGTCTGGTGGCGGTTGGCAGGCCTTTGCATTGCTTTGCATGTGGATGCACCACTCCAGTCTCTGTTTCCATATTCACATGCCCTTGCCTCTGTCTGTCTCAGATCTCCATCTCCTTTCTGTTACATCAGTCATTGGATTTAGGACCTGCCCTATAACTTTTTTGTTGTTCAGTCGCCAAGGTGTGTCCTACTGTTTGTGACCCTGTGGACTGCAGCATGCAAGACTCCTCTGTCGTCCACTGTCTCCCAGAGTTTGCTCAGATTCATGTCCATTGAGTAGGTGATGCCATCTAACCATCCCATCCTCTGTTCCCCCTTCTCCTTTGACCTACAGTCTTACCCAGCATCAGGGTCTTTTCTAAAAGACTCTAAGTCTAGAATGATCTTATGTCAAGATCCCTAACTTAGTTACATTTGCAAAGACCCTATGTTTTTATATTCACAAGCACCAGGAATTAGGACTCCAGTGGCTCATTTTAGGGAACACAGTCCATGCCCCCCTCTCCCATTGCTAGTTTCACTTATTCTCCTCCGCATTTTCCAGGTTGTTACTTTAATCTAAAGGCTTGGTTTTTTTCCCCCCTTTTAGCAAAATTCCTTCATAAGTTGGCAGTTTAGTGTTTTGTTGTTTAGTTGCTAAGTCACATCCAACTATTTTTGTAACCCAATGGACTGTTGCCCACCAGGCTCCTCTGTCCATGGATTTTCCTAGGCAAAAATACTGGAATAGGTTGCCATTTCCTTCTCCAGAGGATCTTCCCGACCCAGGAATGAAACCCACATATCCTGTGTGCAGGTGGATCTTTATCCCTGGCCACCTGGGAAGCCTGGTGTTAGTATTATACCAGGATAAACATGCTGTCTGCTGTTCACTCTTTTTTGAGATATTAACAGCCTTGATGATCAGTATCTGAATTCATGCATTGCAGAATGGTATGTTCTCATTCTAGACGTGTTCTCTCAAACCAGTTCTCTTCTAGCATTTGCTTCTACCACTCTGCCAGAATTACACATCACGATCATTGATGATTTCCACAGCACTAAGCTCTGGTCTCAGCCTCATGTGGCCTCTCTACTACATGACGCATTTGATCACTAGCTATCTTAATCGACTTTTTTCACTCAGCTTCCATTAACTTACTTAGGTCAATATGAATACGTAGGTGTAATAATGATTGTGAATACTAAACGAATTTAAATTTTAAGTACAAAGGAAATGTGTAGGTAGAAAGTAGAAGCAGCAGGTAAGAGTCAAAATAGTTGCTTCCTAAAGAGAGACAGGCAGGAAGTGATGAAGGATGGGAAAGAGATCGGCTGTGTTTTGTTAAAAGCTCTTTAGTATTATTTGACTTTTTAAATAATGTGCCTTTATTACATTGACAAAACTTTTCAATCCATTAAAAAGTACTTGACAACATAGTGCTTTAATTTTACCGTAGATCCGTGTGGCAGATGTGTCATTCTTATCCTTCGAATGCCCGCAGACTCTTGTATTCCGGGTTTGTCTCTTGTCTCTTCTAGAATGGCAGTGCGGAAAACCCTCATTCCCCCTCAGCCTCCTGACGTGGCCAGCCCTCGCGTGGAGAGCTCTATGCGGAGTACGTCTGGGTCGCCCAGGCCTGCAGGGTGAGCACATAATTGAGGACAGGAAAGTCTAGTAACATGTGACAAACTTCACATAATTTGTCTCTGTGCATCTGAAAAACCCATTTTCTAAGCTGTGTGATCTGGACACATTTCTCAACCTCTCTGGTCCTTGATTTCCTTATTTATGAAATGGGCATACTTATAACATCTTCCTCATAGGATTCCTGTGTATTCACAGCACTTAGAATAGAGCCTGCCTCATAGTAAGCACCCAGTTCCTGTTGCTGTCAAAAATGGCATTATGATGACAGTTAATACATGCTATTTTATTTATCTTCTTAATTCTAAAAGTAGTATTTTGGAAAAGAAAATGAGACAATATAAAAATTAAGTATAAAGTAAAAATCTTTGTCCCATTCTCCACTCACCTCTCTAGTCCCACTCCCTAGAGTAATTTGTTACTGTTTTAGCCTCTGAACCTTTGCAACCCCATGGACTATATAGCCTGCCAGGCTCCTCTGTCCATGGGATTTTCCAGGCAGGAATAGTGGAGTGGGTTGCCATTTCCTTCTCCAGGGGATCTTCCCATCCCAGGGATTGAACCTGCATCTCCTGCATTGGCAGGCAGATTCTTTAACACTGAGCCACCTGGAAAGCACCCCCAGAATAATATTAATTGGTTAAAGTTTTGTTAAGTATCTTTGCACATCTTTTTCCACATATGTGTGTAGATAGGCTGATAAGTTCTTAAAAATAAGATTTTATTGATTGTTTATTATATGGCATTTTTTACTTACATCAGTAATAGCTTACTGTGTTAATATATTTAGATCTACTTCTTCATAAAACTCATTCAGAAAATTATGAATGCCATGTGTGTACTAAGTATCATTTCAGAATCCAGGGAAATAAAAGTGACTGAAACAAAGGGTCCATTCCTTAAGCTTGCTGTCTAGTGAATGTAGAGAAATAATAAATATGTGAAGAAAAAGAAACCAGTGTAAAAGGAATATAAGTGATGGGAGAAGGGGTGATGACTTACAGGAAGGCTTCTCTGAGCATAGGTTTTAAGAGCCACGTGTTCCCTGATGTAAGACTGTGTTGGGCAGAGGAAAGAGCAGAGACCTGGTCTTTGATGTAGGAGTACTTGCAGTCACCATTTTGTACATTAGTGCAAAAATGTACAAATAACCATGTAATCAGAAACTGTACATGGTTACTTACAATTTTTTTGTGACCTTAAAAACATTTGTGAAAATATAAAAAACACTCTTCCTATTTCTCTAGGGAATCTCTCTGGCCTAGGGATCAAACCTGGGTCTCTTGTGTTGCAGGCAGCTTCTCTACCATCTGAGCCACCAGTTCAGTTCAGTTCAGTCGCTCAGTCGTGTCCAACTCTTTGCGACCCCGTGAATCGCAGCACACCAGGCCTCCCTGTCCATCACCAAGTCCCAGAGTTCACTCAGACTCACGTACATCGAGTCAGTGATGCCATCCAGAGAAGCCCATAATATATAGGGAAATAGAAAAAAATAATAATAAAACTAAAATTTACCTACTACACTGTAATTTGAACATCAGAAGCACTGAGACATTAAAACATTAAAATGTTTTATTTCTTTGTAAAAACTCATTAAGAGTTCACCCTCTGTATCCGAGGGTATAAACACATGCTGAGCATCCACAAGTTTGGTATCTGGATTTTCATATCCCCTGGGGGATGAGTACCAAGGGACTTAATTGGAACTCAACTTAATTGGAACAGTGCTTGTCTTATTCACATTATATAATTTGTGCAAGAGTCCTTCTATGCTTTAGTGAATTGTCATATTGCTTTCTAAATTTGGATCTGCCCTGACATTTTATCTTTTGTATTTCAATATTGTAAATTTTCTCCAAGAGTTCCTATAATGTGAGGTTTTTGCCAGTATCACTTACAGGGACAGCTTATCTACCTTAACTAATCCTTGGAATCTGTGTGCACATTTCATAGTAGCATCTTTATCCTTGCTAGTGCAGATAAAGATTTCTCTTTGGAGAAATGTGTATTTAGGCTGTTAGGTGTTTTGAGCTGTTAGTAAATTTTGCAATTTATCAGTCGCATCGTTTGCAAATATTTTCTCCCAGTCTGAGGGTTGTCTTTTCATTTTGTTTGTTGTTTCCTTTGCTGTGCAGAAACTTTTGGGTTTAAGTAGGTCCCATTTGTATATTTTTGTTTTTATTTCCATTACTGTGGGAGACAGATCAAATAAGATAATGCTGTGATTTATGTCAGAGAGTGTTCTGCCTAAGTTTTCCTCTAGGAGTTACATAGTGTCCAGTTTCACATTTAGGTCTTTAATCTATTTTGAGCTTATTTTTGTGTATGAAGTTAAGGAATGATCTAATTTCATTTTTTTAAACATGTATGTCGCTGTCCAGTTTTCCCAGCACCATTTGTTGAAGAGACTGTCTTTCCAACGTTGTGCACTCTTGCCTCCTTTGTCATAGATTAATTGACCACAGGTGCATGATCTTATTTTTGGGTTTCTGTCCTGATCCATTGATCTGTAATTCTGTTTTTGTGCCAGGACCTTACTGTTTGGATGACTAGTTTTGTAGTATAATCTGAAGTCAGGAGTTTGATTCCTCCAGCTCCATTTTCTTTCTCAAGATTGCTTTGGCTATTCGGGGTCTTTTGTGTCTGCAAATAAATTTTGAGATTTTTGTTCTAGTTCTGTGAAAAATGCCATTGGTAATTTGATAGGGATTGCATTGAATCTGTAAATTGCCTAGAGTAGTTCAGTCATTTTGACGATATTGATTCTTCCAATCCATGATCATGGTATATCTTTCCATCTGTTTATGTATTCTTCAGTTTCTTTCATCAACATCTTATACTTTTCCAAGTACTTATACTTTTGTTTGCTTAGGTAGGTTTATTCATAGGTATTTCATTCTTTATGAGGTGGTGGTAAATGGAATTGTTTCCTGAACTTTCTCTTTCTAATCTTTTGTTGTTAGTGTATAGAAATGGAGCAGATTGCTGCGTGTTAATTTTGTAACCTGCAACTTTACCAGATTCATTGATGAGTTCTAGTAGTTTTTTGTCAACAGTGACAGTTTAACAACAACTTTTCCAATTTGGATTCCCTTTACTTTGTTTTCTTTCCTGATTACTGTAGCTAAGACTTCCAAAATTATGTTGAATAAAAGAGATGAGAGTAGAATCTTTGTCTTATTCCTGGTTTTAGAGGGAATGCTTTCAGCTTTTCACCACTGAATATGATGCTAGCTGTAGGTTTGTCGTATATGGCCTTTATTATGTTAAGATATCGGAGAAGGCAATGGCACCCCACTCCAGTACTCTTGCCTGGAAAATCCCATGGGCGGAGGAGCCTGGTAGGCTGCAGTCCATGGGGTCGCTAAGAGTCGGACACGACTGAGCGGCTTCACTTTCACTTTTCACTTTCATGCATTGGAGAAGGAAATGGCAACCCACTCCAGTGTTCTTGCCTGGAGAATCCCAGGGACGGGGGAGCCTGGTGGGCTGCCGTCTATGGGGTCGCACAGAGTTGGACACAACTGAAGCGACTTAGCAGCAGCAGCATGTTAAGATATGTACCCTCTTTGCCCACTTTCTGGTTTTGGTATTAGGGTGTGATGGTGACCTCAAAAATGAGTTTGGAAGTGTTCCTTCCTCTGCAGTTTTTGGAAACAGTTTCAGAAGGATAGATGTTAACTTTTCTCTAAATGTTTGATTAAATTTGCCTGTGAAGCAATGAGGTCCTGAACTTTCATTTATTGGGGGGTTTTTAATCACAATTTCAATTTCATTGCTTTTGATTGGTTTGTCCTTTTCTTCCAGGTTGTCCGTTTTATTGGCATACTGTTGCTCATAGTAGTCTCATGATTCTCGGTATTTCTGTGGAGTCAGTTGTAATGTCTCCTTTTTCATTTCTAATTTTATTAATGTAAGTCCTCTCCCTTTTTTTCTTCATGAGTCCGACTAAAAGTTTATCGATTTTATCTTTTCAAAGAACAAACTTTTAATTTCATTGATGTTTGCGATTGTTTTTGTCTCTATTTCATTTATTTCTGCTATGATCTTTATGATTTCTTTCCTTCTGCTAACTTTAGATTTTGTTTGTTCTTTCTCTAGGGGTTTTAGGTGTAAGGTTATGTAGTTTATTTGAGATTATTCTTTTTTCGTGAGGTAACATTATACTGCTATAAACTTCCCTCTTAGAGCTCCTTTTGCTGCATCCCATAAGTTTTGTGCTTTAGTTTTCATTTGTCTCTAAGTATTATTTTATTTTCTCTAAATTTCCTCAGTGATCCCATTGCTTGTTTAGTAGCATGTTGTTTAGCTGCCATGTGTTTGTGTTTTTTATAGTTCTTTTCTTGTACTTTATTTCTGATTTCATAGCAGTTGTGATCAGGAAAGATGTTTGATATGATTTCAGTTTTCATAAATTTACCAAGGCTCACCTTGTGATCCAACAAGTGGTCAGTCCTGGAGAATGTTCCATGTGCACTTGAGAAGAATGTGTATCTGCTGCTTTTGGTTGGAATGCTTTATGAATATTAATTAAGTCCATCTGATCTAACGTGTCATTTAAAGCCTGAGTTTCTTTATTAATTTTCTACGAGATAATCTGTCCGTTGTTGAAAGTGGGGTTTTAAACTACCCCACTATTGTTGTGTTACTGTCGATTTATCCCTTTATAGTTGCTGGTATTTGCCTTACATACTGAGGTGTTCGTATGTTGAGTGCATATGTATTTATAGTTGTTATATTGTCTTCTTGGACTGAACCCTTGAGCATTATGCAGTGTCCTTCTTTTTCTCTTATAACAATATTTGTTTTAAAGTTTGTCTGATACAAATATTGTTACTCCACCTTTCTTATGATTCCCATTTGCATGGAATACTTTCTGCCATCTCCTTAATTTTAGTCTGTAAGTGTCCCTAGGTCTCACATGGGTCTTGTTTTTATTTTCATCCAACCAGTGTTTGCTTTTGGTTGGTGCATTTAATCCATTTACTCTAAGGCAATTATCAATATATATGATTCTATTGTTGGTTCAGTAGCTAAGTCTTGTCTGACTTCTTGAAACACCATGGAATGCAACATTCCAGGCCTCCCTGTCCATCACCAACTCCCAGAGTTTACTCAAATTCATGTCCATTGAGTCGGTGATGCCATCCAACCATCTCATCCTCTGTCATCCCCTTCTCCTCCCACCTTCAGTCTTTCCCAGCATTAGGGTCTTTTCAAATGAGTCAGTTCTTTGCATCAGGTGGCCAAAGCATTGGAGCTTCAGCTTCAGCACCAGTCCCTCCAGTGAATATTCAGGGTTGATTTCCTTCAGGAGTCACTGGTTTGATCTCCTTGCAGTCCAAGGAACTCTCAGGAATCTTCTCCAGCACCATAGTTTGAAGGCATCGGTTCTTCAGTGTCAGCCTTCTGTATGGTCCAACTCTTACATCCATACATAACTACTGGAAAAACCATAGCTTTGCCTATGCTGACGTTTGTCGGCAAAGTGATGCCTTTGCTTTTTAATGTACTGTCTAGGTTTGTCACAGCTGTCCTTCTAAGAACAAGTGTCTTTAAATTTCGTGGCTGCAGTCACTGTCCTCAGTGATTTTGGAGCCCAGGAAAATAAACTGTGCCACTGTTTTCCACTCTCTCCCCCTCTGTTTGTCATGAAGTGATGGGACCTGATGCCATGATCTTAATATTTTGAATGTTGAGTTTTAAGCCAGCTCTTTCATTCTCTTCTTTCACCTCCATCAAGAGGGTCTTGAGTTCTTCTTCACTTTCTGCCACTGGAGTGATATTATCTGCATACGTGAGGTATTTCTCCCAGCAGTCTTGATTCCAGCTTGGTATTCATCCAGCCCAGCATTTTGCACGATGTTCTCTGCCTATAAGTTAAATAGCAGGGTGACATTATACATCCTTTATGTACTCATTTCCCAAATTTGAACCAGTCTGTTGTTCCATGTCCATTTCTAAGTGTTGCTTCTTGACCTGCAAATAGGTTTCTCAGGAGACAGGTGAAGTGGTCTGGTATTCTTTAAGAATTTTCCAGAGTTTGTTGTGATCCACACAGACAAAGGCTTTAGCATTGTCAGTGAAGCAGAAGTACTTTTTTTTGGAATTCCCTTGCATTTTCTGTGATCCAGCATATGTTGCCAATTTGATCTCTGGTTCCTCTGTCTTTTCTAAATCTAGCTTGTAGATCTGGAAAGTCTTGATTTATGTGGTGTTGATGCCTAGCTTGAAGGATTTTGAGTATTACTTTGCTAGCATGTGAAATGAGTGCAATTGTATGGTGGTTTGAACATTTTTGGCATTTTCTTTCTTTGGGATTAGAATGAAAACTGATCTTTTCCAGTCCTGTGACCACTGCTGAGTTTTCCAAATCTGCTGGTATATTGAGTGCAACACTTTTTAACAGCATGATATTTTAGGATTTAAAATAGCTTAGCTGAAATTTCATCACCTGAACTAGCTTTGTTCATAGTAATGCTTCCTAAGACTCACTTGACTTCACACTTTAGGATGCCTAGATCTAGGTGAGTGATCACACCATCATGGTTATCCAGGTCATTAAAGACCTTTTTTGTATAGTTCTTCTGTGTATTTGTGCCACCTCTTCTTAATCTCTTCGCTTCTGTTAGGTCCTTGCCTTTCTGTCCTTTATTGTGCCCATCTTTATATGAAATGTTCCCTTGCTATCTCTAATTTTCTTGAAGAGATCTCTAGTCTTTACCATTCTATTGTTTTCCTCTGTTTCTTTGCATTGTTCACTTAAGGCTTTCTTATCTCTCCTTGCTATTCTCCGGAACTCTGCATTCAGTTGGGTGTATCTTTCACTTTCCCCTTTACCTTTCACTTCTCTTCTATTTTCAGCTATTTATAAGACCTCAACCAGTTTGCCTTCTTGCACTTCTTTTTCTTTGGTCGCCACCTCTTGTACCTTGTTACAAACCTCCATCAATAGTTCTTCAGGCAGTCTGTCTGTCAAGTCTAATCCCTTGAATCTCTTTGTCACCTCCATTGTATAATCCTAAGGGATTTGATTTAGGTCATACGCCAAAGAATTGATGCTTTTGAACTGTGGTGTTGGAGAAGACTCTTGAGAGTCCCTTGGACTGCAAGGAGATCCAACCAGTCCATTGTAAAAGGAGATCAGCCCTGGGATTTCTTTGGAAGGAATGATGCTAAAGCTGAAACTCCACTACTTTGGCCACCTCATGTGAAGAGTTGACTCATTGGAAAAGACTCTGATGCTGGGAGGGATTGGGGGCAGGAGGAGAAGTGGATGACAGAGGATGAGATGGCTGGATGGCATCATTGACTCGATGGATGTGAGTCTCAGTGAACTCCGGGAGTTGGTGATGGATAGGGAGGCCTGGCGTGCTGTGATTCATGGGGTCGCAAGGAGTTGGACACGACTGAGCAACTGAACTGAAACTGAACTGAACTGAATGGTTTAGTGGTTTTTCCCTACTTTCTTAAATTTAAACCTGAATTGTTCAATAAGGAGCTCATGATTGGAACCACAGACAGCTCCATGTCTTGTTTTTGCTGAGTGTATAGCGTTTCTCCATCTTTGACTGCAAAGAATATTATCAGTCTGATTTCAGTATTGACCATCTGGTGATGTCCGTGTGTAGTCACCTCTTGTGTTGACGGAAGAGGGTGTTTGTTATGACCAGTGTTTTTTCTTGGCAAAACTGTTAGGCTTTGCCCTGCTTCATTTTATACTCCAGGGTCAAACTTTCCTGTTATTCCAGGTATCTCTTGGCTTCCTCCTTTTGCATTCAAATCCCCTACAATGAAAAGACTTTTGGGGGGGGGGGGGTGTTAGTTCTAAAAGGTCTTGTAGATCTTTGTAGAACTGTACAGCTTCACTTCTTCAGCATTAGTATTTGGGGCATAGACTTGGATTACTGTGATGTTGAGTGGTTTATTGCCGGGGTCCAGCCCCGGTGGATCCAGAGGTTTCGAAGGGGAGATGGCTTCGGCGATCAGGAAACAACAGCTTACTTAAACGTTAATTAAAGATATAAAGAGTGGTTAAATAAGGATAGCTCAGTGAGGAAATACAGTGGAGAACAGAGGCTGAATAATTCAGCCAGAAGGTGAGAGAAAGAACGACATGGGGAGACCAAGTTTCGGTGAACAAGGCCCGCACTTTATTTTCCAAAGTAGTTTTTATACCTTAAGTTATGCATAGAGGATAATGGGGGAAGGGGTAGAGTCATGCAGTATGCCAGGCTTTCTTCCTGCAAACTTATCATATGCAAAAGTTTAGATGATTTGCATCATCTTCTGGCCCAGAGGCCTGTTAACATTTTAAGACCCTTTCTTCAGAAAACTTATTTTTCTCTAAAGGTGATTAGTCAAGCGCCACCCTCCAAAAGCATTAGATAAAGTTGCATTCTTACAGGGCAAAGATGTGGTGGGCTATAACAAGAAAAAGAATTAACTCAAGGGTCCAAGGTCACAAACATTAAAGCTACTACTTACACCAAAATCAGTACACTGCCAGGGACACAGCAGGTAAGGGATATGGAAACTTAGCAGCAAACATTGGCCCAACAAGTGAAAAACCCTTCACCAATACAATTTCTAATCAATCTTTTAACTGCTCAAAGGAATCTGTATTTAGACAGTTTAGAACATCTCATGCCTCTCACAGTTGGGAGGCTCCGAACAATCACATGTGGCCAGAAAAACCTATTCATGCAGGCTAGAGGACTTCCAAAGGAGTTTGTAGGTTGAAACACTATCACACCCAGGAACTTTATTAACTGGAGCTGTAAGTTAACTCTTTTTTTCAGAGAGAGGTAGTGGGGGACAGCCCCCCATAAAGTCAGAGGTGTAGGTGAGAGCACAAAGCAGAAATTAGGCAGACTCTGGTTTGGGGGGTAGATGCTCGAGAATTTCCAGGGGGACTCCTGAGGCTCGATCCTGCCTTTGCGTATGCCGAGCCTCATTCCTCATGACCATTGCCACGAGTGGAGCTCCTCACCTCCGACTCCCGGCATTTCCCCCTTTTTTATTTTTTAAAACAGCCAGATGCAGCTCAGTCGTGAGCTTCTGAATGTTCTGCCGAAGAATCCTGACAATACAAGGAAGAATGATTATGAGAAGCAAAATTAAAGCACCAGCAGTGATATAACCAAGGATATTAGACAAGATCATTCTGTCATTTTTGAGATTGCACCCAAGGACTGAATTTCAGACTCTTATTGACTATGATGGCTACTTCATTTCTTCTAACGGATTCTTTCCCACAGTAATAGATATCATGGTCATCTGAATTAAATTTGCCCATTCTGGTCCATCTCCTGCTTGACATGTCCAGTTTACCTTGATTTATGACCCTGACATTCCAGGTTCCTATGCAATATAGTTCTTTACAGCATCAGACTTTACTTTCACCACCAAACACATCCACAACTGAGTGCCATTTCTGTTTTGGCCGAGCCTCTTCATTCTTTCTGGAGCTGTTTCTCTGCTCTTCCACAGTAGCATATTGGACACCTACCAACCTGGGGTGTATATATATACACATACATATATATATATATATATATATATATATATATATATATACACACACACACACACACACACATCTTCCTGTGTCATATCTTTTTGCCTTTACATACTGTTCATTGGGTTCTCGAAGCAAGAATACTGAAGTAGTTTGCTGTTGCCTTCTCCAGTGGACTATGTTTTGTCAGAACTCTCCACCATGACCTGTCCACCTTGGTTGGCCCTGCATGGATGTCATGGCTCATCGCTTCATTGGGTTAGACAAGGCTGTGATCTTTGTGATCATTTTTGTTAGCTTTTTGTGATGTGGTTTTTGTTCTGAAAAGTGTGGTATTGTGGCACTTGATTCTTCTGTCTACCCTCTGATGGATAAGGATAAGAGGCTTCCTGAAAACTAGGTCTTACTCTGATGGGCAAGACAATGCTCATTAAATCTTTAATCCAATGTCTGCTAGCGGGTGGGGCTGTGCTCCCTTCCTATTAGTTGTTTGGCCTGAGGCGGGCCAGTCCTGGAGTCAGACAGGCTCTATGGTAAGGCTAAAGGCTACCTTCCAAAGGATCTGCCCCAACATATACCTCCCAGGACTGCTGCTGCCAGTGCCCCGTCCCTGTGGCAGGCCAATGCCAATGCATGGCTCTGCAGGAGACCCTCAGATACTCACAGGCAGGTCTGACTCAAGTCTTCTATGGGGTCACTGTTCCTTTCCCCTGGGTCCTGGTGTGCAACATTGTTTTGTTTGTGCCCTACAAGCATCTCCGTTTTCACCAGTCCTGTGGAAGTTGTGTAATCAAATCCCACTTTCCTTCAAAGTCGGATTCCCTGGGGATTCCCATCCCTTTGCCAAATTCCCGGGTTGGGAAGTCTGATGTGGGGCCTAGATCCTTTGCAGTGGGAGAACTTCTTTGGTATTGTGGGTCTCCAGTCTGTGGGTCACCCACCCAGCAGGTATGGGATTTGATTTTATCATGATTGCGCCCCTCCTATCATCTCACTGCAGCTTCTCCTTTGTCCTTGGACATGGGGTATCGTTTTTTTGATTCAAACATCCTCTTGTCAGTGGTTGTTCAGCAGCTAGTTGTGATTTTGGTGTTCCCCCAGGAGATAAGTGCACATTTGGAAATCACCATTCTGCTTTCTTTTACAATGAATTTGACTACTCTAGGTACCTCATATAAATGGAGTCCCACAGTACAATCACCCCTTGATATCCCTGGGGCATTGTTTCCATAACCCACACCACTGCAGATACCAAAATCCATAGAAGCTCAAGCCTCTTATATAAAATGGCACAGTATTTACATGTAACCTATGCATCTTTGGATTACTTAAATACATACAGTGTCATTGCTGCGTAAGTCATAGCGAGTATGCAGCAAGTTCAAGTTTTGCTTTCTGGAATTTTTTTTTCCCTGAATATTTTCCATTTCCTGCTGGTTGAATCCGCAGATGTGGAGCCTGCCAGGTATATAGAGTGCCAACTGTCTTTGTCTTTGTGATTGGCTTATTTTACTTAGTGCAGTGTCCTGAAATGCACCCCTCAGATGGTTTTTTGGTATTTTTTTTTTCAATCTGTGCCTAGTTTTCTCAACCTTTTGTAATGGTCTTTAGCATAGCAGACTTTTTGAATTTTGATGATGCCCAATTTATCTGTTTTTTTTTTTCTTCTATGAATTATGCTTTTAGTATCATGTCTAAGAACTCTGATCATGAAAGTTTCATGGTTTTACATTTTTGCATTTAGATTTCTGATTCCTGTTTAGTTCATTTTTTGAGGTCTCAGTCAGTATTGAATTTTTTGCCTATACAAGTCCAATTGTTTTTGGCCTTGAGCTTGAGTGTATTATCTTGTGTTGCTTTTGATACTTTCGCATTTTCAGTAGTAGTAATATAAATAGGCAAACTTTTACAGCTGTTAAATGAAATATTTGACTTAAAAAAATGTTTGAGAAGAATTTGTAAGCACATTAATTTTGTCGTATAAAGCTGACAAAAATCAATACATTTTTGAACAGTATATTTGTAGATGTCTGAAGTATCTCTGATGAAACATATACTGGAAAGTTGTAAGAGTGGTGCCTGTGGGTAGAGGGCTGGGTATGCAAAGTAGAGGGAAGTTATTCTCAATTTGTATTGTTTTGCATCTACTCAATTTTTAAAGCTCCCAAGGCAACATACACAGTAACAAATTCTTGGAGGGAAAAATACACTAGCTTGATGAAAACTGATTGCCTTTCAGTGAAGTGACTTTCAGTAATTTGTTTAAACTGCTCTTTGTTTTCTATGTTAATTTTATTACTGCCTATAAAAACTTGATGGCAGTGGTTCTAAAACTTGAATTCCCTGTAAAAGTTACCTTAAAGTTCAACTTCTAAAATCAAGGAATAGAGTTTTAGTTGTACTGTGTGTTGGACAAATATTCACGTCTGAGATGATCCAAGTTAAGTAAATTTTCTGTTGTTTGCTACATCATCTTTGCTTTTGTTTTTCAGTGCCAAACCCAAGTCAGAAATCCACGTATCAATGGCCACTCCAGTCACTGTGTCTATGGAGACCATGTCCAGTCAAAATAGTGATCAGCCCACCATTGCAGTCCCACCCACCACTCAGCAGCCTCCACCAGCCATTCCAACTATGATTGCAGCAGCTAGTCCCCCATCACAACCAGCGGTCGCCCTTCCAACCATTCCTGGAGCAGTTCCCATCACTCCACCCATCACTACCATTGCCGCTGCCCCTCCACCGTCAGCAGCCGTGGGTGGCAGTCTATCTTCTGTTTTGGGCCCTCCTGTACCAGAGATAAAAGTTAAAGAAGAAGTGGAACCAATGGACATCATGAGGCCAGTTTCTGGTAAGTTCATTTGTAGGATACTCTTTGCTGGCAATTGCTTCTTCCCCTTTTCTTACTCTCCTCAAGAGTTCAAACTCTTGTATGACCCTCAGTCTGGAAGCCTGACTCCTAGATTCCCATTTGAAATTTCCATTTCATTAGTTTTTAATAAATAGAAGAAAGCATCCTTTTCAAAACTTAAAACCATATTGCTGCCATTTTTGTAACTAATTTTATTCCTCACCCAAATCAATGAAAAGATTGTTTCCCCAAGAGTATTTTTAAACATAGCTTCTTATATTCATTAAGGAAGTATTACCATATAAAGAGTATCACAATACCGTCAACTTAAAAAATAGTCATAATCTAAAAATTGAGAGTTACGTTCTATTCAGTGGAAATTTTTAGGACTTTAAGCCTGGGAGACAGCATCTCAAGTGACCCTTAAAGAACTGCTCTGAGGAGGCAGGGGGAGGAGTCGGGTTATACAGAAGTTTGCAACACGGGACAGGTGGTCTGAACTGTGAAAATATTTTTGTGAATTGAAGAAAACCAGATATCTCAAGTTAAGGAATTTAGCACTTTTCTATGTGTAGGAAGATGAGAGAGTCTGGGCTCACTGAAATCGTTCCTTTCATACGTATCTCAGCTCTCTCTGGCCAGGATCCTTCATTTTTCCTCAGTGCTCACCACAGGGAGTGGCTGCAGCCTGATGGCTGCCAAACCACAGATACAGTTCTCCTTCCTGGTTATCTTGGAGAGCTAGGTGAGTGTGACATCCTTGTTGATTGATAAGGCAGGTGATACTCCATTTCTCAGTGTGATTATCGCTAAGTGCTGATTAATTTATGATTGACCACCTCCCAGTATGCTTTGCCTTTGTTTATGCAATAAAGTAAGATTTGCATTGTTAAAATTAGTCTCTTGATAAACATATTTATGATTAGTAAAATCTCAAAAGTACCACTATCCCTTTTTCTTTTCTTCTCAACTCTAAACTTCCAGCTTGTAAAAAGGCAGGTCACTTCAGAGGCTTTCTTTCTGTTTGCTTGGTTTTCCGGCATTTGTTTGTTTGTTGGGTTCTTTGTTGTTTTGGGGCGGGTTTTTGGCTGTCACCCTTGGTTAGGCACATGAGATCTCTGTTGTGGCGCTCAGGGTCTTCATTGTTGCCTGCCAGGTCTTTCATTGCAGCACATGGCCTAGTTCCCCGCAACATGTGGGGTCTTAGTTCCCTGCCAAGGGAACCAAACCCATGTCCCCTGCATTGGAAGGCAGGTTCTTAACCATTGGACCACCAGGGAAGTCCCTGTTTTCTGTTTTTTTCATAATTTATTGTGGACTCTTATTTTTCCTGACTATAAAAGTAACATTCAGTGTATGAAATTTATGTAATACAGACAAAGCCAAAGTGAAAAGCAAGTCACTTTGTGCTGTAGTTACCTAGTAGTACCCTCTACCATTTCGGCATGAAGGCCCCCACCTCCCATAACATTCGTTCAGTTAAGAGGCGTAGTCATGCTGTGCCTACAGTTTGTAAATCTGCTGTGTATTTATTTGCTTATTTATTTTCATTTATAATGCCATGAAACATCCTGTGGTAACACCCTATGATACCTCAGCACTTCTGTTGAAAGATGGCTATGGGTCACCCCGGAGGGGAAATGAAATGCTGTTCATCTGCTCTGTCACCCTTCTAGATAGTTCCTCTTACCTTTCCATACTAGGAATCTGACCCTAGTTCTTCCTCAAATTGTAGGGCTCAGCACCAGCCTTGGTTCTGTCAGGCTTTTCACCAAGCACTTTGTACAGATCATGCACATCTCCCATCTTCTTGAAGATTACATTCTAGCAAGAATTCAGTTCAGTCACTCAGTCATGTCCAACTCTTGGCGACCCCATGGACTGCAGCAAACCAGGCGTCCCTGTCCATCACCAACTCCTGGAGTTTACTCAAACTCCTGTCCATTGAGTCAGTGATGCCATCCAGCATCTCATTCTCTGTCGTCCCCTTTTCCTTCTGCCCTCAGTCTTTCCCAGATCAGGGTCTTTTCAAATGAATCAGCTCTCCGCATCAGGTGGCCTCAGCTTCAATATCAGTCCCTCCAATGAACACCCAGGACTGATCTCCTTTAGTGTGAACTGGTTGGATCTCCTTGCAGTCCAAGGGACTCTCAAGAGTCTTCTCCAACACCACAGTTCAAAAGCATCAATTCTTCTGCTCTCAGCTTTCTTTACAGTCCAACTCTCACATCGATACATGACCACTGGAAAAACCATAGCCTTGACTGGACAGACCTTTGTTGGCAAAGTAATGTCTTTGCTTTTGAATATGCTATCTAGGTTGGTCATAACTTTCCTTCCAAGGAGCAAGCGTCTTTTAATTTCATGGCTGCAATCACTATCCGAAGTGATTTTGGAGCCCTGAAAAATAAAGTCAGCCACTGTTTCCACTGTTTTCCCATCTATCTGCCATGAAGTGATGGGACCAGATACCATGTTCTTCGTTTTCTGAATGTTGAGCTTTAAGCCAACTTTTTCACTCTCCACTTTCACTTTCATCAAGAGGCTCTTTAGTTCTTCTTCACTTTCTGCCATAAGGGTGGTGTCATCTGCATATCTGAGGTTATTGATATTTCTCCTGGCAATCTTGATTCCAGCTTGTGCTTCTTCCAGCCCAGCATTTCTCATGATGTACTCTGCGTATAAGTTAAATAAGCAGGGTGACAATATACAGCCTTGACGTACTCCTTTTCCTATTTGGAACCAGTCTGTTGTTCCATGTCCAGTTCTAACTATTGCTTCCTGATCTGTATACAGGTTTCTCAAGAGGCAGATCAGGTGGTCTGGTATTCTCATCTCTTTCAGAATTTTCCACAGTTTATTGTGGTTAAAAAGTAAAATAAAGAACAAAATGTAAGGGAAAGTTAGGGCCGGAGGTGTGATTTTTTTTTTCTTTTTTTAAGAGTTTTAAAGGGAAAGCTTTACTGAAGAAATGATCTTTGAGTAGAGACATTAAAGAGATGAAGTGCTGGCCATGAGAGTATCTGGAAAAAAAGCATTTCAGACTAAGAGAGCAGTAAATGTAAAAGCCTAAGATAGGAATGTGCCTCTTGTGCTCAACACATAGCACAGAGGCATTGACAGATGGAGCTGAGTAAGCGAGGGCAGTGGGAGAGAGAAGGCCAGAGATACGGGTCAGGACTGTGAGAGCTTAGGAGCCTCTGGAAGGACTTTGACTTTGCTGAGGGAGCTGGGAGCTATGAGAGGGTTCTGAGGAGAGGAGGAACTTGAGCTCACTTCTGTTTTTAATAGACCACTCTGGTTACTCTGTAGAAAAAAAGACTGGGAACAAGATTAGAATTAGGGAGATGTGTTTAGAGGCTACTGCTTTAACAGCAGGGACCAGTGAAGGTTTCAGCCAAGGAAGTAGCAATACCAGTGGTGTGATGTGGTGAGAGTATAGATATTTTATTGAGGAACTGAGAGGATTTCTTTAAAGAGGGATATTGTGCATGAGGAACAGCATCAGAGGAAACTAAAGGTTTGATCTTAGTAACTGGAAGCATAGGACTTCCCAGGTGGCCCAGTGGTGAAGAGTCCACATGCCACTGCGGGAGGCGCAAGAGACACAGGTTCCATCCCTGGGTCAGGAAGATCCCCTGGAGTAGGAAATGGCACCCCACTCCAGTATTCTTGTGTAGAAAATTCCATGGTCAAAGGAGCCTGGCAGTCTACAGTCCATGGAGTCTCAAAAGAGTCAGACATGACTGAGCGACCGAGTACAAACACAAAACTGGAAACCCTCATCTTCAGTACAGCAGGGGAACTCCATTGTGTAGGGAAAGATTAGGACTTAGTTTTTGCTCTGGTGAGTTTGAGTTAGACTTTCAAGTGGACATCAAGTAGTCTGATCTGTAAGCCTAGCTTTTAGAAGAAAATTAAGTTGCCGGTGTAAATTGGGGAGTTGCCATTATATGTATGAATTATGTTTAAAGCCATGAGCCTGGCTGGGTAATGGATAGGATCGTCTGAGGAATGAGTGCTGATAAGAAACAGAAGTAGTTGTAAATTGAGCCCTGGGGCACTGCACCATTTTCAGAAGGGAGAGGAGTCCGAAACCAGCAAAGAAGACTAAATGGACAGGCTGGAGTGATAGGAATAAAACGTGGAGTGTGTGATGTCCTGGAAAGCCAGGACAAGGGTTACAGCTGCTCATAGATAGAGTAAGGTAAGCACTGAGCAGCGACCATTGGGTATAACAACATGAAGGTCATGCAGATCTTGAGAAGAGCAGTTCCCATGTAATCATATTGGGCCACAGCATGGTGGGGTGTGGGTTCAAGAGAAAGCTGGGAGATAACTGTGAGAGACATTGAGTATAAACAACACTTGAGGGACTTGTTATAAAGCACCAGAAAAAGGAAGGCCAATACCTGAAGGGAAATGATGCCAAGTTTTCTTTTTGGCCACACTGGGTCTTCGTTGCTGCACATGGGCTTTCTCTGGTTGCTGTTCTTCATTATGGTGCACAGACTTCTCATTGTGGTGGTTTCTCTTGTGGAGTATGGGCTCTAAGCATGTATGCTTCAGTAGTTGTGGCAGGTGGGATTTTCCCAGACCAGGGATCGAATTCATGTCCCCTGCATTGGCAGGTGGATTCTTAACCACTGGGCCACCAGGGAAGTCCCAAAGTTATTTTTAAGACAGGACAAATGAGTTTTATATGTTAATGGGAATGAGCCAATAAAGAGGAAAGAACTGATGATGCAGGAAAAAGATGAATTCTTGCGGCGATGTCTGAGGAGATGAGAGTAGGTGGGACCTACCTTGAATGTGAAGGAATCTGCCTTTCCTGAAAACACAGAGAGAAAGGAAGTGCCTGGTCACTATGCAAGTGAGTGGGTATATGTGGTGGGAATTTATGGACGTTTCCTTCTGATGATTTCTGTGTTTTTCTTTCAAATAGAAAGCATAGGCGTTAGCTGAGGGAAAGGGCAGTATGGGAAGTGTGGAGGGCAAATGGACTTGGCAGATGTGGGAGATCTTCCAGCAGCAGTGCTGGCCTGCTTGAGGTTAGCAAGCATGCTGTCAGGAGGCCTGTTTGCATTGCTGTGTGTTTTCCTCTGGCTGCCCTCAGCTGCATAGGTGTAGACTTAGTTGAAGAGTTGAGTTTAACCTGCTGTGCTTTTTGTTCAGTGAGTGCAGTATAGCATGAGAAGGGACAGTAAGTGAATAAATAAAATTGATAGGAGAGCTAAAACCCAATGATAGGAAAGAGAAGATATTAGAGGGATGAATGACAGCAAAAAAACTACTATGATTAATGGAAAATAGTTCTTAATGGTGTATAAGAATTGTTGGAGGTGAGTTGCTAAGAGAAGTGACCTGGAAAGAGAGTTGCTTTTGACTGGAAAGTCAGATGTTAGAGACTGAGATTTGATGACGGAGTTGAGGCTGTGACTGTTGGGAATGGATGGCTGAGGAATGGTAGAAGGAAAGGACGGACCAAGGATACAGTAGAAGAAAGAGTTGAGGTGAGCTTTTATCATGAATTGCAAGTCACCAGATATATGACCCATACAAGCCTAAACAAACGCTGTTGACTTTGTGCTTAGCATGCTCTTTGTCTGGAGGCACTGGACTGGCTGTGCTCTGAAGCCAGACCGCCTCTCTCAGCACCCAGCCCTCCATCGCTCTCTGTGCGGTGTGTGCCACATTTCCCATCGTTAAGTGGAGGGGCAATACTATCCGCTTACCCAGATTATTATTGAAGCCTATATGAGGTGATGGGTTATCTCCTAGAAATTACTGTTGAAAGACTTGAAAAATAGTGGCTTCAACATGTAAGTTTTTATTGTTTCTCTTGAAGTGAATCATGAGGCAGACAGTCCAGCCATGTTATGTGGATTCCATAAAATCTTTAGGGATCCAAGCTTCTACCACCCCTAGCATTTGACCCTAATGCTCTTGATTCAAGATAGCTGCTGGAACTCCAGCTATCCCATCTGAGTTCCAGGGTCACAGGAAGAAGACACAGAGTGGGTAAGGCCTTCTTTCTTTTAAGGAAAGTTCTTAAAATTTCTGCAAAGCACTAGAATTTTCATTTCAAATAGCCATACCATACTGTAAGGGAAACTAGTAAATATGGTCTTTCAGCTGAGTGGCAGTGTACCCATTTCAGAGTGAGGAGTACCTAGTACTAAGGGAGATGAAGGTATCAGGTGTCAGAGAGCAGTGGGCAACCTCCGCCGCAGTTAGCGTGCTTTAGCAGCATCCTGGGCACGTGTAGATGTTGGCTGTCTTTTTTGTCTTTGTAACGCTCGCTCTGATGGAAGCCAGCTGACACTCTCCACCATGTCTGGGTTCTCATGCACATGCACCCTGTTTCCCATGACAGCAGTTCCTCCTCTGGCTACCAACACCGTGTCTCCGTCTCTGGCATTGCTGGCTAACAACCTGTCCATGCCTACAAGTGACTTACCCCCTGGTGCTTCGCCAAGGAAAAAGCCTCGGAAGCAGCAGCATGTGATTTCAACAGAAGAAGGGGATATGATGGAGACAAACAGCACTGATGACGAGAAGTCCACTGCCAAGAGTCTTCTGGTGAAGGCGGAGAAGCGCAAGTCTCCTCCCAAGGAGTATATTGGTAATGCTCACTTGAGTTAACTTTGGTCATGGAAACCTTCCCACTTAAGCTAGGCGTTTATCCCTGAGGCTGTTTACAGTAACTATTTCACTTACAGCTCATCTGCAGAAATTGTACCAGGAAATATTGTTGCAAATATATAGTAAGCTGTATAATGTTTTCTTTTTCTTCTTGTTTAAATAGATGAAGAAGGTGTAAGGTATGTCCCAGTCCGTCCAAGACCTCCCATTACTTTGCTCCGTCACTATCGGAACCCCTGGAAAGCTGCTTACCACCACTTTCAGCGGTACAGTGATGTCCGGGTCAAAGGTCAGTTTTGCCAGAAATGGTTAGTGTTGACTCATGCCGTTGGTTTTTCATTCAGCTGTGTTAAAGTCACAGTAGAATGAAAAGACAGAATCACAGTTTTCCAGCTTCAAAAAGAACCCCGTCAGTTTTGTTATAAATTTATTATTTACTCCTAAGCATAATATACAGTTGAGCATAAAATTTGGAGAATTATCCTTTGCCTTAGAAAGCTACATGTACTTTACTGGGAATACAGTCTAATGAATAATACTACTGTGTTGCCAGCTCCCCAAGTAGTGACAGATGACCTCCTTAGCCCCTAAAGTAGTTGAGGAGGAGCTATACTAGATTGTTACGGGACATAGACCACAGTAGTCCCAGGATGCTCAGATGTACATTCAGCATAAGCCCTAGAAAGTGTATTTTCCAAAAGGCCTTTTGTTTAACATATGTGAAACAAAAGATCTTTTGTTCAACATTTGTTCAAACATATGTGGGATGATCTAGCGTGAGCACACAGTAAATGTTTTTGTGGTTGTTGAACTTGAGAATAACATTCTAATAAACACACTTACAGTGAAAATGGATGATAGCAGTTTGCTTGAATCTGAAAATATTTCTATGGATAGACTTTAAGTGTTATTAATCTCAAATATAATCATTGCATAGAGAAGTGTGAGGTTTCAGAGAATTGGCCATATTTCCTATTCCCTGAAATAAATTATATTTGGAACCTTCTCTGAGGGTTCCCTTGAAGCCTCAAGATGAGTCCAAGTTAGATGATGTAGACTAAAGCCCATGAGCAGGAGTGAAGACCCCGACAGCTCAGTCTCTGAATGGGAGCACCGAGGTGGCTGCACTGCCCTGCTTTTCCTCCTCATGAGTGCGCCCTGAGTTTAGGAAAGAGGGGGAGACTTCCACAGAGAAATCAGAGGATGTGCGCCTTTGGTGAAAGTAGGATATGAGCCACCAAACATTTGTTCACACCACAGAATTCCATATTGTAGCAGGAAAATATTTACAGTTTCCCTAGTAACATTTTAAGCCTTATAAGAAAATACTTATCACTTATTGGAATTCACTCTTCATAAGCTATCTCAAGGTAATTTGACAGCTGAAAATATTGATGAGTCCTAAATCTTCTGTTCAAATATGTATGTATTAATCACTTTGTGTCAAGTCTCTTGACTATTAAACTTTAATTGAACTGTTTTGCCTAAGCTGTAAAGGCATATTCATATAAACAAGTAAAGACAGAATACTGAAAACAGGTAATTCACTTGAAGAAAAGGAAAAAAAGAAATGGCAAGAAGCACAGGAAGCAAACTGAAAACAAATAATAACCTGGCAGACTTAGCCTTACATATCAGTAATTATCTTAAGTGTAAATAATCTAACATATCAATTAACACACAGATTGGCAGAGAGAATGAAAAAAAGATGCAACCGTATTCTGTCCATAAGAAGCTTCAGATACAGTGTATCATAGAGTGAGAGTAAAAGGATGGAAGACCAAACGTTGCAGACGTTGATTTTAAAAGAGTGGTTATATTAATATCAAATAAAATAGACTTCGGAGGAAAGAAAATTACCAGAAATGAAGAAAGGCATTACATACTGATTTAAAAAATAGTCAGCAAAACCCAAGAGCTTCAGAAATATGAAGCAAAAACAGCTGAAAGAAATCATAGGCAAATATGTAGTTATAGTTAGAACATCAACATACTCATCTCAGCAATTGATAGAAGCACTTGATAGAGAATCAGCAAGAATATGCAAGAAGTGAATACCACAAACCAACATTTAGTAGACATTTACAGGACACTTGAACTGCAGCAGAATACATATTCTCTCAAGACGCACATAGACCTTATTTAGGATCATAAACCTCAACAATTTGGAGAGAATTGAAATCATGTAGCGCATCTTCGGAGAAGGCAATGGCACCCCACTCCAGTACTCTTGCCTGGAAAATCCCATGGACGGAGGAGCCTGGTAGGCTGCAGTCCTTGGGGTCGCTAAGAGTCGGACACGACTGAGCGACTTCACTTTCACTTTTCACTTTCATGCACTGGAGAAGGAAATGGCAACCCACTCCAGTGTTCTTGCCTGGAGAATCCCAGGGACGGCGGAGCCTGGTGGGCTGCCGTCTATGGGGTTGCACAGAGTCGGACACGACTGAAGCGACTTAGGAGGAGGAGGAGGAGGAAGAGAAGAACTAAAGAACAAAGATGAACAACACAGTAACTAAAATGAAAACTACACTAGAAGGAATCAGTAGCAGAATAACTGAAGCAGGAAAACCTATGAGTGATCTAAAAGACAGAACGGTGGGAATCACTGCCATAAAACAGGAGAAAGAAAACAGAGTGAAGAGAAATTAAAACTTTAATCTGAGAGACCTCGAGACAACATTAAATGTACCAACACTCACATTAAAGGGGTCCCAGAAGAGAGAGGGAAAGGACCTGAGAAGATACTTGAAGACATAATAGCTGAGAACTGCTCTAACATGGGAAGGGAAATAGTCACCCAACTCCAGAAAGCAGAGTCCCAGGCAAGAAAAACCCAAGGAGGAACACACCAAGACAGTAATTTTTGTCAAAAAGACAAAAATAAAACATTAAAAGCAACAAGGGGAAAGCAACAGGTAACATACATGGGAATTCCCATAAAGTTATCAGTTGATTTCTCAGCAGAAACTTTGCAGGCCAGAAGGGAATGGTGCAATATATTTAAAGTGATGGGAGGAAAGAACCTACAACCAAGAATACTCTACCCAGCAAGGCTTTCATTCAGATTCAATGGAGAAATCAAAAGCTTTACAGACAAGTAAAGGCTGAGAAAATTAAGCACCACCAGACCAGCTTTGCAACGAATTCTAAAGGAACTTCTCTAAGTGGAAAAGACCACAACTAAAAACAAGAAAATTGCAAATGGAAAAGTTCACTGGCAAAAGCAAATGTACAATAAAGGTAGGAAATCACATCCACACAATTATATCACAACCAGCAGTTGTGAGGAGACCACAAATATAGGATATGGGAAATGCATTTGAAATTTAAAAACCAGCAGCTTATTAACAAACTTGTCTATATATAGACTGCTGTATCAAAACCTCAGGATAACCACAAAGTCGACAGTAGGTACACGCTTAGAAGAGGGATCCAAACACAAAGCTAAAGTCAGTCACTAAATGACAAGAGAACAAAGAAGACCTGTGAAGAAAAAAGACTAGGAAAACAATCCAAAACAACAAAAGGGCAGGAAGAACATGCATATCAATGATTACCTTAAATGTAAACGGGTTAAATGCTTCAACCAAAAGACATAGACTGGTGAACGGATACAAAAACAAGGCCCCTGAGTTTGCTGTCTGTAAGAGAACCACTTCAGATCTAGGGACACATACAGACTGAAAGTGAAAGAATGGAAAAAGGTATTCTGTGCAAATGGAAATCAAAAGAAAGCTGGAGTACCAGTACTCATGCCAGGCAAAATTAGACTTACAGAAAACAAAGGACACTACATAATGATCAAAGGATCAATCCAAGAAGGTGTAACAATTGTAAATAATATATGCACCCGACATAGGAACACCTCAATATATAAGGCAAATACTAACAGCCATAAAGGGAGAAATTGACAGTAACACAATAATAGTGGGAGACTTTAACACTCATCTTTCATCAGTGGACAGATCATCCAGACAAAATCAATAAGGAAATACAGTATTAGAAATACTAATAATGCCACATGCTGCTGAGGATGTAGAGAAACTAAATTTCTTATACATTCCTTTGAGCATTTTGATTGTTACCCCACTGCCTTCTAGACTCCACTGATTCTCCTGAGAAGTCAGCTGTTGATTTTAATGGGATTATATTGTAAGTGATGCATCATGTTTTATTTTACTTCTTTGAAGATATTTTTAGCTTTGACTTTCAACATTTTTACTTTGATACATCTGTATGCGTTTATCTTCTTTGGAGTTAGCCTTGAGCTTCCTGATATATACATTACTGTTTTTCAGTAAATGTGAGAAATCTTAAGTCATTTTTTCTTTGAATATTTCTTCTCCTTTATCTCTTTTCCTTTTGGTACCCCATTATACATGCATTGGTGCTCTTCAGTTCAGTTCAGTTCAGTCGCTCAGTCGTGTCCGACTCTTTGCAACCCCATGAATCACAGCATGCTAGGCCTCCCTGTCCATCACCAACTCCCGGAGTTCACTCAGACTCACGTCCATCCAGTCAGTGATGCCATCCAGCCATCTCATCCTCTGTCGTCCCCTTCTGCTCTTGCCCCCAATCCCTCCCAGCATCAGAGTCTTTTCCAATGAGTCAAGTCTTCGCATGAGGTGAGGTGGCCAAAGTAGTGGAGTTTCAGCTTCAGCATCATTCCCTCCAAAGAAATCCCAGGGCTGATCTCCTTCAGAATGGACTGGTTGGATCTCCTTGCAGTCCAAGGGACTCTCAAGAGTCTTCTCCAACACCACAGTTCAAAAGCATCAATTCTTCGGCGCTCAGCCTTCTTCACAGTCTAACTCTCACATCCATACATGACCGCAGGAAAAACCATAGCCTTGACTAGATGGACCTTTGTTGGCAACGTAATGTCTCTGCTTTTCAATATGCTATCTAGATTGGTCGTAGCTTTCCTTCCAAGGAGTAAGCGTCTTTTAATTTCATGGCTGCAGTCACCATCTGCAGTGATTTTGGAGCCCAAAAAAATGAAGTCTGACACTGCTTCCACTGTTTCCCCATCTATTTCCCATGAAGTGATGGGACCGGATGCCATGATCTTCGTTTTCTGAATGTTGAGCTTTAAGCCAACTTTTTCACTCTCCACTTTCACTTTCATCAAGAGGCTTTTTAGTTCCTCTTCACTTTCTGCTATAAGGGTGGTGTCATCTTCATATCTAAGGTTATTGATATTTCTCCTGGGAATCTTGATTCCAGCTTGTGCTTCTTCCAGCCCAGCGTTTCTCATGATGTACTCTGCATAGAAGTTAAATAAGCAGGGTGACAATATACAGCCTTGACGTACTCCTTTTCCTATTTGGAACCAGTCTGTTGGTGCTCTTAATGGTGTACAATTTCTGTCTCTATGTTGATACTCTGTTTAATGTGACATGATTATCATCCCTTCTTTTACTTCTTCACTCATACTTTCTTTTCATTTTGTGAATTTATTCATAATGGCTACTTTGAAATCTTTTAAATCTGACATCTGGTCACTCTTGTCGAGCATTTTCTGATGCCTATTTCTTTTTCCCCATGTATGGGTCATACTTCCCTGTTTGTTTGAATGCCTCATAATTTTTTTTGGAAACTGGACATTTTAGATAATGTAGCGACTCCAGGTACTGGTCTCGCTGCCTCCTCAAAGACCCACTATAGTTATTTGCATTTTTAGCTGTTTAGTGACTGGCTGGATTCTTTTAGTGAAGTCTGATCAGCTCCACCCCACCAGCACCACCAAGTGGTAAGCCTCTGATGTTACTCCTTGGGGAGACAGAGCTTTGAGTGTACACACCGTGGGAGGACAGTGGCATGGGCAGGCTTCTTTCCTCCTGTTCCCCTGACCACGTCCAACTGATAAACCCCACTTATTGCTTGCCATTTGATCTATTAAGAACACAGTGCTGGAATTTGCCCTTAAACACAAATTCCTCTGCAAACTAATCCAGTCGTAGTATAGCTCCTTGCCAGAATGGTTTCTGAGGTCAGTGTTTGATAATCATTCTGCTCCCAAGGAGAGCTCCTGCCAGCTCTCTCGCTCTTTGTTCTCTCCTGCAAATGGGTCAGCCCACAGTCCAGGCTGTGTCTTCACTGTGTCTGCACATTTCCTCCCACTTGCCTTATCTACACCCTCCACAGCTCTTGGGAGCACCTTTAGGTTTGAACTTCACACTCTGTTGAAATTGGAGCCAACTCCTTTGGGAAGAGATTAGAAGCTTCCTGTTTTATGGCCTGTTTGTTTCTCCTGGCAGAATCTCTGAGCCTGGGGTTCTGGAGGTGGGGGTGGGCCAATGGCAACTTAGCAGGTGAGTGCTCTTTGGAGGGGAGGTGGGGAGCAGCCTGTCTTCCACTTGGCCTGCCTCTCCTAGGGTGATGCACCACTTCACAAAAAGGGCTCCTGGGCCCCAGTGTTCTCAGCTCACCTTGCCTAAGGTACAGTCTCCCTTCTACAAGTGGGGATTAAGCAAAAGAAGGGAGCCCCCACATGTCGACTAGACTCAGGACCTGAGACTTAGCCTCAGCAACAGGGAGCAGGATGGGAAATGCCCTGTTCCTTCTGGGAACTGGAGAAGAGGGAACCCTGTGCTTGGGGCTACAGGATTCTGGAACAGAGTCTCCACCTTCCAAGCTAGAGGGAGAAGGAGATAGGGATCAGTCTTGGTTCAAATGCCACAGACCTACTGGTCTTTCACCTTTTAGTAGATTTGTTTGAATAGATATTTCTGCCTTGCTTTTTGCCCTTAGGACCTTTTTCCAGAGGTTTAAAAGGTTTTTTTTTAATTTCTCCAGTTCCACTGGGGAAGCTGCTTAGCAGAACATTGTCATATTACAATTCAGCTGTCTTTTACATATTACTGAGCTACCCTGGAAAACAGTTTGGCTGTTTCATAAAAACTAAACATATACTTACCATATAACCCAACAGTTGCCCTCCTGGGCATTTATCCCAGAAAAATGAAAACCCTCTGTCCACACAGAAATCTGGATAGAGGTGTTCATAGCAGCGTCTCTGGTAATAGCCAAGAGCTGGAAACAACACAGATGGTATCAAACGGTTAAACAAACGAGCCGTTGACTCTTGTCAGCAGTGGACAGGAAAGAACTATTGATTATGCAGCAGCTTAGGCATTGTGCTTAGGCTTACGGGGAAATCAGTTTTCAAAACATGCACCCCCTCCCCTTCCCTGGAAAAAAGACACATACCGTGCGATTCTGTTTATATAATCTCAGAGTGACAAAGTTATACACATAGAGAAGAAGTGAGTGGATCAAGGGTTAATCGTGAGCAAGGGGTGGTGTGACCATAAAGGTGTGGCACAGGAGGTCTCTCATGGTGATGAGTAGCTCTAAACCTCGATTGACATAGCAGTCACATAAATTTACACGTGATATAATGACATATACTCACTTTACATCAGTGGCGATTTCCTGGGTGTGATAACTGTGCTGCAGTTACTAAGATGTAAACAGTGAGGGAAAACTGGGTCAAGGGGAATACTGGACCTCTCGTTACTATCTTTTTTCCCCAACAAAAGCTTTAGTGAGCTATAATTCATGTAGCATGCAATTAACCTATTAAACTGTACAATTCAGTGATTCTTAGTGTATTCACAAAGTTGCATGTTTATCTCTACATTTAATTTTAAAACATTTTCATTAGCCCAACAAGTACAGCCCTTAGCTATTAGTACAACCCTTAGCTGTCATCACCAGTCCTGCCGTCTTCACTCCTCCCTACGCCCAACCCTAGCAACCTCTTTTATCTACTTGCCATCTCTTTAAATTTCCCGTTGCTAGACATTTCCTATGAACAGAATCATACCATGCAGTCTTCTGTGACAGGTTTATTTCACTTAATTTAATGTTTTCAAGAGTCATCCGTATGGTATGTATCAGGACTTCGGTCAATTTTCCTGCCAAATAATACTCGATTTTATGGATGTATACCACATATTATTTATATATTCATCACTCAATGGGCATTTGGTTGTTTCCACTTTTTGATCATGAATAATGTTCCTATGATCATTTGTGTCTGCATTTTTGTGGGAACGTTTGTTTTCATTTCTCTTGTACATACACCTAAGAATGGAATTTCTGGGCTGTTTGGTAACTATGTTTAACATTCTAGGAACTCTGAGAGTATTTTCCAAAGCAAATACATTTTACTTTCCCACCAGGAATGCATACGACTTCTGATTTTTCCACATCCTCACCAACACTTACTCTTTTTTTATTATTATTAGGGCATCTTAAGGGGTTTGAAATGGTACTTACTGCAGTTTTTATTTGCATTTCCCTAACGCCTAATGATGGAGAAGGTGATGGCACCCCACTCCAGTACTCTTACTGGAAAATCCCATGGACGGAGGAGCCTGGTGGGCTGCAGTCCATGGGGTCGCTAGGAGTTGGACATGACTGAGCGACTTTACTTTCACTTTTCACTTTCATGCATTGGGGAGGGAAATGGCAACCCACTCCAGTGTTCTTGCCTGGAGAATCCCATGGACTGGGAAGCCTGGTGGGCTGCCGTTGAGTCGGACACGACTGAAGCGACTTAGCACCAGCAGCAGCAATGCCTAATGATGTTGAATATCTTCATGTTTGTTGGCAATTTGTATATGTTTTTTGGAAAAATGTGTGTTTAGATACTTTGCCCTTTTTAATTCATTTGTCTTTATTGTTGAGTGGTAAGAATTCTTCCTATGTTCTAAATACAGGTCTCTTACCAGATATATCTCTGTACTATCTTTGCAGCTTCTGTGAACCTGTAATTATTTTGAGCTGAAAAGTTTTTTTATAATGCTCATAACAACAGACACAAGACCATGTAAAACTGATGAAAGCTGAAGAGAGTCAGTGGACTTTGTCAGTAGCATGGTTGTGATGTTACACTGCGGTTTTGCCAGATACTACCACTGAGGGAAACCAGATAAAGAATACATAGGACCTCTCTGTATTATTTCTTACAATTACATATGAATCAATAATTATCTCAAAAAGTTTAAGATTTTTAAATTACTTTCTTGCTAATATTTGCCTACCAGATAAGTTTGGGGGTTTTGTGTTGTTGTTAATTATTCTAGGAAGTAAAGTTGATCAGTTTTAGGTTCACAGCAGAATTGAACAGGAGGTAAAGAGATTTCCTGTGTCTGCCCCCCATCCCCTGTTCCCACACACGCACAGCCTCCCTCACTCTCAGCGTCCCTCACCGCAGTGGCACATTTGGTGAGCCTACACTGAAATAATCATCACCCAGAGTTTATCGTTTACATTAAGGTTCAGTCTTGGTCTTATGCATTTAACAAATATATAGATAGGATTTTTTCAAGATTAATTTTTTAGGGACTTCGCTGGTGGACCAGCGGTCAAGAATCTACCTTCCGGTGCGGGGGATGAGGGTTCAGTCCCTACTGGGGAACTAAGATCCCACGTAGCACAACAGCCGAGCCCACGCATTCTAGAGCCCATGCTCTGCGACTAGAGAAATTCTGAGTGCCACAGCAAAGATCCAGTGCAGCCAAAATTTTAAACAGAAAAAATATTAATTTTTTCAATAAGATAATTTTTTTTAAATAGTTTGTGATTATCCATGTAATGTGTAAATCCATTTTAAGTCCTGGTGAGCAGTAATGTTAAAACTTCACAGATACATCTAAACTCACCTCTGACAGGTGCCCCTCAGTCCTAGTTTGTCTTTCCCCCAATCTAAATGATAAAGTTCATATTTATTTTACTACAGTGCTGATTCATGGACTTTTCCACCTGAATTTAAATGTTACTTAAGTTGGAGCCCTATGATTTCTTCCAAGATCTAGATAACACCACAGAGCTTCTAAGCTTAATGCCCAGACTCTCCACATGCTTGGAGACATCACACATGAGCAAGGCTACAACCCACTAAAGACCGTTTCTCTCACTTAAAACTTTAGAGTATTAGCTTACTCTCTTTTGAACTCATTAGATTAGCAAAGTAAGTCTGATTTTGCTGGAGTGAACCAAAAGAGCTTGTATTCGTATTGTGACTTACACTCTCAGTGACTTTTATTTATTTATTTTTTTATGGTTCCAGAGGAGAAGAAAGCTATGCTGCAGGAAATAGCTAATCAGAAAGGAGTATCGTGTCGTGCCCAAGGCTGGAAGGTTCACCTCTGTGCAGCGCAGTTGCTACAGCTGGTAGGTGGCACTCTAGCAGTTGTTACGTCCTGCTGAGGACATCTGAGTTCATAGAGCATTTTCTTTAGGGTGATTCTGAAGCGTTCCCAGTTAACTTGGGTCATGGTGAAGTTTTTATGTGTGCAAGACCTACAGTTAAGGTTCATATTATGTGTTGCTGTGACATCTGAAACAGAGGGGGCCTGTCAACTCGTTCTCACTGCTCCTCACTGTGGGAGTAAGGAATAGTTCGCACTTCTCCCTGAGCAGTGGGCTTCAGTTCTCCGCCAGCTTGAGATACTCAGATAAGCCAGTGATGTCCTCCTGGGGCCACCAGGGGGCGCTACGCCCTCTTGCACTACGGAACCTGCCTCCTGCAGCCCCTACCTGTTCCCTCTTGCTCTCTCTGTCATGGACGGCACCCCCCTGTGGTTCGGCGCGACATGCAGTGTCCTCCTCCCCTGGGCCGCAAGCATACTGACGAGTAAACTGCTGTTGATCTCATCTGTCCAGTGCACTCTGTGTTCAGCCCTTTCCATAACCCCTGGGCAAGACTCCTTCCTTCAGCAAGGTAGAGAGGAACCAAGCAAAATAATCTCACAAAGTCTTTCTGTCTTTGGAGTAGCCATGATCTGAAGAACATGGTCTTTTTTTTTTTAAGTAGTGCCATGGCTAGGTTTAAATTTAGCATAAAAGCATATTTTTATGGAACTTATAGACATGTTTTTCAGAGAAATTGGGAATTTAGGGGAGAATTTAAAAGCTATCCTTGGACTTCCGTGGTGGTGCAGTGGTTAAGACTCTGAGCTTCCACTGCAAGGAGGTCAGGTTGGATATCTTAGGGGACTAAGATCCCACATGCTGCATGGTGCAGCCAAAAAAAGAGTTATCCTAGAAGATACTCTGAATTATGGCCAATTGTGATGTAAATTGTTGATTAACTCTCCTTTCTGTACTGTGTCTTAGTCATTGGGAGAAATGATTTTATCACCCAAACAGACCTGATAGCAGTTTACACACGTGATTCAAGGTGGGTTTTTGCCTGAGTTTGATGAAGAAAGTATTTCTGAGGTCATGATTCCCTCCTCCTTGTTTGTTGCAGACAAATCTAGAACATGATGTTTACGAAAGACTCACCAACCTGCAGGAAGGGATTATCCCAAAGAAAAAAGCAGCAACTGATGATGATTTACACCGAATAAATGAACTAATACAGGTTTGAAGGAGCCCTTTCCCTCCCCTTATTTCTCCCTTCCCCTCTCTCCACTAATATCTTTGGTAAAAACCGATTATTTTCTTCAGCCTGCATTATCCAGAAACAGTAAAGTGTTTTTTTTCCTATGTGAAAGCCTCAAAATGGCTCAGTTCAAAGGTGAGAAGCTCTTTAAAAGCCACACTGTCTTGAAGATTGCTGATGGATGATGTCATGTCTTTTGTTTCAGGGAAATATGCAGAGGTGTAAACTTGTGATGGATCAAATCAGTGAGGCCAGAGACTCCATGCTTAAAGTTTTAGATCATAAAGATCGTGTCCTGAAGCTTCTAAACAAGAATGGGACTGTCAAGAAGGTGTCAAAATTGAAGCGAAAGGAAAAAGTCTAGACCCCGAATCAGGACTTTGGAAAAAGAATTTATGGAGAATGATGTTGGGGGTGGGGGAAGGGTTGGTTATTTTCAAAGTGGAACATTGAGATGAAGGAACGCGTTCCTTAGTTCACACGTGAAAGCAGAGGGACCCAGAACATCCAGTGACGTGGAAGGGTCAGAGCTGATCCGACAGTGGACTCCAGTCTTCTTTCAGGCGTCTCCCTCTTACGCTTACTGCGTCGTGCCTGACTCCTGTTGCAACAGGGTCTCCCGGTTGGAATCAGTGACACAGGTGACAGGCTGGTGTTTTCAGCCTTCCAGTTGATAAACTATTTATCTGATGGATTCCTGCAGGACCCATATTGAGCCTGAACTGAAAGTATTCACTTGGACCATCTGTTCTCTCTCTCCACTGAAAATCAAACCTCTTCCCCTCGCCCTAGTCGGTTCTTACTCTGTCTGACCTTCAGATGCCCACGCTGGCCTTCTAAAGCAGTGCCATGGCACTTGAGAGACCTGCCACATCTCACTCTAAAGGGTTTGAACTGCCAATTCTTGTCATTTTCTAAAGAACCATTTCAAAGTGAAATTGTTATATTGTCTGTCCTGCGTGTGTCAGAGTTGGCTTTTTGTGGAGGTGCAGAGCAGGCAACACCGTAAGTTGCTCTGAGATCCTTGTTCCGAAGTACATTCTTGGTTATCTGTACTTCTGTAGCTGGTGTGATGCTGTTAATTATACGTATGGCACATCCCCAAATGTTAATAAAGGACTCAAAGAGGTTTTGTACATAAGCAGTTTGCGTCATTTTGTGAAGCTCTTGTGCTGCGCTGCACATCACCTGAGTGTTTGCCCTTCTGGCCTTTCTCTTACGTTGTTGAGTCTACTCTGACAGTTTGCTTGCTCCACACAGAGTTCCCCTTACCTTGGTATCTTGAAGATGTCGCAGATGGTGAAGCCTGTGGGCTTTTGATTATCTTAAATATGAGACTACATTGTACCTCATTGCAAATATACATTGGTCATTTTATAGTACAAAAAATAAGGCTGTGGTAATGGGGGAAGGACTTCCAGGAGAGTGGGTTTTCTTTACGAGGTTACCTTCTGTGAACTCGCTGGAGTGGGAAGGTAGCCTAGGCTTGCTTGCTTCTTTTTTTGGCTGAGTCAGGTCTTGGTTGTAGCATGGGGGATCTTCACTGAGATGCACGATCTCTAGAACCCTGGCAGGGGAACTCAGATCCCGCCTGTCACAGGGCAGCTAAGCCCGTGCACCACAACTGGAGTCTGGCTCTCCTGAAATAACCTTGCCTTGAACTGGAGTGGTAAACTCTCATCTGGTATAGGACTGGGGAAGAGAAACGAAGCAGGCTTTCTGCCTTCTTCCGGTGTGGCCGCATGGTCTGCATAGTCTAGGCTAACGAGGTCCTCAGAACAGTCAAGGCTGCTTCACTCAAGTGTTCTGACCTGAAGCCATTGCTGACTGTGCGCTAGACTCCAGTATAGTGTTCTATGTGATCCAGTGACGATGTTAGAACAGGGCTTCTTTGCCTCTGTTTCTCATTGTATATGTTGCCTAGCGATGCATGGTGCGCTGGCTTGTGAAGGACAGGACCCGGGTATTTGGGATCCTACATCAGAGATCTGGTCTCTCTACAAGTATTGTGTGTGTGCTCAATCACTCAGTTGTGTCTGATTCTTTGCCACCCCAAGGACTTGTTCATTTCAGTTCAGTTCAGTTGCTCAGTCGTGTCCGACTCTTTGCGACCCCATGAGTTGCAGCATGCCAGGCCTCCCTCTCCATCACCAACTCCCAGAGTTCACCCAAACTCATGTGCATCGAGTCAGTGATGCCATCCAGCCATCTCATCCTCTGTCCCCTTCTCCTGCCCCCAGTCCCTCCCAGCATCAGGGTCTTTTCCAATGAGTCAGCTCTTCACATGAGGTGGCCAAAGTATTGGAGTTTCAGCCTCAGCATTAGTCCTTCCAATGAACACCCAGGACTGATCTCCTTTAGGATGGACTTGTATCTCCTTGCAGTCCAAGGAACTCTCAAGAGTCTTCTCCAACACCACAGTTCAAAAGCATCAATTCTTCGGCGCTCAGCCTTCTTCACAGTCCAACTCTCACATCCATACATGACCACAGGAAAAACCATAGCCTTGACTAGACGGACCTTTGTTGGCAAAGTAATGTCTCTGCTTTTTAATATGCTATCTAGATTGGTCGTAACTTTCCTTCTAAGGAATAAGCGTCTTTTAATTTCATGGCTGCAATGTTACTTCTGTTTAAACAAAACTTCAATAATTCGATAACCCTGGTCAAAGGAAGCTTGTCAGTGCAAGCTTTGATGTCAGGGCAGGTGAGAACATTGGTGTTTTCTGTCTTCCCTCACCTGATGAGGACAATATGATCAGAAGGTGGGAGGGGATGGAGGAGGGAGTGAATCATCTGTGTATACGCTTATTTAAAAACAGCTTTATGGAGCACCAATTGACATACTAAGCACCTTAAAGTATACAATTTGATAAGATTTAGTCTATGTAAATACCTATGAAACATTCACCACAATCAAGAGAGGGAAGAAATCAGACCCAAAAGTTTTCTTGTGCCTCTGTGACATCTTGCCTCTCACCCCTACCTGCCCTCCACCCCTCTCCAGGCAAACATTAGTCTGCTTTCTGCCACTCTAGTTTGCATTTTCTGTGATTTTATATGAGTGAAATCATACATTATATTATTTTTTGAGGGAGGGAGTCTGGCTTCTTTTACTCAGTATGGTGGAAATTTATGCTGAAATTTACTCCTATGGCTTATTTCAATAGTTCGTTGCTTTTTATTGCTAAAGGGTAAGCATTTTGTCATCTGAATATGTATATTCCTTCCACAAGTTGCTTCTCTGTCCACCTGTAGAAAAGACATTCAGGTTGTTAGATTTTCGTTATTACAGATGTATGAACAAATGTTGGTATACAACTTAACTGGTGATTTTATCTTAGTTGTATTTTCCAGGGATTTATGACCAAGAGATGGTGCTGATAAGTCCAGACACCCAGTGGCTCGTGGTCCAGAAAACTATTACTCACAAGTTTATCATATTATTTTTTAAAACCTGGGTATTACAAAAGATCATTAACTAGAAAATACCTTATTTTTTTAATCATAGTAATTAAAAGTCACAGTTTGAGAGTTTAAAGTTATTTTAGAGGTTATATAGTCCAACCTAACCTGTGATGAAAGGGACAGCTTTGAAAGGATGTACTTTTTTATTATAAAATTCTCCCTGTTGGCTGACGGTGAAATGTCTGCCTACAATGCAGGAGACATGGGTTCGATCCCTGGGTCAGGAAGATTCCCTGGAGGAGGAAATGGCAATGCACTCCAGTATTCTTGCCTAGAAAATCCCATGGATGGAGGAGCATGGTAGGCTGCAGTCCATGGTGTCGCAAAGAGTCGGACACGACTGAGCGACTTCATTTTCACTTTGACAGCATAGATAAAAGTCCAGGAAACAAATATATAGCCTTGTAAGATCAACAACTTTGAAATGATCCCCCAGGGTAAGAAATATAACTTTGCTAGTCACAAACTGCTGTATCCCAATAACAGCCCTCTTCTTCCCTCTAAAATAACCATCTTAACTTTTACTCCAAAATAATCAACTTTATTGTGGTATAATTACAGAGAGTTAAATACCCGCATCTTAAATTTACAGTTTTGTGTATTTTGACACATACATACAACCATGGCTAGGATCCAGATACAGAGCCATGGCGTTGCTGTATAACTGTAGAAAGAGTGCTCCTTTGTAGTCCATGCACTTCTGCACCCACCCTCAACCCCCAAGGTAAACACTGATCTGCTGCCCCTTGTCATAGATTGCTTTTGTCTGTTCTTGAACTTCATGTAAATGGAATCGTACAGCATGTACTTATTTGTATCTGGCTATTTTGATCAACATAATTTGAGGTTCTTCCATCTGCTAAGTGTATCCTGAGTTGTTTTGCTGTGTGACTAGGCCACAGTCTGTTTAGCTGTTATCCCACTGAAGGACGTCTTGGTGCTTCAAGCTCTTGACTATTATGAGTAAAGCTGCTGTGAGCATTCAAATTCAGGTTCTCATGTGGAAATAAGTGTTCAGATCAGTTGGGTAAAAACCTAGAAATGTGATTGCTGGGTCATAAAGTAAAACTCTGTTTAGTTTTATAAGAAACTGCCAAACTATCTTCCAAAGCAGCCATACCACTTTACATCCCCAGCAGCAGAATAAGAGTTACTGTTGTTTCACATCCTCACCAACGTTTAGTGTTGTCAGTGTGTGCATTTTAGCCATTCGAACAGGTGTGTAGTGATCTCTCGTGACATGAAGTTGAGCATTTTTTTCAAATGCTCATTTTCCACCTTTATATCATTTTTGATGAAGTATTTGTTCACATCTTTACCTGTGTTTTAACTAGCTTCTTTGTTTTCTGATGGAATTTTAAGGGGTTTTTTTGTGTGTATTTTTGGATACCAGTCCTCTTTCAGGTAAGTGTTTTGCAAGTATTTTCTCCCTGTCTGTGGCTTATGTTGCCATTTACTTAACAGTACCTTTTGAAGAGCAGTTTTTAATGTTAATGCTGTACAACATCAGTTTTTTCTTTTATGAATTGTGCTTTTCGGTTATATCTAGACTCATCGCCAAACCCACAGTCACCTAGATTTTCTCCTGTGTTTTGATATAGTAGTTTTATAGTTTTGTGTTTTACATTTAGGCTATCATGATCCATTTTGAGATAATTTTTGTGAAACTTGTAAGATCTGTGTGGAGTTTTTTGGTTTGGGTATGGGGGGGTGCACATGGATGTCCAATCGTTCCATAACCATTTCTTGAAAAGACTGTTCTTAATTAAATTGCCCCTGTTCCTTTGCAGAGGTCAGTTGACTGTAACTGTGGAGGTTTTTCCTGGCTTCTGTATTCGGCCCCATTGGCCTACTTGTCTGTTCCTTTGCCAGTGCCACTCTGTTTTGATTACTGTAGCTTTACAGTTAGTTTTAAAGTGGGAACTATCAGTTCTCCAACTTTGTTCTTCAGTATCGCCTTGGCTATTCTAGGTCTTTTGTCTTTTCGTATAAACCTTAGAATCTGTTAATACCTACAAAAAGCTTGCTGAAATTGTGACTAGTATTACATGACTCTATAGATCAAGTTGGGAAGGAATTGCCATCTTAATAATGTTGAATGTTCTGGTCCGTGAACTTGGACTATCTCATTTATTTAGATCTTTGATTTCTTTAATCACTTTTGTAGTTTTCTTCATGTACAGCCTGTACATATTTCATTAGATTTATACCTAAGTATTTCATTTGTGTGTGTGCTTTTGTAAATGCTGCTGTATTTTTTATTTCACTTCTTTTTGGGGGGGGCTATGCCACACTTGTGGGATGTCAGTGGGATGGCTTATGGGATGTTAGTTCCCCAGCTTAGGATTGAACCCAGGCCCTTGGCAGTAAAAGCACAGAGTCCTAAACATTTGGCCTCCAGGGAATTCTCTATTTCAGATTTTAATTGTTCTCTGGTGGTATATGCGAGAGCGGTCCACATTTATCTACTATTAACCTTGTGTGCCGGAGAAGGCAATGGCACCTCACTCCAGTACTCTTGCCTGGAAAATCCCATGGATGGAGGAGCCTGGAAGGCTGCAGTCCATGGGATTGCTAAGAGTCAGACACAATTGAGGGACTTCACTTTCACTTTTCACTTTCATGCATTAGAGAAGGAAATGGCAACCCACTCCAGTGTTATTGGCTGGAGAATCCCAGGGACGGGGGAGCCTGGTGGGCTGTCGTCTATGGGGTTGCACAGAGTCGGACACGACTGAAGTGACTTAGCAGCAGCAGCAACCTTGTGTGCTGTGATGTTGCTATATTCACAGATTTCTTTTGTTGATTCTTCAGAACTTTCTACATAAACAGTGATTCTGTCTCTGAACAAATACAGCTTTATTTCTTCTTTCTCAGTTTGTATAGTTTTTATTTCCTTATACTCTGCTGTGCTGTGCTAGTTCGCTTCAGTCATGTCCAACTCTGTGACCCTATGAACCTTCCAGGCTCCTCTGTTCATGGGGATTCTCTAGACAAGAATACTGGATGGGTTGCCATGCCCTCCTTCCAGGAGGTCTTCCAGTGAGGTCTTGAGTAAGAGTGGTAAAACGGGATATGCTTGCCTTGTTCTCAGTCATAGGGTAAAGGTCCAGTTTCTCACCACTAACTATAAGATTAGCTGTAGGGTTTTTTAGTAGATGTTCTTTATCAGGTTGAAGTTATTCCCTGTTCCTAGTTTGCTGAAAGTTTTCACTTATAAAATGAATGTTGGATTTTGTCATTCTTTTCTGCATCACTAATATGATCATATGAGTTATCTTCTTTATCATGTTGGAATCTTAGATTACATTAATTAATTTTTTACTATTGAACCAGCCAAACTGGCATACTTGAAATAAATCCCACTTGGTTATGGTGTATAATTCTTTTTACACATAGTTAGATTCAATTTGCCAACAATTCATTGCATCTGTGTTCACGAGAAGGACTGGTTTGTGCTTCTTTTTTGTACGTCTTAGTCTTATATCAATGTCTTGGTAATAGAATGAGTTAGGGAATGTTCTCTCTCTTCTGTTTTCAGGAGAGGATTGCAGAGAATTGATACAATTTCTTCCTCAAATGTTTGGTCAAACTCAGCAGTGAAAGCATCTGGCCCTGGTATACTCTCTTTTGGGGGAATTTGTTAATTATTGATCCAATTTTTAAAATAGACATAGGCCTATTCAGATCATCTCTCCTTGTGTGAGCTTTGGTAGTTTCTATCTTTCCAGGAATTGGAGCATTGCATCTAAGTTATTAAATTTGTGGACATAGAGGTGTTCCTGGTATTCCTTAATTATTCTTTCCTTGTCTATGGGAACAGTAGTGATAATCTTTGGTTTCATTTTTAAAAATGTGTATTAAGATAAAATTCACATAACATACAATTCACCTACTTGAAGTGTGAAATACAGTGACTTTTACTATATTCACAGAGTTGTGCAAGCATCACCATAATCAGTTTTAGAATATTTTCATTGCCCCCCAAACAAGCCCTGCAGCCTGTAACCATTACTCCTATTGAGGTGTTTAATCTATTTGGAGTTAATTTTTATGTATGATATGAAGTAGGGGGTCCAGCTTCATTCCTTTTTTAAAATTGAAGTATAGTTGATTTATAGTGTTATGTTAATTAATGTTACAATGTTATGTTAATTTCTTCTGTATAGGAAAGTGATCCATTTATAAATACTCTTTTTCATATTCCTGTCACAGAATATTGAATACAGTTCCCTGTGTTATACTGTAGGACTTGTTTATCCAAGTATACTGTATATTATACTGTATATAATAATTTGCATCTGCTAATCCCCAAACTCCCAATTCATTTTTCCTCCAACCCCCTCCCCCTTATCAACCACAATTCTGTTCTCTATGACTGTTAATCTGTTTCTCTTTTCATAGATAAGTTCATTTGTGTCATATTTTACATTCCACAATAAGTGATGTCACATGGTATTTGGCTTTCTCTTTCTGACTTAGTATGATAATGTCTAGGTCTATCCATGTTGCTGCAAATGACATTATTTCATTCTTTTTGAGGGCCGAGGAATATTCCACTGGATGAGTGAAAATTGCTTGGTTGTGATCAACACTTTGCGACTCCATGAACTGTAACCACCAGGCTCGTCTTTCCATGGAATTCTCCTGGCGAGAATACTGGAGTGTGTTGCTATTCCCTTCTGCAGGGGATCTTCCTGACCCAAGTATTGAACCCAGGTCTCCTGTACTGCAGGCAGACTCTTTACCATCTGAGCCACCAGAGAAGTCTGTTCCATTGTATATGTATACCGTATCATTTTTATCCATTCATCTGTCAGTGGACATCTAGGTCATTTCCATGTCTCAGATTTTGTAAACAGTGCTGCTGTGAACATTGGACTGTATATATCTTTTTGAATTATAGTTTCCTCCAGATGTATGCCCAGGAGTGGGATTTCAGGATCATATGGTGCCTCTACTTTTTTCAGGACCTCCATACTATTTCCCATAGTGGCTATACCAATTTACATTCTCTCCCAACAGTGTACACACCCACACCCTCCCACATCCTTTCCAGTACTTGTTATTTGTAAACTTTGTAATGACGGCCATTCTGAGCAGTGTGAGGTGGTACCTCATTGCAGTTTTGATTTTAATTTCTCTAATAATTAGTGGGGCTTCCCAGGTGGCACTAGTGGTAAACAACTCGCCTGCCAATACAGGAGACATAAGACACATGGGTTTGATCTCCAGGTCAGGCAGATCCCCTGGAGGAGGGCACGGCAACCCACTCCAGTATTCTTGCCTGGAGAATCACACCGACAGAGGAACCTGGCGGTCTACAGTTCATAAAGGTTGCCAAGAGTCAGACACGACTGAAGTGACTTGGCACGCACACAATAATTAGTGATGTTGATCATTTTTTATGCGCCTAATGGCCATCTGTATGTCTGCTTTGGAGAAATGCCTATTTAGGTCTTTTGCCCATTTTTTGATGGAGTTTTTTTGTTTTGTTTTGTTTTTTACTGAGTTGTATGAGCTCTTTGTATATTTTGGAAATTAAGTCCTTGTCAGTGGCTTCATTCACAAATATTTTCTCCTAGTCCATAGGTTGTCTTTTCATTTTGTTTATGGTTTCTTTTTCTGTACAAAAGCTTGTAAGTTTGATTAGATCTTATTGGTTTATTTTTGCTTTTATTTCTGTTGCCTTCGAAGACTGACCTAAGAAGACACTGGTACCATTTATGTTGAAAAGTGTTTTGCCTCTGTTCTCTTCTAGGGATTTTATCGAACTTTATTCTTTTGCACGTACCCAGCCAGTTGTCCCACTGCTATTTGTTGAAAAGACTATTCTTTTCCTTTTTTTAGGTTAATTTATGGAGGATTGATTTGTCATATTTTAACTTTTTATTGGAGTATAATTGATTTGTAATGTTGTATTATTTTCTGCTGTACACTAAATTGAATCAGTTCTCTATATACCTATATCCACTCTTTTTTTGTTTGTTTGTTTGTTTGTTTTGGTCACACCAAATGGCATGTGGGACCTTAGTTCTCCAACCAGGGTTCAAACTTGTGCCCCCAGCAGTGGAAGTGCAGAATCTTAACCACTGAACCATCAGGAAAATCCTTTCCCTCTTTCTTAGATTCCTTTCCTTATTTCCCTGTCCATAGAGGTCATTACAGAGAATTGAGAAGAATTCCCTATGCTATACCATAGGTCCTAATTAGTTGCCTATTTTATATATTAGTATGCATATGTCAATCCCAATCTCCCTATTTATCCCTCCCCCACCCTCCATAAAGACTATTCATTCACCATTAGAGAGTTCTGACAAAACATGGTCCACTGGAGAAGGGAATAACAGACCACCTCAGTATTCTTGCCTTGAGAACCCCATGAACAGTATGAAAAGGCAAAAAGATACGACACTGAAAGATGAACTCCACAGGTCGGTAGGTGCCCAATATGTTACTGGAGAAGAGTGGAGAAATAACTCCAGAAAGAATGAAGAGACAGAGCCAAAGTGAAAACAACACCCAGTTGTGGATGTGACTGGTGATGCAAGTGAAGTCAGATGCTGTAAAGAACAATATTACATGGGAACCTGGAACGCAACGTCCATGAATCAAGGTAAATTGGAAGTGGTCAAACAGGAGATGTCAAGAGTGAACATCACCATTTTAGGAATCAGCGAACTAAAATGGACTGGAATGGGAGAATTTAATTCCAATGACATTTTATCTACTACTGCAGGCAAGAATCCCTTAGAAGAAATGGATTGGCCCTCACAGTCAAAAGAGTCCAAAATGCAGTACTTGAGTGCAATCTCCAAAACAACAGAATGATCTCTGTTTGTTTCCAAGGCAAACCATTCAATATCACAGTAATGCAAGTCTATGCCCCAACCACAATGTGGAAGAAGCTGAAGTTGAATGGCTCTATGAAAACCTACAAGACCTTCTAGAACTAACACCAAAGAAAGATGTCCTTTTCATTATAGGGGACTGGAATGCAAAAGTAGGAAGTCAAGAGATAACCTGGAGTAACAAGCAAGTTTGCCTTGGAGTACAAAATGAAGCAGGACAAAGGCTAACAGAGTTTTAACACTGGTCATAGCAAACACCCTCTTCCAACAACATAAGAGAAGACTCTACACGTGGACATCACCAGATGGTCAGTACCAAAATCAGATTGATTATATTCTTTGCAGCTGAAGATGGAGAAGACTCTATACAATCAGCAAAAACAAGACTGGAAGCTGACTGTGGCTCAGATCATGAACTCCTTATGCCAAATTCAGACTTAAATTGAAGAAAGTAGGGAAAACCACTAGACCATTCAGGTATGACCTAAGTCAAATCCCTTATGATTATACAGTGGAAGTGACACATAGATTCAAGGGATTAGATCTGATAGAGTGCCTAAAGAACTATGGACAAGGGTTTGTAACATTGTACAGGAGATGATAATCAAAACCATCCCCAAGAAAAAGAAATGCAAAAAGGCAAAATGATTCTCTGAGGAGGGCTTACAAATAGCTGAGAAAAGAAGTGAAAGGCAAAGGAGAAAAGGAAAGGAATACCCATTTAAATGCAGAGTTCCAAAGAACAAAAAGAGACAAGAAAGCCTTCCTTTGTGATCAATGCAGAGAAATAGAGGAAAACAATAGGATGGGAAAGACTAGAGATCTCTTCAAGAAATTTAGAGATACCAAGGGAACATTTCACACAAAGATGGGCTCCTAAAGGACAGAAATGGTATGGATTTAACAGAAGCAGAAGATATTAAGAAAAGGTGGCAAGAATACACAGAAGGACTAGACAAAAAAGATCTTCATGACCCAGATAACCATGAGGCTGTGATCACTGACCTAGAGTCAGACATCCTGGAATGCAAAGTCAAGTGATCCTTAGGAAGCATCACTGTGAACAAAGCTAGTAGAGGTGATAGAAAGGTGAGCTCTTTCAAATCCTAAAAGATGATGCTGTAAAAGTGCTGCACTCAGTATGCCAGCACATTTGGAAAACTCAGCAGTGGCCACAGGACTGAAACAGTTCAGTTTTCATTCCAATCCCAAAGAAAGGCAATGCCAAAGAATGTTGAAACTACTGCACAATTGCATTCATCTCACACGCTAGCAAAGTAATGCTCAAAATTCTCCAAGCCAGGCTTCAGCAGTACGTGAACCGAGAACTTCCAAATGTTCACATAGCTGGATTTAAAAAAGGCAGAGGAACCAGAAATCAAATTGCCAACATCTGTTAGATCATTGAAAAAGCAAGAGAGTTCCAGAAAAACATCTACTTCTGCTTTATTGACTTTGCCAAAGCCTTTAACTGTGATCACACTGTGGAAAATCCTTAGAGGTGAGAATACCAGACCACCTTACTTGCCTCCTGAGAAGTCTGTATGCAGGTCAAGAAGCAACAGTTAGAACTGACATGGAACAACAGACTGGTTCATAATTAGGAAAGGAGTACATATATTTTACTCCTTTATATATCAAGGACATATATTGTCACCCTGGTTATTTAACTTATATGCAGAGTACATCATGAGAAACACTGGGCTGGATGAAGCACAAGCTGGAATCAAGATTACCGGGAGAAATATCAATAACCTCAGATACGCAGATGACACCACCCTTATGGCAGAAAGTGAACAAGAGCTAAAGAGCCTCTTGATGAAAGTGAAAGAGGAGAGTGAAAAAGCTGGTTTCAAACTCAACATCAAAAAAAATAAGATCATGGCATCTGGTCCCATCACTTCATGGCAGATAGATGGGAAACAAAGGAAAAAGTGACAGACTTTATTTTCTTGGGCAAAATCACTGCAGATGGTGACTGCAACCATGAAATTAAAAGACACTTGCTCCTTGGAAGAAAATCTATGACAAACCTAGATAGCATGACAAAAAACAAAGACATTACTTTGCTGACAAAGGTTCATATCAAAGCTATGGTTTTTCCAGTAGTCATGTATGGATGTGAGAGTTGGACCATACAGAAAGCTGAGCACTGAAGAATTGATGCTTTTGAACTGTGGTGTTGGAGAAGACTCTTGAGAGTCCCTTGGACTGCAAGATCAAACCAGTCAATCCTAAAGGAAATCAGTCCTGAATATTCATTGGAAGGACAGATACTGAAGCTGAAGCTCCAATATTTTGGTCACCTGATGAGAATAACTGACTCACTGGAAATGACCCTGATGCTGGGAAAGATTGAAGGCAGGAGGAAAAGGGGATGACAGAGGATGAGATGGTTGGATGGCATCACCGTCTCAATGGACAGGAGTTTGAGCAAGCTCTGAAAGGTGGTGATGGACTGGGAAGCTTCGCATGCTGTAGTCCGTGCGGTCACAGAGAGATAGACACAACTGAGTGGCTGAACTGAACTGAACTTCTTTGAATTGTCCTGGAAATATGTCAAAGGTAAGTGAGTTGTATTTGTAAAGGCTTATTTCTTGATACTTGAGTCTATCCCATTGATCTAGCCTTAGGCCACTACCACATGTGTCTTATTTACTAAAACTTTACAATAAGTTTTGAAACTGGAAAGTGTGAGTTCTACATTTAGTAATTATTTTTTAAGATTGTCCTGACTGTCCTGAGTCCCTTGAATTTCCAGGTGAATTTAGAAACAGACTGTCAATTTCTACAAGGAAATCATCTAGGATTTTGATAGATATTGTGTTGAACCTATAGATAAATTTGGAAAAATTTCCCCCTTCATATTAAGCCTTTCAATCTATGAACATGGACTGTTTTTCCATTTATTTAGTTCTAATTTAATTTCTTTCAGTTCTATAACATTCAGAGTAAAAGTTTTTCAGTTGTCAAACCCATTCCTAACATTATTTTCATGCTACTATAAATGGAATAGCTTTTTTTTTAACGTTAACTATTATACAACTCAACACATTCAGATGGAATTATAGTCTAAGATACAATCCTTTTCATAGGAGACTTAATATCATTGCAGCTTCCTGCCATTGACATATAATTGCTGACATCAGTAAGTATAGGAAAAATGTGATCTGTTCCATATAGCAAAAATATTTGTGGCAGTCCCCTTCAATTAGCTTTATTTTTTTTATTTTATGACTTAAAGATGGTGGAGTAGAAAAGGCAGAGGAACCAGAGATCAAATTGCCAACTTCCTTTGGATCATAGAAAAAGCAAGAGAATTCCAGTAAAACCTCTACTTCTGCTTCATTGACTATACTAAAGCCTTTGACTGTGTGGATCACAACAAACTGTGGAAAATTTTTAAGAGATGAGAATACCAGAACACCTTACTTGCCTCCTGAGAAATCTGTATGCAGGTCAAGAAGTAACAGTTAGACATGGAAAAAAGGACTGGTTCCAAAATGGGAAAGGAGTACATCAAGACTATATAATGTCACCCTGCTCGTTTAACTTATATGCAGAGTACATCATGAGAAACGCCAGGTGGATGAAACACGAGCTGGAATCAAGATTGCTGTGAGTAATATCAATAACCTCAGATATGCAGATGACACCACCCTTATGGCAGAAAGTGAAGAGGAACTAAAGAGCCTCTTGATGAAGGTGAAAGAGGAGAGTGAAAAAGCTGGTTTAAAACTCAACATTAAAATGAAGAAGATCACGGCATCCGGTCCCATCACTTCATGGCAAATAGATGGGGAAACAATAAAAACAGTGACAGACTTTATTTTCTTGGGCTCCAAAATCACCACAGATGATGACTGCAGCCATGAAGTTAAAAGACTTGTTCTTTGGAAGAAAAGCTGTGACAAACCTAGACAGCATATTAAAAAGCAGAGATGTTACTTTTACGACAAAAGTCCATGGAGTCAAAGCTATGGTTTTTCCAGTAGTCATGTATGGATGTAAGAGTTGGACCATAAAGAAGGCTGAGTTCTGAAGAATTGATGCTTTTGAACTGTGGTGTTGGAGAAGACTCTTGAGAGTCCCTTGGACCACAAGGAAATCCAACCAGTCAATCCTAAAGGAAATCAGTCCTGAATATTCATCGGAAGGACTGATGCTGAAGCTGAAGCTCCAGTACTTTGGGCACCTGATGCAAAGAACTGACTCATTTGAAAAGACCCTGATGCTGGGAAAGATTGAAGGCAGGAGGTGAAGGGGATTACAGAGGATGAGATGGTTGGATGGCATCACCGACTCAGTCAACATGAGTTTGAGCGAGGTCCCGGAGATGGTGAAGGACAGGGAAGCCTGGCTTGCTACAGTCCACTGGGTCACAAAAAGTTGGACACAACTGAGTGACTGAACAGCAACAACAACAACATTTTTTTATTTTATCATTTTTATTTAAGTATAGTTGACTTACAATATTATGTTTTAGCTATACTGCATTATGATTCACAATTTTAGAAGTTATTCTTAATTTATAGTTATAAAACATTTGCTATATCCCCTGTGTTGTACAATATATCCTGGCAACTTATTTATTTTATAAATAATAGTTTCTGTTTCCTAACCCCCCACTTCTATCTTGCCTCTTCTTCCCTCTCCCCAGTGGTAAGCACTAGTTTGTTCTCTATTATCTGTGAGTGTGTCTCTTTTGTTGTTGTGTTTACTGGTTTTAATTTTTAGGTTCCACATGTAAGTTGTATCATACGGTTTTTATCTTTCTCTGTCTTGCATATTTCACTACACATGATACCCTCCAAGTCCATCCATGTTGTTGCAAATGGGAGTAGTTAGAACCGCTTTCTTAATTTCATTTTTTGATTGCTCATTGCTGCTATACAAATATAATTGATTTTTAGATATTGTACTTATTTATTTAGTTTGGAACAGCTTGACAAATATAATTCACATACCATACAATTTACTCAGTGTATAATTCATTGTTTATATATTATTAATTTTTAAATTGTAGTAAGAAATATATAGCATAAAGCTTGCCATTTTAAGATACAATTCAGTGGCATTAATTACATACACAATGTTATGCAAACTTCACCCCTATTTCCAAAATATTTTCTTTACCCTTTTGTCAGCCTTAAGTGATAACTCTTCAGTCCCCCTTCCCCAGCCCCTGGTAATCCCTAAAGTATTTTCTGTCTTTGTGGTTTTGCCTGTTTTAAGTGTGTGCTTGCATGCTCAGTCGTATCCAACTCTTTGCAACCCCATGGAGTCCTCCAGGCTTGTCTGTCCTTGAGATTTTCCAGACAAGAATACTGGGGTGGGTTGCCATTTCCTCCCCCACATGATCTTCCTGACCCAGGGATTGAGCCCACATCTCCTGTCTCCTGTACTGGCAGGCAGATTCTTTATCCCTAAACCACTGGGGAAGCCGTCATATAAATGGAACTGTAAAATATTTGTTTTTTTGTGTCTGCATTATTTTGCTTAACATGAGTTTTTCAAAGGTCATCAAGGTTGTAGCAGGCATCAGAAGTTCATTCCTTTTTATGTCTGAATAATATTCTGTTAAATATACATAACACATTTTATGTCTATTGGTGAACACTTGAATCATTTACAAGTTTTGCCTATTATAAATAATGCTGTAGTGAAAATTGATGTATAAGTCTCTGTTCAATGCCTGGTTGCAGTTCCTCTGGATATTTATTTAGGAGAGGAATTTATGAATTGTATGATGATTCTGGCATTAGCTTTCTGAGGAACCACTAAACTAGTTTCCACAGTGGCTGTATCATTTTACATTATTAACTAAGTATTTTATTCTTTTTGAAGCTATTGTAAATTGAATTGCTTTTACAATTTACTTTTGACTTGTTCGTTGCAAGTATATAAAAATAAAACTGATTTTTGTGTGTTGGTTTTGTATCCTGCAGATTTGCTTAATTTATTAGTATTAGCTCTAAGAGATTTTTGTGAAATCATTAGGTTTTTCAATATGTCAGATCATGTCATTTGCTTACAGAGAGAACTGTACTTCATCCTTTCCATACCTTTTATTTGTTTTTCTGACTAATTGTTCTGGTTTGAACTTCCAGAACTGTGTTGAATCCAAGTGGTGAAACTCGGCACTGTTGCTTTGTTCCTGATCTTGGAGGGAAAGCTCTCAGTCTTTCACAGTTGAGTATGATGTTATCTGTGAGTTTTCCACATATGGCTTTTATCATGTTGAGGAATTTCTCTACTATTCCTCATTTATTGTTTTTACATTAAGTTTTATTAAATGCTATTTCTGCAACAACCAGGATGATCATGTGGGTTTGTTCCTTCTTTCTAATAATGTGATTTACTGTATTGGTTAATTTTAATATATCAAACCATACTTTCATTTCAGAAATAAATTCCACTTGATCCTGGGATGATCCTTTTCAAATGCTGCGGAATTTGGCTTGCTAGTATTTTGTTGGATATTTACATCTGTATTCATAAAGATTTTCATCTGTTGTTTCCTGTAGTGCCTCTGTATAGTTTTAGTATCAAAGTAATGCTTCATAGAGTGAGTTTCAGAAATGTTTCTTCTTGAAAATGTCTTCTTTAATTTGTTTGAAGAATTTGTGAATAATCGATATTGAGTCTTCTTTAAACATTTGGTATAATTTTCCAGTAAAGTCATCTGTTTCTGGGATTTTCTTTGTTGTGAGATTTTTCATTACTAATTCAATCTCCTCACCACTTACATGCTATCTTAATTTGGGCTGCTGTAACAGATACCCTAAACTGGATGGCTTAAACAACAAACTTTTATTTCTCATAGTTCCGAAGGCTGAGTCCAAGATCAGGGTGCCAGCATGCCTAATGTCTTGGTGAGACCACTCTTCCTGGCTTGCTGATGACTTCTTGTTCTATCCTCACATGGGGGAAAGCAGAGAAAGAGGAAGCAAGCTCTCTCATCGTGATAAGGACACTAATCCCATTCATGAGGACTCCACTTTATGACCTAATTACCTCTGAAAGGCCCTACCTCCTAATACCATCACATTGCTTGCTTGCTTGCTAAGTTGCTTCAGTCGTGTCTGACTCTGTGCGACCCCATAGATGGCAGCCCACCAGGCTCCCCCGTCCCTGGGATTCTCCCAGCAAGAACACTGGAGTGGGTTGCCATTTCCTTCTCCATCACATTAGAGGGTAGAATTTCAACATACAAGTTTGGGGAGGACACAAACATCCAATCTAAAGCTCTTACATTTAATATGCTGCTAAGTCGCTTCAGTCGTGTCCAACTCTGTGCGACCCCATAGACAGCAGCCCACCAGGCTCCCCCGTCCCTGGGATTCTCCAGGCAAGAACACTGGAGTGGGTTGCCATTGCCTTCTCCAATGCATGAAAGTGAAGAGTGAAAGTGAAGTCGCTCAGTAGTGTCTGACTCTTAGCGACCCCATGGACTGCAGCCCACCAGGCTCCTCCGTCCATGGGATTTTCCAGGCAAGAGTACTGGAGTGGGGTGCCATTGCCTTCTCCAATGACTACTGATATAAAGGGTTTACTATTTTCTGTGTTTCTTCTATGTTTTTTGTTCCTCATTTCCTCCATTACTGCCTTTTTTGTAGTAAGTTAATTTTTTTTCAGTGTACGATTTTGATTCCCTTCTTTCTTTTTCTGCATATTGTTAAAGTTATTTTCTTAGGAATTGCCATGGGGATTACAATTAACAACCTGAAATTATAATATGTTTTGAATAATAGTTCTATTATAATAGTATACACTCTGCTCCTTTACATCTCCTCTCCTCCCTCTCTATGTTGCTATGTTGCTATTGTCACAGATTACATCTTTATATATTATATACCCATTATCATGTATTTATAATTATTTTATGCATGTTTCTTTTAAATCACATGAAAATGGAGACACTGTAAATATAAACTAAACCGAAAGTACAGTAACTCTGGCTTGCTTTCTTTACCTATGAAGTTTTACCTTCACTAGTGTTTTTTAATATTTTCTTATGTCTTTGAGTTACTCTCTAGTGTTCTTGGAGAAGGCAATGGCAACCCACTCCAGTGTTCTTGCCTGGAGAATCCCAGGGACGGGGGAGCCTGGTGGGCTGCCGTCTATGGGGTCGCACAGAGTCAGACACAACTGAAGCAACTTAGCAGCAGCTAGTGTTCTTTCATTTCAGTCTGAATAATTCATTTTAGAATTTCTTGTAGGGCAAATTACTGGTAATGAACATCCTCAGCTTTTTTTTTAATCTGATAATGCCTTATTTTCTCCTCCATTCTTGAAGGATAGTTTCGCCAGATATAGAATTCTTAGGTGACAGGTTTTTATTTCAGCACTTAAAGAATGTCTTCTCATTGCCTTTTGATCTTTATGGCTTCAGGTGAGAAATCTGCTGTTAACCTTATTGAAGATCCTTTGTACATGAGGAGTCACTTCTGTCTTGCTGCTTTCAAGATTCTCTCTTTGTTTTTGAGTTTTAGCAATTTGACTATAATGTATCCCTTACAAAGACACGGGTCTCATTAAATTTACCCTGTTTGGGGTTTGTTGAGCTTCTTGGATGTATGTATTCATGTCTTTCATCAGATTTAGGAAGTTTTGGCCATTATTTCTTCAAATATTTCTTCTGCCCATTTGTATCTTCTCTTTCTGGAATTCCTATAATGTATATATTGTTCTGTTGCTAGTATCCACAGGTCCCTTAGACTATGTTCACTTTTCTTCATTCCTTTTTTTCTTTCTTCTTGGATTAGGTAATTTCTTAATGTCTTACCTTGAAATTCATTGATTCTTTCTTTTACTTGCTCAGATCTACTGTTGAATCCCTCTGTGAGTTTTTCACTTATTGTACTTTTCAGCTCCAGAATTTCTTTTTGACTACCCTTTATAGTTTCCATCTCTTTTATTGATACTCTCATTTTGTTCAGATATCACCTTACTAATTTCCTTTGGTTCTTTGTTCATGGTTTCCTGTAGCTGATTAACATTTAAGACAGTCACTGTAACATCTTTGACTAATAGTTCTAATATCTGGACTTCCCCAGGAATAGTTTCTGTCAAGCTCTTTATTTCCCAAGACTGGAACATACTGATCTATTTCTTAAGCTTAAGAGAATGAGTAATAGTAGCCACCATGTCATTAAAGCTGAAATTGACAAAAACTACCAGCCTCTTCATCCAGCTCTCTCTTGGATGCTGCAAGTGCTCTACTTGCAGCAACTCTATAAGGGAGTTGCTTCAGACAGTTCCTAGCAATTTGATGGTTGGGTCAGTGGAGGGATAGATTCCTAGAACTTCCTACTCTGCCATCTTCCTGAATATCACCCACAACACAATTTGTATTTATCTATATACAGTTTGTATATTGATCTTGTGTCCTGCGAACTTGCTAAGCTTGTTTATTTGTCTTAACAGTTTTCATTGGTTTCCTTGCTGCTGCTAAGTCGCTTCAGTCGTGTCCAACTCTTCGCGACCCCATGGACTGCAGCCTACCAGGCTTCTACGTCCATGGGATTCTCCAGGCAAGAACACTGGAGTGGGTTGCCATTTCCTTCTCAATGCATGAAAGTGGAAAGTGAAAGTGAAGTCGCTCAGTCGTGTCCGACACTTAGCAACCCCATGGACTGCAGCCTACCAGGCTCCTCCATCCATGGGATTTTCCAGGCAAGAGTACTGGAGTGGGGTGCCATTGCCTTCTCCTTGGTTTCCTTAGGATTTTATATATACAAGATCATGTCATATCCAAAGAAAGATCATTTTCCTTCTTCCTTTTCCAATGGACACCTTTCTTTCTTTTTTTCTTTTTTATTTTTTTGTCTAATTGTCCTAGCTATAACTTTCAGTAACTATTGAATAAATGTGGTGAAAGAGAACATCCTTGTCTTGTTCCTGATCTTAGGGGTAAAGCGTTTAGTCTTTCACCATTACGTATGGTTTTGATGTGGGTTTTTCATAGATGCCATTTAAAAGATTAAGTTCCCTTCTAAGTTTGTTGAGTTTTGTTTTTTTTTTTAATCATGAAAGGGCATTACATTTTGTCAGATTCTCTTTCTACATCTATTGAGATGGTCATGATGTGATTTATTAATTTTTTAAGGTTTTTATTATATATTCATTAAAGATACTGTTCTGTACTTTTTTTGTGTTTGTCTATTTTGGTATCAGGGAAATAGAGGCCTCAGAATGAGTTGGGAAGTGTTCCCTGCTCTCCTTCCTTTTGGAAGAATTTGTAAAGGACTTCTATTTATTCTTCCTTAACATTTTTTAAAATAAGCCAGTGAAGTCATCTGGTCCTGTGATTTTCTTTGAGGAAAGTTCTTTGATTGTTAATTCAAATTTTATTTCTTACATATCTATTCTTAAACAATTTTTGGTTTTGTTGGTTTTTTTCTGTTGATTTCTTGTTTCAATTTCATTGATTTCTGTTGTGATTTTTATAATTTGTACTGCTTAATTTAGGTTTAAATAGCTTTTCTTTCTCTGGTTCCCTAAAGTGGAAACTTAGATTATTGATCTTCAATCTTTCTTTTCATTTTTTACTACATGTATTCAGAGCCATATATTTCCTTCTAAACACCATTTTCATTTAATCTTGCAAATTTTGAAAATTTGTATTTCATTTTCATTTAGTTCAAAAATATTTAACTACTCTTGAAATTTCTTTGACCCATGTGTTGTTTAGAAGTACATTGTTTAATTTCAAAATATTTTGGAATTTTCAGTATTCTTGGGCTTCCCTGGTGGCTCAGCTGGTAAAGAATCCTGCAATGTGGGAGACCTGGGTTTGATCCCTGGGTTGGGAAGATCCCCTGGAGAAGGGGAAGGCTACCCACTCCAGTATTCTGGCCTAGAGAATTCCATGGACTGTACAGTCCATGGAGTCACAGAGTCAGACATGACTGAGTGACTTTCATTTCTGTTATTGATTTCTATTTTAATTTTACTGTAGTCTGAAAATGTTCTTTATATGATTTCTGTTCTATTACATTTGCTAACATGTGTTTTATGGCCCAGAATGTGATTTATCTTAGTAAATCAACTCTGCTATTAATGGACTCCTCTATCTTGACATTTATACTAATCACAGTTTTGCATTTGTTTATGGTTTTAATAACAAATTTTACCTATCTAAACATTACAGTTTATCTTGCCTATATTCTTATTGTCTTTGATATGCCTTTTAAATCTTTAATCTATAGATGGCCTTTCTGTTCTTTTTTTCTTACAATTTGTTTAAGGGACTCAATTCTTTAATTTTTAGTTTTCCATAGTCTAATTTTTGCCAGTTGTACTTAATAGTATAGTAGGACATGATTCTCTATTTTCTGGATCCAGAATCTTGGTCACTTCATATTTGATTTTTTATTTTGGTAGGACTATGTGAAGTGTTGTATTCTCTCCATAGGAGTTACTTACTGCCTAATTTTATCTCTTTTTATAATGTTAGCAGGCAGTAGGAGTATCTTCAGGTTTTCTCCTAACTCTTTTGTTATCATTTTGCTCACTGGTATGGCAAAATATTCCCAACACATCTTGTATATTTCCTGCTTCTCAAACTGATCATTTCTCTGAGTCCCTGGTTTCAGTTTCTGGAAAGTGGTGCTTAAACATCACAATCTAGGCAGTGGGGTGATTATTGCTATTGAGTATGTTATTGTCTTTAGGACTTTTTAAGTAGGCAGGTATACAAACATATGTTTTATGTGTAGTGTGTAATTGTAAAGTTAGCCCCACCTCCTTTTCATTAGCCACTTTTTGGAAACAAGTCCCTAAGTATAGCCCACGTTCAAGGGATGAGGGACTAAGCTCCAGCTCCTTGAGGGGTCTCCCCTCATTTTTTAAATAGCTGTGCTCTTCCTGCCTTGTCAGAGCACATCAACAGCAGGGGGCATACTACACTCTCCCTGTAAACTTCAATCAGTATTAGTTCAGTAACTATGCATTTAGTGCTTACCTCCAGTCCTTATGTCGTCTTTTTCCATTTTGTTGTCTGAAACTTGTTCTCTAATGAGTTCCTCAGAAAGGACTCAAGGTACAATATTCCTTCAGTTTTGTGTATATCAGTAATTTTGTCCACACCTTTTGTGATTGACTGTCAGTCTGACTGATCTTAATAAAATTCTTGATTCACATACAGCTTGCCTTTTCGTTTTACAAAGGGGAAGTGGAAACTTTACAAGGAAAGTGTATATAATCTTTTCATTCAAACTAGCATAAAAGTGTTTTAAAAGGCTTACTTATCAGTTCACTTCTACCATTTTAATAGCATGTGATTGGTGCTTTTAAAGCGCTCTCAGGGATGTGTGGCTATCAGGGTGCTACAGTTATTGCTTTCAGGATGTGAATCATCCCTGCTTTTTCTTCTCATTACGTTTGTGCACATTTTCATAGTTTTTCATGGCGCATGATAAATTGCCACAAACATTTAAAAGCAGTATTATTTCAGTGTCCATGTTCAGGGACCCAGAAGAGTATATAGCTGCAACCCTAGTTAGGGCCTCATGAGGCTGCAGTTATGGTATCCACCAGGGGTAGGATATCATCTGAATCCTCCTTCAGTCTCATGTGGCTTTTTCGTATAATTTGTTTTCTACTGAACTCACGATGGCTTGCCCCAAAGGTGGGCTTTTCTGGCCTCATAACTCCAGAAGCCAGCTAGGCATAGTTACCGCAGTAGACAGCAGAGACAAAGCAACAATCTTTATAGTTTAACTCACTCTGGTGCACAAATCTGTGGCATTTGCTTGTTAATCATGGGGTTACTAAACATTGAAATAGGTAACAAACCTACTAAATTCTTGATTGATCTGTATAAGCAGAAAAGTTCTGGACTTCCCTGGTGGTCCAGTGGTTAGAAATATACCTGCCAATACAGGGGATGCAGTTCAATCCCAGGTGCAGGAAGATCCCACGTGTTCCTGAGCAACAAAGCTGAGTGCTATAAGTACTGAGCCCACGTTCTAGAGCCTTCAGGCTGCAACCACTGAGCCTGTGTGCTGCTTGAAACCCTAGTGCCCTCGAGCCCACGCTCAGCAACAAGAGAAACCACCGTAATGAGAAGCCCATTCACTGCAACTAGAGAAAGCCTGCGTACAGCAACAAAGACCTGCTGCTGCTGCTGCTGCTAAGTCGCTTCAGTCGTGTCCAACTCTGTGCGACCCCATAGACGGCAGCCCACCAGGCTCCTCCATCCCTGGGATTCTCCAGGCAAGAACACTGGAGTGGGTTGCCATTTCCTTCTCCAGTGCATGAAAGTGAAAAGTGAAAGTGAAGTCGCTCAATCGTGTCCAACTCTTCACGACCCCATGGACTGCAGCCTACCAGGCTCCTCCGTCCATGGATTTTCCAGGCAAGAGTACTGGAGTGGGGTGCCATTGCCTTCTCCAAACAAAGACCTAGCACAGCCAAAAATAAATAATAAAATTTTTAATTAAAAAGAAAAGTTCTAGGTCAAGTGAACGGTCTAGCTCAAGTCATAAAGTAGAGTGACACCCACTTAATCAATTCCCAAACTTGAGCCAGTTGACAGACCCAGGATCTTTTGAATGAAGGTGAAGCAAGACCCCTTGAGAAAGAACCCCAGTACACCACCAAAAACATATACTGTTAATCTTATTCCCAGCAATATCTACAGCCTTTTACCAGATCATCTATGCATTGACAAAAAGGAAATAATCAGACCTTTCAGGGACACTGGCTATGAATAGGCATTGGTTTCAAGAAACCCAAAATGTCATGTGCCCTCCAGCCAAATTAGAAGCTTATGGGGTTCTGGACATCAATGGAGTTTTAACTCAGGTCCATCTCACAGTGGGCCCGGTAAGTCCTTAAGCCCATCCTGTGGTTACTTACTCAGCTCCAGAATGCAGAATTGGAATAGACATACTTAGCAGCTGGCAGAACCCCCACTTTGGTTCCCTGACCTTCAGAGTGAGGGCTATTATAGTGGGAAAGGCCAAATTAGAACTACCTCATCCTAGGAAGCTTCCCTTGCAGCTCAGCTGCTAAAGAATCCGCCTGTAATGTGGGAGACCTGGGTTTGATCCCTGGGTTGGGAAGATTTCCTAGAGAAGGGAAAGGCTACCCACTCCAGTATTCTGGCCTGGAGAATCCCATGGACTGGACTGTACAGTCCATGGGGTGGCAAAGAGTCGGACATGACTAAGCAACTTTCACTTTCACCCTAAGAAAATAGTAAATTAAAACAATGCCACATCCGAGCAGGGATTGCAGAGATCTGTACCATGACTAAGGACTTGAAAGTTGAAGGGGTGATGACTCCCACTATATCCCCATTCAATTCTCCCATGTGGCCTGTGCTGAAGACAGATGCATCTTGGAGAATGAAAGAGGATTATCACAAGCTTAACTAAGTGATGACTCAACCTGAAGCTGCATAGTGGATGTGGTCACATTGCTTGAGCAAATTAACACGTCCCTTGGTACCTGATATGCAGCTTGTGGCCTGGCAGATGCCTTTTTCTCTCCCTCTGTCCATAACGCTTGTCAGAGCAGCTTGCTTTCAGCCTCCACTGTCCTACCACAGGGGTATGTCAATTCTTTGCCCTGTGTCACAGTTTAGTCCAAGGAATCTTGATCACCTTTCCCTTCCACAGGATATCACACTGGGCCATCACATTGACAACACTGTGCTGATTAGACCTAGTAAGTAGGAAGTAGGCACTATTCAGACTTCTCAGGTGGCTCGGTGGTAAAGAATCCTCCTGTAACACATAAGACGCTGGTTCAGTCCTTGGGTTGGGAAGATTCCCTGGAGGAAGAAGTGGCAACCCACTCCAATATTTTTGCCTGGAGACTCCCCTGGACAGAGGAGCCTGGCAGGCTACAGTCCATGGGGTTGCAAAGAGTTGGACACAACTGAGAACACATGCACAGGTGTAGGCACTACTCTAGACGTATTGGTGAGACATGTGTCAGAGGATAAATATAGCCAATTAAAATCCAGGATCCCTCTACCTCAGTGACATTGTTAGGAGTCCAGTTGCATGCAGAATATCAAGATACCCTTTCTACATTAAAGAATAAAGCCTCTGCTATAACCAAGAAAGAGGCAATGACCAGTTAGCCTCCGGAGGCAACATAGTTCTCATTTTGATGACTAGTCACTAAGTCATGTCTGACTCTTTGTGACCCCATGAACTGTAGCATGCCAGAATCCTCTGTCCTCCATCATCTCCCAAAGTTTGCTCAAATTCATGTCCATTGAGTTGATGATAATATCTAACCATCTCTTCCTCTGTTGCCCTCTTCTCCTTTTGCCTTCAACCTTTCCCAGCATCAGGGTCTTTTCCTCTAACCCATTTACTGAGTGACCCCAAAGCTGCTGGCTTTGAGTGGGGCCCAGAACAAGAGAAAGTTCTACAACAGGTCCAGGCTGCTAAGCTACTCTGCCACTTGGCCTATGATCCATCACAACCAGTGATGCTCGAATGTCAAAAGTGGACAGGGATGCTGTCTGGAGCCTTTGGCAGGCACTAGTATGTGAAATACATCATAGGCCTTTAGGATTTTGGAGCAAGACCCTCCCATCCTCCATGGATAAAAACACTCCTTTTGAGAAATAGCTCTTGGCCTGCCTGGTGGGCCTTAGTAGAAACTGAATGCTTGACCAAATTACTATATGACCTGAGCTACACCTCATGAACTGAGTGTTATCTGACACACCAAACCATAAAGGTGGGTGTGCACACAGCACTCCATCATCAAATGCAAGTGCTGTATCTATGTGATTGGGCCTGGGCAGACCCTGAAGGCAAAAATAAGTTGCATGAAAAAGTCGCCCAAATGCCAATGGTCCCCACCCCTCTTACATTGCCTTCCCTTTCACAGCCACCTCTCTCTTGGCCTCATGAACTGTTTCCTACAATCAGTTGACAGGAAAAAGTCTCAGGCCCGAGCTAAAGATGGTTCTATATGACTTGCAGGCACCACCTGAAAGTGGACAGATGTATGATAGTCCCTTTCTGGAACATCTCTGGAGGACAGTGGGGATGGTAAATCCTCCCAGAACTTCAGATAGTGCACCTGGCTGCTCACTTTGCCTGGGAGGAGAAATGGCCAGATGTGTGATTACATGCCCATTTATGGCTGTGGCCAATGATTCGGTTGGATATCAGAGACTTGGAAGGCATATGATTAGAAAATTGGTGACTAAGAAGTTTGGGGAGGATGTATGTAAATAGACTTCTATAGATCTGTTTTCGGAGAAGGCAATGGCATCCCACTCCAGTACTCTGGCCTGGAAAATCCATGGACGGAGGAGCCTGGTAGGCTGTAGTCCATGGGGTCGCGAAGAGTTGGACATGACTGAGCGACTTTACTTTCACTTTTCACTTTCATGCATTGGAGAAGGAAATGGCAACCCACTCCAGTGTTCTTGCCTGGAGAATCCCAGGGACAGGGAAGCCTGGTGGGCTGCCGTCTATGAGGTCGCACAGAGTCAGACATGACTGAAGTGACTTAGCAGCAGCAGCAGCAGATCTGTTTTATGGATACCAGTCAGTCTCTCTCCCCAGTCACCCCTATTGTCTCCCAACGAGCTCATGAACAAAGTGGCCATGATGGCAGGGATGAACTTTGTGCATGGGCTTCCACTCATCAAGGCTGACCTCGCTCTGCTCCTAGCATCAGGAATCAACATTGAGCCCCCATGTGGCATCATCCCCTGGGATGACCGGCCAGCCACGTGGTGACAGGTTGATTACATTAGACCGTACGGTGGAAGGAGTAGCATTTTGTTCTTACTGTAGTAGATATTCTGGATACGGATTTGCCTTTCCTGTATGCAATGCTTCTGCCAAAACTTCCATCCGTGGGCTTACAGAATGCCTTGTACACTGTTACCATGTTCTATACAGCATTGCTTCAGACCAAGTAATTCACTTTATGGCAAAGTAAGTGTGGCAATGGGCCCACGCTCCCAGAAGTCACCAGTCTTACCAAATCTTCCACCAACCTGAAGCAGCTAGCTTGATAGAATGGTGGAATGCCCTTTTATTGATTTTTTTTTAATTGAAGCATAGTTGATTTGCCATGTGTTAATTTCTGCCACCTAACAAAGTGATTCAGTTATATATATATATACACACACATTCTTTTTTAATATCCTTTTCCATTATGGTTTATGATAGGATATTGAATATAATTTCCTGTGCTATACAGTAGGACCTGTTGTTTATCCATTCTATATGTAATAGCCTACACCTGCTAACCCCAATCTCCCAATCCATCCCTTCCCCAACTCCCTCCCCCTTGGCAACCAGAAGTCTGTTCTCTATGCCTGTGAGTCTGTCTGTGTTTTGTAAATAGATTTATTTGTGTCATATTTTAGATCCCACACATAAGTGATATCATACGGGATGTGTCTTTCTCTTTCTGACGGACTTCACTTAGTGTGATCATCTCTAGCTGCATTTGCAATGGCCATTTGAAGACTCAGTTACGGCACTGGCTATGGCAATACCTTTCAGGGCTACGTCCAAGTTCTTCAAAGACTGTGTCCATCTTCCCTGATTAGCGTCCAGTATATGATGCTATCTCTCTGACAGCTCAGACTCACAGGCCTAGGGGTCAAGGGGTAGAAATGGAAGTGGCCCCGCTCACTGCTACCCTTAGTGACCTGCTAGTAACGCTCTTGCTTCCAACTCCTGTGACTCTGACCTGCTGGTTAGAGGCCTTGGTTCCAGCAGGAGGAAGCTTACGTCAGGAGAGACAGCAGTGACTCCACTGAACTGAACGTGAGGACTGCCACCTGGCCTCTGCATTCCTCCTTACTCTGAATCCACCGGCGAGGCAGGAAGCTACTGTACTGATTGATCCTAACCGCCCAGAGGAAATCAGACTACTACTCCATGACGGCGGTAAGGAATTATATATCTGGAATACAGGAGTCCTCTTAGGACATCTCAGTATTTCCATGCCTTGTGATTAAGGTCAATGGAAAACTATAACTCAATCCAGGCATGACTGCTTATGGCCCAGACCCTTCAGGAATGAAGGTTTGAGTCACCTCAACAGGTAAAGAACCAGGACCAGCTGAGGTTCTCACTGAAGGCAAAGTGAATACAGAATGGATCATAGAAGAAGGCAGCTATAAATACCTTCTACAACCACACACATACAAGTACTGATACATACAGTTTCCATGATTGAGGAGCTCAGGACGCATAACTGGGACCCTGATCAGGGTCTCAAAGGCAACAATCATGCTATCATCCAGGGCTGGGATCTCCTCTGAGTCCTCTGCCAGGCTCCCTTTTTTTGGCAGAATTCATCCCTGCTGAACTCCCGGTGACTTATCTCTTCGAGGCCCAACGGCATGTCCTGAGCTTCCTAAAGCACGGGTCTCCAGCCTTTCGGCACCAGGGACTGAACTCCTGGTGACTTGTTCCTTTGAGGCCCAAAGGCATGTCCTGAGCCCCTCCTAAAGCGCTGGTCTCCAGCTGTTCCGGCACCAGGGACTGACCTCCCGGTGACTTGTCTCTTCGAGGCCCAAAGCTGTCTCCTGAGCCCCTCCTAAAGTGCTGGTCTCCAGCCATTCTGGCACCAGGGACTGAACTCCTGGCGACTTGTCTCTTTGAGGCCCAAAGGCGTGTCCTGAGCCCCTCCTAAAGTGCTGGTTTCCAGCCGTTCCGGCACCAGGGACTGACCTCCCGGTGACTTGTTCCTTTGAGGCCCAAAAGCATGTCCTGAGCCCCTCCTAAAGCGCTGGTCTCCAGCCATTCCGGCACCAGGGACTGAACTCCCGGTGACTTGTTCCTTCAAGGCCCAAAGCCGTGTCCTGAGCCCCTCCTAAAGTGCTGTTCTCCAGCCGTTTCGGCACCAGGGGATGGTTTCGTGGAAGACAGTTTTCCCACAGACAAAAGGTGGGGGGTGGTTTCAGGATGATGCAAGCACAGTAGGGTTCTCGCTCCTATGAGAATCCGATGCTGCCACTGATCTGACAGGAGGCAGAGCTCAGGCAGTAATGCAAGCAATAGGGAGTGGCTGTAAATACATACGAAGCTTCACTCACTCACCCACCGCTCACCTATTGCTGTGGAGGCCAGTTCCTAACAGGCCACAGACTGGTACTTTTTGGTGACCCAGGGGTTGCAGACTCTTGTCTTAAAGGGCTCCCTGATTAGGTTAGGACCACCCAGGATGATCCCCCTTTTAATTAACCAAAAGTTGATTGACTAAGGACCTTAATCAATCAAGAGAAGCGAAAAGCAAAGGAGAAAAGGAAAGATATAAACATCTGAATGCAGAGTTCCAAAGAATAGCAAGAAGAGATAAGAAAGCTTTCCTCAGCAATCAATGCAAAGAAACAGAGGAAAACAACAGAATAGGAAAAACTAGAGATCTCTTCAAGAAAATTAGAGATACCAAGGGAACATTTCATGCAAAGATGGGCTTGATAAAGGACAGAAATGGTATGGCCCTAACAGAAGCAGAAGATATTAAGAAGAGGTGGCAAGAATACACAGAAGAACTGTACAAAAAAGATCTTCATGACCCAGATAATCACGATGGTGTGCTCACTCACCTAGAGCCAGACATCCTGGAATGCAAAGCCAAGTGGGCCTTAGAAAGCATCACTACGAACAAAACTAGTGGAGGTGATGGAATTCCAGTGGAGTTATTTCAAATCCTGAAAGATGATGCTGTGAAAGTGCTGCACGCAATATGCCAGCACATTTGGAAAACTCAGCAGTGGCCACAGGACTGGAAAAGGTCAGTTTTCATTCCAATCCCAAAGAAAGGCAATGCCAGAGAAGGCTCAAACTACTGCACAATTGCACTCATCTCACATGCTAGTAAAGTAATGCTGAAAATTCTGCAAGCCAGGCTTCAGCAATATGTGAACCGTGAACTTCCAGATGTTCAAGCTGGTTTTAGAAAAGGCAGAGGAACCAGAGACCAAATTGTCAACATCTGATGGATCATCGAAAAAACAAGAGTGTTCCAGAAAAACATCTATTTCTGCTTTATTGACTATGCCAAAGCCTTTGACTGTGTGGATCACAATAAACTGTGGACAATTCTGAAAGAGATGGGAATACCAGGCCACCTGACCTGCCTCTTGAGAAACCTATATGCAGGTCAGGAAGCAACAGTTAGAACTGGACATGGAACAACAGACTGGTTCCAAATAGGAAAAGGAGCATGTCAAGTCTGTATATTGTCATCCTGCTTATTTAACTTATATGCGGAGTACATCATGAGAAACGCTGGGCTGGAAGAAGCACAAGCTGGAATCAAGATTGCCGGGAGAAATATCAATAACCTCAGATATGCAGATGACACCACCCTTATGGCAGAAAGTGAAGAGGAACTAAAGAGCCTCTTGATGAAGGTGAAAGAGGAGAGTGAAAAAGTTGGCTTAAAGCTCAACATTCAGAAAACGAAGATCATGGCATCTGGTCCCATCACTTCATGGGAAATAGATGGGGAAACAGAAGAAACAGTGTCAGACTTTATTTTTTTGGGCTCCAAAATCACTGCAGATGGTGATAGCAGCCATGAAATTAAAAGACGCTTACTCCTTGGAAGGAAAGTTATGACCAACCTAGATAGCATATTGAAAAGCAGAGACATTACTTTGCCAACAAAGGTCCGTCTAGTCAAGGCTATGGTTTTTCCAGTGGTCATGTATGGATGTGAGAGTTGGACTGTGAAGAAAGCTGAGCGCCAAAGAATTGATGCTTTTGAACTGTGGTGTTGGAGAAGACTCTTGAGAGTCCCTTGGACTGCAAGGAGATCCAACCAGTCCATCCTAAAGGAGATCAGTCCTGGGTGTTCTTTGGAAGGAATGATGCTAAAGCTGAAACTCCAGTACTTTGGCCATCTCATGCGAAGAGTTGACTCATTGGAAAAGACTCTGATGTGGAAGGGATTGGGGGCAGGAGGAGAAGGGAACTACAGAGGATGAGATGGCTGGATAGCATCACCGACTCAATGGACGTGAGTCTGAGTGAACTCCGGGAGTTGGACAGGGAGGCCTGGCGTACTGTGATTCATGAGGTCGCAAAGAGTCAAGACACGACTGAGTTACTGAACTGAACTGAACTGAATCACATTGCAAAGCCCTTCACGTTTGCCATATGATGAAATCAAATTATGAATGTAAAAAAAAAAATCATGAACGTGAAATCCCATCATATACACAAATCACAGCCACACTTACAGGGAGAAGATTATAAGGGGCATACACACCAAGGGGAAGGAAACTTGGGGGCCATCCTAGACTTCTGCCTAACACAAGTTGATTTTTTTAATTAATTAATTAATTTGTGCTGAGTCTTAGTTGAGGCATGTGGTATCTAGTTCCCTGACCAGGGATCAAACCCAGGCCCCCTTCATTGGTAGTTGGGAATCTTAGCTGCTGGATTACTAGGGAAGTCCCACAGGTTGACTTTAAAAAAAAAATTTAAGTATATAACCAAACTGCATTTTGGAAAATATGTTGCTTTCTTTGGTCTTGAGTTTCTAATGTGAACAAGGTCTAGGACTAAGTCTGAGGACAGATAGAGCAAAGTGTGTTTATATTTTCTGGCTGTTTTATTGCAGACTGTGTACATCAAAAAGAAAAGCAGCAACAGACAGCAGCATATGCGAAGCAGTAGATCAGGTGTATAAAATAAAAGTGCTTTCAGGGTTTAGAGAAGGAAGTTAACACAGGATAGAAGTGACAGAATGAGGTTAACACTTGAACTAGATCTTGAAATTGAATTGAACAAATATTTATTAAGCCCTGAGTGACTCTATGAGGGTAGAAAGATGAATCAGACAGTCTCTGCCTTCCAGGAATATGTAGCCTGGAGGGAGAGACAAATATTGAACCAAATGAGAGTGGGCAGGTTAAAAATTGGTAGACTAGAGGTAGAATACGTAGGGGAGAAACCCCATAAGTTGTCAAGGATAGTCTGCAGAAAAGGGGAGAAACAAGAAATGGCAAAGCTGAAGGGTCAGGGTGCAAGGAGAAGGAGTGATGAGAGAGAAGACCAAGCCTCGGGGTCTTGTACACCTTGCTACTTAATTTTCACTTATCCATAAGAGTCATGGGAATTCTTTAAGGGGCTTGGAGAGGGAAGTAGAGAGCAATAAAGGCACAAAGCATGATTTTGTTTCCTGCATTTTTCTTCAGTTACCCCTGGGAAGGCTGATTAATGTCTCTAAGCCTCAGTTGTCACATCTGTTTAGCTGGGATAATAGTAGTTTCTATTTCTGAGGTGTTGATGAGACAATTAATGGCATATTCTGTGCAAAGCCTTGATAGTTCCAAAAGGCCAATATTCTGACAGCGATGAGTATTTAGCTACTTTGGTCATAGATGAAGAATCTTTAGGTCAAAAATTAGTGAAGTGTTGGGAGAGGGGAAATTGGGTGAAGAGGGTTAAAAGGTATAAACATCTGTTAAGTCCTGGGACTTCCCTGGTAGTCTAGTGGTTAAGAATTCGCCTGCCAGTGTAGGGGACACAGGTTGGATCATGGGGGAAGATCCCGCATGACATGGGACAGTTAAGCCTGCTCACTACAATTACTGAGCCCATGCTCTAGAGCCCGTGAGCCACAACTGCTGAAGGCCGCATGCCCGAGAGCCTGTGCTTTGCAGCAAAGACCCACTGCAGTCAAGAATTAAAAAAAAAAATAGGTCCTGGGGATGTAAGTTTACAGCATGGTGACTATAGTTAACAATACTGTTTAATATATTTGAAAGTTGCTAAGAAAGTAGATTTTAAAAATTCTCATCACAAGGGAAAAAATGTAACTGCCTATGGTGATGGATGTTTACTAGACCTTTTGTAGTGTTCATTTTGTAATATTTACATATATCTAATCATTATGCTGTACACCTGAAACTCATGCAATGTTACATGTCAATTACATTTCAACAAAGCTGGAGGAAAAAAATAGTAAAGTGTAACATTGCAGTGATGTTTTTGCAGGGAGGGAGACCCCTTCCAGGGCCTGAGGATAGATTCTTGTCTAACATTCGGAAATGAGTTGTCAGGGGAGACACACGTGCTGACAAAGCAGGAGACTGCACTGGGAAGGGGTGACTGGGCAGAGAGAAGCAGGTAAGGGAACCCAGAAGGACTGCTCTGCCCTGCGGCTTGCAGTCTCAGGTTTTACGGCGATGGGGTTAGTTTCTGAGTCGTCTCTGGCCAGTGACCTTGCTTGACCCATAGTCTGACCCAAAGTCCTTCCTGGCTCATCTCTCCGTCAAGATGGACTCCAGCGTGGAGGGTTCTGGAAGTTGGTCATCTCCTCCGTCTTTTGGCCCCTCCCGAATTCTCCTAGTTAGTTTTTGGCAACAGCACCACGTTCCCTAGTGGGACCTCCTGTTGTAAGACAACTCAGGCACCAGGGTCTGGCCGAGGCAGGTGGTTTTGGTCAACAGTTCTCAAACGATATTAAGGAATGAAGTCACTTTTAAACGTGTTTAAAAGTATTTGAAAAACTGAAGGTGAAAACTTTTTAAAGCCATAATGAATTTAATATAAAATTATATATTCTCATTATTTAAAAAATATTCAAACTCAAAGACATACAAAGAAGAAATTAGTGACTCTCCTGAAATTCTACCACTTAGAAAAAAAATCAATGTTAACTTATGGTGATCATAGGTCTGGACAGTACTCCATTACAAGGGGGCTGTGACTTGGTGACAAAACCACCAGCCACCATGTGACCCAGCAATTCCAATTCTAGGTGCATACTCTGAAAAAATGAAATACATGTCCACACAAAACCTTGCATGTGAATGTTCATAGCAGCATATTCATAATAACCTGAAAGTTGAAACAACCCACATATCCATCAACTGACGAATGGATGAACAAAATGTGATACAGCCGTTTATACAGTGAAATATTATTTGACCTTAAAGTGGGACTGACTCATGCCATACATGGATGAACCTTCAAAAGATTATGCAACATGAAGGAAAGCAGAGACAAAAGCCCACACGTTGAATGAGTCCACATATTGATACATATGAAGTGTCCAGAATAGACAAATCCACCTTAGATGAACAGTTGCCACAGGACCTAGGGAAGAAGGAAATGAGTGACTGCAAATGGATGGGAGGTTTCTCTTTGGAGCAGTAAAAATGTTCTGAAAGCAGATTACGGTAATGGTTGCAAAACTCTGTAAATATTAAAATCCATTAAATTGTACCCTTTAAACAGGTGAATTTTATGGCATGTAAACTATATCTCAATAAAGCAGGTTTTGTTTTTTTTCCCCCAAGAAAAAGAAAAAAAAAAGCAAGTTTCAGGACTTTCCTGGTAGTCTAGTGCTTTGAGTGCAGGGGGCACAGGTTCAAACCCTGCTGGGGAATTAAGATCTCACAAGCCAAATGGCCAAAAAATAAAACAAAGAGTTCTCCATGCCAAATTTGATAACAGAAAACTATATGGCAATGTTTACAAAAGTCTAAGAGAAAGATTGACGTGTGAATAGTATACACAGCTAAGATACCTCTTCAAATACAAAAGCAACAGAAAGGCTGCTGGAAAAGCTACCCAAAATGAAATCTAGCCAAATAAGAAAAATTCAAGTGAAAGAATTCAACAACAGAGAAGTCAAGGTAAAAAGATTGGAGGTGAAAATGGAATCAAGTTAAATATAGAACCAAGGACTGGCATGGGGAATGGGGGCAGGAGGGAGGCTCAAGAAGGAAAGGATATATATATTGCATGCATACATGCTCAGTTGCTTCAGTCCTGTACAACTCTTTGTGACTCTCTGGACTGTAGCCCACCAGTCTCCTCTGTCCATGGGATTCTCCAGGCAAGAATACTGGAGTGGGTTGCTGTGCCCTCCTCCAGGGGATCTTCCCCACCCAGAGATCGAACTTGCATCTCTTATGTCTCCTGCATTATCTGGCGGGTTCTTTACCACCAGTACCACCTGGGAAGCCCATTTATATACATATATGCTTAGAGTTAATTTGCATTGTTGTAGGGTAGAAACCCGGAGAAGGCAATGGCAGCCCACTCCAGTACTCTTGCCTGGAAAATCCTATGGACAGAGGAGCCTGGTAGGCTGCAGTCCATGGGGTCACTAGGAGTCAGACACGACTGAGCGACTTCACTTTCACTTTTCACTTAGTGCTCTTGCCTGGAGAATCCCAGGGACAGGGGAGCCTGGTGGGCTGCCGTCTATGGGGTCGCACAGAGTCGGACACGACTGAAGCGACTTAGCAGCAGCAGCAGCAGCAGCAGGGCAGAAACCAACAAAACATGAAAGCAATTATCCTCCATACAAAAAAGTATAGAAATAAATCAGGCTGGGAAAATATAGGACCAAGATTAAACAATGTGGAAAGTATGATTTGAAATAAAACATAAACGTAACCAACCAGAGTTCTTGGTCTACTCAATCAGTAGAAACTGATTACAGGTCACACAAGAAGTTCAGGCAAGGCTTTAAGGAGGGCTCTGCTGCAGCAAGAGGACCGAGAACAAGTAACAGCTTCCCTTGCTTGCTTTCTCACTTGGGGAGGGAGTGGGGTTCAAACTTGATCCTAATATGGGGTGATGTAAGGATGTGTCCAGGGGTCAGACTGGAGGGGTGGCTTAGGTGGCTTATAACACCATTAAATGGTGGTAGATGCACGGGGCATGCTCAGTATTCTGCTTTTGCTCCCGGATCCTCAGAAGTGGCAGTGGGGATATTTGCTCTCTTTGTAGCTCATTGTTCAGAATTTGTCCCGGCTGTGTATGCATGCGGTCATTTTTAGTCCCTTAGAGTCTCTCTGTATTTCTTTGTTCTGCAGAGAACAAAAGGTACAGGTGCAAGCACTGCAGCAAAGGGTCCCAGGTCCCAGACAAAGGAAGATCATGGACCCCTGTCTTTTAGAGATGATGAGAAAAATGTTAAACTTCCTTCCTCTTCCCCTCCTTCTGCCTTTTGACATTACTGCATGTGAGCATGCTCAGTCACCTCAGTCATGTCCAACTCTTTGTGATCCCATGGTCTACTCCAGGGGATCTTCCCACCCAGGGATTGAACCTGAATCTCCTGCATTGCAGGCAGATTTGACTTTGTTAATTTGTATGTATTTCTAAGGTGGTGAGCAGAGCCTCTAAGTTGGACTGTCTTTCAGAAACAAACAACTGTGTCATTTTAATGGCTCAGCGTTGCAGGTATGCAGAGGTGCCGACTTTCCACACCCAACACTTGTTGTCCTGGGGCTTGACTTCACACTGTCACCTAGAGACACAGACTAACCGAGGGTCACTGTCCTGTAGCCTCAACACTGGGGACACCTGGCCCTAATTGTCAACACTCCAGGGAATAAGCTGCTGAGTGACGCTCACACAGGCTCTGAAATTTTATGAAATTCACCAGAAGTGACCCCTATCACTTTGACTCCCAAGAGGGCATAATTTCAGATGTTCCTGGCAGAGAGGGAAAGACTGGATTCAGGCAGGCTCTAGAAGGGTCATCTATGGCCTTGAAGATATCCCTGAGATGCAGAGTCAGGGGTGGCAGAGACTCCTGCACCTCTAGTGTGGTTGTTTTAATTATGAAAGTAAGATAACACATTTACAAGAGACTTGGAAAGTATAGAACAAGGTTACTTATAGCTCCACTGTAAAAGACTTTTAGTTGGCGTTTCAATATTAAGGCCTCAAAAATTAATAGAATGAATATACAGGGAAGTAGAATATAACAGACCTGAAAAGCACTGTGAACCAATTCAGCATAATTAAGATTTATACAGTTTTTATACAACTATAGGACACAAATGCCATTCACGTTCACATAGACTGTAAGCTAGGAGACACTAAGGACTTTCCTGGTGGTCCAGTGGTTATGAATCTGCCTGCCAGTGCAGGCACGTGGGTTTGATCCCTGGTCTGGGAAAATTCCGCATGCCAACAGGGCAACTAAGCCCCCACACTGCAACAACTGAGCCTGTGCTCTGGAGCCTGGGAACCACAAGAAGAAGCTACTGAAGTGAGAAGTCTGAGCATTGAAACTGGAGAGTAGCTCCCACTGGCCACAACTAGAGAAAACCTGTGCAGCAATGAAGACCCAGCATAGCCAAAAATAAATAAATAAATAATTAAAAAAAAAACAAAACACAACTAGGAGATACTAGAACATATCCAGAGACGTTAAACAAGGTGCAAAAATTTCATGGTCTAAAAGTGCTGAAATCACAGAGTCTGTTCTCTTATCATTGTGGAATTATGTTAGAAATCAGTACCAAAAGATATTTGAAAATAACTCACGTATTTTCAAGTGCAGTGAGCCATTTACCAAGAGAGATCTTCAAATTAGTCACCAAAAGCCTTAATAAAGTTAGACTAAAAAAAAAAAAAACACAAAGAGAGATTTCAGAGGAAAAAAGCATTTAAATGAAAAGTTAGTATCAAAATGAGAGATTAACATTAAAAAATACTTTAAACAAAATCCCATGTATTTGGAAATTAAATATCCACTTTTAAATGATTGATGTATCTAACATGACGTAACTGGGAAATTAGAAAATATCTGTAATAGAATAAAACTGAAAAGAGAATTTGCCAGAATTGTTGCATGCAGCTGAAGTTGCTCAATGCAATTAACTACAATGTGGAGTCTTGAATAAGGGATGAAAACAAATTAGGGACATTAGCATAAAATTTTGTGAAATTTGAACAAAATCTATATTTTATTAACTACTGTATCACTTGTTAATTTCCTGTTTTTGTTTTTTACAACATTGTATTTCTTTATATTCTCAGAATTGGACTAGAAGTTTCAAGCGTCATTCAAATTGTCTTGCACCTCTGGTGTTTTTGGAAGTCTTCCCCCTCCTGGGGTGCCAGCTCCTGCAGCCCTGACCCTGGGTGAGCCTCGGAGTCTCGGACCGGTCAGTGGCAGCCTTGCCATCCTCTCAGACCCTGTAAGAAGGTATATGACTGTGGTGTTCCCTGCACAGCCTGGGAACCCAGCTGCTCCTTTCCAAAGAAATCCATGTCTTTCGACAAAATTTTCACTTTCTCAAAGCAGCCCGGGTGGATTTTTGTCACTTGAAATAGAGAGCACTTACTGACAGGGTACTGTTATGGAGATGGCAGTTAGATGTCTGGGAAAACCGCCCATTCTCATCAACTTGTTCTGTGTCGAATGGGTAAGTCCCATAATAGGAAAGCCTGATTTCTGGGCTGGGCATAAAAGATTTCACCCCCAGGCCCCAAATGGGTCCCCTACCAGAATTACCCCTGATAGTCTGGCTTTTCCGAGACCTCTATTTCCTTTAAAAGAAATAATGCATCCTAAGAGTCGGACACGACTGAGAGACTTCACTTTCACTTTCATGCATTGGAGGAGGAAATGGCAACCCACTCCAGTGTTCTTGCCTGGAGAATCCCAGGGATGGGAGCCTGGTGGGCTGCCATCTATGGGGTCGCACAGAGTCGGACCTGACTGAAGCGACTTAGCAGCAGCAGCAAATATGTAAGTACGTATCCACACAAGCCCCATTTCTTTCTCAAAACTGAGGACTTGGGCTGTTTCTTCTATTCGTAATTGAGCACCACCTGTAGCTCTGCCAGCACTTCAGGCTGAAAGATAGGAATAGCTTCTCGAGTACTAAACTACAGATAACTGCCAAACAGTTTTGTGAAAGAAAGTGAGGTGCCAAGCAGTTTCTCGCTATAAAAAGGGTGTCTACAACCCACAGACTGGGAGAGAATATTTGCAAATCACATATCTGACTTGTATCCAGGGTATATAAAGAATACTTACAACTCAATAAGAAAGACAACTAAATTAAAATACGGGCAAAAGATCTGTATAGATATTTCTCCAAAAAGATCTACAAATCAAAAATATACACATTAAAAGATATTACAGGAATGCAATCAAAACCACAGTAAGATACCACTTCACACCCAAGTAGGATGCCTATCATTTAAAAAGAGAGACAATAACAAGTATCGTTGAGGATGTGGATTAATTGCAGGGCTCATACATTGTTGGCGAGAGTATAAAATGGTGCAGCCATTCTGGAAAACAGTCTGGCAGCTCCTCAAAATGCTAAACCTAAGAGTTTCCATATGAAACAGCAATTCCTCTCCAGGTATATAGCCAGGACAAATGAAAACACATGTCCACAAAAATACTGGCACGCAACTGTTCACAGCACCCTTACTCATAATAGCCTGCTGCTGCTACTGCTAAGTCACTTCAGTCGTGTCCGACTCTGTGCGACCCCATGGACGGCAGCCCACCAGGCTCCCCCGTCCCTGGGATTCTCCAGGCAAGAACAATGGAGTGGGTTGCCATTTCCTTCTCCAATGCATGAAAGTGAAAAGTGAAAGCAAAGTAGCTCAGTCGTGTCCTACAGTTGTGTCCGAATCTTCCCAACACCATGGACTGCAGCCTACCAGGCTCCTCCGTCCATGGGATTTGCCAGGCAAGAGTACTGGAGTGGGGTTCCATCGCCTTCTCCAATAATAGCCAGGAGGGGGAAATTATTCAGATGTCCATCAACTGGTAAGTGGATAAACAGAATGCAGTATATCCATTAAATGGATTATTATTCAACCACAGAAAACAACAGGGTACTGATACAGGGAGGGACCTGGAGAACATCAGACAAAGTGAAAGAAGTTGATCACAAAGACCGCAGATTGTATAATTCTGTTCATATGAATTGTCCCATCCAGAAGAGGCAACTCTATAGTGACAGAAAGTCACTCAGCGGTTACCAGGACCTTGGGGTGGGCAGTTTGGGTGGGCGGGGGAAGAATGGGAAGTGGCAGTAAAGGACGTGGAGTTTCCTTGGGTGGTGAAAAGGTCCTAAAGTGAATTTTTATGTGTGTACAATGCTGAATATACTAGTAACCATGAGATTGTACACTGTAAAAAAGTCAGTTTTGTGGCCTATGAATTATATCTCTTTAAAACTGTTATTTTTTAAAAGTACACATAAAACAACTATTTTGCTCAGATTTTTTTAAAGATTTGTACAAGTTTATTAATCTCATTTTCAGTTATTGAAAGTGATTGTGTGGGAAGAAAAGAGATCACCCTCTTGCCAGTAACAGGTAGTTTAGTTTTGCCTTGGGGAATAACAGATTGGAGCCTAAGTGAAAAGTGAAGTCGCTCAGTTGTATCCAACAGTTGGTGACCCCATGGACTGTAGCCTACCAGGCTCCTCCGTCCATGGGATTTTCCAGGCAAGAGTACTGGAGTGGGGTGCCATTTCCTTCTCCAGGGGATCGTCCCAACCCAGGGATCGAACCCAGGTCTCCTGCATTGCAGGAAGACACTTTACCATCTGAGCCCCCTAGGAATCTCTATTGGAGTCTAAATCCTATTAAATTGATTCAGTGCTTCACTGCCCTGCCCAGGTCTCTTTCTCTCTCTCGAAGAAGCATTTTCCGAAGACCGAAGTGAGAGCCTAAGCATGCTGACCTACAGATGTGTCCAGGGACCTCAAACCCCCGCGTGACCACTGCCCCCGTGTGACCTGCAGTTTCAGGATGTGATGGGAGGGGCGCATGCCCTCAGGGCTCCTTCCTCCCCACCAACTCGGAAGGCTCTGCTGCTGCTGCTAAGTCGCTTCAGTCGTGTCCAACTCTGTGCGACCCCGTAGACAGCAGCCCACCAGGCTCCTCTGTCCCTGGGATTCTCCAGGCAAGAACACTGGAGTGGGTTGCCATTTCCTTCTCCAATGCATGAAAGTGAAAAGTGAAAGTGAAGTCGTTCAGTCGTGCCGACTCTTAGCGACCCCGTGGACTGGAGCCCACCAGGCTCCTCCGTCCATGGGATCTTCTGAAGGCTCTGCTGAAGGGTCTAATCTCAACTCACAGCAAGGTCTCTGCAATGTATCGTATCACAGCCATTCCACGTGGTTGGGCGGACTGCCTATGGCTAAAAGATGCTGCTTTTTAGCAAAGACAGCTTCTCATACCTTGGAACGGCACTGGCCTGGTGGTGTGGAGATTTTAATGGTACTCCTAATGGGGCTGGCAGCTCTGTTGTGGCAGGACAGGTTGCTCTGCCTTTGGGGCCTCAGCTTCCTTGTCTGTAAAGTGAAATGTTTGGACTGTATAATTTCTAACTCTTGGGTTACATTTCTTTTCTAGAATAGACACCAGTAGCTAATAAGACCAATATTCAAACATTGCATTTCCTTCTCTCCTTTATAAATATTTCTATTTCCTTATTTTAATAAACATTAATATCAATTCCAATTGATATCAATTAACTTATATTAACTTTTACATATTAACTTATATTAGTAATACTTTTTTTTGGCTATATGATTTGTGGGATCTTAACTCCCCAATGAGGGGTTGAACCTGGGCCCCTGGCAGTGCAAGCACAGAGTCCTAACCACTGGACTGCCTGGGAATTCCCAGGCATTAAGAATAAGTTGGTGCAGAATAATTGCAGTTTCAAACTGTGAATTTTAAATCATAATAACTAGACTTAAACACATCTTAATTAAAATAGAAGCCATTACAATCAACACATTTTTGCCAACGAGAAATAAGTTTGTTTATTCCTGCAGCATAAAAATCTGCGCTTCAGGATTTGATGAACTCTTGGAAAGCATTTTGTGACAAAACATAGTTAGCCAGAGGAAACTGCTAACAGTTGCTATATATCCTTTTAGTCTTTTTTTCCAGGCAGTGGCATGCAAATAAACAAGCATACAGAGAAATACATGCATATATAGAAGTATATCACAGAGTCTGTATGTTAATGAAAACAGGACTAAGGTTGGATTTTGGTGTGTGCTGCTGAGGTAGGAGAGAGACAGATGAACAGCTGCAACCAACGTCCTGTTGACACTTCAAGATAAGATACTAGCAGGAGCACCAGGCCCTGAGTGAGTGGAAGACAAAGCGAGCACATTTTCCTCATTCTTGCGGTCAAGTGGATTTCCCAGCCTGACATGTACAGAGATGGTCTTCACTCTAGGGGAGAGAACAAGGAAGACAGGAACCACCAGCCCATAATATGTCCTGCCAACTCCAGAAACTTTCATGCTGGAATCCATCTTGACTGAGAGACGCACATGTACCACCAGGAAGGACACTGACTCAAAGCAAATATGGACACAAGCAGGATGATTGGCCAGAGACCACCCAGAAGACTATCCGTGTATAAGCACCCCTATTACATACAACTCACTCTGAGTTTGCTGTGTGCTCTTCCACACATACTCAGATTGTGATCTAGTTCATAATCTGTGTCTGTTTGCTGAATTCTTTCTTCAAAGAAGACAAGGACCAGGATTTCCCTGGCTGTCCAATGGTTAAGATTTGCTTTCCACTGCAGGGGGTGCAGGTTCGATACCTGGTTGAGGAGCTAAGATCCTATATGCCTCACAGCCAAAAAACAAAAACCGAAACATAAAACAGAAGCAATACTGTAACAAATTCAATAAAGACTTTTAAAATGATCTACATTTAACAAATATTAAAAAAGAAAGAAGATAAGGACCAAGGTCTTGCTTCCAGCCACATCACCCCCATGCCCCGAGACCACTGCCAAATCACTTTTCCAAAAGGCTACAACACAACTCCCCACTCATCCACACTCCCCAACACTGACAAGTGTCAATAGTATTATATTGTACCAGTCTATAATCAGTCAGTGAGTTCAGTCAGCTCAGTCACTCAGTCGTGTCATGTCAAGTCGAGTTTTTGTGACCCCATGAATTGCAGCACGCCAGGCCTCCCTGTCTATCATCAACTCCCGGAGTTCACTCAGACTCACATCCATTGAGTCTGTGATGCCATCCAGCCATCTCATCCTCTGTCATCCCCTTCTCCTCCTGCCCCCAATCCCTCCCAGCATCAGAGTCTTTTCCAATGAGTCAACTCTTCGCATGAGGTGGCCAAAGTGCTGGAGTTTCAGCTTCAGCATCATTCCTTCCAAAGAACACCCAGGACTGATCTCCTTTAGGATAGACTGGTTGGATCTCCTTGCAGTCCAAGGGACTCTCAAGAGTCTTCTCCAACACCACAGTTCAAAAGCATCAATTCTTAAGCACTCAGCTTTCTTCACAGTCCTACTGTCAGATCCATACATGACCACAGGAAAAACCATAGCCTTGACTAGATGGACCTTTGTTGGCAAAGTAATGTCTCTGCTTTTGAATATGCTATCTAGGTTGGTCATAACTTTCCTTCCAAGGAGTAAGCGTCTTTTAATTTTATGGCTACAGTCACCATCTGCAGTGATTTTGGAGCCCAAAAAAATCAAATCTGACACTGTTTCCCGTTTCCCCATCTATTTCCCATGAAGTGATGGGACCAGATGCCATGTTCTTCGTTTTCTGAATGTTGAGCTTTAAGCCAACTTTTTCACTCTTGTCTTTCACCTTCATCAAGAGGATCTTTAGTTCCCCTCACTTTCTGCCATGAGGGTGGTGTCATCTGCATATCTGAGGTTATTGATACTTCTCCCGGCAATCTTGATTCCAGCTTGTGCTTCTTCCAGCCCAGCGTTTCTCATGATGTACTCTGCATATAAGTTAAATAAGCAGGGTGACAATATACATCCTTGACATGCTCCTTTTCCTATTTGGAGCCAGTCTGTTGTTCCATGTCCAGTTCTAACTGTTGTTTCCTGACCTGCATATAGGTTTCTCAAGAGGCAGGTCGGGTGGTCTGGTATTCCATCTCTTTCAGAATTTTCCACAGTTTATTGTGATCCACACAGTCAAAGGCTTTGGCATAGTCAATAAAACAGAAATAGTTATTTTTCTGAGACTCTCTTCCTTTTTCCATGATCCAGCAGATGTTGGCAATTTGATCTCTGGTTCCTCTGCCTTTTCTAAAACCAGCTTGAACATCTGGAAGTTCCCGGTTCATGTATTGCTGAAGCCTGGCTTGGAGAATTTTGAGTATTAATTTACTAACGTGTGAGATGAGTGCAATTGTGCAGTAGTTTTAGCATTCTTTGGCATTGCCTTTCTTTGGGATTGGAATGAAAACTGACCTTTTCCAGTCCTGTGGCCACAGCTGAGTTTTCCAAACTTTCTGGCATATTGAGGGCAGCACTTTCACAGCATCATCTTTCAGAATTTGAAATACTCAACTGGAATTTGATCACCTCCACTAGCTTTGTTCATAGTGATGCTTTCTAAGGCCCACTTGACTTCACATTCCAGGATGTCTGGCTCTAGGTGAGTGAGCACACCATCGTGATTATCTTGGTCGTGAAGATCTTTTTTGTACAGTTCTTCTGTGTATTCTTGCCACCTCTTCTGAATATCTTCTGCTTCTGTTAGGGCCATACTATTTCTGTCCTTTATCAAGCCCATCTTTGCATGAAATGTTCCCTTGGTATCTCTAATTTTCTTGAAGAGATCTCTAGTCTTTCCCATTCTGTTGTTTTCCTCTGTTTCTTTGCATTGATTGCTGAGGAAGGCTTTCTTATCTCTTCTTGCTATTCTTTGGAACTCTGCATTCAGATGCTTATATCTTTCCTTTTCTCCTTTGCTTTTTGCTTCTCTTCTTTTCACAGCTATTTGTAAGGCCTCCCCAGACAGCCATTTTGCTTTTTTGTATTTCTTTTCCATGGGTATGGTCTTGATCCCTGTCTCCTGTACAATGTCATGAACCTCCATCCATAGTTCATCAGGCACTCTATCTATCAGATCTAGTCCCTTAAATCTATTTCTCACTTCCAGTGTATAATCATAAGGGATTTGATTTAGGTCATACCTGAATGGTCTAGTGGTTTTCCCTACTTTCTTCAATTTTCCCACCACCTTCCCATCACACTCCCAGCACCCTCCCAGACCCACCCACTGCCCTCCCAGCACCCTCCCACTGCCCACCCACCACCCTCCCATTCATCTTCCCACCACCCTCCCACTACCTTCCCACCTCCCTCCCACCCTCCAATCCACCCTCCCATTCATCTTCCCACCCCTGTGGAGGAGGATGGAGTAGGATGAACCTGTTTTCTTGTACATAAAATGGGAGGATCTAGCTCGATCTGTTGTTTATAAACATGACCTTTTGGAGCTCTAGGGTATCTAGGATTTATTTGCTTTCTATGTTGTGATTCTGGGTGAGATTTCATCCAAAGAACGATAGAGGGACACCATATGGCTTCCCTATCTGCACCCCTCTGGAAAAAGGGTCACTGTGCCATGTTCATTATTGCATCACCAGGGTCTACTGCATCCCACAGTAGACCCTCAATAAATACTATATGGAAGGAAAGACATGAAGGGAGGGAAGCAAAGACAAGGGTGATGAGAGTGTGGGTGGATAGGAGGAGAGATGGGAGGATGGGTGAAAGGATGCTGGGAGGGTGGATGGGGGGTGGATGGGAGGGTGGATGGGAGGATGGTGGAAGGATGGTGGGAAGGTAGATGGGAGGATGAATGAGAGGATGTGAGAGGATGTGAGTGGATGGATGGGAGGATGGATGGGAAAGTGGTTGGGAGGGTGGTGGGAGGGTTGTGGGAGGGTAGTGGGAAGATGAATGGGAAGGTGAAATGGAGGGTGGTGGGAGGATGGTGGGAGGGTGCTGGGAGGGTGGTGGGCGGGTGGTGGCAGGGTGGTGGGAGGGTGATGGGAGGGTGCTGGGAGGGTGGTGGGAGGATGCTGGGTGGGTGGTGGGAGGGTGCTGGGCAGGTGGTGGGTGGGTGGTGGGAGGATCGTGGGAGGGGTGGTGGTTGCCGTGGGGCTCCTCGAGTTGCCACGGGGATCTCAGGGACCGGCTCGTGTTGCCTCAGAGAAGTCAGTTCTCTTTTCGAGTTACGAGGGACCGTCGGGATTCCTCTCGAGTCACTGCTGACTTAAATTCAATTTAAGTCTGAATTTGGCAATAAGGAGTTCATGATCTGAGCCACAGTCAGCTCCTGGTCTTGTTTTTGCTGACTGTATAGAGCTTCTCCATCTTTGGCTGCAAAGAGTATAATCAATCTGATTTCGGTGTTGACCATCTGGTGATGTCCGTGTGTAGAGTCTTCTCTTGTGTTGTTTGAAGAAGGTGTTTGCTATGACCAGTGCATTCTCTTGGCAAAACTCTATTAGCCTTTGCCCTGCTTCATTCTGTATTCCAAGGCCAAATTTGCCCGTTACTCCAGGTGTTTCTTGACTTCCTACTTTTGCATTCCAGTCCCCTATAATGAAAAGGTCATCTTTTTTGGGTGTTAGTTCTAGAAGGTCTTGTAGGTCTTCATAGAACCGTTCAACTTCAGCTTCTTCAGCATTACTGGTTGGGGCATAGACTTGGATTACTGTGATATTGATTGGTTTGCCTTGGAAACAAACAGAGATCATTCTGGCATTTTTGAGATTGCATCCAAGTACTGCATTTCGGACTCTTTTGTTGACCATGATGGCTACTCCATTTCTTCTGAGGGATTCCTGCCCGCAGTAGTAGACATAATGGTCATCTGAGTTAAATTCACCCATTCCAGTCCATTTTAGTTAGCTGATTCCTAGAATGTCAACGTTCACTCTTGCCATCTCCTGTTTGACCACTTCCAATTTGCCTTGATTCATGGACCTAACATTCCAGTTTCTTATGCAATATTGCTCTTTACAGCATCAGACCTTGCTTCTATCACCAGTCACATCCACAGCTGGGTGTTGTTTTTGCTTTGGGTCCATCCCTTCATTCTTTCTGGAGTTATTTCTCCACTGATCTCCAGTAGCATATTGGGCACCTACTGACCTGGGGAGTTTCTCTTTCAGTATCCTATCATTTTGCCTTTTCATACTGTTCATGGGGTTCTCAAGGCAAGAATACTGAAGTGGTTTGCCATTCCCTTCTCCAGTGGACCACATTCTGTCAGACCTCTCCACCATGACCCGTCCATCTTGGGTGGCCTCACAGGCATGGCTTAGTTTCATTGAGTTAGGCAAGGCTGTGGCCCTAGTGTGATTAGATTGACTAGTTTTCTGTGAGTATGGTTTCAGTGTGTCTGCCCTCTGATGCCCTCTCGCAACACCTACTGTCTTACTTGGGTTTCTCTTACCTTGGGCATGGGGTATCTCTTCACAGCTGCTCCAGCAAAGCGCAGCCACTGCTCCTTACCTTGGACGAGGGGTATCTCCTCACTCCCGCCCCTCCTGACCTTGAACGTGGAGTAGCTCCTCTCGGCCCTCCTGAGGTCTCTTAGGCTGTCGTCATTTCTTTTCATTCTTTTCTCTATATTCTGTTCTGTGGCAGTGATTTCCACCATTCTGTCCTCCAGGTCATTTATCCTTTCTTCTGCCTCAGTTATTTTGCTATTGATACCTTCTAGTGTACCATCTGTTTGTTTGTTTTTTAGTTCTTCTAGGTCTTTGGTAAACATTTCTTGCATCTTTTCAATCTTTGCCTCCATTCTTTTCCCAAGATCCTGGATCATCTTCACTATCATTATTCTGAATTCTCTTTCCGGAAGGTTGCCTGTCTCCACATTATTTAGTTGGTTTTCTGGGATTTTATCTTGTCCCTTCATCTGGAACATAACTTTCTGCTTTTTCATGCTGATTAACTTTCCGTAATATGGTTTTTGTTTTAGCTGCTGTAAGACTTTACTTCTTCTTGCTTCTTGTTTCTGCCTTCTGATGGAGGAGGCTAAGAAGCTTGTGTAAGCTTTCTGATGGGAGTGACAGGTAGTGAGAAAAACTGAGTCTTGCTCTGGTGGGCAGGGCCTTGCTCAATAAAGCTTTAATCCAATTATCTGCTAATGGGTAGGGTTGCACTCACTCCCTGGTAGTTTTTCAGCCTGAGGCAAACCAGCCTGCCAGTCTACAGGCTCTATGATAGGGTTAATGGTAACTTCCAAGAGGGTTTACTCCAAGGAGGACCTTCCCAAACTGCTACTGCCATTGCCCCCATCTCTGGGAAATCCCATGGATAGAGGACAGCAGAGCCTGGTGGATTATGGTCCATGGGGTCGCAAGAGTCAGACATGACTTACTGCTAAGCCACCATAGCCTGCTGACTCACGCCTCCACAGGAGACCCTCCAACGCTAGCAGGTAGTTTTGGTTCAGTCTCCTGTGAGGTCACTGCTCCTTTCCTCTGGGTCTCGGAGTGTGCAAGGTTTTGTTTGTGTCCTCCAAGACTGTTCCTGTTTAGAGTCTCTCTTTCCCCCAGTCCTGTAGAAGTCTTGTAATCAAATCCTGCTGGCCTTCAAGATCAGATTCCCTGGGGATTCCCAGTCCCTTTGTCATATCCCTAGGCTGGGAAGCCTGAAGTGGGGTTCAGAACCTTCACAATAGTGGGAGAACTTCTTTGGTATTATTGTTTTCCAGTTTGTGGGTCACTCACCCAGTGGGTATTGGATTTGATTTTATCATGATTGTGTCCCTCCTACCACCTCGATTCAGCTTCTTTGTTTTTGAATGTGGGGTATCTTTTTTTGGTAGGTTCCAGCATCCTCCTGTCAACTGTCATGATTTTGGTGCTCTCACAGGAGGAGATATCATTGCATGTCCTTCTATTCCCAGATATTAACTTTTTGACATGAAGAATGTTGAAAGTGTTTTTCTTAGTATAAAACTTTCTCTTTAGCTTTATTTTTCTAACAACTTTACTCATTTCCTTTCATTCACCATCGTGTTAGTAAGCATTTACTAATGCCTTGATGTTACCATCTCTGTATAAGACAAAACAAAACAAACAAAAACTAGGCTTCTCATTTGCCCTCTTTTCTACACTAAGTTCTCTTATGCCTGGATGTGAAACATTCATGCAAGTTAACATTGGCTTGGCTTGGAAGTTAACCAGACAATCTTTTCTCCTTGATCATTCAGGAACATTTATTCTGAACTTTCCAGTCTGCAGATCCTCTACCTTTCAAAGAACAGCTCTGGGGACTTCCCTGGTGGTCCAGTGATTAAGAATCCACCTCCCAGTGCAGAGGATGCAGTTTTGATCCCTTAGTTAGGGAACTAAGATCCTACATGCTGTGAGGCAACTAAACCTGTGCACCTCAACTAGAGAACCCACGTCTGCAACTAGAGAAGCCCTCGCACTGCAACTACTGAGTCCACGTGCCCAAGCACCACAACAAAGACCAAGCACAGCCAAAAAACAAATAAATAAAAAACCAAAGAGCAGGTCTGCAAAGACAGAATGCAGGCATCCATAGGCAGCACGCGGATTACACTCTCCACAAAGCATTTGTCTAGCTCTTAGCCTTAGACACATCTACTTATTCTTGATATCTTTGATGTATAGATGCTATGAGTGTGCTATGTCAACCTCTTATACCTAGGACACAATGATGTGTGGTATTTTAGTCCTTGCAGGGCCAAAGTGACATGGGAGAGAATTGGGGCTATAGTGGTTTAGTCGCTAAGTCATGTCCAACTCTCATGGCCCCATGGACTATATAGCCCACCAGGCTCCTCAGTCCACAGGATTTCCCAGGCAGGAATACTGGAGTGGGTTGCCATTTCTTTCTCCAGGGGGATCTTCCCGACCTAGGGATCGAACCTGGGTCTCTTGCATTGCAGGCAAATTCTTTACCAACTGAGCCACCAGGAAAGCCCCAAGGGGGGCTATAGGAGATGAGATTTCGTCTCACCTCCGTGTGCTGTGCTGTGGGCTTAGTTGCTCAGTTTTGTCTGACTCTTTGCAACCCCATGGACTGCAGCCCACCAGGCACTTCTATCCTTGGGGATTCTCCAGGCAAGAATGCTGGAGTGGGTTGCCATGCCCTCTTCCAGGGGATATTCCCATCCCAGGGATTGAACCCAGGTTTCTCACATTGCAAGCAGATTCTTTACCAGCTGAGCTACCAGGAAAGCCCATTTCACCTTCAGTTCAGTTCAGTTCAGTTGCTCAGTCGTGTCCAACTCTTTGCGACCCTATGAATCACAGAACGCCAGGCCTCCCTGTCCATCACCAACTCCTGGAGTTCACTCAGACTCATGTCCATCGAGTCAGTGATGCCATCCAGCCATCTCATCCTCTGTTGTCCCCTTCTCCTACTGCCCCCAATTCCTCCCAGCATCAGAGTCTTTTCCAATGAGTCAACTCTTCACATGAGCTGGCCAAAGTACTGGAGTTTCAGCTTTAGCATCATTCCTTCCAAAGAAATCCAAGGGCTGATCTCCTTCAGAATGGACTGGTTGGATCCACTTGCAGTCCAAGGGACTCTCAAGAGTCTTCTCCAACACCACAGTTCAAAAGCATCAATTCTTAAGCACTCAGCTTTCTTCACAGTCCAACTCTCACATCCATACATGACCACTGGAAAAACCATAGCCTTGACTAGATGGACCTTTGTTGGAAAAGTAATGTCTCTGCTTTTCAATATGCTATCTAGCTTGGTCATAACTTTCCTTCCAAGGAGTAAGCGTCTTTTAATTTCATGGCTGCAGTCACCATCTGCAGTGATTTTGGAGCCCAAAAAATAGTCTGACACTGTTTCCACTGTTTCCCCATCTATTTCCCATGAAGTGGTGGACCAGATGCCATGATCTTCGTTTTCTGAATGTTGAACTTTAAGCCAACTTTTTCACTCTCCTCTTTCACTTTCATCAAGAGGCTTTTTAGTTCCTCTTAACTTTCTGCCATAAGGGTGGTGGTATCTGCATATCTGAGGTTATTGATATTTCTCCCGGCAGTGTTAAATAAATCCTGGAAATTGCTATGGGCAATTTGTTATGGGCATAACATGTGGATATGCCTACCATCATGTGTCTTATAACAGGGCCTGAGCAAGTGGTGGCAATTAATACTGTGTATGTCAGTATACACTTAACATCATGTTTCCATAGAAACTTAGTTATATGACTTTACCTCCTGAAATTCACAATATAGCCAAGCACAATTTTAATATGCACTGATATAATTTCTTACTGAGTTTCCTAAAATGTCCAGGCTGAGATGTAGGAAAGGCCAGGGTTGGCTCTTGTTGGCAATGAATAGACAGAAAGAGTTTCCATAAAACAATAAATTGCCATTAGCTTAATTTTTTTAAGGTCACTCAGGAAGACTGTATTTGGCACAACAGTCTTGGCACAGTTATTGTCAGCAAGAAGCTTAATGTGAGGACATGGCGACTGGACCTGCAAATGATTTCCTTGAAGGTAGATTGTGAACAGCTTTTCTTGGAAAGTTTCACTTTCCAGAGCAAAGTTGAAAGCTTCAGCTAATAAAAGCTTAGGATGGAGACTTCCCTGGTGGTCCAGTGGTTAAGAATCCAGCTTGCTCTGCAGGGGACATGGGTTTGATCCCTGGTTGAGGAACTAAGAACCCACCTGCTGTGGAGCCATTAAATTAAGCCCACAGGCCACAACAAAGACCTGATGCAGCCAAATAAATAAATAAAATATTTTTTAAAATAGAAAAGCTTAGGGGTTCATGGCCACTGGAGAATCTGTATCTCAAGCTGCCTGTACATTCATTTTGTAGACTGCAGTAGTGTGAGGGCTTGGCTGGACAAGGTTTCCTATTCATCATGTAATAGAGAGGAACCTTTTATCCCTATGACAAATTAATCACTAAAGAAATGTTTCCATAAGCTTAAATTGTACATAATGGCCCATCTCTGAGGGTCTCTGAGACCCTACCTCCCAGGTAATTAGCTAAAATATCTTTGTTTTGCTCACAGGATCAGGCCCACTCCTGTGACTGGATGACTGGAGGGAGGAAGCAATTAACAGAGGCTGATGGGAACTAGGAAGTATCTGACTTTAATTTCTCCCCTTTTAGTATAAAAGGAGTCTGAATTCTAACCCAGGAAAGATGATTCTCTGGGACATGAGTCTATCATCTTCTCTGTCTTCTGGCTCGCAAAGTCTCCATTCCTGGCCCCAACAAGCTGAATCTCAATTTATTGGCCTGTTGTGCAGGCAGCAGTATGCGCTTGGAGTTGGTAGCAATCACCATCATGCTTACCGCTTACTGAGCATGACTATGTGTGCACAGGTCGAGCGCTAGGACAAGGCCTTTATGTATGTCATTTAACCTGGCCACTGTTGGACAGTTACTAATCAGATGAAAAGCTAAGGCTCAGAGAGCTAAAGTAACCTGCCTGGTAGATGGAGAAGCTAAATTCAAACCACAGATCTGTGCATTTTGCTCCGTGCAGCATCCTACTCTTGGTCATGGACTGGCAATCCTTTCCTCACCCACGCAGTTCATCTGCATACTTACCTGGCCTTTCATCTGATGAGCTGAGTTGGCTCATAAATCTGACAAGTGTGTCCTGTATGCTAGGAATTGTCAGGTGCCCTACACATATGATCGCTTAAACTTCACAGTTCTAAGAAGTAATTACCTTTGAACTTTTTGTTTGAACATTGTCATTTATTTTTTAAGTAGCAAGTCAATATAGAAAAGTGCACACATCTGAAGTACACAGCCCAGTGATTTTCACAAAATGAACACACTTGTGTAATCATGGCTGATCAAGAATCAGAACAATGTGTCTTTCCTCTCTTCCTCCCTCCTGCCAGTCCACTCTCTTTCTGGCTAACACATGCATCTCCGTGCAGCTCAAATGAGGATTTTGGGGTCTGATTCAGAGAGGGTTGCAAATAAGTAAGGAAATGGCACTAAAAAAAAAAAAAGTAGAGGTTTTGTATCTTATAAACTCAGAATGAAATCGGCAAGTTAGGCCTCTCCTGTCACATAGGACTAACTTCAAAGTGAAAGGCACAGATCATAATTTCAAATGAGACTGTTTGGTAAATGTCCTACTACTTTTACTAAAATACCTTGAGTGTCCCATATTTCAAGGCATTTCAGCAGTACTTATTTTATTTACTTTAGTATTTTATTTATTGATTTGGCTCCACCAGGTCTTAGTTGCGACATGCAGGATCTTCTAGTTGCAGCACAGTCTTGGGATCTAGTCCCTCCACCAGGCCCCCTGTATTGGGAATGCAAAGTCTTAGCCACGGGACCACCAGAGAAGACCCACCAATACTTATTTTAAATCCACATTTCTTTTACAGGTATTGAGCATCTGATATGTACCAGATACACAATCAGGCCTGTCCACACTGGCTCCATTCCCATGGATGGTTCCCTTTGGAGCCAGAGGAAAGGCCACCTATAATTGTGGTTCTTTTTTAAATTATTATTTATTTACTTTATTTCTGGTTGTGCTGGGTCTTCATTGTGGTGCACAGGCTTCTCATTTTAGTGACTTCTCTTGTTGCAGAGCACAGGCTGTCCGTGCGTGGTCTTCAGTAGTTGGAGCATTTGGGCTCAGTAGCTGTGGACCACTGACTTAGTTGCTCTGCATCATGTGGCATCTTCCCAGACCGGGGATCAAACCCAAGTCACCTGCATTGGCAGGCAGATGCTTACCCACTGTACCACCAGGGAAGTCCTGCAATGGTGGTTCTGACACCAACTAGATGTCCAAAAGTTCAGTTCAATCCAGTTTGGACACTACCTACTCATGGTTAGGGGCAGACCCCACAGGTTTATGAAGTCATTCCACAAGACCACCCCCATTTCAGATATAAATTGCAAGTCCTGGGGGGCCCACCCCTAATTCTGACAGATCAGCTACAAATTAAGGGTTTCCCCACCTCCTCCTCAGTTTTAGTAATTCACTAGAATTGCAAGGAGATCCAACCAGTCCATCTTAAAGGAAATCAGTCCTGAATATTCATTGGAAGGACTGATGCTGAAGCTGAAGCTCTAATACTTTGGCCATCTGATGCGAAGAACTGACTCATTGGAAAAGACCCTGATGCTGGAAAAAACTGAAGGCAGGAGGAGAAGGGGATGACAGAGGATGAGGTGGTTGGATGGCATCACTGACTCAATGGACATGAGTTTGAGCAAGTTCCGGGAGTTGGTAATGGACAGGGAAGCCTGGCGTTCTGCAGTCCATGGGGTTGCAAAGAGTCGGACACAACTGAGCAACTGAACCGAGCTGAACTGAGAATGACTTACAGAACTCAGGAAAACACTTTACTCACATTTACTGGTTTATTAAAAAGGATACGTCTAAGGGACAGCCAGATGGAAAGTGCAAAGGGCAATGCATGAGGGAATGCATGAGCAGAGCTTCCATGAATGGATTTTGGAGAGACACAGTCACTCTACCACACCTCTTCTATGGTAATTTATTTTTAAACATCACTGCCTTCACAATTATTTGAAAAGGTGTTTAGTTTGGATATCTTGAGGCAGTCCTTGCTTCCTGCCAAGATTCTTGAAATATCTCACAAAAAGTGTCACTTTGTGATGAGAATTTGGGAGTAATTTTCCATCAAAATAGTTGAAGTCTCTGGGCCTTATGATAAAATTGGCTAATACAGCTAGTTATAATACCTTGGGTTTTCCCAGGTGGTGCTAGTGGTAAAGAACTTGCTTACCAATGCAATAGACTGAAGAGACGCAGCTTGGATCCCTGGGGTGGGAAGATTGCCTGGAGGAGGGCATGGCAACCAATTCCAGTATTCTTGCCTGGAGAATCCCATGGACCTGAGAGCCTGGCAGACTATGGTGCGTAGGGTCACAAAGAGTCAAGCACCTTAGCACGCACTCACATAATATACCATGATGTGAAATTCAGAGCCGGTACTAAGTTTCCCATGGGTAAGGTGACTGACTTTGAGCTTGGATGATTGATGGGTTACTTATACCTTAACCTAGCCCCACCTCCTCAACATCTCATTCTTCTCATTAAAAATCAGGATCAGATCATGGACCTGTCCCAGGGAAGACACAATCACTCACCCTTCAGAGAAACAGGAACAATAACCAGGCCCCTGAAACCTGCTGCCTCCTTTGCACCTGCCAAGAGAAATGAAGGCTAACAAAGAAGGACCAGTTTCCTTGAAGCTGCTAAAACTGCATTCATGTCCCTTCTCCATGAAGTCTGGGATGTGGGAAACCGACACCCACCCTGCCATGCCCCAGTCCTGGCTCTCAGGAACAAAGAAAACATTACACCTTGCTTGTGGGTCACCTGTATTTTGAGTCTTTCTCTTTAGAGTCAAGGGGCTTCCCAGGTGGTGCTAGTGGTAAAGAACCTGACTGCCAAAGCAGGAGACATAAGAGATGCGGGTTGGATCCCTGGGTCGGGAAGATGCCCTGGAGGAGGGCAGGGCAACCCACTCCAGTACTCTTGCCTGGAGAATCCCCATTGACAGAGGAGCCTGACGGGCTACAGTCCATGGGGCCACACAGAGTTGTACAGGACTGAAGTGACTTAGCAGCAGCAGCTTTAGAATCAAAAGAATCTGATTCTGGCTCCATAGATGGAACTGGAAGGTTATTCCTTAATGAGATTGATACAAAACAGGATCAGAAAACTGGGTGACTGCTCCTGCAGAAATCTGATTTCTTTAGGATCTTCTGTTTTTGTGAGGATGGAAGATGGGGCTCAGGGAAGACAGAATAATTCTTCCCTAGCACACTCCCTCTTTCTGTAGACTTTAGGGTTTCAGCAACTCTCTCAGAGGCATTTTTGTTGCCTGCTGTCATTTGAACTGTTCCAAGGACACTTTATAGTATCCTTTTTAAAAATAATAATAATTTTATTTATTTATTTTTGGCTTTTTCGTTGCTGTGCAGGCTTTTCTCTAGTTTCAGAGGGCGGGGAGGGGGGGTGGCTACCCATTGTTGCAGTTTGTGGTCTTTTCATTGCAGTGGCTTCTCTTGTTGCAAAACACAGGTTCTAGGGTGGGTGGGCTTCAGTAGCTGCAGCATGTGGGCTCAATAGTTGCAGTTCCTGGGCTTTAGAGGACAGGTTCAATAGCTGTGATGGATGGGCTTAGTTGCTCTGCTGTATGTGAAATCTTTCCAGACCTGGGATCTAATGAACCTGTGTCTCCTGCACTGGCAGGTGGATTCTACCGCTGAGCCACCAGGGAAGCCCCTTGTTACTTCTTTTAATAGAAGACATCATCTATTGGCACACACAAATGATGAGTCTGGAGGTAGCTCCTACCTCCAGGCATGAACTGTTTCAAACAATACAGTCAACATGGTTTCTCTCCAGCTTCTCCAAGGTCATGAGCTACAAGGTGCCATGACCCCAGCCAGCAGTGCCAAGAGAAAGGTAAGCTGCCACTCTTGCTTAGCAACTGTCTTTGGCCTGAATTAGGTCATGGAGTCAGGCCTGACCACTCACTAGGATGAGAAGGATGAGATGTCAGACCTTGTCCCAGCCTGTCCTTACAGTGAAGAATGAAGCTGAGCCGACCTGAGGGCTGGGCAAAAGTGTGGCAAAGGTACGTTCCTGGGGATCTCACCATACACTACCCTAGGTCTTCACCCTTGAGCTCCCTCTGGCCAGGTCAGCAAGAGTTGGTTCTTTTTTATGACTGAGCAGTATTCTAGTTTTAGACTAGTACAAATGAAGCCGCTGTGACAATTATATAAAGGTTTTTGTGAGGACATAACTTTTCATTTCTCTACAATAAATATCCGCTGGTGCAATTGTTGGGTCCTATTGGGCTTCCCAGGTGGCTTAGTGATGATCTGTCTGCCAATGCAGGAGACACAGGTTTGATCCGTGGGTTGGGAAGATCCCCTGGAGAAGGAAATGACTACCCACTCCAATATTCTCACCTGGGAAATCCCACGGACTGAGGAGCCTGAAGGGCTACAGTCCATGGGGTTGCAAAGACTTGGACATGACTTAGCAACTAAACCACCACCACTATGGAAAGTATACGTTTAGTTTTTAAGAAACTGTTGAACAATTTTCAAAATGGTTGTACCATTTTACATTCCCATCAACACTGTATGAGGGACCCACTGTCTCTGGATCTTTACCAGTATTTTGTATAACCACTACTTTTTATTTCAGCTCTTCTGACAGTTATGTAAGAACATCCCAGTATGGTCTTAATTTGCCCAGTGATACTGAATATCTTTTAATGTGCTTATTTTCCTTCCAAATATCGTCTTCAATGAAATGTTTATTAATTTCATTTTGACCATTTCCTAATTGGACAGTATGTTCTTAACTGTGCAGTTGTGAGAGTTCTTTCTGTATTCTAGATATGAGTCCTTTATTGAATATGTAACCTGCAAAATTTTTCTTCCTTTCTGTAGTTTGTCTTTTTATCCTTTTTGAGAAGGTCTTTCACAGAGAGAAAAAAATTTTGTGAAATCTATCACTTTTATTCTCTTATGGATGGTATTTTTGTCATGTCTGAGAACTGTTCACCAAGCCTTAGATTCTGAAGATTTTCTGCTGTTTTTTTCTTCTAAAAGTTTTATAGTTCTACATTGTAAAGTCTATGATTCATCTTGAGTAAACATCAAGTGAAAAAGCCTTAATGTCAGGTAAAAGTTGTGAGCTTATGCCAAGATTTGTTTTTCTTTTTTTTTTTCTTGTTTTCGTTTTATTTGCCTAAGGATGTCTAATTACTCCAGCACCATTTGTTAAAAAGACTCTTTTCTTCCACTGAACTGCTTTCTCACCTTTTTGAAAGAAAACAGTTGGCTGTACTTCTGCAGGCTATCTCTGCTTTCTCTATTCTGTAATCTATTTGTTTGTCTCTTAGCCAATACCACGGTCTCTTTTCTCCCAGTTTCACTGAGAAATAACTGACATACATCATTGTATAAGTTTAAGGTACAGAGCAGATGGTTTGATTTGCATATATTGTGAAATGACCACCACAATAGGTTCAGCTATCACTCATCATCTCATATAGATACAATAAAAAGAGAGGTAAAAAGGGAAAAAAGGTTCTCTTTGAGATGAGAGCTCTTAGGACTCACTTTTAACATCGTTCCTTTATGTATAAAGTGTTAGCTATAGTCATCACACTGTGCATAATATCTCTAGTACTTATTTGTCGTATAGCTGGAGGTTTATACTTTTGACCACCTTCCTCCAATTCCCCCTTCTCACACCTTTTGCCTCTGGTAACCACAAGTCTGGTCTATTTTTCTATGAGTTCTTTTGTTTGCTTATTTTTAAATTCCACGTATCAGTGAGATTATACAGGGTTTGTCTTTCTCTCTCTGACTTGCTTTACTTAGCATAATGCTCTCAAGGTTCATCTGTGTTGTCCCAAGTGGTAGGATTTCTTCATATTTTATGACTGAATAATATTCCGTTGTCTACATACAACACAACTTCTTTATTCATTTATCCATCTATGGATACTTAGATTGTTTTCACGTCTTGGCTACTATAAATAACACTGCTATAAACATGGGGGTGCAGACATATTTTCAAGTTAGTGTTTTTGGTTCCCTTAGATATAGTCTCATGAATGGAATTGCTGGATCATATGGTAATTCTGGGCTTCTATGGTAGCTCTGGGAAAGAATCTGCCTGCCAATGCAGGAGACGTGGGTTTGATCCCTGGGTCAGGAAGACTACCTGGAGAAGGAAATGGTAACCCATTCCAGCATTCTAGCTTGGGAAATCCCATGGACAGAGGAGCCTGGCAGGCTACAGTCAATGGGATCGAAAAGAGTTGGACACAATTTAGTGACTAAACAATGGTAATTCTATTTTTAATTTTTTTGAGGACCTTCCATATTGTTTTCCATAGCAGCTAAGGACCCATTTATAATCCAATCCTTAGTTCACAAAGGTTCTCTTCTCCATCCTCCTTAGCAATTGTTTTCTCTCTTTTTTTTTTTTTTTTTAGGGTTGTTATGATGGCCATTCTAACAGGTATGTTAACTCATTGTGGAGTTGCTTTATTTTTTTTTAGGTATTATGGGTTTTAAATTTACCTATCTATTTATTTGTTGGCTGCACACGGGCTTTCTCTAGCTGCACTGAGCAGGGTAGTTTTCAGTGGTGCCTGATTGTGGTGCGTTGGGTTCGTTGCTCCAAAGCCTGTGGGATCTTCTTTGCATCAGACCACTGCGCCAGGGAAGTCATCACTTTGATTTTAATTTGCATTTCCCTAACAACTAGTGACGCTGAGTATCTTTTCAATAACTGTTGGCCTTTCAGATATTTTCTTTGGAAAAATGTCTATTCAATACCACAGCCCTTGATTACTGTAGCTATATACGGAAGCCTTAGTATCAGGTAGACTGAGTCATCCCATTTTACTTTTCTTTTGCAAAATTGCTATAGATATTCTAGTTCCTATTCCTTTCCATATAAATTTTAAATTAAGATTTTCTATGTCTACAAAAACCCTTGGTAGAATTTTTAAAGGAATTGCATTTAATCTTTATTTATATAGATTAACCTGGGGAGAATCAATATCTTTATTATATTGATTCTTCCAATCCATGAACATACTATGTCTTTTTGTTTTTTTAGATTTTTTTTTTACTTCTTTCATAAACATTTTATAGTTTTCATTATATTGATACAAGCCTTTACATATTTTATTAGATTTATACCTAAGTGTTTGATTTTGGGGGGGGAATTGTAACTGATATATACATATACAAAATATATATATGTTTTTACAACATATAATTTTTATATATTATATATTTTATTAATACTTGGCTGTGTCGAGTCAGTTACTGGACACAGGCTCTTCCTTGCAGCATACAGGCGCTTAGTCATGGCATATGGGACCTAGTTCCCTGACGAGAGGTCAAACCCAGGCCCTCTGAAGTGAGAGCATGCAGTCTTAACCACTGACCACCATGGAAATCCCTAACTGGTATATATTTTTAATTTCAGCTTTTATTGCTCGGATATGGAAGTATGATTGATTTTTGTGTTTTGATTTCTTTTATCCTGTGGCCTTGCTTAACTCATTTATTAGTTCTAGTAGTTTTTCATAGTCCCCTAGGGATGTTCTACATAGACAATCATGTCATCTACAAATGGAGGCAGTTTTCTTTATTGCCTTCCAACCTGTATCCTTTTATTTCCCTTTCTTGCTATATTGTGCTGCTTAAAATTTCTAGCACTGTGTTAAATATATACTTCACTTTTTAAAACCTTTTTTTTTTTTGCTAACAATAATTTTTCTTCTCCTAAGCCATCTTCAGCGTGTTTATTTTTAATCTACCTGTTAAATATTTATTGTGCGCATGCTATGTGCACACCTGTATGCTGTGAGCTAAGGAGATGGAATGAAAAATACCCAGTTCTGTTTCGGAAAAGCTCTCATTCCAGAGAGAGAGAAAGACAAGGAAATACCCAGTAGCCCTCCTGGGAGGGACCAGCATCCAAGAGGGTGAATAAGGCTATAGGTACAGGCACAGCGGTTGTTCAAAGGAGCCCGTGTTTCCTCCACCTCCGCCCCCATGCTAGTCTGGGCAAGGGGGACTGGGGGGCATAGAAACCTGGGGAGAGGCCCCAGTCATTCCCAGCACCCAGCTTGGGAGCAGCTCTTCCTCCCAGCACAGTGGATAATGCAATCCAGAAGATCCGAAACCTCACTTCTTTAAGGTTCCAGCTGTATAAAGAAAATGAAAAGGAGAAAATGCAGTTCTCAAGGGGGATTTTTAAGTCCTCTCTGAGTAGGCAAGAGAGAACCATATAGCGGAGGTTTCGTGTCTAAACTGGGCTGCTGGCAGAAGTGGGGCTGTCGTCGTCCTGTCAAGGTACAGAGTCAAAAATACCCAGATTCGCTCTCCAGTCGACACAGGGAGCAGAGGCCTAGCGGAATGTCCACCTGTGCACAGGTCTGCCCTTTTCCGCCTCCCTGAGCAGAGACATGCTTCCCCTCCCCATCCTGGGCCCTCTCTGCTTGTTCTCCTTGCATCCTCCTTCCTACAGCTTTGTGGTTGGAAGAAAAATAATCATGAGATTGAGATGTCTGGGCTCTCTACTTCTCTGGAGAAATGTGTGCCACGGTTCTAAGGCTCTAAAGCTTAGAGCTTTTCCATCAGTTAAGATCCTTGCCCTGAGAAGTAAGAAAACGCTCATAGCCTTCGAAATTCACTCACATATTCCCGCTTTTGGACGGACACGTTTGAGTGCCCAGCGCTGTAGTTATGTGGTATTTCATGCTTTGACGTATTCAACATACGAAGTGCGTGGCTTCGACTGGAAAGCCTTCATGACAGGGGTCAGTGAGCAAAGACGTTTTCAGGCATATTGAGCTGCTTTTACTCTGCCTTGGTGTGTACTCTCAGTGATTCAATGTTTTCTGTTGTTCTCTGTCTGTTCAGTGATTTCTGTTCAACGTGGTTACTTCTGTTTTCCCTGAGCAATCCCCAAGCTAACTGTAATCCTCCTGAACATGAATAAATCTCTGGGTTTGTGGCTTCTCACTAGCTCCTTCCTTCTGGGGCTCTGTCTCCTGCCCTTCCTTCTGTATTGGTTAGACGTTAGCTGCTTATTCAGTCTTATTTCCCCCCATCATGTCTGCACGTAAAGATCTCAAAACAGAACAGTGAAGGAAAAATAGATGTCTTCGATTACTCTTTTTGGTTTCCATCTCTGAGAAACACAAAGTAATTATATTAAAAGACTCCTTCTTATATTTGTAAGGCATTTACTTTTTTAAATTAATTTCTGTGGCTGTGCTGGATCTTAGTTATGGCATGCAGGATTTAGTTCCCTGACCAGGGATCGAACCCAGGCCCCCTGCATTGGGAGTGCAGAGTCTTAGCCACTGGACTACCTAGGAAGTTCCATGTAAGGCTGGATTTTTGTAATGTGCCCACTGACCTCAGAGAGGGCAAAGAAAGGAAAGTGTGTCTGACCTCTGGGCCTTTCCTTCCCCTCATGTGTATCTGACCAATGCAGCTTTAGGAGCTAGAAGTTCAGAAAGTCAGCAAGCCTTAAGGTGCTAGAGAGTTCAGGGATGGTGCCAGCTTTCAACATTATTGGAATAAGGCCTCAAACTTCAAAGATTTCAACCCAAACCTGAAGGATATGCTACTGGCATATTCCTAGTAACACAGAGGGCAATCTTACTTTGGAGGAGCCTTGAGCCGACGGCTGTGCCATTGTTTACCTGTTACTTCTCAGGCCAAGCCTACCTTCCTCTATTCTGCTCTGTGACGCTAGGACTGGAATCTGTAGACTATATTTCCTGGAAGCCCTTGCCATCTAATTTCTTTTCAGGTTCTGCCAATGAGAAGTGCTGGTGGGAGACTGGAAGTGGTAAAGAAGGCAGCCCCTCTCATCTTCGGCTCCTGTGGCTCTCCTCAAGGGCTCCCCTACAGACTCTCTTAGAGATCTCAACACTAGACATGAAAGTCTCTTAATCCAGCACCAGCCTGTGGTGGCCCATCCATTTTGTCTGAAACACCTCCTGCATTTCAAACAAAAGTTTCTATTTCCTAGATCTTAGCTGATAGGATACATGCTACCAAGATCAGGAGTTATTTTCGACCTCCTGGAACATACTCAACTTTTTAATGCATCTGAGGTACCTGCCCTTCCTGTTCCTCGGTCTCTGCAGGAAGATGTCATGAATGTAATGATCAGGGTGATGTTCTGGGGAACGTCAGGAAGATTCAGCTCTCTGCTGGCACAGTGACGGCGGTGGGAAGGAGAGGTGACATACGCCTGAGGCTACACACCTGAAGATCTACTGCTACCACTCCTCCCTCCTGCCTGGGTCCTGACGATACAGCAGCCCTTTCTAGGATATGCATTTGAGGATGAACTATGCTGAGGCTGCCAAAAAAACAGGATATTTTGGGGGAAAATCTTAAAATCGCTAGATTCAGAGAAAGGAATGATTTTTCTTTTTTCCCATTTTTTGGTAGCACCACGTGACAGAAAATTGTTTTAAAATAAATCTGGATAGACAAATTGTGGCATATTCATTCAATATGTATTGAATGACATAGTAGTTTATGAAGCAAAGAAAAATAGTGAACTATAGCTGCAGAGAACCAGAGATGAACCCCTAGGACATAACACTGAGCAAAACAAACCAGACACAAAAGAATTCACTGTATGAAGCAATTTCTACAACATTCAAGAACAAGGAAAACTATTCCAAGGTGATAGCAGTAAGAATAATGGTTAGCTTTTGAAGAGAGATTAATACGGGTGGAGGCACATAGCAGCGTTCTGGGCTGCTGGAAATTTCTACGTCTTAATTCGGATGGTTGTTACATGGATGTATACTGAGAATTTACATCCAGTAAGAATTTGCTGAGCTGTACACTTATGAGTTGCACATTCTACATGTGTATCTCTCAATAAAAAAGCAATACAAAATTCTCAGTACAGATAAGACATTAAAAGTATTTATAAGATAAACAGATGCATAACTTGAGCTACTGCATGGTAAACAGAAGGGGAAAGGTGGAAGTAGTGACAGATTTCCTCTTCTTGGGCTCCAAAATCACAGCTGACAGTGACTGCAGCTATGAAACCAGAAGACGATTGCTTCTTGGCAGGAAAGCAATGAGAAACCTAGACAGTGTGTTGAAAAGCAGAGCTATTACTCTGCCAACAAAGGTCTGTATAGTCAAGGCTATGGTCTTCCCAGTGGTCACGTACAGTTGTGAGAGCTGGACCATAAAAAAGGCAGAGTGCCGAAGAATTGATGTCTTTGAACTGTGGTGCTAGAGAAGACTTCTGAAAATCCCTTGGATGCAAAGAGATCAAACCAGTCCATCTTAAGGGAGATCAACCCTGAATACTCACTGGAAGGACTGATGCTGAAGCTCCAGTATTTTGGTCATCTGATGTGAAGAGACGACTCATTGGAAAAGTCCCTAATGCTGGGAAAGATTGAGGGCAGGAAGAAAAGAGGGCGTCAGAGGAGGGATGGCTCCACCACATCACCAGTGCAATGAACGTGAACTTGGGCAAACTCTGGGAGATGGTGAGGGACAGGGAGGCCTGGCGTGCTGCAGTCCAACGGGTCACAGGGGACTGAACAACAAGAACAACTTGAGCTTTCCAACCTGGTTTCATTTATTTCATCAATAATATTAGTAGAAGTTTAGGAAATCTTTGATGAACTGTGTATCAAAGTGAAAGTGAAAGAAAGTGAAGCCGCTCAGTTGTGTCCAACTCTTTTGGACCCCATGGACTGTAGCCTACCAGGCTCCTTTCTCCATGGGATTCTTCAGGCAGGAATACTGGAGTGGGTTGCAATTTCCTTCTCCAGGGTATCTTCCCAACCCAGGGATCAAACCTGGGTCTCCTGCATTGCAGGCAGACACTTTAACCTCTGAGCCACCAGGGAAGCCCTGTACCAAAGTGACACATTAAAGTTTAAAAGCTTATCTTCTCAAGAGTAATGTGATTTAATTCTAACACAAAGAAAACACTGTGGGACTTAGTTTATTTACACTACTTCATATATCTGAAAATTTTCAACTCATGTACACACTTGTATATATAAAGATTTATTTGAATCATGTAAGTATTCATCTTTTTTAAAAAGTAATTAGTTAATTTTTACCTTTGGTTGTGCTGGATCTCCATTGCTGTGCATGGGCTTTCTCTGGTTGCAGCAAGCAGGGGATACCCTCCAGTTGTGGTGTGCAGACTTCTCACTGTGGGGGCTTCTCTTGCTGTGGGGTTCAGGTTCTAGGGTACACAGGCTTCAGCAGTTGTGGTTCGAGGGCTTTAGCATGCAGGCTCAGCAGTTATGGCACACAGGTTTGGTTGCCCTGTGCCATGTGGGCTCTTCCCAGACCAGGAATTGAACCTGTGTCCCCCAAATTGCAAGGTGGATTCTTTACCACTGGACCACCAGGGAAACTCTGTCTTTTTTTAAAAAAACTTCTTTCCTGCTCCAGGATTCAGTCTAGGATCAGGTTATATTTAGTGGTCACATCTCTCAAGTTTTCTTATTTAATAAAAATTAAAAAAATTTTTTCTGCCAAGCTGCAGTATGCAGGATTCCAGTTACTCGACCAGGGATGGAACTCATACCCCCTGCAATGAAAGCACAGAGTCCTAACCACTGGACCACCAGGAAAGTCCCCTCAACATTGCTCTTAAGTACCCAAAAGAACTCACCCTTCGAAGGATACACAAGAGTATACAAAAGATACACAGACACGTTTGTGGAGGCCAGAGCACAGATGCAGATTCTGTATCTACTACCAAGACCAGTCTCATGTCAGTCTGGAAAGTGGGACAAATGAAATCTATAACTGTTGCTGTTCAGTCGCTGAGTCGTTTCCAACTCTTTGGGACCCCATGAACATAAGCATGCCAGGCTTCCCCGTCCTTCACTATCTCCCAGAGTTTGCTCAAATTCATGTCGAGTCAGTGATGCTATCTAACTAACCATCTCATCCTCTGCTGCCCTCTTCTCTTTTTGCGTTCAATCTTTCCCAGAATCAGAGTCTTTTCCAATGAATTGGCTCTTCATATTAGTTGGCCAAAGTACGGGAGCTTCATCTTCAGCAGCAATCCTTCCAATGAATATTCAGGATTCATTTCCTTTAGGATTGACTGGTTTGATCTCCTTGCATTCTAAGGGACTCTCAAGAGTCTTCTCCAGCACCACAATTCAAAAGCATCAAGTCTTCAGCACTCAGCCTTCTTTATGGTCCAATTCTCATACTGTACATGACTACTGGAAAAACCATAGCTTTGACTATACGGACCTTTGTTGCCAAAGTGAGGTCTCTGCTTTTTAATATGCTGTCTAGCTTTGTTGTAGCTTTCCTTTCAAGGAGCAAGCATCTTTTAATTTCATGCCTGCAGTCACTGTCCACAGTGATTTTGGAATCCAAGAAGATAAAATCTGTCACTGCTTCCACTTTTTCCCCTTCTATTTGCCATGAAGTGATGGGACCAGATGCCATGATCTCAGCTTTTGTTTTGTTTTTTATTACTTTTTTTTTCTTTTGTTTTTATTTCTGTTTTTTTTTTTAATCTTAGTTTTTTGAATGTCAAGTTTTAAGCCAGCTTTTTTACTCTCCTATTTGACTCCCATCAAGAGGTTCTTTAGTTCCTTTTCACTTTCTGGCATTAGAGTGGTATCATCTGCATATCTGATGCTGTTGATATTTCTCCTAGCAATCTTGATTCCAGCTTGTGATTCATCCAGTCTGGCATTTTCCATGATGTGCTCTGCAGAAGTTAAATAAACAGGGTGACAATATACAGCCCTGTGGTACTCCTTTCCCAATTTTGAACAAGTCATTGTTCCATGTAAGGTTCTAATGGTTGCTTCTTGACCTGCAAAAAGGTTTCTCAAGAGACAGCTAAGATGGTCTGGTATTCCCATCTCTTAAAATTTTTTTCCGTTTTTTGTGATCCACACAAAGGCTTTAATGTAGTCAATGAAGCAAAAGTAGACGTTTTTCTGGAATTCCCTTGCTTTCTCTATGATCCAATGATCATTGGCAATTTCATCTTTGGTTCATGGATCACAGCCGTGTCATGGAGAATGGGCTGCATAACTCAATGAAGCTATGAGCCATGACATGCGGGGTCACGCAAGACAGACAGGTTATAGTGAAGAGTTCTGACAAAATGTGGTCCACTGAAGAAGGGAATGGCAAACCATTCCAGTCTTCTTGCTGAGAGAACCCTATGAACAATATGAACAGTTCAGTTCAGTTCAGTTGCTCAGTCATGTCTGACCCTTTGTGACCCCATGAATTGCAGCACACCAGGCCTCCCTGTCCATCACCAACTCCAGGAGTTCACCCAAACCCATGTCCATTAAGTCAGTGATGCCATCCAACCATCTCATCCTCTGCTGTCCCCTTCTCCTCCTGCCCCCAATCCCTCCCAGCATCAGAGTCTTTTCCAATGAGTCAACTCTTCACATGAGGTGGCCAAAGTACTGGAGTTTCAGCTTTAGCATTAGTCCTTCCAATGAACACCCAGGACTGATCTCCTTTAGAATGGACTGGTTAGATCTTCTTACAGTCCAAGGACTCTCAAGAGTCTTCTCCAACACCACAGTTCAAAAGCATCAATTCTTTGGCACTCAGCTTTCTTCACAGTCCAACTCTCCAATCCATACATGACCATTGGAAAAACCATAGCCTTGACTAGACGGACCTATGAAATCTATAATTCCCATTAATATATCCTGTGAAAACTTATTTCATGGTCACAGGTTGGTAAATGTCTTTGGTGCATTGCCCATTGAAGCTGTACATCCAAAAGAATGCATGTATTTGCTTTGCAAACTAATTTCATGCTTATTCAACACCCTAATACTAATGAGGCTCACAGTGACAGAGCAATTTTTGACATGTTAACCCTATCATAGCTTTATAAGTATGGTGTTATGGTGTTTTAGTCACTAAGGTGTGTCTAACTCTTGTGACCCCATGGACTGTAGCCTTCCAGGCTTCTCTGTCCATGGGATTTTCCAGGCAAGAATACTGGAGTGGGTTGCCATTTTCTTATCCAGGGGATCTTCCCAACCCAGGGATCGAACCCGGGTCTCCTGCATTGCAGGCAGATTCTTTACCAACAGCTACAAGGGAAGCTAAAGGGTGTGTTGCCTCCCCATCAGGGAATTGAACCCTGGTCTCCTGTGTGACAGGTGGAGATACTCACCACTATACTAACAAGGACAGCAGCTTTTATAAGTATAAACATTTAAATTCATAGGGACTGCTACAATCCCCATTTTACAGATGATAAAACGAAATCACTAACATACTAACTTGCCCTAGGTCACAAGTGTTCACAGCAGGACTAGAATTTGAAACCATGAAGTCTGATTCCATTCTCTCTTTTTCAAATTATTTTTTTAAAAATTATTTAGTTTTTAAAAGTGCTGCACTCAATATGCCAGCACATTTGGAAAACTCAGCAGTGGCCACAGGACTGGAAAAGGGCAGTTTTCATTCCAATCCCAAAGAAAGACAATGCCAAAGAATGCTCAAACTAGCACACAATTGCACTCATCTCACACGCTAGTAAAGTAATGCTCAAAATTCTCCAAGCCAGGCTTCAGCAATATGTGAACCATGAACTTCCTGATGTTCAAGCTGGTTTTAGAAAAGGCAGAGGAACCAGAGATCAAATTGCCAACATCCGCTGGATCATCGAAAAAGCGAGAGAGTTCCAGAAAAACATCTATTTCTGCTTTATTGACTATGCCAAAGCCTTTGACTGTGTGGATCACAACAAACTGTGGACAATTCTGAAAGAGATGGGAATACCAGACCACCCGACCTGCCTCTTGAGAAACCTATATGCAGGTCAGGAAGCAACAGTTAGAACTGGATATGGAACAACAGACTGGCTCCAAATAGGAAAAGGAGTACGTCAAGGCTGTATATTGTCATCCTGCTTATTTAACTTATATGCAGAGTACATCATGAGAAACGCTGGACTGGAAGAAGCACAAGCTGGAATCAAGCTTGCTGGGAGAAGCATCAATAACCTCAGATATGCAGATGACACCACCCTTATGGCAGAAAGTGAAGAGGAACTAAAGAGCCTCTTGATGAATGTGAAAGAAAGTGAAAAAGTTGGCTTAAAGCTCAACATTCAGAAAACGAAGATCATGGCATCTGGTCCCATCACTTCATGGGAAATATATGGGGAAACATTGAAAACAGTGTCAGACTTTATTTTTGGGGGCTCCAAAATCACTGCAGATGGTGATTGCAGCCATGAAATTAAAAGACGCTTACTCCTTGGAAGGAAAGTTATGACCAAACTAGACAGCATATTCAAAAGCAGAGACATTACTTTGCCAACAAAAGTCCATCTAGTCAAGGCTATGGTTTTTCCAGTGGTCATGTATGGATGTGAAAGTTGGACTGTGAAGAAAGCTGAGCGCCGAAGAATTGATGCTTTTGAACTGTGGTGCTGGAGAAGACTCTTGAGAGTCCCTTGGACTGGAAGGAGATCCAACCAGTCCATTCTAAAGGAATCAGTCCTGGGTGTTCTTTGGAAGGACTAATGCTAAAGCTGAAACTCCAATACTTTGGCCACCTCATGCGAAGAGTTGACTCATTGGAAAAGACTCTGATGCTGGGAGGGATTGGGGGCAGGAGGAGAAGGGGACGACAGAGGATGAGATGGCTGGATGGCATCACCGACTCAATGGACATGAGTTTGAGTGAACTCCTGGAGTCGGTGATGGACAGGGAGGTCTGCTGTGCTGCGATTCATGGGGCCGCAAAGAGTCAGACAGGACTGAGAGACTGAACCGAACTCCACTGAAATGTTTTTTGGTTGTACATGTCTTTGTTGCTATGTAAAGGCTTTCTCTACTTGCACCGCTACTCTTTGTTGCCGCGGTGCACAGGCTTCTCATTGCAGTGGCTTCTCTTGTTGCAGAGCACAGACTCTAGGACATGTGGGCTTCAGTAGTTGCGGCTCCTGGGCTCTAGAGTTGCTGTGCATGGGCTTTAGTTGCTCCGGGGCTCGTGGGATCCTCCGCACCAGGGATAAAACCCGTGTCCCCTGCATTGGTAGGCGGACTCTTATCCGCTGTATTACCAGGGAAGCCCCTCCATTCTCTTGTAATCATTTTAAAAATTGAGATATAATTGACCTATAACATACTTTTTAAAATATTGAGATACAATTGCCATATAACATTGTATTAATATAAGTTTAAGGTATACAATGTGTTGGTTTGACACATTTATATACTGTACTATGATTACCACCAGGAGAGTTAGCTAATGTCTCTATCATGTGACCTAATGATCATTTCTTTTTGTGGTGGAAAGAATTAAGATCTAATCTCTTACATTACCATATATTCTTAACCATTCAAGGTCAGAATAATGGAAAGATAGGGAGAGCGACAATTTGATCTGATATTTTGATAGAGGGTATTTTGATAGAGTGGTACAGCAGATTAGGGTGATATTTCAGGACCACGCATAGCACTTGAGCCACTTAGCTCTCTTGTAGTTCCCCTTTCCCAACTACTAATATATTACCTTCCCACAGCTTTCTGGCTTTCTTCTTCACTTAATCATTCAGGCTACAAATAATTATTGTATGCCTACTGTGTACCAGGTTTCTGAATTATGTGCAAGAGATGGGACAGTAAGACACAGGCCCTTCCACATTTACAGCATAAATTGCTCTCATTTCTTCCTTGTTCCTAATCCTAATTTCACTGTTTATTTTTTGCAGCAGTTCAGACTGTTGCTTGCTGATGTGAGGTGACCCCAAAGTGACTTTTTAAAAAGTCCTAACCCTTTGCCTTTTGGCCTCAGTAAACAACAGAAATAGTATATGGGTCCTACTTCTCAGTAAAATGCCTTTTCACAGCTCAAGGCAAGGTTTTTTGTTTTTTTTTTTTTTTTTTAATTTGAGAGTGTTTCAGACCCAACCTGGTTCCATCATTTACCTCCTGGCAGCTTGATAACCAGGGCGCAATAACTTCCTTATCTGTGGATTACTTAGTGACAATATAGAACCACCCCAGGAGCAATAGACTGAGGCCCTTTTCCAGATGCCTTGTTTTAAAACTTTCAGCTGGAAAGACCTTCACTATGTGAAACTTATTGCGATTATTTAAAGTCAATATCTGGTCTTCTTCAGAAACCAACAAACAAATGACCTCTGGCTTGCTGCCTCCTGATTTTGGCTCTAGACCATGGGATTATTTAATTTGGAGTTTTTCAGTCTGACAAGAGGTTAGAAACTGGCCAACGTGGGCCTCAATGACAGATAAGTGTGTCAAAACTGACAGGAATTATGAAGACTGCTATAGATGGCTTAAAAAAAAAATCGACCTCCTGTTCTGCAAGGCATCATCGTCTCTTCTTCCCACTGCTGCGCTTTGCCAGGTTTTCTGAGAGTTCCAGGTCTGAGAGGCACCAATCACTCTGTTTCCTCGGTTTTTGTTGCGTACAGGTAATTAAGCTAAAAGTCTGTAGTAGTAGATCTTATTATGCTTTAGTACATTATGCATTCCAGAGCAGAAGGTTTTTGCTGGAAAGCTTCACTGTTAAGATATGATTTGCATTTTTTACTAGATACTTGTCTTTGCTCCTTGAGGACAAACACGTTAGGATTCCTTTGTGCATAAACAAAACTGTGGGCTTGACTGTGTGTTTTTAGCAAGACTGGAAATGCTTTAAAACAGAGCATGCTTTTGCTGCAGAGCCTAAACTATTTGGTTAAGGTGAGGGAGCAAGGCAGAAATAAGACTTTTTGTGCAACTCCATCTGTAATTAAAATGAGTGCTAAGTCAACATATGAAATAGCAAATATTTGAAATTACAACTATTTACTCCTAATTTAAAAAAAATGGTTTTTGTAGTGCTCTTTTTGAGGCCCCTGCCCTGCCAGTACTGAGGAAGGTGCTTAGTCGACCTACTGAATTAAGCCTGTACTGTGGGCTATTCCACCTGCGTGGTCTCCAGACTGGGACGCAGGGGGTCAAGACAGAGATGGGCTGTTGGCACCACCCGGGTCTGGTTTGCCCTTTCTCATCCATGAGGAGACTGGCCCAGAGCCTGGAACATCTCTCCCGCGGATCTGGCCAGAGCCAGGGGGTCGGCTTCATTTAAAGCTGGTCTGAGCTGCCCCTTCCTGGCTGCTTTCTAAGGCTGAGGCTCGGTCGGGGAAAGCGACGCGCGCCAGGACGCTTGGGTTCTAACGCGGGAGAGGGCGGAGCTGCGAGGCCGCGGCACCCGGGCACCCAGGCTGGCATACCCAGCTGGCACTTAGGCCTTGTCGCGGCGGACAATGCCGCCCAGCCGGCCGCACTACAACTCCCGGCGCGCTCCGCACTCGCTCGCAGAAGCCAAGGGGACCCGGCGTGCTCTGCGCTGGCCAGCCTGACAGCCCAGCGCACCCCTCGGCCCGCTCAACGACCTGGGGGGAACCAGCGTGCAAACCTCCTCTCGCGCCTTACTGTCCTCCCCTCTTTATTCCAACTGCCTGAGATTCGGCCACAAGAATAGGAAGCAGTCTCCTAAATTCAACCCCGTAGAGTCGGAGCCAGCCAATAAAGTACGCAGAGTCAGGCCACGTGACAGTAGCGGGGCGGTGCTCCGGCGGCCCCCTAATCTCTATGGTTTTGGCGCCTCGCTAGAGGGCGTGTGGTCCACTGGAGGACTCCCTACATTCTTCCTCCATTACCTCACTGCCTCCGGTGGCTGCTGGGATACCGGAAGACTCGGGTCCCGACTCGGCTCAGTCCTCCAGCTGCCCGGGGAATACCTCTAGCAGTTCTTCCCTGCCGCCACCGCCGCCCCGCAGCTTCCTCCTCCGCCCGCCCCCTGCCGGCCTTCTTGGCCCCGCCCCGTCCGCGCCGCGCGTCCGGCCCGCCCGCGGCCCGCTTCTCTCGGGAGCCCCCACCCAGGCGCATGGCTCCATGAAGCAGGAGGAGGAGGCAGAGCGCGAGAGGTCCCGTCTGCCCCGGCTACGTCTGGGCCAGGAGAAAAGGTGGGAAACTCGGTCCGCGCCGCGCCCTCTTCCCCCGCCCCGCCGGGCCGCCCTCTCTCGCTCTGCCGCCGTGCCCTCCGGGCCTCCTCACTCCGCGGCGACTTGAGGGGCCGGGGAGCGGGCCCCCCGGGTTCGGGGCGAGGGTCCCGGGGCAGCGTGGGGAGGGGCTCCCGAGCGGCCGGGGAGGGTGGCGGCAGGCTGGGCCTGCGGGCCGCGTGTGCCCACCGGGGGGCGGGCGGGGCGGGAGACGCGCTGGGGAGGGGGTGGGCGGACGCCCCTGCCCCGGGCCGCGAGGAGAGGCCGGGCGAGGCCAGGCGAGGCTCCCACTCTTTTCTCCACTCCCTCCTGGAAACAGTCTCGGGTCGTGTAAAGTTTGGTGGTCTCCGGCGCCGCCTGGCGGCCCTTGCCCCCCGTCCCGCCGCCCCCTCCCCCGCTTGGCGTCTGGATTCCACCCCCGCGGCTCGGCCTCAGCTGCCCTACCCGTCGCTGGGTCGTCTCCCGACTCCTCCTAGCGCCCCGCGCTTTCCTTCCATCACCTTTTTCTTACCTTTTACCTTTCTCTCTACCCGCTTGGCCCCTCCCCGCTCTGGTCTCTCCTCTACCCTCTGTATCTCGCCCTTTCTTTGCTAAACTCTTTAACACGCACGCTCTCGCCTTTCATTAATCTTTTTTTTTTTTTTAAACCCCACTTTCATTCTCTCCTTCCTTATACACCCAAAGTCCCTATTTCCACCTGATATTCTGTGGGTTTTATTCCTCCCTCCTTCCCAGGCTGTGGATTTTGCCCTTCATTACTTGCCCTCCTCCGTTCCCTGTCCTGAGCTGAACTCCTCACTTTGCCACACTCTCTCACCCTTATCCCTCTGGGCCTATCCTCTTTCACTGCCCTCTCCTTGGATAGAGTGGGTGGGGCCTGGAGTCTCCTGTTTACATCTTTGGGAATAACTCATATCTACTACTAGGGGGTGGGGAGAGTTGGTGAGATTGTGAAAAGATTTATGCCAGCCTAAGAGTAATGATGACTGACTGTTACCCACAGTTATCATCTCCATCTGGGATAACAAGATGGCCTGTCCTCAGGACCCTGACATGCGGTCCAGTAATCCTTCAGCACCATGTTTGCAGAGAATTTGGGAGTCTTGTTTGTAGTCTGAAACCAGTAGAAAACCTTGAGATGGTGTATCTTGGCCTGAGAGCAACTTCTGATCTAAATTAGTGGTGGAGGAAGTTTTAATGTGTGTTTCATGTTCAGGTTCAATAAAACCTTTAATCTTCCTTGTCCTCCGTTCTTGGTGTTGACCTCAGGAACCAGGTGATTTACTGCAGGGGGCTGCCCTTGCCACCTTATATTTAGATTTTGAAATGTTTTGACTTAAGGAAAACCTGTTCCTTAGCTTTTTTTTTTTTTCCTTCCTAGAAATTACTCTGTTGTAGTCCTTTCAAAAACCATCTCTTACCTCCTCACTGCCTTGGTTTCGTTCACTCACTGCACCTGCATTTCCATCTTAGGTACAGGAAGAAGGAATGGAATCAGAAGGAAGAAAATTCATTTCAGAGACAAAATAGCTCCCCTCCTCTGTTATAGCTGTTCCCCTGACAATACAAACTTTCTGCTTTCAGTGAGTATTACCTTGGACATACTTAGAATGGAATTGTGTTGCTTTTATTTTTTGTCTTGTTGGTTTTAGGCCTGTGCTTGGACTAGAATATATGTTTACTTTGTTCATTTCTGATTATCTACTTACATGAGTGTCCTAAACTTGATGAATCCTTCCACTTCCACTTGCTCGCTTTTAAAATAATTTTAATTGGTAAAAAACAAGTTTATTTTCCATAACCCTGTTAGAGTAACTTAGATGGTTTTGTAGCATTACACTTACCCTTGGGTTGCATAAAGGTTCGCCTCCCGTCCCTTCCCAAACTACTCTTTAAAGACAAAGATCTTAACTCAGAGGTTAATACAGTTTCTATCAAGGTCAGTGATCAGATGTCTTCCATATGGTTATAATTTTCAGAGAATTTTGGAACATTTTGCCCTAAATCTGCTAGGGTGATACTGTTTTCTTAAAAATAACTAAAATTTTACATGTAAACAGAGTTCTGGGAAATTTTTTATTACTGCTGGGTCTCCTCTGATGGTATGCAAACACTTGGAAAAAAGTTTTTCAGAATGCTTCATATCTTATTGGAGCCTCACAATCTATCTGTGAGCAAGGCAGGGGACAAATATTTTCATTTTACAAATGAAAGAACTGAGGCCCAGAAAGATCTGGCATCCTGCCATAGCTCACATAGTTAAGGGAGGGGATCTAAAAAGAAAACAAAACATTTGATTTCTTATATTCATGTTTTTCCTTAAGCTAAGTTCACACGAAGGTGTATAGTATTGTGTGTTTTTCTAAATCTGTAAATTTAAAAAGCAGTTGTATAGGCAGATCTGTTTTTCTCAGGGAAAATTTTTACACAGCAAATGTTTCAGATATGTATGTGTGTATGATTGGCTTTCAGAAATACAGAGATGATTATTTGAAATAATGTCCAGAATGTTTTGTGGGTCTTTCATCTGACTATTTCTTGGAATAGTTCCTTAAGTAGGCCAGAATATAGCTTACGTGCCATTTCACTACTCAAATAATTATTAAATTGAATTTCAGTTCACTTCTGTGTCACAAAGGAAACAGCAGTCTGTTCCCTTCTGTATAAATTTGGTTTGAATAGACATCTGGACACTAGTAATAACAGAAGAAAATGCAGAGAACCACCCCCCTCTTTTTCTTTTTGCCTTTTTCCTACCTCCCAAGTCTGTTTTTTTGTTGTTGTTGTTGTTAAAGGTCATGCCCCTGAATAGCTATTTTGAAACTTGTCTTCCAAAGGTAAACCTATTTTTTTTTCCTACCTCCAGCCTTTCTAGATATTTTTATCTAGAAAATTATTATTGGTTATTGGAAATCTAACTATTTTGACTCAGTAGTTCTGTTAGCACTCTATATATCAAGATTTCTGTAATAGTAGTGTATTTAGCAAATTTAGTTTCTTTTTGTTATATGCCTTCAAACTTAAAAGAGGACATTTGTAGAATAGAACTGCACAGCTGTAAGCCCAATATTCCTTATACTTCCTGGCATCTCACAATGAAAAGATCAATGGATGACTTATTAGAAGTATGGGTCTCCAAAGAGGAAAAGCATCAAGGTCATTAGAATAATAACCCCATATTAATAGTAATAGTAGACGCTTTAATAAATAGTAGTTCTATGCAAAGATCAGCTAGATGTTTTTCATGTCTTACTCAGTGAATGCTCACAGATAAACCCTCTGTGGTAGCAGGAGCCTACATCCACAGAGACGGACAGCTTGCCTGAGTCTGCATAGCCTGTACCTGCTAAATCAGATTTGGGATTTGAGCCTAGATGGTGACCCCAAAGCCTGGACTCTGTCCTCTAAGGATGGGAGCTGCTCTGGGAAGGCATCAGCTTGTTGTTTTCAGTGTACTTTGGAGCCTTGGAAGGGACCCCCAGTGAGGGAAGAAGGCCCTCCTACCCAGCCAGCCGTGTCTGTCAGGATGCCCTCACACCCTCCCCTCAGCACTGGTCTCCACATCTTGTTTATAAATATCAGCAATTTATGACACATCATTTCCATTAACTTCTGAAATTGTAAATTGCCCTCCCGACAAATAATGCTTTTAAAGTGCTCCATCATTTAAAAAAAGTAGGAAAGTTCTTGTCACATGCAGTTTAGAAACTAAGCACGTCGTTTGGAAGGAAAGCCTTGAGCAACCTACAGGTAAGCAGCCCCTGAGGCCAAGCCTAGGACTGACCAACTGCTGTGATTTGGCAGAGAACAGCTACCAGCATAAACCCAACCACGAAGTTAGTGTAGGGGTTGTTTGACCTGATTTTTAGCATGAAGTTAGTGTAGGGGATATTTGACCTGATTTTTAGAATGAATGGTCCACATTAGCTATCCATTTTGCTTGAATTAAACCACGCCTTGGTTTGGGCTGAGTAGAATTGACATTGTTGATAAGAATAGATACTTGTATTTCAGTCACCTTCAGCTTCTGACACACTCAACAGTCAGCCCCTCGTGGTGGAACAGAGTAAAGATCAGGCTGTTCCATAAATACTCGTTTTATTAGAAAGGCTAACTTAAATGAAGTTGCTGGGAGATCTGTAAATAAGATTGTTGGTGTGTGTACCATATGCAGGACGCTGGGTTAAGTGTTGTGGGGAAAAAAAACGGAAATGCAGCCCAGCTTCTGCAACTAAAGGTACTGGTGAGTTCAGCACTGGCTGGAATTCAGACGGCTTTGTACTCACCTTCCCCTCAGGCCGCAAAGGTGCCTTTGTTGTGGACCCTCATGAGGGTCAGGATCCCTTGAGCACTGTGTGTCAGATAAAGGGCATGATGACTTTCAACACTGAGAACAACTTCACTTTACACTTGCTAGGTAGGTTAGGAGGCCTTACGAGGTAAAACAGTGACTCCTGTTACTTCCTCCAGCTCTTTGTGGAAGTATGGATATTGTCTCCATCTGGTAGAAATCCAGTTTTAACTAGCTTGTTCTCATTGTTTGTTCTAAAGTAGATGGAGTGTAGGAAAATGACATCACTATTATAGGCACTTAAAATGGCCCTGAGGTTAGCTTGAAGTTAGCCAGGTGAAGGCTCCAGAAGGGTCTCTGTGGTATATGTGTTTATAAAGCAAGGATTTTTACCTGATTCCAATTACTTGAGATGAACCAACTTGACAGTAGCCATTCGGTTACTCCCATGACTGTTGCTGGTAGTTTTTATGACGTTTTGGGGAAGGGTGAGAACAAAGGCATAGTTTTTAAGAGAGGTAGAATATGTATGTCCTTAGGGGTATTTTTAGTCGGTCACAGCAGGTTAGTCTATTGCACTGAAATTATTCTGAGGGATCTTACACTGTGCCCTCAAAAACAGAGCTGTTGGAGAATCAATGTCTTGTCACTGTGGGGCAGTCCTGGGAGCCAGGTCTGGGACGCTTAGTTGTGGTGAGGAAGGCAGTGGCACCCCACTCCAGTACTCTTGCCTGGAAAGTCCCATGGACGGAGGAGCCTGGAAGGCTGCAGTCCATGGGGTCGCTGAGGGTCGGACACGACTGAGCGACTTCACTTTCACTTTTCACTTTCTTGCATTGGAGAAGGAAATGGCAACCCACTCCAGTGTTCTTGCCTGGAGAATCCCAGGGACGAGGGAGCCTGGCGGGCTGCCGTTTCTGGGGTCGTGCAGGGTTGGACACGACTGGAGCGGCTTAGCGGTAGCAGCAGCCCACTTCGTTGGAGTTGGGTTAGGAGAGTCTCACTGAGAGGGAAACCTGATGGAGTGGATAGGCAGTGGTTGCTGTGTAAACAAAAGTACTCACTACCAGCACCTTCACGGTCTGTACTGTTCAGTTAATATTTGCTTTACGCTGACATACACGTAAAATTTTGGCCCATTTAAAAAACAAACCTTAAATAATTCAGTAGGGTGAGGGAGATGGAGTAAGTAGGCTGTGGATGAAATAAGTTTGGCCCTTTGTTGAAAATTATTAAAGCTGAGTATTGGGTTCATTATACTCTTTTACTTTATGTTTGAAGTTTTCTATAGATTTAAGTTTTATGGAATAAATTTTAAAGAAATGCCTTCTAATATACTTTTGATGCAGAAAGTCTCTAACTCTGCCTTTAGTCACTAATTGAGAATATTGATTGAATTGTTTGTTTAGTGGCCTCCAGAGAAAACTTGGTCCTGAGGATCCACAAGGTTTGGGTTGGCTCTGTTGATTACAAATCACAGTTGGGGATGGTGTGGGTGAATTGCTAAATGTAATCTCTTGGTATGCCCCGCTACAGAGCAGTGGTTGTGATTATGGGTAGGCCAGGGGTCTCCAGCTACAGGCCTCAGACCAGTACCTCCTGTCAGATCAGCGGTGGCATTAGATCAAAAATAAAGTGCACAATAAATGTGCTTGAATCGCCCTGAAACCAGTCCCTGGGCCAGAAAGATTGGGGACCACTGGTATAGGCAGAATCTTCCTGAGCTTGACCTCACCTGCCTTGGCGTGGTTTGAAAACCCACTGCTGTGTTACGGGGTGTTTCACCCATCAGAGAGCTGATGGCACCTTGGGAGGAACACCTGAGTTACTACTATCTCATGACATTTCTCTCTTCTTTCAAGCAGCCTATGGTGTAAGGAGAATGAGGAAGGATTTCTTTTTTTAACTTACTGTTATTTCATCCCTTCTCTTTGCTTCTTTGAAAGTTGGGACTCTAGAGGCAGAGCCTCAGGGCCCTATTGGTGCTGTTAAAGCTCTAGCTCTCGAGAGAAGGTCCCTCTGCTTCGTTGAACACATGCCCTAAACCTTCTGCCTACAGTTACGCCGAGGAGGACAGTCAAGTAAAGGCTCGGAGGCCAGTGACATTCCTTGTGGACTCAAGTGACTATGGCAGGGGTACTGGTCATTGTCACGGTGATGGCAGAGCTTTGGGCTTAGGTTTTGTTTTTTTTCCCCCTGCTCCTCCTTTTTTTTTTTTAAATTATGTTGGCTGCACTGTCTTTGTTGTGTCTTGAGGGGACTCTCTGGTTGTGGTGTGGGGGCCTTCTGTCATAGAGCACGGGCTCTAGAGCCTGCAGGCTCACTAGTGCAGTGCACAAGCTCAGTTGCTCTGAGGCATGTGGGAATCTTAGTTCCCCGACTATGGGTCAAACCCATATCCTCTGAATTGGAAGGTGGATTCTTAACCACTGGTCCACCAGGGAAGTCAGCTTCCCTCGGCTCCATTTTTATGGGCAAAATTTTGCAAGCTATTCTTTTAGTTTTCAGTATACCCTTGATTTTTTTTCTTTTAAATCACGCCCTTAGCAAAGGGACTGAATCCAGTGGATATTATTGGCAGGCTTCGTTCTTGTTTGTGGCATGGTGGGAAGACCCAAGCCTTGTAGTCTGACAGGTAGATTGTGGTCCAAATCCTGACTCTGCCACTCAGTGGCAGTTAATGGCACCTAGTGCCACTTAGTGGCAGAGTGTCTTTCTTATTAAACCTAAGTTTTCTCCTTTGTAAAATGATGGTAATATCATCCTTGCTGGGTGGTTCTGAGGATTAAGTGAAATCCTATTTAAAGAGCATCTGTTCGGTGCTCTAAGCCTTGAATGTGCAGCAAAGTCCTAGCCTTCCCGGAGTCTCCCCCTGTGGGGGGAGCAGTCAGATGAGAGCCCAGATGATAAGAGCAGCTAACTTTATGCTAGAAACTGTATGGAAGCACTTCATGTAGATTAAACTCAATTCTCTAACAGCCCCATGAAGCAGTTCCCAGTTTGCAGAAACTGAGGCATAGAGAGGTTAATCCTGGAAGAATCACATTTGAACCCAGGCCATTTGAGTCTGGAGGCAGCATTTTTAACCAGGACCTCCTGCTCCCTCTCTTAACAGTCTGAACAAGACAGTGATATCCACACTTAGAATCATTGGAGGTTTTAGTGTATCACATGCATGAGGCTTTCTCGAAAAGAAGCCTGTTGCAAGCTAGACATCGAAATGTGCAAACTATTACTCCTCTGCTAGAGACAACTTTCTTCCAAAGAATTGTGCTAATACAAAAATGTGTATTTTGTTAGGGATCAGGATATATCAGAAACAAAAGCACTATTTGTAAAATTTTTGTGTCTCATTCAGTCTAAAGTGACAAGTTGTGTTTGTGGAAATAATGGCATTGGAAACGAGTATGCACTTACCTAATTTTATTTAAAAGATTGTACACATTACAACCAAAATACTATACAATACAGTAGAGTAGTGCCTAAAAGGGCAATTGTGTGCTGCGTGTTCAAATTAAAGAGAAAATTTTAGATGAAAATTGTATATTTTGAGTAGGAGGCTAAAACTAAGTGAAAAGTGAAAGTGAAGTTGCTCAGTCGTGTCCGACTCTTTGCGACCCCATGGACTGTAGCCTACCAGGCTCCTCCGTCCATGGAATTTTGGACCCCATGGAGTGGGTTACCATTTCCTTCTCTAGGGGATCTTCCCAACCCAGGGATCAAACCCGGGTCTCCCGCACTACAGGCAGATGCTTTACCGTCTTAGCCACCAGTGAGGCCCTTAAAAAAAAAAACCAACATGTAGTGATTTGTGAAAAAAACAATACATTTTTCTCAAGTTAGCAGGATTTTAACTTTGGTATTATCAACATTGAAATAACTAGGATCTATTTTCATGAGTCTCAATTATTGAAATAGATAACAGAAAGAATCTTGGTCATGTTACAGCTATATATCTTTACCTTGGGCTTCTTAAGAAAAAGAATTTAATGGAAAAAGATTCCTTCCTCCCCTGTATCAGCTGGAACTCTGGTTTCCTGGCCCATCTGATGCCACGTTTTGTCAGACTGATGGCCTTGCTTCTCTGCCGTGCTGTGACAGGGCAGAAATGGCCGCCTCACAGAAGGACTGAAGCTTGGGTCATTTGTGTGAATAAAGGTTTCTGATTGGTTGTAGCTTTTTTTGAATCGGGTCTTGAAAGTATAGAAGTGTAGAAATTGGAGTACGTTCAGAGGTGAACCAAAGAAAATAAGACCGCAGGATCGCTGTGAGGACGGAAGGCGGGCGGGCGCCTTGTGTTAGCGTGCTCTCGCCAGAGCAGCGGCTGCTCTTCATCCTCGCAGAGGTCTGGAGCTAAAGTCACATAGCTAAGTTGAGGTTAGTGATGAGGAAAATGCGGAAAGGATGTGGTTAACAAGGAAAAACATGAAAGTTCCTCTGGGGTTCTTTAGAAACAGAGTGGTTCAATTTGGAGCCTGTAAAAATGCAGAGAAAGCGTCCTGATGAAGAGCCTGTCAGGTCAGGTGCAGTCTTTCAGTCGGTCTCCAAGTGTCCCCATTCGCCTGCAGACCGGCTGCCACTCTACCTTCTTTCTGCCCGAGGAGACCTGGGCAAGAGGGAGCTGTCTTTGGCCTGCCTCCATCCATGATGGTCATAACCTTTATGGAAAGTGAAAAATAGCTTCCCCTCAGGTAACGGTTGGGCGTCCCTGGTCTGGAATGCAGGCTCTTGCAGCCCACTGGTCTGACACCCTTTGTGAGCAGTGTGACCTGTGTGAGAAAGAACTCGATGACTCCTACCCCTTCCATGTAGACCCTTTCTCTGATTTTTGTGTTCTTCTAACTAACCATTTGAATTAATGCTTGGGTGTTCTCTTTTGGATTAGGGTTCTGCAGCATTCCAGACCTCAAGCACTGAATCAGGATGGGAAAAAGACGTTGTGTTCCTCCACTTGAGCCCAAGCTGGCAGCAGGTTGTTGTGGGGTCAAGAAGCCTAAGTTATCTGGAAGTGGAACGCACAGTCACGGGAACCAGTCCACAACTGTCCCCGGCTCTAGTTCAGGACCTCTTCAAAACCACCAGCATGTGGATAGCAGCAGTGGTCGGGAGAATGTGTCGGACTTAACTCTGGGACCTGGAAACTCTCCCATCACACGAATGAATCCCGCATCGGGAGCGCTGAGCCCTCTCCCCCGGCCCAATGGAACTGCCAACACCACCAAGAATCTGGTGGTGACCGCAGAGATGTGCTGCTACTGCTTTGATGTCCTCTACTGTCACCTCTATGGCTTCCCGCAGCCACGACTTCCTAGGTTCACCAATGACCCCTAGTGAGTAAAGCAGTCACGCGCTGGGGACGGTGAGAAAGGCATGGCACCCTCTTTCTGGGGTCATTTTCTTGCAACGGTCTTCTACTTATAAAAAGCTTTAACATGGTTTGGGCAAAGGTTAATGGGAAAAGAATGATGAAAAATATCCTGACAATATCCAGAATATCAAAAGTGGATACTAGGCTACGTTTGAAGGAGTTGTTGGCTTGTTGTTAAAGTTACATTCTGGGAATCAAGAGAGTTTTGATTTTGCTTGTCTTTTGGTTTCATATGGCAGTGGGTAGGTCATTCAGACCCTCATGTGGAGAAGTCAACCACCACACCATTGCAGACCCAGGCATTGCTGAAATCCGAGTGAACTACCAGTGTCTGAGGGCCAGGCTGGAGATGAGGAGCTCATTCAAGAGTCTCATCACTTACTGTCAGTCCCGTGGGGCTGCCAGCACCCCACCAAGAATGTCAGAATTTGTTTTGATGTTTTTAGTTCCAGACTCTCCCAAGTTCCCGTGAGGTGTTAGTGACTTAAATAAGGAATATGTGTATGTAAAGGGTGAAGTCAAGTGAAGAAAGGCATGCTAAGGCTTGCTTTCTCAGAACTGGAGGCAGCTTTGAGGTGCATTTAAAGAGCAGTGCTGCTTTTTAATTTTTTTAGGAGGTGCTTTTAGAGGACTCACTAAGAACTGTTAGTGCCATACTGAGGGCTGCATGGGGAATAGACAGGCATGAAGAAATAGTCCTTGCTCTCAGGAGACTTGAGTTGACAGATCACACACAAAAGCTAAACCGGGTGTGCCTCACAGTGTCTGGGCAGAAGTAGAGGGGAAGTTAGTCTGTGATTGTGTCAGGGGAAAGGAAATGAGAAAATGTGCTTGCTTTTTAGGGAAGTATTCCCATGTGACATCTGTGGACAGAAAAGTCCTAACTAAGTAGATGGAGAGTCTGAGCCTTGATCTGAGTGGGATTAGGTGTGTCCCTTGCAGGAGAGGGACACAAGACTTTGAAGAGTAGGTGGTGACCACAGTTTGTAGGCTGTGGGGACAGTGGAATTGGAAGGGTTTTTGAGGAGGTTTTGGAACATTAACTTTGGCTGGTGCTGTTCAGGTGTTTTACTGAAAGGAAAAGATGGGTAGGTGGGAGATCTTGCCTTGTAATAATGATCAAAGGTAACTTTAAAGATGTAAGTTGCTTTTTAGCAGTGTTAACTCAAGAATCTTAAGACGTAAAGGCATAGGAACATGGAAGAATTTTGGGAAGAGGAGGCAGCCCCGTAACCTGTGTCTAAATATCTATTATTGTCTATTTGATGTAGCCTAATGGAACATGACTTTAGCCTAGAAAGTGGTAACTTCTGCTGAAAATAAGCTTTAAAAAAAAAAAAGAATTATTTATTTTTGACTGCATTGGATCTTAGTTGCGGCCCGTGGGATTCTCTCTCATTGTGACGCTCAAGGTTTAATTGTCCCTCAGCACGTGGGATCTTAGTTCCCCAACTAGGGATCAAACTCATGTTTACTGCATTGGAATGCAGATTCTTAGCCACTGGAACACTAGGAAAATCCCAGAATAAGACTTTTTTAAAAAAAATTGATTTACTTGGCTGCGTTGGGTCTTGGTTGAGGCACATGGGACCGTCATTGCATCGTCCAGGATATTTTGTGCGGTGAGCAGACTCGAGTTGTGCTGCTCTGGTGCAGTAGTTGTGGCAGGCAGGCTTGCTGCAGTGGGATCGAACCCGTAACCCCTGCGTTGCCTGGCGTGTTCTTAACCACCAGGGAAGTCCACAGAATAAACTTTGTCGGGGAGACTTTTTTTTTCTGGAATTTATAAACAGAAGAGACAGAAATAATGATGGGTGCAGTATGGGGTTGAGGGGAGAAGGTGTGCAGGCCATTATGTCTTCAGGAAGGATGGAACTGGGAGACACAGACACAGAGAAAGAGGGTAAACAGGAGGAGGAGGATGTGGAGAACTAGCAGAAAGAGTCCTGAGCAGAGGAGGAAGGAACAGTGTGTCCATGTGGAGTGGAGCGGAGCTGAGAGCAGGGGCTGCAGGAGCCCCTCTCCCTGAGCCTCGTGGCCACTTCCTCTCCGTCTCCACCTCAGGGCCGCACGGTGCCCGGAGGCCGCAGCCTTCCAGACAGCCCACATCAAAGAACAGTTGTGTTGGGGAAGAACAGGCGGACAGGGATAAAGCCAAGGTTTTCTTCTCTGATTGCTGCGTGCTTGCTCTTTCAGTCCACTCTTTGTGACATGGAAGACAGGGCGGGACAAGCGGCTTCGTGGCTGCATTGGGACCTTCTCAGCCATGAATCTTCATTCAGGACTCAGGGAATACACGCTAACCAGGTAATGACACCACACATGAGATGGGTAGATTATTTGCAAAATTTGAAAATAACTGCCTGTTTCTTCTGAGTGGTGAAGCTTGAGTGTTTCCTTTTTGATAGTCAGGAGCTGTGGGGGCTTTAATCTGGTGAGTCACTTAGCAGTTCAAGTGTAGACAGTTAGTAGCATCATGTTGTTTTTAGCATGTTCGTGCTGATGGGTAGTGAATGTTTTCTGCAGAGCTCAAGAGCCATAAACTTTCAGGTTCATGATGTTGGCTCCCAATTCCGGAGCAGCCTCACTCATGTTTTCTGTCCCCTCCAGTGCACTTAAGGACAGCCGATTTCCCCCCCTGACCCGAGAGGAGCTGCCTAAACTTTTCTGCTCTGTCTCCCTCCTTACTAACTTTGAGGATGCCAGTGATTACCTGGACTGGGAGGTGAGAACAGCCGCATTTGGAACTCTGCATCTCTCGTTGCATTTGGGTTCGGGTTAGTACATGGTAATGTATCTCCTTCATTGAGCAAGGGTATAAGCATGTGAGAGCTGAGGTCAGAGGCAGTTGTAGGCAACCTGGGTGACAGAAAAGATACTTCGATATTAGAAGCAGAAAGAAATCCCTTTCTTACCAGTCTACTCTCTCCCACGTCCTTTTCCCATGTCTAATAAATAATGGGATAAAGGAGAACATTCTTGATTCTTCTTGGTAAGCCCTTGAATAAATGTTGTTATTACGAGCCACATGTGAAAAGTCAGGAACCCTGATCAAATCCTGTACCCTGTTCTTGAATATTAAAGGTGGAGCATTCATGATTATTGGATGCGTTATTGAGAGAATTGATTTATGTAGCCTCCATAGTCTCAGCGAGGTGGCTCCACATAGTCTCCCTTTCCCTGAAGCAGCAGTTTCTTCGGCTTCTATGCCTGAGAGAGAGTCAGTCATGAAAAGCATGAGGCTCCCCTTTTCTCAGCCCTGGGTCAAGCTGGTCAGGGGACAGTGCCAATTTACATGAGGATAATTGAAGTTCCATTAGAGTAAGTAAACGGCACTTATTGGTTGTGTGTTTTTGTAGGTTGGGGTCCATGGGATTCGAATTGAATTCATCAATGAAAAAGGCGTCAAACGTACAGCCACTTACTTACCTGAGGTTGCGAAGGAGCAAGGTGAGTTCGACAAATGGAGTGATAACCTCCATAGTGTTGTCAGGCAGAGGGCGGGCAGTGGGCCGTGCTGCCTGTCGGTGCAGCGGACTGCGTGTGAGTGGCTGGCTTTCTCTCCGTATCTGTCAAATTCTTACAGAATAAGAAGCTCCCCAGAAGAGCTGGGAAGGAAAAGGGGTAAATACTTGTCAGGTCATCTGTTTCACTTACTTTCAATGAGTAGTAGTATTTCTTGGCCCCAAAACTGCAGTGGTAATTGTAGAAAAAAAGAACCCAGTTGTTCCTTCAGTGGGACACTAAAGGTAGGAAGTGGGTTGGACAGGTTTTCTCTTTAAGAGTATTTAGAAGAATACCTTAAAATGGTGCTTATGCATTCTGCAGTGTACAACCCAATTTTCTTTCTTTCTTGGAACTAGTCTTTTTTTAAAAAATAATATCTAGTAGTTAGGTATGAAACTGAAACAGAGGAAAATACTGAGTTCAGTATATCAATGAACTGATTATGTGGAGAGGTATTGCCTTGTTGGTTCCTGTCATGGAAAGCAGTGGGGATATGGCTTAAAAAAGAGGAAGCCTTTTAGCCACCTCTTTGAGGTCATAAATCTGGCATTTCTGTCCAAGGAGATGGACCAGGAACATTTCCTAATAGTGAGATGTGATAATGATTTAGGTAAATAATTAAACACTTTTTCTATTTGGAAACTGATTGGGAAAATTAAAATCAAGGCACCTACTGCAGTGATTTATGGAGTTCTGTTTGGTTTTCAATTTGATATATTTGGTTGTATCTGGAGAAAACATTTCTAGAACAACACAGCAGTAGATGTGCAACAACTTTCCCATCCTTCCCAAGGGAGTAGCTTCTGTCCTGCTGTCGAGTCTCTAGTAGAAAACGACTCCTGGAAATCATCAAAATGCAGCAAGGCCACGTGAAGGAATGCAAGCTGCAGAATAGAATTCTGCTTTCTCCCAGAGCAGCCCTGGTTACGGCACTAGGCCAACTAAGTTGGGACCATATTTGCTCCTAGATAGTTGTCCTGGGATCATACCTGACAGGAAAGACTCAGAAGAAGGGGAAGGCCACTGATGGTGTGTGCTGGGCATCCTCGCACGTCTCGGGCTCTCCTTGGACTGCCAGTGAAGCAGACAGGACTCTGGGATGTGGGGGCCACGCCCAGCCTGCCCTGCCCCCAGCGGGTCCGGCTGCTGCCCTCCTGTCACTGTGTTAGGGCACTGCCTGCCTGGTTTGGTGTCAGTGCCCACTGACCTCCGTGTGCCTGTCTTCTCCTCAGACTGGGATCAGATCCAGACGATAGATTCCTTGCTCAGGAAAGGTGGCTTTAAGGCTCCAATTACCAGTGAATTCAGAAAAACCATCAAACTCACCAGGTAAACCACTGTCTCATTTTCCTTGTCATTTTAACTTAGTTGGGGTTGGATGGAAGATACTTTTGATAGACAGGGGAAGAGAAAAATGTTCCCTGCTAATGTCTCCAAACCAAAGAAGTATACGTGAGGTTGAAGCTCTGAGGAAGCAGTGGCAGAGAAGGCAGAGACTCCCCAGCATCCTGGGCGTCTCCACAGCTCAGCTGATGGCATAGTGGGGGCAGAGTAGCTGCTGAACAATCGTGGGTGTCTTTACCAGACCCACTTGTTGGGAGGCTGAGTGGGAAGGCTGAAAGCAGGGGAAAAGGCTCTTAATAACAGAAGTCCTGGATCAGCCGAAGTCACCACATGCAGTCAGGTGGCGTGTTGATGGACTAGTAACAAGGAAACGCCTCTGCCTGTTAGGAGCAAATACGTCTATGGCGGGGTCTGTAGTAAAATCTGCATGAACTGGACCCTAAATCCCAGCTCCACCACTTCCAGCTGTGTGACTTGGGCCTCTCTGAGCAGAAAAAAAAAAGCCTGCCTTGGGGTTGTTCTAGAGTGTGGTAAGGTAATGTGTGCAGAAATTTTAGTCTGGGGCCAGGCAGTATTGTAGGTGGTCAGTAGGTGTCGGTTCTCTTCCCATCCCTATTGAAATTGGAAATCCTGAGAGGTGTAGCTTCTGTGGGTTTGTGTGGGCCTCTGTTGGCCTCTTCATCTGTAAAATGCTGAATAATCATGTAGTAACCTCACAGGTCTATTTGGAAGATAACCCCATGTTTTTGAAATGCTTTGGATTCCAAAAAAGAAAAATCTTCAAATACAAAGCATTATTATTATCATTATTATTATAATTTATTTGAACAGCCATTTCCCTGTCAAAATTCAGGAATAATCACCTTGCAGTGGAGGAGTGATTACAGAGGGAAAGAGATGGCTCTGGGTAAGGATTGTCACACCCAGCTCCTGTGGTCTGTAGTAGGCTCCATAGGTTTGTAACACCCCATGCTTCGCATCCTGACTCATGGCTCTTTTTAGAGCAAGGCCAAAGTGCTATGAATTCTGTTCTGATGACCCTGTGATATATGATATGGCACATTCATCTGGGAAGTGAGACCCAGGATCTTTTAACCTGCTTCATCAGAATTTGACCCAGAATTAGGTATCTGTGCCCCTTTTAGTTATAAATAACTTGTTTGTTGCTTTTCTGCAAGTTGAAGTTGCATTTCTGTCAAATTTATCACATTTTAACCTGAAATAGATAATGCATTTTACACTGGGCATTGGTGCAGCCATCTTCCCGTCTGCCACCCATATAATTTGACCTTGAAATTCTTCATCCAGACCCTAGTAGCAGATTGCTTAAGAGCAGCCTAATGATAAGCATATGAAGTGTTTAAAGGTGGGATGTGCAGAAAACATTCTCAGGGGTGGACTGTGACTGTGCTTTTTCATCTTGTTCATTTGTAATAACAACACTGTTTTCTTGTGCTGTCTTTCATTTTCTGTAAGTAAGATTGCTCTTGGTCTTCCATTTTATTCTTTGAAAATGTGGAATAAGCTTTTGGTTTACTCTGCTGCGTGATTTTAAAATGAAGTATTGGGGGTTCCTAACACCCTTTCCTGTTTCCTTACACAGGTACCGAAGTGAGAAGGTGACAATCAGTTATGCAGAGTATATAGCTTCTCGACAGCATTGTTTCCAGAATGGCACTCTTCATGCCCCGCCCCTCTACAATCATTACTCCTGACACACGGCTGCATGACCAGTCACACCCCCCCGTGGCCACCAATGGCTATGACATCATTGGAGCAGATGCCTCCTCTTCCTGGTCCAGTTACTTCTATTACTGCACCATTTTATGATGCTAGCTTCCGTTGCCGAGTCTGCCTCCAGCTGACTGAGGTGGGAGGGGGGGCTTATATTGAATGAAACAGAACTTGAGGGCCCAAGCCTTATCTCAGCCTTTCCTCAATACGGGGTTCCGTTGGACTGGGGCTCCTCCATGCCTAGTGAGAATTCCGTGTGGGCTCAGAAGACTTTGGCATGCAGGTGCCGCTGCTGATTTGCTGCCTGTGTGTCTGACACACAGTGGAAGCTGGAATTGATGGTCCATGAAGGCTTACCCCACACACACCTGCAGCCTCCCCAGATCAAGTAGGTGTATTCCCCTGGCAGTCTGGGCAACGGAGACCAACAAGAAACATTTTTAGGTTGTTTTAAATTCCTTTTTTTAAACTTGCAGTTTATTGCGTACCGAGAGTTGATCACAACCTCCATGCTTCATAAGCGGACGCCATGTTAGGGGCAAACATGGGCACCATGAGTCCTCCGTGGCTCCTGGACAGAGACCCACCTCAAGATCAGAAGCCCTTTGGATGGCGTTGCAGATCTCATTGCTCAGTTAGCCTCGAAGGTTCTAATTCTCATCCCACTCTCAGTTGGATTTTCTGGCACTCGTCCTGCATCGAGTCTTCTGGTACTGGACCGAGCTCTGTGGTCTGGCCTGCTGAGGATGGACTGGGATGCCTGCGGGAGGCCCTGATGGCATCACTGCACGCAGTGTCAAGGGAGAGGCCTCTCCTCACCACCTGGCTACCTCACTCCTCTACTGGTAGCAGTGCCTATAGCTGGATCTAGGTTCTCAGAGACGTTCCAACAAGCACTTGGGTTGGGTTTTAGAAGGATACGTCGTCATAGGAGAGAATCCAGGGTCTCCAAGCTGTTTTTCTTTTCAGGCAAACATCCTGAGAGACCTGTAAGCAGAGGAGTTCCTTTTTCTAGTTTGCCTGTAGAAGTGGGAAAACTGTTAATGTTTCAGTCCTTTATGGGGACTTTAGAACAAAGCTGTGTAATTAAACAAGGTGAATCTTTATCTTGCCTAACACGCTAGGAAAACTTCACCCCACTGTGGCAGAGTTCCAAATAGCTTATTTTGTTTTAGGTCATTCATACTTTCATGTGGCATATTTCCCTTTCCCATTCTTGCTGATTCCAAATAGCTGTCAGCAGGTTTCTCCTTCCTCTTGCCTATTCTTCACTCATATGGTGGCAAAGTTCATAGAAGTTGGGAATTTGGAAGATGCTTTGACAATGTTGTCACAGAGGCACTGCTGAAGTGATTCACAGGGAGAGGTGGCCAGTTGGAAGAAAAGACCCTCCAGGTGATACACTGGTTTCCAACAATATGCTTAGAGAACTCTAAAGTGGATTGGGTGTCAACCCAGTGAACACAATGTTTTGATTTAATTTATTTTTAATGTTTATGTGGTAGTGGTGTGGCTTTCCGAAATGGGCAAATATTCAAGCAAAAGATCTTTTGGGTTTTCTTCTGCCAGGAGCGGGGGGCGGGGGGAGCAGGGACAGTCTGAGGAATGATACATGCTTTTCTAGGCATAGGAGTCCTGTTTCTTGAAGAGAGGGGTTAGGGTGAGCAGTGTGCTTGGCACCATCCTCTGCTGCTGTTAAGGATGTGGAATGTGCAAGGGAAGTGTGGGCTGATGTCCAGGTGTGCGGGCCAGGCTCCAGCACCAGCTCGCTGCTGGGCACACTCCCACATCCTGCCACCTTTCCCTCACAGTGTTAATGAAAACAGGCTTCTGAAGATGAAGGAGTTGTTTCATGATTTCCTGCTGCTGAGAATAATAAACGTCTTGTTACAAACAAATGTGACGACAGTTACTTACAGGTGCCATGGATTGATGTCAGGGTGGTCAGCTCTGGACTAAACCACCCATCTCCAATTTGTACAACAGTATTGATACATAGGGCTACACTCATTACTGTTCAAGTCTTCTATGTTAAAAGTTGTGTTTAATTTCTAAAGTTTAAAAAAAGCAAAAAAAATGGTGCTAAACTTTCACCCCTGAGCACGCTCAGTGAGACTGGTCATGCAAGCATTTACAGTGCCATGCTCTTTCAAGCCTATTTTTTCTTGTAGAAATGTTGCCCTATTTGTCTTTCCCAGTGTATAGTATTTTTTTTTTTTTAATTTTATTGAGGGTGGGGTAGGAAACCTGCCATTTAAGAAAAAAACAGAAATTTAAAACCCCAGGAAATGGGGGAAAAAAATCAGTGCACAAGAATTGGGCTTAAGCCCAGAACCACACTGAAGTGGGCTCAGTGGTTTTTGGAGTGAAGAAGCCTTACTCCCTGCACATTCCCTTATGCTCCCATCCGAGTCCAGCCATGGAGATGCTCGGGTTCCTCTGACTTTAGTAAGAGGACTCAGGAGTCGACCAAGGAAAACTGTTTGGCCCTGTGAGGAATGGCACTCAGTGTCTGTCCTGAATGGAGCCTAGTCAGGAAGTGGTCTGGAAATAAATGGTCATGGTCACCTTATGAAGATGTGTGGCAGGTGGCTCTCAGGAAAAATACTAAGTCTGGATCATCCATATGGCAGCTTTGCGTAGGGAAATGACAACTCCGAACTGGAACTGACCTGCCTTCCATGTTGCTTGACCAAAGCAGTGATGAGGGTGGCCAGTATATGTGGTGTGAGTGGTAGGTTTAAAGAGAAGGGAATGTTTTCTGCTCAGTGTTTCCTTTGTCCTTGGACTGCTCAAGCTGAACAGTAACCACTGTTTTTAAGGGACCAGCCCACTGTGGCTGGTTTGGTTCGGAGTTCGTTTCATCCCTAGCTGTGAGTGCCTTTCGGTCTGGAAAGTTGGCTTGTCTCATAATACCCACAGCTAGGACATTCTGTAATTTTGAATTGTCCTTGTTCTTCATTAAAAGAGAATGTCTTTGATCACTAGAGTTTATCAGTGTTGGATTGTTTCCACTGTGAGATTCTTAAACTTTTTCGCTTCATAATATTAAAGCAACTCATGTTAGAGACCATTTCAACACGAAAGGTTTGTAGTTCAGACATTACATATATTTTATTGTTTATAATAAAAATCATCTATACAGAAGTCCTGGGTGTTAATATTTGCACAAGATCTGTTTTCCATGGTATGTTAACACCTACAATTTCACTAACTGTTGATGTTATTTTCTATTGAGATCCTGGAACCTAGGGAGCTATTTGTTCTTTTTGTTTATTTTCATTCTTATTTCCCTGAAGCAAGAGACTTTGTATGGCCTTCAGTGCAAAGACTTTAGACCAATTCTTTGTATTACACTTGGTTGCCTCTTGGCTATATAACTTCTGAGTGCAAATCATTGAACTCGTTAACAAAGTATTGTAGAGAATAAATCATAATGGGTAAAAATTGTTCTTTGTCTTGTCTTTTTTTTTTTTTTGAATAGTAGATAGTAGTAATAGTAATTTTTGAATAGTCATTATTTAGAGATAGCCAACCTGATCATATTTATTCAGCCTGCATGTTTTTGTATGGTGTTGATCCCCAATAACCTTTCATTTTTATATTTTTTTTTGTGGTTGTTAGCAGTACCACTGGTTTCTTAAGAGCCAAATTTTCTGAACTAAGATTCATAGTTCTTAGATTTTCCAATGACGCTGACCTTGCCCAGAAAGCTACAACCTGAAAGGGGGTCGTGGGGAAATGCTCAAATTTAAGATAATTCATGAGGTTAACTAACCCAACAGTGACCCTGGGACATTGTGTGGTCTGACCTAAAGGAAAATATTTTAGTTTTGGATGGCCCAGAAAGGATAAGGTGTGTTTGGAGAAAATAGCAAGGAATAACTTCACACTTTACATTCATATACTGATATTGTTAGTCTTTGGCTGAAATTATTTGCATGGATGTAATTTTTTTTAAGATACCCAGATCCTAATCCCTGATTCTTGGCCACAGGTGTACATTATCAGGGTTAGATGATTTTGGAAATAGATTACAACTGATCTAAACCGACTGGGGTAATAACTCTGGAGTGTGTGAGAGGAATTTTGTTCCTTCAAGAGAAATTATGGTTCTAGAATAGTATTTCATGTTTGTAATACCACCTGTAGTTAAACGGCATGGAAATCCATGTCTTTGTTGTTTTTTTTGTGGTAGTAAAATATAGAAGTGTTAGTTACATCTGACTCTCTGACCCCATGGACTCACATATAAAATTTGCCATTTTAACCATTCTGTTGTTTGAGAAATGTTAACTAAGCCATGTGGTCAGAAATCAGAGTTCTTGTAAGGATGGAGGAGGTGCTCCAAGTCTGCTCTAAATCTGCTTCCAGATAAATCTAGGGTCTGTGACCTTGGCTTGAATATCTGCCTTTGAAAGGCACTCACTGGGCTGGTTGAAGAACTTGACTCTGAGCCAATACAGTACAAAGAACCATAGTAGCTCTTGAGGAACTTAATGATCTCTTTCTCTGTATCTTCTGTCACTCTCTTTTATGATGGAAATTAAGTCCAGATCTTGCATGAGCTACTCTTAGTGAGCTCTTCTTTGGTACGGCTCTAGGACTGATTCATCTTTTTAAATTCAGTGCCTTGCACTTACGTGTTTATAATGGTTTCCTGAATGAAAATGTGGACAAAACAGCCTGTGAAACATCAGTGTGGATTATTTGTTGTTCTCCTTTTTTCTCTCTTCTGTTGACTTCCTGCTGTGTGTTAGGTTATCTGGCTAGTACTGGGGCCAGCAAATGTTAAGGTCCAGTTAAGGAGTAGGTAGGTGCTCTGCAAAAGCCTGTTGGATGGATAGATGGGAGAAGGGGGCCTACACTGAGCTCAAGACTGTATCCCATACCCAGCTGGGGCATGCTCCCAGACTTCTCTGGGCATTGGTCTGCAGCTCTAATGAACTGTGTAGGAAAGCACTTTGAAGCAGTAATAAGCCCTGCCAGCACTATATAACCTACCACTAATTCACCTGATACATTTCTTTTGGAAACACATATACAAGGCAAATTAACTTTTATAAATTATAATTTAAAGGAATTATAAATCAAAGGAATACAGATGCATACCCTTGTCTGGTAATATCTTCATTTTTTGTGAACAGTTTATATACTTATAGATGGTTCATTTCTGAGCCAAGCAGTGCACTATGGTTATTTCCTTCATTGTACAACCATCTGTTTTCTCTCAAGTTGGAAACAGAATCATTTTTCATTTGCTTACTTACTCTATCATCCAAATGTTCCAACAGGCTTCTCAATATCACTATCCACATGTTCAGAAGTATTGGAAAAAATCCACTACAAATCAAACATTTTAAACGCTTTGAGGCATTGGAGGAATTACACTGAATGTTTTCAGAGTCACCTACCCAGCTTCCCATCAACCAGAGATCCTTGGGTCGGTCAGCGCGTTCCTGCATCCCATCTAATCTTTCCCCTGCGCCCTGGAAACCGGTATCCTCATCCACACTTCACAGGTAAGATAGCTGAGGCTCAGAAATGCCAAGTGAGCAGTCCCCACGACTCGCGGCGAAGGACCTACTGTGGAAGAAAGTGACGGTTTTCTCCTGCCGCGGCCGCAGGATACGCCACCCTGCCACGGCACTTCCAGAGACCTGCAAGACCCCACCGCTCTGGCCCCTCTCCGCTCGCGCCTGAGGCCGCTAGGTCCCTTGGCCCCGCCCACCCCGTGGTAGTCTCGCCCATCCATCGCGGCCCGCCCATCTCCAGTGGGGCCCCGCCCCGTCTCCAAGAACACGCCCCTTCCGTGGCGGCGGCCGGAAAGAGCTTCCGTTTCCGACAGCGTGGGTACTGGTTCTCGGCGACAGGATGGCGGCAGGCGGTAGCGATCCGCGCTCTGGAGATGTAGAGGAGGACGCATCACAACTCATCTTTCCCAAAGGTGCGGCCTGGGCAGGCGTGGCGAAGGGCGCGGAGGAGGAGGGTGCGGGCCGTGTGGGCACGGTACCGCGGAGACTGGCCGGCTGGAGGCCACACCGGCAGCCCTGGAGCCGTCGGCGCCCAACTCCACATCGCTCCGGGTGGCCTCTTGTTCGTGTTTAAGTTGTTTTAAGTGCTAGACGGTTGTGTCAAAAATAAAGCAAACACGAAAGGGGTAATGGCAGGTTTTAATCATTAATATACTATCGCAGTAGGGAAAAGCGTGAAGCGTGGAATCATCTAGACTTGGATTTGTACAAAGGTGACTGGGCATTTTAAAGGGAGAATGAAGGAAGAGGGAGAGGGGTGAGCAGGGGCTCATAGGGAAATAAAAAATTACGAGAAGCGGGGGTTGGTCCGTTTGAAGCTCATTTGGGTTTGTTAACTGGTAGTTATGGGGTTAGGCTCCTTCCCTCCCACACCCTTCGCTCTGGGCTGTGCGACAGGGGCCCTATCTTCAGATGTTGTCGGGAACAAACAAATTATTTTGACAGCCTTCAGTTTTCATACGCAGCCATTGTCAAGGAGCAAGAGTCATCCCAGGGATGCAGCCTTGAGCTGTTAGAAATCGTGTTAGTGTTTTCTTCAAGTCTTGGTGGAACAACCTTGAGTCCTAGTCGAGAAAAGGGCGCGCAGGAGCCTGGCCAGAGTTTGGTAATGAGAGAAGAGAATCTTTGTCAGATGGCAGGGAGTAAAGCACGGTTTGCTATCAGGGAACTTCTGTACTGTGTGATGGACTTAATGTGTAATTTAAAAACCCAAAATAAGTAGCTTAAGACTTCAAAATATATCTTACAGGTACTGAAAAACACGAAGTTAGTGAACAGTAACAACAAAGTGGGGGAAACTTTAACAGTACCCTCCTTTTTAAAAAAAAATTGCCATAATATATGCAGAGTAAAACATTAAAGTTCGCACCTTTTCACCCAAACAACTATAAATAATTTAGTGTTTATCCTTCCAAACCACGCTTATTTATAAATATAGACTTATACATATACCCTTTATTCTTTGCAAAAATAGGATTATGCTATAGAAATCATAAATTGTGTAGAACTGTTCTATTCTTTTAAAGGACTAGATAGTACTTGATGGGTGGTGATGGTGTTCAGTCGCAAAGTTGTTATGTCAACTCTTTTGCGACCCCTTGGACTGTAGCCCACCAGGCTCCTCTGTCCATGGAATTTCCCAGGCAAGAATACAGGAGTAGGTTGCCATTTCCTTCTCCAGGGCATCTTCCCCACCAAGGGATCAGGCCCAGGTCTCCTGCATTGGCAGGTGGATTCCTTACCACTAAGCCACCAGGGAAGCCCACTTAATGGTTGTACCATAATTCTATTTATTAATGTATATAGAGATTGCTTTCAGTATTGTATTTCACAGACTCAGGGTGAAATATTTCTGAGGACAGCGTCACGGACGTTGTAGGTATAATGGACACGTATGTTTGTTTTCTTTTTTAAGGTGTGATAACTGAGAGGTAGGTGGTTTTCTGAATTTCATGATAAACCAGTTTTTGGTACCTGGGTTTTGTCTCGGTTCTTTTTATTTAAGGTGTTTTGTTTGTTTGAACACTGTGCAGTTGTAGGATGTGAAGCCTCTGGATTTCTGCAGGGTCAGAAATTTGCTGATAGTCACTAAGGCAAATGAACATTTAGAAGCTGACTTGGGGAGAAATATTTTCAGTTGACATTTATGCTTCTCGCAAATAGAGTTTGAAACAGCTGAGACGCTTCTGAATTCGGAAGTTCATATGCTTCTTGAGCATCGAAAGCAGCAGAATGAGAGCGCAGAGGATGAGCAGGAACTTTCCGAGGTCTTCATGAAAACTTTAAATTACACTGCCCGTTTCAGTCGTTTCAAAAACAGAGAGACCATTGCCAGTGTCCGTAGGTGAGTGGAAAGAAAGTTCTTACTAACCCAGACTGTTGGACATGCATGCAGAATACTGCCGCCACCACCATGCCCACTCACCCACCCCACCCCCCACTACCTCATGGCATCGTCCGTATGATTCATGCAAGTAAAATTATGTCTTTGACAAAATTTAAAGTAGCTTGTTAGGCCAAAATCCTCCTTGCCTACTTCTTCTGTTCCCCAAATCCCACTTACCTCCCTGCAGAGTGACTACTGTCAAAAGTTTGTTGCTAGCCCTCCAGAGCTTATTCCATGAATTCATATACATACACGTCACAAGCACACAGCCCTGTTATGTTTTAAATAGAGTGGACTTATTTATTTATCATTCACCTGATAGGTCCTAGAGATATTGCTGTGCTTTTTTGGAATACCTATCTATTTATTTATTTGTCTGTGTCAGGTCTTAGGGTCTGCACATCAGCTCTTCACTGCAGCGTGCAGGCTTCTCTCTCATTGTGACTTGCAGGCCCCAGAGTATAAGGCTCAGTAGTTGTGGCAGATCCCTTTAGTTGCCCCTTTGCGTGTGAAATCTAGTTCCCCAAGCTGGGATCGAACCCACGCTCCCTACAGTGGAAGTATAAAGTGTGGAGTATTAACCACTGGACCACCAGGGAATTATCCTGGTGGAATATATTATTATATAATTATATATAATATTATATAATATATAATATTATGTATAATTTATTATTATATATTATTAATATATCTGTGTATGATACACAATAAATATATTAATTATATAATTAATATATAATTATATTCATTAACGTAGCAAGAGGGACTACCCTGGAGGTCCAATGGTTAAGAATTTGCCTTTTGGATCATGTTGATATATGGCAAAACCAATACAATATTGTAAAGTTAAAAAATAAAAAAAAATAAATGAGAAAAAAAAAAGAATTCGCCTTTTGATGCAGGGGACCCAGGTTCCAGCCCTGGTCAGAGAACCAAGAGCCCACATGCTTAATGGCATGGCCAATAAATAAACAAACAAGCATAAATTTGGATTATTCTTTTGGATCTTTGCCATTCAAACAGTGATCGGTTTTTAGCCTTTATTCTCCCTAAGGCATTACTTCTCAAATTAAGTTGGATATGCTCTGGGAACAGTGAGATGCCAGAGCATACAGGAGGCCCCAGAGAAAACAAGAGCTATTTTAACGTTTCTTTCATTTCCTTGGGGATGAACTTTATTTGTATGAATTAGATAGTCACCTGAAGTTTGATACAAATTGAGCCACTGGATAAGTCCATTTTTGTAAACTGGGTAGCATCTCTTTCTTGAAGTATCAGTTTTATTTGATAGTACATGATTTAATACATTTCTACATTAAAGCAAGCAGATACCAGTATACTGTGAAGTAAAACAAAAAATGTATATGAGTTCTTGAATTAAATCATGAGACTTCAATCCTTGCAGTTGCAGAAAGTCATGCCCCCAGGTTGCCTTGGGGTGCTTGTTTGCTCCACTCCTGTGAAAATGTTTGAGAAGTAACTGTCCTAAGGAAAAGCAGATGAACAAAAAGATGTATATATTCAGACTCTTCAGAGAATTATAGTAGTCAAAGGTGAAAAACAACTTAAATGTTCAGTAGTAATTAAATAAATTGTGGTAAATCCATTTGATTGACTCCTATATTGTCATTAAAAATTATGATAGAAAATGAAATTGAAGGATGGTCACATAAGTTAAATGTGCAGAGGGAGTTCCCTGGCGATCTATTGGTTAGGACTCAGTCCTTCCACTGCAACAACTCAGTTCAGTCTCTGGTTGGGGAACTAAGATCCCATAAGCTGCTCAGTGCAGCCAAAAAAAAAAAAAAAAAAAAATAGTTAAATGCACAGAAGATGAAGTGATAAAACTATGTGAAGTATAGACTGTTGTGAAAAGTGTGAGTGTATTCATGGGGAAAATGTTTCATACAAAACTGCTACTTGTTTGACCCAAAAAATGAGTAAATGAAGGTGGACTTAAACATTCACAAATAAAAGGTCTTAATACTATAAAGATGTCATTTATCTTCAAATTAATGTATACATTTAGTGCCATTCTGAATCCTCAAGGGAATTGATGTATATATGCCCTCCAGGCTCCTCTATCCCTAGAATTTTCCAGGTGAGAATACTGGAGTGGATTGCCATTTCCTACTCCAGAGGGTCTTCCCAACATTGGCAGTCGAAGATTCTTTAATCACTGAGCGACCTGAGAAGCCTACACACAGACAAACACACATACACACTCTCTCTCTCTCTCTCTCAAATATGCTCATGATAAAGCTTAATTTGCCATATAATTCAACTAAGATGAGATGGTAATAGATCATAGTGGCTGAGGCAAGACTGATTATTTGAATCCTACCAGTGAGTAGCACAGTCTATCTAAAATGGTGCCGAGAAAAAGACATTCTCAGCAGTGAAAAATAAATAATAATAAATAAATGAATACCCCCCAAAAGATCTTAAATTTGTGAGAATTGTCAGGAAAAAATTTAAAAAAATAAAAGGGAATTTGCCCTATAGGACGTCATTAAAAAACGACAGTAGTTAAAATAGTGACGCTTTGGTGTGAGGATAGATCATTGGGACAGAATAGGAAATTAAGGAACAGAGTCAAATCCAAATTTATTATATTTTATATGATTCCAGTATATGACAAAGGTGGCATGCTAAGTTAGTGGGAAAATATTTTAAAACAGAGTTTTAACTCTGTATACCTTATTCCAACTGGTTTCTTTAGAAATTAAGAACGTAAATGTAAACTATGATGCATGAAAGTACTATGTGATAACATGAGTGAGTGTACAGTTTTGGCTGTGGTTAGTAGGACTTTATATGTGGGGAAGGTTGATAAACTCTAGTTGGCTATAAGCTTTGCAAGAGCAAGGACTTGATCGTATTCATCACTGTAAATTTCATTAAAGGCACTAACTAGTTTCTAGTTGAATAAGTAAATGAATTTGCAATAAATATCTTTAAACTTCCTTATATCAATAAACTGCCATACTTAAAATGTAAGTATGAGTAAACTGGGAAAGGATTGATAATCCTTAATGTTAAGAGCTCTAAAAAGTAAGAGATGACACCCAGTTTATAAAAATGAACTTAGTCTTTAATGACTAGATTTATATCACAACTTCAAATGACTGTCTAATTCATATGAAGTAATGCTTATCTTCAAGGAAGTCAAAGAAATGCTAAAATGGCTAAGCAGATTTTAAAAGAATGGGAAACCATCCACGTCTCCTGCACTGACAGGCAGATTCTTTACCGCTGGAGCCACCTGGGAAGCCCTCTTCATTCTTGACCCATTCCTCAATAGGCCTGGGTCTTTGACTAATGTTTTTGAAGCCTCCCCAGTGACTAGTTCTTTTGGAACCATCTGAGACCAAACCTCTCCCCTTTGGACCATGTTATAGGTTGAAATGTGTCCCTTCAAAAGATGCTGAAGCACTAAATCCCCAGTACCTGTGAATGTGTCTTCTTATGGAGATAGAATCTTTGCAGAAAATCAGGATGAGGTCATATTCAGTTAAAGTGGATTCTAATCCAGTATGACTGTTACCCTCATAAGAAGAGTATGACAGGGAAAATACCATATGACAGTGCAAGCCGAGAATGGTTGTCATGTTACAAGCCAAGGAGCACCAAGGCTTGTCAGTGGCACCGGAAGCTAAGAAACTGCAGGAAACAGCTTCTCTCCTAGAGGCTTCAGGAAGAGCACGACCCTGACAACATCTTAATTTCAGACTTCTGGCCTCCTGAAGTGAAGTGATAAGTTGTTTTAAGCCAAACAAACAAAGAATGGGAAACCTAGTGTAAGAAGGAAGGGAAACAGGCGCCGCCTTTTACTGCTGGTGGAGTGTGTAATGGCAAAGCTCTTTTAGGGCACTGTCTCTCAGACGCCTTCCGGACAGTCATATTTTTGACTGAGTAATTCTGCTTCCAGAAATGTATCTTTAAAACACACAGTAATCAGATACATAAAGAAGTATGCATTTACAATGATGTTCAGAATGCGTTATTCAAAATGATGAATCATTGGAAGCAGTGGAAGTGTTCAAGAGCAGGACGTTTGCTGTATAAATTAAGACACAACCGTTGAATGCCAAGTCGAAGGAAAAGGTACGTGTGTAAAATGTGGAAGACAGTGGCTGTATTGTTGAGTCAAAAAAGGCCGGTTACAGAAAAACATTTGTTATGATTTCTTTTTTTTTTTTTTTTAAATTATGTAGAGAAGGGGAAGAGGATCTCCATGAATATGTTAGCACTAGTTATTTCTGGGTAGAATTTCAGGTCATTTTCCTATATTGGGTGGGTTTTTTTGAGGGGGTGTTTGTTATAAATGAGCATGTGTTCATTTTACAAACAAACTCCTTCATATACATATATATACTACATTATGAACCTGTGTAAGTTTTTCTTTACGAAATGAAAATAGCTTTATTAGGTGACCAAAAGTTACACAATAGAATGAGTGAGTTTATTTCTAAAACATAGGAAGATGTTTGGAATGGTTTACTAAGATGGTAATGTTGGTTTTGTTTAGGTAGTAATATAGGTGACATTTTTCTTTCTTTATGTTCTCAATTTTGTATAATAACTAGTAGACTTGTAATCAAGTGATAAGGACAGTAAATGTTTTTGTCTGATGAGATAATCAAGGGTTTCACAGGCAGTCCAGTGGTTGAAACTCTGTTTTTTCACTGCTGAGGATGCAGGTTAGATTCCTGGTCAGGGAACTAAGAAGCTGCATGCCGCACAGCACAGCCAAAAATAAGATTTTTTAAAACAGGTCCTTTCTGAAACCTAATTTACCATGGACAACCTCTGTTTTAAGCAGTTTGATCTCCCTGGTGGTCCAGTGATTAAGAATCTGCCTGTCAGTGCATGGGACACTGGTTTGACCCCTGGTTGGGGAGGAGTCCACACGCCCGAGGGGCAGCTGATTGCACACGGCACAGCTACTGAGTGCGCCCTCCAGCCCATGCTCCACCGAGAGGAGCTGATGCAGTGAGAAGCCGGGGCACACAGGCAGAGAGTAGCCCTCGCTCGCTCCAACTAGAGAAAGCACACGTGCAGCAACGAACACCCATTGCAGAAAAAATAAATAGATAAATATTTTTTAACGTTTAGAAAATTTAATGTATAGTTGATGTCTTGATAAAATATTCTACTAAAATGATATTATCTTTTTAGAAAATATAGATGTATGAGAATCCAGGATATGATTTGTATTAATGATGTGCTTTTTTACAGTTTGAACTAGAAATACGTTTAAAATAAGATGCATCTTATACACAGATTTGTACAAAGTAAGATATGCCTGTATTCATTTCTTAGATACATGTAAAAGAGAATTTGAGGCATTCCCTGGTGGCCTAGTGGTTAGGACTCTGCACTTTTCACTGCAGAGGGCCTGGGTTCGATCCCTGGTCAAAGAACTAAGATTCTGCAATCCATTCAATGTGGCCAAAAATAAAGAAAAACTTTTTTTAAAAAAGAATTTCCTCCAAGTCAAAATGCCTAATAGATCAGGGAAATTTAACGTCGTGTGTTAAGACATAATAACAAAGGAAGCAAAGAACAGTGGTAGGAAGAGCAGAAAGCAACAAAATAAATTCTTGGGGGAAAGATGGTATGCTCCTCCAGGTAGAGAGCATTTTTTTCGTAAGTTTTTATCACAAGAATCCTCTGCTTAGGTGTGCTCAGGTTACTTTTATTGTCTTTGCCTGATTCATAGCTTCCTGCTCTCCAGGAAGAGAAACAGGAACATGAATTGATTTGAAAGTGGGGTTTTGCAGCAAACCTAATCTTAATGGAAAGATTGCAGATGCTTTACATTCTTCTCTTCCTTGCTAGCTACATTTCATCCACTTTTTCTTATTCATCATTTGGCTATTTTTGCTATTTCTCCCCTATGATCAGCTTGCTGCTCCAGAAGAAGCTTCATAAGTTTGAGTTGGCCTGTTTAGCCAACCTTTGTCCAGAGACTGCTGAGGAGTCCAAGGCTCTGATCCCAAGGTTAGTACTGGTGGTGAAAAGTTCTGTGTATGTTGAATAGATTCCTACAAGTAGAATTACTGTGTTTAAAAGCTGTGTGATATCGTTGGCCAAAAAATTCCTTTGGTTTTAAAAGTAAAAATAAAACACATTTTTCATTTTCATCAAGAACTTTATTGAAAAACGTATTCGCCATTTTGTTCCACTACCTTCTGCCATTTTTCAAGCAACTTCATAATTCCATCTTCCCAGACTTTTTATCTTTTTGATCAAAGAACTGTTCCAGGTTCCTTTTACCTTCTTCTATTGAAGAGGAAAAAATTGAAATTTTTTCCATTAATAGAATTTTGTACAGACCGAAATAAATGGAAATCTGAAAGTTCAGTGTCTGGTGAATTTGTTTTCAGTCGCTTAGTCGTGTTGGACTTTTTGCAACCCCATGGAAGGATGCAGCAAGCCAGGCTTCCTTGTCCTTCACCGTCTCCTGGAGCTTGCTCAAACTCATGTCCGTTGAGTCGATGACACCATCCAACCACATCTCATCTTCTGCTGTCCTTTTCTCCTCCTACCTTCAATCTTTCCCAGCATCAGGGTCTCTTCTAATGAGTCAGCTGTTCGCATCAGGTGGCCAAAGTATTGGAACTTCAGCATCAGTCCTTCCAATGATTATTCAGGACTGATTTTCTTGAGGATTGACTGGTTTGATCTCCTTGCAGTCCAAGGAACTCTCAAGAGTCTTCTCTAACACCACAGTTCAAAAGCATCAGTTCTTCGGCGCTCAGTCTTCCTTCGGTCCAACTCTCACATTCATACGTGACTACTGGAAAAAACATAGCTTTGACTATGTGGACCTTTGTCAACAAAATAATGTCTCTGCTTTTTAATACTCTCTAGTTTGTTATGGGTTTTCTTCCAAGGAGCAAGTGTCTTTTAATCTCATGGCTGCAGTCACAATCTGCAGTAATTTTGGAGCCCAAGAAAATAAAGTCTCTCACTGTTTCCATTGTTTCCCCATCTATTTGCCATGAAGTGATGGGACCAGATGCCATGATCTTTGTTTTTTGAATGTTGAGTTTTAAGCCAGCTTTTTCACTCTTCTCTTTCACCTTCATCCAGAGGCTCCCATGAATATGGTGGATGAATCAAAACTTCCCAACCAAGCTATAACAGTTTTTTTCTGGTTGTCAAAGAAACATTTGGTCTTGCGGTATCCTGATAGAAGATTATGCATTTTCTGTGGACTAATTCCTGACACTTTTTGTCAAGCGCTGCTTTCGGTTGATCTAATTGGGATCTATTCCAGAAAGAGCTCGTAATAGAGGACTCCCTTCCGATGCCACCATGTATACATCACCACCTTCTTTGGATGAAGATTGGCCTTTGGCATGTTGGTGGTGATTCATTTTGCTTGCCCCAGGATCTCTTCCATTCTGCATTATTGTACAGTATTCACTTTCATCACCTTTCAAACTTTGTTTTTAAAACGAAATGTTTTTGTTATATTCATGTAGAGAATTGCACAGAAAATACGGTCAAGAAGGGTTTGGTTTGGTTTTTTTTGCATAACTTATGTAGAACCCAGACATCAAAGCAATCAACATAACCAGGCTGGTGCAAATGATTTTCAATGCTTGATTCAGATATTTTGAGTGTGTTGGCTATCTATCTCCTGCGTGGTATAGCATTGATTGTTTTCTCAATTATTGTGTTGATTTCATTGCTATCAACTTCAGCTGTTCTGTCTGACTGTGGGATATCGTCCAGCAAGAAGTCTCCAGCACAAAAGTTCAGAAACCACTTTTGACATATTCAGTCAGTCTCAGCACCTTCTCCATACACTGCACAAATCTTTTTTTGCACTTCAGGTGTGTTTTTACCTTTCTTGAATTAAAGCATAATAGGCCAAAAATGTTGCTTTTTTTCTTCTGTCTTCCGTATTGAAATGACACAAAAATTCACCAATTCTGATAAGTTTTTTTAATGCATGCTGATATGACAGCTGTCACAATGTAGTCTAATAAAATTGTTTTGAATGAAATTAAAGACAAGTAAGTGCTAATAGAGCCATCTTAAGGAAAAAACCAAACTCTGTGGCCAGCCCAGGAGAATGAGTGCTTTTGTAGTAAGACCAATGTTTTTACAGCATACCAGTTGTGGGCAAAAATGTGAAACAGCTGAAACTCTGGTCCACTGATGATAGGAGTACAGATTTATACAGTCAATTTGAAGAATAATTTGGCTACATCTAGTAAAGTTAAATACACCCCATGACCCCAAAATTCATTCCTGGGTATGTGTCCTAAAAGCAGGTCAAACATAGTTCAAAAGGAGACATGCATTCCAGTGTATATTGCTGCATTATTAGTGATAGTGGAAACTTGCCAACAGTCTTCAGTCTGCAAGACTGGATAAATAAATCTGTGCAGTCGTGCAATGTTTATTATACAGCAGTGAAAAAAATAAGTGAACTAGAACAATGTGAGATAATGTCACCATATGCCAGAATGAACGTTGAGTGAAAAAATTGCAGAAGGATACATAACAGTGCTGTTTCTTATAGTTTAAAAACAGTGCTGTGTATTGCTTATAGGTACATTCATGTATACAGTAGTAAGTATAAAAATATATGTAGGGGTAATGAATGCCAAATTTAGGATGATTGTTACTCCTAGGGAAGGAAGAGAAGGTTTTGGAGTAGGGGAGCCCACAGAGAACCATTGATTTGTGTCTGTCAATATTTATTACTGAGTCAACTAGGGATAATAATTCTATACCTTTTATGTATTTGAAATACTTGATAATGTTTCAAAGGAAAGGAAGGAAATTGAGTTGAAACGTAAAGGTGCCAGTGTTCAGGGGTGAGCGGAGGGGAGCCAGCAGCGCTCCAAGATCCGCAGCTACGAGAGAGGAGCCTGGGAGCACTGCCAGCTGCTGACACTCACTCTCGGTTTTCTTCTTGTAGCCTGGAGGGGCGGTTTGAAGATGAGGAGCTACAGCAGATTCTTGATGACATCCAGACCAAGCGTAGCTTTCAGTATTAATCTCCAGATACCACTGCTGCTGGGGACCCACGTCACATCCCCAGCACAGCGCCGCTGGCTCAGTCTAGGGCTGACTCGCACAGAAACTCTGTTGCAGAAGACACTTGGCCTTGCTTTGGATAGAACAACCCAGTGCTTCGTCTTGGTTTAGGTTGCTATTTCAAGCTTGACTGTTGGCCAGTGATGACCTGTACAACCCTGGAGAGGCCTTGCTGTAGCTGCTCGTGGCTGCCTGAGCTTGCCTCTGGGAAGGACGAGGTGGGGTGATGTGCATACAAGCCGCACTACCGACTGCCTCATATCATGGTCTTTGGCCCTTGTGTTATTTTGATTCCTAACACTTCATGTTTTAATATCAATGTGTTCGTAGTTTTTTAAGCTCTTCTAGAACATGTAAAACTAGTATGGGAAACAGTCTTACCTAAATGCAAAAGGAAGAATTAAAGCAGACGTATATCACTGTTTGAAATTCTTAAAGAGAAGACGTAGAGGCTTGGCATCATTGTGCTTAGCCCAGGAGACTGGAAAGGGGTTTCTGAGAAAAGCAGCTCCTCTGTCGTCCTGAGGGTAACCACTGGGTGTTGTGGAGCACACAGCCTTGTGATGGACAAGCACCATACCTTTTTCTTGGATTCTTGTGGAACGTATATGTGGAGTATGTGTTCTTAAAGCGCTTACTCCATCACTCCCAAGTTCAGACTTTCCCTAGCAGGCCAGGTGTGAAGCAGGGAGCACTTTGCAGTGTCCTCACGTGGGGCGTCAGGTCCAGGCGTCTGGCCGCCTGCTCAGCAGCAGGCGTTCTGCGGGGATTTGCAAGGAGGGAGCCTGCCACTTGCTGAGCCGCTAGAGTGATATCACTCGATCTGAGACTAGTTGCACGGAAAACACTTTAATAGCTAAATATTGTGGCTCTCAATTTTCAGAGGGGAAATACACCTGTTTTCTTCACAGTTCAGGGATTTTTCTTTGAAGTACTTGTTGACGCCACCTGACTTCATGATCCAAGAATAAGGATGGGGAAAGAACAAAGTTGGCTTTAGAAAGTCAAGGCCATTTTATGTCAGCTTCCAAGGCAAAAATCAAATTTTCTTATTTTTATAAATTATTTTCAATTTTCTGAAATGACATGGTTTCTAAGTCACCATTATTTGAAGGAAACGTCAGTTATACCTCAATTAAAGGAATATTTGAGGAAGTACTCGTCATCCTTGGCAACTTCACTTCTTTGAGACTCATCAGCGTTCTCAATTGTAAAATGTGGATAGTAATAGATACTGAAAGTTGAATGAGAAAATTATTAATAATTTAGAGCCTGTTGGTATCTGACATACACTATACCCCAGTACATGTTAGCTGTCATTAGCTTGCTTCATAGAAGTTGGTGCAAGGATTTGGTAGCCTACCCACTGGCACCGGTATCAGACTAGGAAAACAACACAAACTGACTACTTTTTGAAGCCTGTAGACTTAGTTCGTAAAAGAGGCAGTTACATGGTTGGCACCAAGCAGTGGAACAGAAAACAGATACCAGCTGGAATCCAGGCACGTGCACTGGGGCAGGAGCAGGGCCCTGCCACCGTCGCCATGGTGTTCCCACCTAATACTCTCAGGTGAGCCACCGGAGAATTTTACACTGTGTAAAGCTCCTGGCATATAGTTAGGCACTAATGAATGCAGGCAGTAAGGCAACTCGAAGCAGATGTAAAAACAGTAACTCGCATCAGGATGATGGGTAAAAGCAGCCTCGTGCTGTGTTACAGATGCACAGCCTGGTCTGTGCCTTCTGCACTGGTTCTCTCCAGTCCTGGACAGCAGCTCGCTGTCCAGTGAGCAGCAGACCTCACAAGCTCTTGGATCGTCTGTGAAACATCGCTAGACTTGTACTGTTTGCAAAAGCATAATTCAGACATTGAAATAAAGATGTCATGTTGTCAAAGCCTCACCTCACCAGAAAGCTAAATGAACCCGAAAAGCTCTTCTGAAGTTCTACTCATTTTGGTTTTATAAAAATTTATTAAACTTTAGTCTTGAAAAACAGCATTACTGAGTGCAGCCTAAGCACAAGCTGCATAAAATGCCTATTTTATGCTTATAAAATAAAAATGACTATTTTATGCTTATCTCTCAAACCCACACAAAGACTTGTGTATGAATAATTACAGCATTATTCATAATATCCCCAAACAGGAAACAGTCTGAATGTCCACCAGCAGGTGGGTCGATCAGCAAGATCTGATATAGCCACGGAGTGGATACCATTAGCAATAAAAGGGTGAACTAAAGAAATACCTGGACCATTGAAACACAGGGTATGTTGGTTGTGTGACATTCTTTCAGCTTTTTATTAAATCTAAGCCCACAAGAGCTAAGAGGCTAGTGCATTGATCACACCTGTATGTTCATCACCTGCATTTAACACGTTAGTCATACTTTATTTTCCAGGAAGCATTTTAAAGCAGCATAAGACTTCATTAAAAGTTCAAGCATGCATTTTAAAAATACACTCCTCTGTAAGTTTGCGTATTGCACTTATAAGAACATCAACAAGAATTTCCTGGTACTTAGTTAAGATTTCTCCTGGGGAAAGTTCTGGGCCAAAGATCAATCCCAGTGCTGGTGCAATTCAGTATATAAAATCAATCGTTATTAAATACCTAAACACAGAAATATCAAAGAAACACATGGGGCTACTGCCCTCAAGTTGTTGGATAAAACTACCCCTGGGTGAAAAAAATGGGCCTAAACAGAGTGCAGGCCCTGAACAGGCAGTGATGTATCTGCATGTGGCTCTCCTGTCTCCTTTCAGCATCACAGGAGGACAGTGCGGGACTGACGGGCGGCATGTTTGAGTGGTGACAGCGGGGTAAAGGCACTTCTGTCTGCTGCAGTCTCGCAGTTCTGTGTGCCTCCTTTTGCATGACGCTGAGGGAGTGCTTGATGGGCTTCCCCGGTGGCTCAGATGTTAAAAAGAATCCACCTGCAATGCGGGAGACCTGGGTTCAATCCCTGGGTTGGGAAGATCCCCTGGAGAAGGGAACAGCTCCCCACTCCAGTATTCTTGCTTGGAGAATTCCATGGACAGAGGAACCTGGCGGCTACAGTCCATGGGGTCACAGAGAGCAGGACACGACTAAACGACTTTGACAAATGATGAGGGAGTGCTTAAGTAGTAAGTGTTGAGTAAATACATTGTCCCTGTTTTTTTGTAAATATACTGCCCCTGTTTTCAGGACAGTGAGGAGTGCAAGGAGAGCAAAAATATACTTGAAACAATACAGTTGGAAGCGAGGGCTTGGTGAAACAGGGTGGAGGTGGAGAAGCAGCCCACAAGACACCTGAGAATTGTGGAAGATGGCAACGTGTCCAGCGGAACAGATAGGACTGTTGTGTGTCTGCTCCATCCGGTGTGGGGGCTGCCTGCTACTGGTAGCACTTGAGCACTTGAGGTGAGTGTCCCTCGAGGAACTGCACTGTAAATGTCTTAAATTTTAAAATGTAACTAGTCACAGAATCTCCCCAGTGGTCCAGTGGCTATGACGCTCAGAATGCAGCGGGCCCGGGGTTGATCCCTGCTCAAGGAACTGGATCCCACGTGCTGCAACTAAGATCCAGCACAGCAAAAAGATTTTTTTTATTATTTATTTAAATAGTCACATGTAGCCAGTGGATAACACAGCTCTTAGCTCCCAACACAAATATCCTGCAAAGCATTGACAGCGTTTCAGCAAGATTGACAGTGCTCACATGAGCAGCGGTAGTAATGGCGGGCCATTCATCCGAATTGCGTCTCCAGAGTTTTGAAGGCTAAATGTGTGTATCACTCTCTGTGCATCACTGAGTCCAGTTTTTGTGTATGGTACAAATTCTGGTTTTAAAAACCTGCCTCTTCAAAAAAAAAACAAAAAACAAAAAAAAAACACCTGCCTCTTTACTACTAATGCTCATGGACAAAATTATAAAGGCTGTTTTAAGGTAACATTTGGGAATAGTGAAAAGTTGAATACTTCATCTTGTGTTGAAAACCTCTTTCATAATTAATTCTGCATTTTAAGTAGGCTAAAAACTTGTATGTTGAATTTAAAAAGCAAAACTCCCAAGATTTATTACCTTTAAAGGGTTCCGATATTTATATTTTATAATTCTACTAACAAATGTGGTTTAGGCACCAGATATTCCTGGATTCAAACTGAAGTCCTTTTAAATTAAGACCAGCTTCTATCTCCCAAGCCATATCAACACCAGCCCATGACCACACACGTCCTAAATACATTCTCCTTGTTAATAGGGAACTTAACAGTTCTCCATGTTGAAAGGCATGTTCAAGTTAGAAGACACGTAAGAAGCAATAAAAGCAATACTTTCTAAACTTAATGATCAGACCAGATCAGATCAGTTGCTCAGTCGTGTCCATCTCTTTGCGTCCCCGTGAATCGCAGCACACCAGGCCTCCCTGTCCATCAACAACTCCCAGAGTTCACTGAGACGTCCATCGAGTCAGTGATGCCATCCAGCCATCTTATCCTCTGTCGTCCCCTTCTCCTCTTGTCGCCAATCCCTCCCAGCATCAGAGTCTTTTCCAATGAGTCAACTGTTCTCATGAGGTGGCCAAAGTACTGCAGTTTCAGCTTTAGCATCATTCCTTCCAAAGAACACCCAGGGCTGATCTCCTTGAGAATGGACTGGTTGGATCTCCTTGCAGTCCAAGGGACTCTCAAGAGTCTTCTCCAGCACCACAGTTCAAAAGCATCAATACTTTGGTGCTCAGCCTTCTTCACAGTCCAACTCTCACATCCATACATGACCACAGGAAAAACCATAACCTTGACTAGATGAACCTTTGTTGGCAAAGTAATGTCTCTGCTTTTGAATATGCTGTCAAGGTTGGTCATAACCTTCCTTCCAAGGAGTAAGCGTCTTTTAATTTCATGGCTGCAGTCACCATCTGCAGTGATTTTGGAGCCCAAAAAAATAAAGTCTGACACTGTTTCCACTGTTTCCCCATTATTTCCCATGAAGTGATGGGACTGGATGCCATGATCTTCGTTTTCTGAATGTTGAGTTTTAAGCCAACTTTTTCACTCCTCTTTCACTTTCATCAAGAGGCTTTTTAGTTCCTCTTCACTTTCTGCCATAAGGGTGGTGTCATCTGCATATCTGAGGTTATTGATATTTCTCCCAGCAATCTTGATTCCACCTTGTGTTTCTTCCAGTCCAGCGTTTCTCATGATATACTTACTCTGTGTATAAGTTAAATAAGCAGGGTGACAATATACAGCCTTGACGTACTCCTTTTCCTATTTGGAACCAGTCTGTTGTTCCATGTGCAGTTCTAACTGTTGCTTCCTGACCTGCATACAGATTTCTTAAGAGGCAGATCAGGTGGTCTGGTATTCCCATCTCTCGAAGAATTTCCCACAGTTTATTGTGATCCACACAGTCAAAGGCTTTGGCATAGTCAATAAAGCATAAATATATGTTTTTCTGGAACTCTCTTGCTTTTTCCATGATCCAGCGGATGTTGACAATTTGATCTCTGGTTCCTCTTCCTTTTCTAAAACCTGCTTGAACATCAGGAAGTTCACAGTTCACATATTGCTGAAGCCTGTCTTGGAGAATTTTGAGCATTACTTTACTAGCATGTGAGATGAGTGCAATTGTGCGGTAGTTTGAACATTCTTTGGCATTGCCTTTCTTTGGGATTGGAATGAAAACTGCCTTTTTCCAGTCCTGTGGCCACTGCTGAGTTTTCCAAATTTGCTGGCATATTGAGTGCAGCACTTTCACAGCATCATCTTTCAGGATTTGAAATAGCTCAACTGGAATTCTATCACCTCCACTAGCTTTGTTCATAGTGATGCTTTCTAAAGCCCACTTGACTTCACATTCCAGGATGTCTGGCTCTAGGTCAGTGATCATACCATCCTGATTATCTGGGTCATGAAGATCTTTTTTGTATAGTTCTTCTGTGTATTCTTGCCATCTCTTCTTAATATCTTCTGCTTCTGTTAGGTCCATACCATTTCTGTCCTTTATCGAGCCCATCTTTGCATGAAATGTTCCCTTGGTATCTCTAATTTTCTTGAAGAGATCTCTAGTCTTTCCCATTCTGTTGTTTTCCTCTATTTTTTTGCATTGATTGCTGAAGAAGGCTTTCTTATATCTTCTTGCTATTCTTTGGAAAGATTACATAAAAATTTTTAACTGTGTAAAATCACTAAAAAGGTAATTGAGAGACATAGAGAAGACAAGCAGAAGGTGAAGATGTTTATAAATAGCTTTAAAAATAAATTTTAAAATATTGGGACCCCAATTTCAGAAAGGACATAGACACAAATTACATTCAATTACCAAGTTAATGGGGAAATGTGTACCCTAGTTAGTTTTCAAGAGTGTTTAAATGAGGTGACATTTTTCTCATTTAAAAGGTACAGAAGAATATCCTCTGTTTACACATAGGGACACACTTCTTTGTGTCGGGTGCTGCTTTATACACATGAGGGCACAGAAACAGGATAGAACACCTGCTGTTAGAGTCTGCAGCCTCAGTGAGACAAATGAAAAGAAAGCATATTTCCCACAAAGACCACAAAATCATCCCCGAGCCCCTCCTCCAACCTCTGTGCTGTTTTTTCCCAGGACTTTAGATTGACTCTGTTTTTAATTTCCCTCAACACACACGCAAATACACGATGTTTACAGTCACTGCAGACTTGTCCATATTTTTAACAATTTACTTGCTCATCATTGCCTCTCTGCATCCCTTCTTCCTCCTGGGTTAGTTTTCATTTTCACAGAGGTGTTCCTTTGGTAGTTCTTTGAATAAGAGAACAAGAGTAAATGTTCTCTGCCTTTCTTTAGCTAAGTATGTCCACCCTCATTTTGAGTAGTAGTTGTAGAATTCCATGTTCTACATAGACATTAACTTTCCAGGGCCCTTTGAGGATGCTATTTGTTGCTTGTAAGATTTCTGATAGTCTTAATGTTCCTTTGTAAATAATCTGTTGTTTCTAACTGCTTTTATGATTTCCTTCTTGTTTTTTTGTGTTTTATAATTTCACTTCAAGATGTCGAGGAATGGATTCAGTCTTACACTCTGAGAATTTTTGCTGCTGCTGTCTATGGATTCATGCCCTCCATAATTTAAGACAGTTCTTAGTAATTGCCACTTTTAACTGCAGCTTATTTCCCATGCTCCTTCCTCTCTCCCTTTTTTTAAAATTTGTTTTGGCCACACCATGCGGCTTGTGGGATCTTAGCTCCCTAACCAGGGGCACTGGACTGGCAGAGAATTCCCCACTGAGGTGTTTTTTTTTTTTTTTTTAACAGCTTTATTGAAGTAAAACTGACATACACATTTAAGGTTTACAAATTAATTTATTAATTATTATATTCTTTAGTATAGCCATGGACTGTGAAGGCATTACAAGAATTAGGTGTGGAACATTCCATCATTTCAAGAGAAACTTACACCATTAATAGTCACTTCCCCTTCTCCTCCCCCATTTCCATCCTGTTCAGTCCTGCTAACTGAATTCTTACTTCAGTGACTGTACTCTGTACTTCATAATTTTCAACTTGATGTTTTCCAAATCACCATGTTCTTTTTTCCACACTGTCATATTCTTTCATCATAGTTCTACTGCTTCTTTCATAACTTCAGTTCAGTTCAGTTCAGTCGCTCAGTTTTGTCCAACTCTTTGCGACCCCATGAATCGCAGCACGCCAGGCCTCCCTGTCCATCACCAACTCCTGGAGTTCACCCAAACTCATGTCCATCGAGTCGGTGATGCCATCCAGCCATCTCATCCTCTGTCGTCCCCTTCTCCTCCTGCCCCCAATCCCTCCCAGCATCAGGGTCTATTCAAATGAGTCAGCTCTTCACATGAGATGGCCAAAGTATTGGAGTTTCAGCCTCAGCATCAGTCCTTCCAATGAACACCCAGGACTGGTCTCCTTTAGGATGGACTGGTTGGATCTCCTTGCAGTCCAAGGGACTCGCAAGAGTCTTCTCCAGCATCACAGTTCCAAAGCATCAATTCTTCGGCACTCAACCTTCTTCACAGTCCAATTCTCACATCCATACATGACTACTGGAAAAACCATAGCCTTGACTAGACGGACCTTTGCTGGCAAAGTAATATCTCTGCTTTTGAATATGCTGTCTAGGTTGGTCATAACTTTCCTTCCAAGGAGTAAAGTGAAAGTGAAGTAGCTCAGTCGTGTCTGACTCTTTGCAACCCTGTGGACTGTATCCCACCAGGCTCCTCCGTCCATGGGATTCTCCAGGCAAGAATACTGGAGTGGGTTGCCATTTCCTTCTCCAGGGGATCTTTCCAACCCAGGGACTGAACCCAGGTCTCCCACATTGCAGGCAGACGCTTTGACCTCTGACCCACCAGGAAAGCCCTCCAAGGAGTAAGCGTCTTTTAATTTCATGGCTGCAGTCACCATCTGCAGTGATTTTGGAGCCCAAAAAATAACGTCTGACGCTGTTTCCACTGTTTCCCCATCTATTCCCCATGAAGTAATGGGACCAGATGCCATGATCTTCGTTTTCTGAATGTTGAGCTTTAAGCCAACTTTTTCACTCTTCTCTTTCACTTTCATCCAGAGGCTTTTTAGTTCCTCTTCACTTTCTGCCATTAGGGTGGTGTCATCTGCATATCTGAGGTTATTGATATTTCTCCTGGCAAGCTTGAGTCCAGCTTGTGCTTCTTCCAGCCCAGCGTTTCTCATGATATACTTACTCTGTGTATAAGTTAAATAAGCAGGGTGACAATATGCAGCTTTGACGTAGTCCTTTTCCTATTTGGAACCAGTCTGTTGTTTCATGTCCAGTTCTAACTGTTGCTTCCTGACCTGCATATAGGTTTCTCAAGAGGAAGGTCAGGTGGACTGGTATTGTCATCTCTTTCAGAATTTTCCACAGTTTATTGTGATCCACACAGTCAAAGGCTTTGGCATAGTCAATAAAGCAGAAATAGATGTTTTTCTGGAACTCTCTTGCTTTTTCAATGATCCAGTGGGTGTTGGCAATTTGGCATTTAATTTCTACTCTCTTTCAGACTGGTTATCTCAAGTTCTAGTTCTCTATTTGTTAATTTTGCCCTTTAGAGAGGAAATGTGTCAAGTTTATTGACATGTTTTTACAGAGGGGCCTGCAGGTCTCCTAGGCTTCTGGTATCAATGGCCTTGGAATATTTCTTACAATAACGTCTCAGCATAGCGATTCCTACAACATAGAATGTGTAGCATAAATTTGAATTCAAACACACACGTGGCACAATTTCAGGTTTTGAGTTCTTGGAGGAGACATTTTTTTAACCTGAAGCCTTGAATGAGGGACAAGCGTCATTGTCCACCTGGTTCTTTTGGAAGAGCCCACATTTCACTCACAAGCTGGAATCAAGATTGCTGGGAGAAATATCAACAACCTCAGATATGCAGATGATACCACTCTAATGGCAGGAAATGAAGAACTAAAGAGTCTCTTGATGAAGGTGAAAGAAGAGAGTGAAAAAACTGGCTTGAAACTCAATATTCAAAAAACTAAGATCATGGCATCCAGTCTCTTCACTTCATGGCCAATAGAAGGGGAAAAATGGAAGAAGTGACAGATTTTATTTTTTCTTGGACTCCAAAATCATTGTGGATGGTGACTGCAGCCACAAAATTAAAAGATGCTCCTTGGAAGAAAAGCTATGACAAACCTAGAATGTGTATTAAAAGGCAGAGAAATCACTTTACTGACAAAGGTCCATATAGTCAAATCTATGGTCTTTCCAGTAGTCAGGTATGGATGTGAGAGTTGGACCATAAAGAAGGCTAAGTGCCTAAGAACTGATGCTTTCAAATTGTAGTTCTGGAGAAGATTCTTGAGAGTCTCTTGGACTGCAAGGAGATCAAACCAGTCAATCTTAAAGGCAATAAACCCTTATTATTCATTGGAAGGACTGATACTGAAGCTGAAGCTCCAGTACTTAGGCCACCTGGACTCATTGGAAAAGACCCTGATGCTAGTAAAGATTGAAGGCAAAAGGAGAAGGGGTTGGCAGAGGATGAGATGTTTAGATAGCATCACCGATTCAGTGGACAAGAATTTGAGCAAACTCTGGGAGATAATGGAGGACAAAGGAGTCTGGCATGCTGCAGTCCATGGGGTCAGACATGACTTAGCGACTGAAAAACACATTTCACTGAGGAGACAGACCTTCTGGTTCCTGGCATTATGCAGGGGACTCAGGAGAAAGATGATGTGGGAGATGGTAGAGCTGAATGATTGTCAGCGATAGGAGACGGAGGGCAAGCTGCAGTTTCACTCATGCCTGTCATTGACAGCACAAGTTCTGATTCCTTGCTGGATTCAATTCTGTCTACCCCAATGAAAGAACAATCTGGTGATATCTGGGTAGTAACTCTTTTTTCTCATCATAGATGACATGGTAGCACTGAATTGCATTATGGACGGCTCTTGCCATTTACCTTCATTTACCGCTCTACATTCAGGTCCTGTGCCTCAAAACCAGAAAAGCCTTGGATTCCTGTTCAAGATGGTGGAGTAGGAGGACACACTCCTCTCCTCCTGCTAGAGCACCAAAGTCACAGCTAGCTGTTGAACAACCACAGGAGGATGCTGGAACCCACCAGAAAGATACCTCACTTACAAAGACAAAAAGAAGCTGCTGCAAGAGGGTAGGAGGGGTGCAATCATGATAAATCAAGTCCCGTACCCACTGGGTGACCCACAAACTGGGGAACAATAATACTAAAGAAGTTCTCCCACTGTTAAGAAGGTTCTGAGCCCCACATCAGTCTTCCCAGCCTGGAAATCTGACAGAGGGACTGGGAATCCCCAAGGAATCTGTGAAGGCCAGTGGGATTTGATTATAGGACTTCCACAGGACTGAGGGAAAGAGAGACTACAGACTTGGAGGACACAAACAAAATCTTGTGCAAACCAAGAGCCAGAGGAAAGGAGCAGTGACCCCGCAGGAGACTGAACCAAACTACCTGCTAGTGTTGGAGGGCCTCCTGTGGAGGCGTGCATTTGCAGGGGCTCACCACAGGGCCCTGGCTCTGAAGTTCCCCCTTGGTGTAAACCCTTTTGGAGGTCACCATTAACCCTACCATAGTGCCCATAGACCCCAAGACTGGGTCACCTCACACCAAACAACTAACAGGGAGGGAACACAGCCCCACCCATCAACAGATAATTGAATTAAAGCTTTACTGAGCAAGGCCCTGCCCATCAGAGCAAGACCCAGTTTTTCACATTGCCAGTCCCCTGAATCAGGAAGCTAACACAAGACTCTTAGCCTCCTCCAGACAGACAGAGGGCAGACAGAAGAATCAAGAAGAAGCACAATCCTGCAGCAGCTAGGAAAACCACATTACCGTTAATCAGGGATGAAAAATGTTAATCAGGATGAAAAAGCAGATGAAGGGACAAGATAAAACCTCAGAAAGACAACTAAATGAAGTGGAGATAGGCAACCTTCCAGGAAAAGAAATCAAAATAATGATAGTGAAGATGATCCAGGATCTTGTGAAAAGAATGGAGAAGATGCAAGAGATGTTTACCAAAGACCTACAAGAACTAAAGAACAAACAGAGATGAATAATACACTAGAAGCAACCCAGAGCAGAATAACTAAGGCAGAAAAATGGAAAATAAATGACCTGGAGGATAGAATGGTGGAAATCACTGCCACAGAACATAGAAAAAAAAAATATATATATTTAAATGAAGACAGCCTAACAGATCTCTGGGACAACATTAAATGCACCAACATTCCCATCATAGGGGGTCCCAGAAGAAGAAGGAAAGGACCTGAGAAAATATTTGAAGAGATAATAACTGAAAACTTCCATAACATGGGAAAGGAAGTAGTCAACCTAATCCAGGATGCAAAGAGAGTCCCAAGCAGTATAAACCCAAGGAGGAACACACAAGACACACAATAATCAAGCAGACAAAAGTTAAAGACAGAGATAAAACATTAAAAGCAACAAGGGAAAGATGACAAATAACATACAAGAGAACTCCCATTAGAACTCCTGCTTGACCTCCCAAATTGTGTATAGTTATTTCATATTGTTAAGTTAATCATGTTCCCATTATGGCATTCAATTGTAATTATCTTTTATTTTTTTGTCTGGCTATTGATTGTGAAAACTGGTAAACATTTTCTACTATTAAAAAAACTAACAATGCCTTGTCAAAAAAAGAAAACCCCCTTGACATTGCTGGTTTCTCAACAGAAACTCTACAAGCCAGAAAGGGAATGGCATGATATATTTAAAGTGATGAAAGGGAAAAACCTACAACAAACAATACTCTACCCAGCAAGATTCTCCTTCAGATTTGATGGAGAAATCAAAAGCTTTCCAGACAAGCAAAAGTTAAGAGAATTTAGCACCACCAAACCAGCTTTACAACAAATGCCAAGGGAACTTCTCTAATCAGGAAACACAAGAGAAGGAAAAGGCCTCCTGAAAATAAACCCCAAACAATTTTAAAAAATGGTAATAGGATCATGCTGCTGCTGCTGCTAAGTCGCTTCAGTCGTGTCCAACTCTGTGCAACCCCATACACAGCAGCCCATCAGGCTCCCCCGTCCCTGGGGTCTCCAGGCAAGAACACTGGAGTGGGTTGCCATTTTCTTCTCCAATGCATGAAAGTGAGAAGTGAAAGTGAAGTTGCTCAGTCGTGTCTGACTCTTAGCGACCCCATGGACTGCAGCCTACCAGGCTCCTCCGTCCATGGGATTTGCCAGGCAAGAGTACTGGAGTGGGGTGCCATAATCATACATATCAATAATTACCTTAAATGTGAATGGATTAAATGCACCAACCAAAAGACATAGCTTGGTTGGGCAAATGAAAACATGTGCGTATATGCATTTCCACTTACCATGTCACTCTGCTTGACCTCCCAAATTGTGTATAGTTATTTCATATTGTTAAGTTAATCATGTTCCCATTATGGCATTCAACTGTAATTATCTTTTATTTTTTTGTCTGGCTATTGATTGTGGAAAACTGGTAAACATCTTCTACTATTAAAAAAAACTAACAATGCCTTGTTGCTGGGAGCCAGCATGGGAGATCCCACCCATGACAAGGTCATGTGGAAGAGCCATGACCAGCAAGGCGGATCATGACTCGAGGGACCCCCTGAATCTGCTCGAGCATCTACCCCCAAACCAGAATCTGTCTGTCTTACTATTTTGTGCCTTTCACCAACTGTTTTGACATTAACAGAGGGCTATCCCCGACTACGGAGAAGGCAATGGCACCCCACTCCAGTACTCTTGCCTGGAAAATCCCATGGATGGAGGAGCCGGGAAGGCTGGAGTCCATGGGGTCGCTGAGGGTTGGACATGACTGAGCGACTTCCTTTTCACTTTCCTGCATTGAAGAAGGAAATGGCAACCCACTCCAGTGTTCTTGTCTGGAGAATCCCAGGGACGGGGGAGCCTGGTGGGCTGCCGTCTATGGGGTCGCACAGAGTCGGACACGACTGAAGTGACTTAGCAGCAGCAGCAGCAGCATCCCCGACCACCTTTCTTGGAAAAAGTCAACTTAGGGCTTTAGTGAATAAGTCTCCTGGGCGTGATAGGAGTGTTTCAATTCAAATCCCTCTGATGGCTTTCTAGCTTGCCTGACAGGTTTATCCAGACTCTTGCAGCTATGCATGTTATCGTTCACAGCCTCCCAACCGTGAGAGACACGGGAAGCCTAAAACATTCTAAAAATATAGAGCCTTTTGAAGAGTTAAAAACTATTAGAGTGGTGCTGGTGTAAGATTTCATTGTTGAGCCAATGCTTGCTGCCAAGTGCCCATATCCCTTATCCATTGTGCACCTGGGAGTGCATTAGTTAACATAGTTGGAATGTAAGAAAAACAAGTAGTAGCCTTGGAATTAACCACATCAGACCTTTGAGCTAATTGGTTCTTTCTTTGTTGTGACCCACTGCACCTTTGCTCCGTGAGAATGTAACTCTGTTTAGCACTTTCTGAGGCTGACATAGATTAGAAATATAAAGAAAAAACAATTCAAGGGAAAATAAGTTTTCTGGTTGAGCAGCCTTTATCAAAAAAGGGTCATAAAATGTCCACAGGACTCCAAGGCCAGAAGATAATGTACACAACATTGTTTATGGGAAAGGTATGCAGAAAAAATCCTGGTTTTGATAAAGACAAAACAGATGTAATGTTTGGGCTGACTCTGCATGACTTTGCATCTTTCATTTCCCTCTATGTACAAGTCAAGGTATAAAAGTTTCTTTTGAAAATAAAGTTATGGGCCTCGCTCACCGAAGCTTGGTCTCCCTGTGTCATTCTTTCTTTCCTTTTCTTTGTTTCTCTCTCTGTTCTTCTTTCAGGATGACTCCTTGGAGCACAGGGGCTCTCTGAGTTCACTTTTTTGCCTAGGTTTCTAAGACCCAATTGGGAAGGTGCCTTGCGTCTTCACTGGGGAGGGGGCGTCCTGCGTCCTCACCCCACCGAGAGGGCTCCTGTGGCCTCCATGAACAGAGCACGTTCCGTGCCAGGAGCTTTATTGGCTTTCTGTGTAAACCAAGGAAGATCAAGCCTCTTTCTCTTCCCTTTTACTTTCTTTATCGCGAACGCCGTCGTCCTGAGGGTACCCCTGGATCCTGCTGGGGATGGACCCTGGCACCTTGTCAAAAAAAGAAAACCCCCTTGCCATTTCCTGCATCATGAATCTCTTTAGTTCTTCAGTTACTTCTCGTTTGTCCTTACTCTGGGCCTCCAATTCCATCAGGTTGTCAAGGCATGTTCACATATTTGAAAGTTATAATTTGAAGGTTCATATGTAGGGGATTTACTGTATAGCAAATATCTTGGGTGCTGCCAGAAGTGAAGGTGAGTGGCATGAGTAGTCGTGGGCTCAGAGGGAAAGAAAGTCAGCACTAGAGATGGGCTTTAGTGGTAGAGAGAGGGAATTGAGTCCAGTAGGGAACTCTGTAGGACTTCCCCAGTGGCTCAGCAGTAAAGAATCTGCCTGCAGTGCAGGAGCCACAGAAGACCTGGGTTCGATCCCTGGGTTGGGAAGTTCCCCTGGAGGAGGACATGGCAACCCACTCCAGTAATCTTGCCTGGAGAATCCCATGGATAGAGGAGTCTTGTGGGTTACAGTGCATTGGGTTGCAAAGAGTTGGACACAATTGAAGTGATTTAGCACACACACATGCAGCAAACTCTGCAGCTATAGTGGGCAGACACCAGCACTTAAAGGCTTCTAATGAGGACAAAGGCTTCTAATGAGGAGACAGAGGCCCGACTGGTGAAGTCACTTGCCAAGGCCACACAGGTAGCTCCAGGGAGCAGTGTGAAGGCCAGGGAGACAACAGTCTCAATTACTATGGTCCTTTCTGAATGGACCCTGTTCTCTAAGGAAGCTGGCATTCCTCCAGGTCCTTCTGTCAGTTATGCAGTGATGTTTGTGGATAATAGGGTCCAGAAGAGCATGCTGCTGGATCTCAACAAGGAAATCAAGGAAGAACTGGGTGTGACTGTGGTGGGTGACACCATCGCTATCCTCTAGCACACCAAGGTGGTACACCGCTAGGACGTGTGCAAAGTTGCCACCAAGTTGGTGCCCTGCAGCCCCGGTCCCCTCCCAGGTGAAATTCACTGAGGCACCTGTAGGAATTCTTTTCCATTATAGGTTATTATGAGATATTGAGTATAGCTCCCTGTGCTATACAGTAGATCCCTGTTGGTTGTCCACTCCGTGTATGATGGTGTGTCTGTTTTAATCCCAAGCTCCTAGTTTGCTGGGCCCCCTTTTCCCTTTGGTGGCCAGGGGTTTGTTTTCTATGTCTGTGGGTATGTTTTTGTTTTGTGAATGGATTCATTTGTTATCCTTTTTTTTTTTTTGGATTCCACATATAAGTGAAATCATGTTTGTCTTTGGCTTGCTTCACTTAATGTGATAATCTCTAGGTCCATCCATGTTGCTGAAAACACAGAGTCTTATTTCTCAAAAAACAAAACAAGTATCTTAAGTACAGACAAAGCTCTCTATCCAGAGCTGATTCTCACTTTTTCTAGTAGAGAAATTGGCAGAGTATGTTATGGTCACTTATTTGTGGACTATACTCATCTGTTAAACAGGTGAGTTATTCAGGAGCTAAATGGTTTGTAATCAAAATATTTTTTATTTTGCTGGACCCTGAGGGCATCATGCTAAGTGAAATAAGTCAGACAGAGAAGGACAAATGCCACATGATCTCACTTATATGTGGAATCTAAAAAACCAAGCTCATAGAAACAGAACAGATATGTGGTTGCCAGAGGTAGGGGGTCAGGAGTAGGGGAAATGGGTGAAGTTGAACAAAAGGTACAAGCTTCCAATTATAAGTCCTGGGGGTATAATGTACAGCATGACGACTGGAGTTAAAAATATTGTATTATATACTTGAAAGTTGCTATTAGAGGGGCTTCCCTGGTGGCTCAGATGGTAGAGAATCTGCCTGCAAATGCAGGAGACCTGGTTCAATCCCCAGGTTGGGAAGATCCTCTGGAGAACGGCATGGCAACCCACTCCAGTATTCTTGCCTGGAGAATCCCATGGACAGAGGAGCCTGGCGGGCTACATAGGGTCCACTGGGTCGCAAAGAGTCAGATATGACTGAGTGACTTACCACATACACAAGAGAGGAGACCTTGAAAGTCCTCTTCACTGGAAAAAAAATTGTAACTATGTGAGGTGATGGATGTTAATTAAACTTATTGTGGTGGTCATTTTGTTATTTTATGTTATACACCATCAGTTCAGTTCAGTTAAGTCACTCAGTCATGTCCAACTCTTTGCGACCCCATGGACTGCAGCACACCAGGCCTCCCTGTCCATCACCAACTTCTGGAGCTTACTCAAACTCATGTCCATTGAGTTGGTGATGCCATAAACTAATACAAAGTTTCGTGTCAATTATATCTCAATAAAACTCGAGAAATACATGAAACTTACTTTTTTTTTTTTTTTTACTTAAAGTAAAAATTAGATGCTTGAGTAAACAGACACAAAAGAGGTGACCATTTATGCTTCCCTTCCTTACGGAGCATTTAAGAACTGAACTTGCCTCCTTACTCAGGTCAGTGTACTTTAGCATGGACAGAGGTCTGCCAAACGCCTTCTCTGTGTGGACAGGTGAACTCAGAGTGTGCAGGCCTGCTAACCCCTGGACAGACTGTGTCAACCAACTTTGGCTATGCTCAGGGCTCCTGAAAACTCCCTAGCAGGGTCCCAGTGCCGCCTGGAGCCGGCCTGACACACACTTCCTTTTTACTGCAAACTCACAGCTGGGGAAACCACACAGTTTGCATTTCAGTATCACGTGAAGGAGCTGACAGTTGTATACGCCTCTGTGAAGTAGAAAAACCATTATCAATGTATCCTTCTTGGTGGGAAAAAATGAGCTAGTTTTAATAATAATAATAGCTTGCTTTTCTATATAAGACAAGATACAGAGGTCTCTGCCTTTACCAGAGGCAGTTCTTGGTAAAAAATGTTCTTTTCAGCAGCTAGTCAGAACTCACCTTCTCCAGTAACTTACTCAGTTATAAATTTTCAATAAGCAGGTGCTTTTCAAAACATTTAATGACCTAGAAGCTAGGCTGATGACCTGGATGTTGTCAGGCAGTAACTCTCTAATTGCCAGATCATAGTGAGGTCCTGGGAAGATAGGAGTGATCAGAGGTTACTTATGGAAATATTTCAGTATTTTAGTAACTAGTATGGCCCTGGGGTTATCTCAGCTGAATCTCTCCTTTCTATGTCTCTCTCACACACACCTACCCACGGATGTCTTGTAACTCCCAGGTTTATTTGCATTTGAAATAGAGAAGGGGCGAAGGCAGACTGCCCTTGAGCCCAGGTGTTTGTGGCTAGATGCTAAGTGTTTTATATATCTTATCGAGACTTCAGCACAACCCTTGGGGAATTTTTAAAAACACTCCAGGGCATGCCCTTATACTTTAATGCTCACTAATGTTCTTAGTCAAGTGGGCCTTAGAAAGCATCACTATGAACAAAGCTAGTGGAGGTGATGGAATTCCAGTTGAGCTATTTCAAATCCTGAAAGATGATGCTGTGAAAGTGCTGCACTCAATATGCCAGCAAATTTGGAAAACTCAGCAGTGGCCACAGGACTGGAAAAAGGCAGTTTTCATTCCAATCCCAAAGAAAGGCAATGCCAAAGAATGCTCAAACTACCGCACAATTGCACTCATCTCACACGCTAGTAAAGTAATGCTCAAACGTTCTCCAAGCCAGGCTTCAGCAATATGTGAACCATGAACTTCCTGATGTTCAAGCAGGTTTTAGAAAAGGCAGAGGAACCAGAGATCAAATTGTCAACATCCGCTGGATCATGGAAAAAGCAAGAGAATTCCAGAAAAACATATATTTATGCTTTATTGACTATGCCAAAGCCTTTGACTGTGTGGATCACAATAAACTGTGGAAAATTCTGAAAGAGATGGGAATACCAGACCACCTGACCTGCCTCTTGAGAAATCTGTATGCAGGTCAGGAAACAACAGTTAGAACTGGACATGGAACAACAGACTGGTTCCAAATAGGAAAAGGAGTACGTCAAGGCTGTATATTGTCACCCTGTTTATTTAACTTACATGCAGAGTACATCATTAGAAATGCTGGACTGGAAGAAACACAAGCTGGAATCAAGATTGCCGGGAGAAATATCATTAACCTCAGATATGCAGATGACACCACCCTTATGGCAGAAAGTGAAGAGGAACTAAAAAGCCTCTTGATGAAAGTGAAAGTGGAGAGTGAAAAAGTTGGCTTAAAGCTCAACATTCAGAAAACAAAGATCATGGCATCCGGTCCCATCACTTCATGGGAAATAGATGTGGAAACAGTGGAAACAGTGTCAGACTTTATTTTTTTGGGCTCCAAAATCACTGCAGATGGTGACTGCAGCCATGAAATTAAAAGACGCTTACTCCTTGGAAGGAAAGTTATGACCAACCTAGATAGCATATTCAAAAGCAGAGACATTACTTTGCCAACAAAGGTTCATCTAGTCAAGGTTATGGTTTTTCCTGTGGTCATGTATGGATGTGAGAGTTGGACTGTGAAGAAGGCTGAGTGCCAAAGAATTGATGCTTTTGAACTGTGGTGCTGGAGAAGACTCTTGAGAGTTCCTTGGACTGCAAGGAGATCCAACCAGTCCATTCTGAAGGAGATCAGCCCTGGGTGTTCTTTGGAAGGAATGATGCTAAAGCTGAAACTGCAGTACTTTAGCCACCTCATGAGAAGAGTTGACTCATTGGAAAAGACTCTGATGCTGGGAAGGATTGGAGGCAGGAGGAGAAGGGGACAACAGAGGATGAGATGGTTGGATGGCATCACTGACTCGATGGACGTGAGTCTGAGTGAACTCCAGGGGTTGGTGATGGACAGGGAGGCCTGGCGTGCTGCAATTCATGGAGTCACAAAGAGTCGGACATGACTGAGTGACTCAACTGAACTGAATGCTCTTATAGCCTTCTCCATATCTGATCATTCATTCATTCAACATATTTTATTGAGCACCCACCAAATAGACTGGGATTCAAAAAGGCAAGCTAGATGAGAAGGTTCCAGTGCTCCTGGAGTCTACGTTCTAGTGGGGAGAAAGGGACAAGAAAAGCAATGAAGCAGATTAGCCTGAGAAGAGTGCCAGATTAGATATGGTGCTTGGGGCTGGCCTCTTTAAAGAGTTGCAATTTGAGCTGCCAAGATAGTGAAATCTAGGGGGGAAGAAAGAGTTCCAGGTAAGGAGAGAGGATGCAAAGTGGAAAGGCATGGGGTGGGGACAGGGGTGTGGGCGCAGAGAAAACAGACTGGCACTTCAACAACTAGGGCAAAACCAGCAGGAACCGAGGCGGCAGCAAGGGGTCTGGATTTTATACTCTGTGCATTGGGAAGCCATTTGGAGGCTTCAAGTAAGGGGGACACAAGCTCTGGTTTGTGTCTGAAACAGGTCATTCTGGCTGCAGTGTAGACAATGGATTGGAGTTGGGTGGAAGAAGAAACTAAGATGAAAAAGGAGAGAAGGGAGAACAGTTAGGAGGCAACCACAAGAGTCCAAGCAAACACGGCCTGGACTAGAGCAGAGGTCAACACGCTTTCTGTAGAGGAGCAGAGAATACTTCAGTCATTGTGGGTTACATATGATCATCACCCCAGATTCTTTGTCTTTTTTCTTAATCCTTTAAAAATGTAAAGCTCTTCTCAACTAGATACAGGACACTCTGCCTATACCTGAACTAGAATGACAGCAGTGAGAGGAAATGTGGTCAGGCTTACAATTTGTTTTGAACATTCCATGAGAGCTTTTCATTTCACCAAAGAAGAAACTGAAACTCAGAAAAATCAATATTATGCAAGCAGTAAATCACAAAGATAAGATGTAAATTCCAGAAGCTATTTGAATCCAGGACTATGTGACCCAGGGGATTTCTGGTGATAGAAAATATTCATGACACAAGTGGGATGAGGCTTGTGTATGTCCAAAGGGCAAACCCTGGGCTGGGGATTGAATTTGCCAAGTGCTCCTTAAATTCTCTAACAGGCATTAGGGGAGAAAACAGAGGCAGCGCAGGCCAACATCAGTTCACCATGAGGCAGAACCAGGACTCTGACCCAGGCCTATTGACCTGGGGTCCAGTGTTCTTGCTTTATAAGCCAAACCTGTAGTTGTGTATACAGTATTCTAAATGCAAATTTCTATTTTCTCTAAACATCAGAACTGAGTATTCAAAGACATTATATGCATTGTCTTCTTTGGTCTTTAATTCAGGCACATAGTTTGTTCCGTTTCTGATTTGTTGTTGTGGTTGCTGTGTTGAAAAGCCTTGCTTTCTTGGCCTCTCAGAAAAATCTTGGGATTTCCCTGACAGTCCAGTGATTAAGAGTCCATGCTCCCAATGCAGGGGGCATGAGTTCGATTCCTGGCCAGAGAACTAAGATCCCATGTGCCATACAACATTATCTAGAACTCTGCATTATCTAGAGGGATCTCTAGAAATAACCTAATTTAATCCAGTGGGAGGTGATATATGGAGCTGTGTTTAGATGTTCAAAAAACATACAAGGATGGCAATTGCAGCATTAGTTGTACTAGCAAAAGATTAAACGTAAGGCAAGTGCCATCAGTGGTTCCAGTGGTCATGTATGGATGTAAGAGTTGGACTGTGAAGAAGGCTGAGCGCCGAAGAATTAATGCTTTTGAACTGTGGTGTTGGAGAAGACTCTTGAGAGTCCCTCGGACTGCAAGGAGATCCAACCTGTCCATTCTGAAGGAGATCAGCCCTGGGTGTTCTTTGGAAGGAATGATGCTAAAGCTGAAACTCCAGTACTTTGGCCACCTCATGTGAAGAGTTGACTCATTGGAAAAGACTCTGATGCTGGGAGGGATTGGGGGCAAGAGGAGAAGCAGACGACAGAGGATGAGATGGCTGGATGGCATCACCAACTCGATGGACGTGAGTTTGAGTGAACTCCAGGAGTTGGTGATGGACAGGGAGGCCTGGTGTGCTGCAATTCATGGGGTCGCAAAGAGTCGGACACGACTGAGTAACTGAACTGAACTGAGACTAAGAAAAGCGCCAAGACATGTTGCCACAAAAGGAGCAAGATAAGAAACGTTGTATCACATCCTTCTTTTGTAGGAAAAAATAATGTCTTTATATACTATTTCCATATATTATATAATATACAGGATGGAAAGGGACAGAGTACAGCCTTTAAAAGAAGGACATAGATGATACAACAAAAACTGGTTAGAACCAACTAGAGGGTACTTCTAGTGTACAAGTGTACTAGTGTACAGTGGTCCAGTGATTGAGAATCTGACTTGCAATGCAGGGGACACCGGTTCGATCCCCGGTTGGGGAACTGAGATCCCACATGCTGCAGAGCAACTAAGCCTGCACGCCACAACTAGAGAGCCCGCATGCTGCAACCACAGAAGGCGTGTGCTGCAGCTGCAGAGTTTGCTCCATAAAGAAATATCCCACATGACACAGCAAAGTTCCTTCGTGCCACAACTAAGACCTGATGCAGCCAAAAGAAAAAAATTAAAAACAAAAAAACAACTAGGCCCAAGATGGTGGAAGACTTGACTTCCAGTAGACATGGAGCCTCATTATGCGCTCATTGTAATACATCAGCTAAACGACACATCCGCGGAGCTCCCCCATGAGCTCTGAGGTCATAAAAGGCCAAAGGTGGGTGGTGGCACAAATCCTAGAAATCCTCGTCCCTTCCCCCAAATAACTGGAATAATCATCCCACTTGTTAGCCTATGAAATTACCCAGCCCACAAAACTAACCACCGCAGGTTTTGGGACTGCTCTTGCCATAGGAGGTGGACCACACTCTGGGGACTGTGTTTCTCCCAGGGCCTCTCACCTGGGTCTGAGATGGCCCACACTCTGTCTATGGCACGTATATCTCCCTAAAGAAACCTGCTACCCCACTTAGTTCTCAGGACAAAGCCCTCTTGCCTCTGCTTGTATCCTTCACAAGGGTTCTATATTAACATCTACTTATCACTTTGTCTCTTGCTGAATGCCTCTGTGCTTAGATATAAAGAATCTGAGCTTCTTGAGATCAGGTGGGCTGTTTCAGCTGGGAGATTGTGGGTTTAAGTCCAGTCTGAAGTGTGACTGGGCTCAGAACTGCATTCTGAGGTGTGCAGTTTCATCTTTGAAGGACACATAAGAAACTGGTAAGAGTGGCTGCCTTCAGAGATGCGACTGAATGAGAAAGCAGTTCTCTTTTCCCTCTTTTTCCCTCTTGTAACTTGAATTTTGTGCTATTTGAATGTATTACCTATTCCCCCCAATTTATAAGGAGCAATTGTTCAATATTTCCTTAAAGAATGTTTCAAATGTACACAAAAATAGAATAGCTTTATGAGCCCTCATTTACCTGTCACATAGCCCATTCCTGTCATCTAGCTCTTCCTTCCCTCCCATCCATTTTATAAACTGAGCCTTTACAGAAACAGAAATGCAGCTTTACAAGCAATGCAAAGCCTGCTGTTGTTCAGTCGCTTAGTCGTGCCCGACTTCCTGTGGCTGCACGGACTGCAACACGCCGCTTCCTCTGTCCTCCACTGTCTCCTGAGTTTCTTAAATTCATGTCCATAGCGTTGGTGACGCCATCTAACCGTCTCATCCTCTGCCTTCCCCTGCTCCTTTTGCCTTCAGTATTTCTCAGCATCAGAGCCTTTTCCAATGAGTTGGCTCTTTGCATCATGTGGCCATAGTATTGGAGTTTCAGCTTCAGCATCAGTCCGTCCAATGAACATTCAGGACTGATCTCCTTTAGGATGGACTGGCTGGATCTCTTTGCAGTCCAAGGGACTCTCAAGAGTCTTCTCCAACACCACAGTTCAAATGCATCAATTCTTCAGCACTCAGCTTTCTTTATGGTCCAGCTCTTACAGCCTTCCGAAGAGTGTCTTTTAATTTCATGGTTGCAGTCATGGTCTGTAGTGATTCAAATCCTACCTATCCTTTTTTCCCCTCTACCTATCCTTTTAATCAATCTCCAGACCTCCACTGTGAAAAAATGAAAGTGTTAGTCACTCAGTTGTGTCTGACTCTTTGAGACTCCATGAACTGTAGACCACCAGGCTCCTCTGTCCTCAGAAGTCGGACATGACTTAGCACCTAACCAATAACAGCAAGCGTGTATATATATATATATATATATATATATATAACCATTTTTTTTGGCTATTTGTCTTGATAGTGTTAACTACAAATTGGCACTTGCCAAGGGCATTTTCCATCTGCCTCTGTGGAGACTGAACCCTGTACTGTGGCAGCTGTTGACCTTCGACAAGCCCTGAGGGAAGTTGAGTGTGGAGAATGAGGCACTCTGTGCTCCAAGGAAACTGGTGGAATAAGTCTTTAAATAGATATTTTTAGGAACTGATTTCATGATCTCAATCTTTGCATCTCCTCATATCCAAAAAGCACTAAATCCCTTAATGGAGACACCAGCTCCTTGTGACTAGCAGAAAACCTTTTGTAAAACAAGCGCTTGGTTACACTGAACTCCCCCTTCACCAACATCATATAGGTTGACCTTCCCCACTGCCTCTTTGGAGCAGTTTCTCAGGGCTATCTGAGGTGCTGTCTCCCAGGCTGCAGTCCTGATTTTGCCCCAAATAAAACTTAACTCACAGTCTCACGTTGTGCCCCTTTTTTTAGTAGACAGCAGTTTCATGCTTCCTTTCTCCTTCTTTCAGATTTACTCACTATTGTTATTATTCTGTAATTTTTATCATTGTGCTATTTTGGAATTCATACATTCTACCATTTTTCTCACTGAAGGGGCTTCTCCGACTGCAGACCACAGGCTTTGAGCATGTGGGCCTCCGGTAGTTACGGCTCATGGGCTCCAGAGCACTGGCTCCGTATTTGTGGTTTACGGGCATAGTTGCTCCAAGGCACGTGGGATCTTCCAAGACCGAGGATCGAACCTGTGTCCCCTGCATTGGCAGGTGGATTCTTTACCACTGAGCCACCAGATAAGCCTGGGAAACATTGTTTTTTTTGCTAGTGAATATCTCATTTCTGCCTACATGCACGTTTATCAATATTTGCTGAACATTCCCTCTGAGATCATGCTCCCTTTAATTGCCTCAGTTTGTCTCTGAGAAACCATCTTTGTTTTTACTGTTATTTGAGTACACGTTGAAGTATACGATTCTATACTGATCTTCTTTTGAAGTCTGACACATTAAGGTGTTATTTTAGTTCCTTTGATTTTTACTGTTGCTAGTTGTTCTTTTGGGGTAAAAACAGTTCTTTTTCATCGTTCCCTTTGTTTTCCTTGTATCTCAATATAGCTGTATGTGAATTTTTAATTTCTCCACACACCATGGTTTTCATCCTGTTTCTTAAAGCTGAGAATTCATAGATTTTATCAAATCTAAGAAATATTTGGCTGTAATCACTTCAATGTTTTCTCTCCTCCATTCTCTTCACTTTCTTCTTGGAATAAAATTAGAAGGTTATCAGATCTCATCCTGTTTCATATTATTTAACCTTTTTATTTATTTATCTATTTCTTTCTTTTTTTATTTGTTTGTTTTGTTGTTGTTGTTGTTGTTGTTGTTGTTTTTATGTTAACCTCCCTAATTGAGTATTCCATTTCTTTGTATAGCTGGGTTGGGAAAATATGTGAGATCTAACTTCCATTTCTATTTTTTTTTTCCACCTATCTCATCTTTGATAGTTCATTAAATGAGTTTTTAGTTTTAATTTCTGTATTTTTTTATTTCTAATATTTCCAATTATTTCCTTTAATAATCTGCCAGGACATGTTTGATAATCTGTAATTCCGTGACCATGCTTTTAGTTCTACACTTACTTTTAAAAATATTTTAAATATACCTGTGATTCCAACAACTCTAGAATCTCTAGCCCTTGACAGAAGAAACAAGGTAAATTTTTAGGTATTTGAAAATGCATGGGCTCTGTCTTCTGGTATCTGGATCTTAATCATTTCCTGTCCTCATTTCTTTCCTTTAATTACTTTTGTATCATAAAGTAGAATGAAATTACAAATGTACCTTTTGCAGAGTGTGTGTTTACTCATATTTGAACATATCAAACAAATTATTTGCTCTTGACATCATAAACAGTCTGATTATAGCCTTTAATAAACTTAGTTATGTGTCAGTACTTATTTCAGATGAGCACATTGCTGACCTAAAATAGAATTAGAACCCTCTTATTAAGGTAGAAGAGGGGCTGGAGGAAGGAGTAAGCCACTGGTGTAATGCCCACCACCGTATTATTGAGTTTTCATTTTCTGCATGTGTGAGAATTCCTCAAAAGTGCAGTATACATGAAACAAACATGTCACTGCTGAGATTTTCAAAGTATCTTCGAAACATACTTTTAAAAAGTGTTTAAATTGAAATATTATAAACATATCAAAAAATCTTTCATAACATGATTGATTAGTTCAATGAATTTCCACAAACTATGTAATCACCCCCTAGATTACAAAATAAAGACAAAAGCCAAAATACATGACTCGAACCCATCGCCCCAAAGTTCCTTCAGACCTCTTTCGCATTATGCACCAGGGGGCCACCATTGTCAACCACTTGCAAATAAAGGAAATAATCATTCCTTTTGTGTCAACTTCATTTGCTCTACATTTTGTGAAACTCACTCATATAACCGTATATTTTAAGGATCCTTCTTCTCTATGAAACGATAGCATACACTTGCTGAAATATGCTAGAACTGGTTCACACGTTCTTCTGTTAGGAGGGTTTGGGTGGTTTATACCTTTGGGAAATTTAAGAATGAAGCTGCTATGTACCTTCCTGTAAATGTCTTCTGGGAACATGTGTGTGCATTTCTACTGTATTCTTTATTCCTCTGCCAGAAGAACCACTGGGACACAGCGATGCCTATGTTCATCCTCGGATACTGACCGAGAGTTTTTCCAAATAGAATGAGTGTACATCTAACCCTCACACTGGCTGTGGAAGAGCATCCGGTTGGTTTGGTTGCTGCCCAGCCTCACCCACAATTGGTATTTTCTGGAAATGTCATATCAGCCATTCTGGGAATGCGCAAAAAGCACATCGAAATTTCAGATGCTTCCAGTCAGTTTGCAGATTCTGACAGTTTGCAGGCAAGAAGGGCAACCTGGTCAACCTCTGCCACTGTTGGGGCTGTTCCTGAGCATCTCGTCCAAAATAAAGAACTGGGAGATAGTTTGGTGCTACTTGATACCACTGCCACCACAAGCCCTGGAAATGCACAAATAGTGGGCGATATAAGACATGAGGACAAATAAGCGCTCAGAGGAACACTGGCGTCCAACACCCTTTTTGCAGTTCCCTCATATAGCTTAGCAAAAGCAGTGAGTGAGCCGGCCCATCAGTGTACTAAAAGTTCATCTACATCCTCTGAGTTCCCCCAGAGGACCGGTGAGCAGAGCAGGTAAAGGGGGGCCATCTAAGGCCAAGTTAAGATTGTCTTTGTCTGAGGCAGAAATGTTGCTTTCTTGATTTTTTTCTTAATCAGCCTAGCTCAGATATGACCTGATCAGGCACATCATAGAGTTTATTTACAGTTTCCTTGGAGGACTGGAAGGGTAGTCTCTTGCCAGCTGTTTCCTTCTTTCTTTTTATCGAAGTATAGTTGATTTACAATGTTTGTGTTAATTTCTGCTGTACAGAAAAGTGACTTAGTCATACACATATATATTTTTTTTACATTCTTTCCATTTTGGTTTATACCAGGAGATTGGATATAGTTCCCTGTGCTCAACTCTAGGACCTTGTTTATTCATTCTAAATGTAACAGTTTGCATCCACTAACCCCAAAGTCCCTTTTCCCCTTTGTCAACTCTTCCCCCCATCTTTTGTCAACTGTTTCTGACTTGCTGCTGCTGCTGCTAAGTTGCTTCAGTCGTGTCCGACTCTGTGCGACCCCAGAGACGGCAGCCCACCAGGCTCCCCCGTCCCTGGGATTCTCCAGGCAAGAACACTGGAGTGGGTTGCCATTTCCTTCTCCAATGCATGAAAGTGGAAAGTGAAAGTGAAGTCGCTAAGGCATGCCCGACTCTTAGCGACCCCGTGGATTGCAGCCTACCAGGCTCTTCCATCCATGGGATTTTCTAGGCAAGAGTACTGGAGTGGGGTGCCATTGCCTTCTCCAGTTTCTGACTTAAGAGGCACTAAAATATGGGAGTATCAGGTTATAAACTGTTGGTAGGGGACCTTTCTCCAGCAGCGATTTTTCCTCTTCAATTAAGACTTTTGAAATTGACAACCAGTACAGACTTGAGACACATCCTCCAGGAAACATTTATGTCTTTTGGTATTTGTAGGTGTCTGCTATTCTTGCTTATAGGTTTTCTAGTCTTGACCACTGTTTCTCATCTGATTCTCTAAAGTCAGAAGGAGAGCAAACTATCTGTGTGAACACAGTGTGACCTGATCCTCATGGTGCTTTCATTTCTGTAACTGCAGGTGGCTTCAAGAGAAAGCAAAAAACCAACAAACGAACTGTACACATTCTGGGTCAGTTACTTGCTGGGGAAAAAAATCCAGATGATAAGAAAGGTGGGTTTTTCCTTCTGGCTTTTATCTAGACAACCAGCCCTATTCCAACTTTCTGGTGGAAGTGAGGATTGAGAGGAGGCAAAAGAAAATGATTTTCTAGGTAAAGAACTATGGCTGTGTTTTTGTAAGCTGCTGCACTCCCCTTAGATAGCACAGGTTTGTCATGGGGTCTGGGATACATCTTCTCGTCACTTTGTGTGGTGTGTCTTTCCCCTAGATTACATCTCCCTTCCACGGCAAAACTGCAAGTGTCAACTTTTTCAGTAAAACCTTCTGTCACCTGGGACTTCCCTGGGTGGTCCAGTGGTTGGGAATCTGCCTTATAATGCAGGGGATGTGGGTTTGATCCCAGGTCAGGGAACTAGGATCCCACACGCCGTGGAGCAAGTAAGCCCGACAGCCACAACTGGGGAATCCGTGCCACTGCAATGAAAGATCCCACACCACACAACAGGGATCCTGTGTGTGGCAGCTAAAGCCCTACACAGCCAAATAAATAAATACATGAATATATAAAGTATTTTTTAAAAATCCTGTTACCATTACCTCGTGGGTATGAGTGCATCCTCTTTCCACCCTAGTTGGGTGCCTTGCAATCCCATTATGACTGTAGCCACTCAGAGTTACTATTAGACCCCAAAGTTAAGAATAAATTCTTTCACAGGACTGTCCTTTCTTTAGACACCCAGTCACAATTCAGTGGTCCCCAGACTACTGGAACTTCACAAAGACTGGAGATAAATTTAGGGGTCCCCATGACCCCCTCAGGTTTGATACTTTACTATTAATGATTCACAGAACTCAGGAAAGGGCTATACTTATTACTGAAGTTTTATTTTATTATTTACTATTATATATTTATTACATAGGATGAGGTCTGTGAGAGGATCCTGGAAGCATAGCTTCCATCTCTTCTCCCTCTGGGGTCAGAGTATATCACCCTAAAGCACATTCATGTATTCACCAAACAAAAACTCCACTGAGCTTTAGTTTCTCTAATTTTTACTGGGGTTTCATTATGTAGGCATAATTGACTAAAGCATTGCCCAAACGATTGAAATTGTGCTCTGTCTGCCCTCCCCTCTCCTAGTCTTTGACCATGGTCAAAGATCATATGATCTATGATCATATGATCATACCTGTCTGAGCATCAACATTTGCTATAGCATTTATATAACAAATACAGCAAGAGTACCAGCATGAATATAACATTTGGAGGAGCAAGTGTGGGGCACAGGTTTTTTGGCTCCAGTGTACTTTGTAATACATGTGTCTATCAATACCATAATTATAATTTTACTAATAATGCCAGTGTTAGACCATATTGCAAAATGGCAGATATAAACTGAAAAATAGAAGTCAAGAGATACTGACACATTACTAAAGTTCCTTTCAGTCATTCATAATTTGTTCAGCCCATCATCATGGTGTATATCCAAGATGTCCCCATGGGCCAGGGTCACACAACCATGCAGACTTCCATTTGAGATTGTCAGGTTCCAAAAAAAGGAGCTGTCTCAGCTCGATATGCTTCACTCTTTCTGGCATCTGGAATAACTGGACTAAGGGCTTTTTTTTGGAAGAATACAAGGTTTATTCCATTGCATAATCCATGTATTCATTCCTTTACTCTCAGTATTATTTCCCCGTCTCTCCTCTGATACAGAACCAATGTGCTATTTCTACACTAGACAATACGGGTGCATTTACTGTGACTCCCATTTTGACCAGAGGAAGTGAAAGCACAACTCATTCAATCAGGTCCTTAAGGATTCTGACATAAAAATATAAAGGTATAGTTACAATTTCTTATCTAGAAACCATGTCTGATTCTAACAATTGTAGTTGCAACCCAATCCTGGAACTACTGGGTCAGTAGGAAAAAAAAAAAGAAACATATATAGACATACCATCATCTTTCCCCAGTGGGAAGAATTGCATAGACAGGGACTTCCTGTGTGGTCCAGTGGTTAAGTATCTGCCTTCCAGTGCTGGGTAAAGGGGTTCGATCCCTGGTCTGGGAACTCAGATCCCACATGCTGCAGGGCAACTAAGCCCACACACTGCAACTACAGAGCCCTAAACTCTAAAGCCCACGAACCACAACTAGAGAAAGCCGGTGCACGGCAATGAAGGCCCAGTGCAGCCAAAACAATAAAAGAAACTTGGTAGTCATTCCAGCATCCTCTCCCACAACCTCTTCCCAGATCCATCAGAAAAGTAGGAGAATCTATCTAGTGGGGACACATACCCAGCACCGGTCACGGTGAGTGTGAGTAAACACTTGTAAAGGTGAGTAAGCAAGCCTGTCATAACTATCTCCCTGTGTTTTGGGCTTCTGAGTTGAAGCTAGTGGTAAAGAACCCACCTGCCAATGCAGAATACATAAGAGATGCAGGTCTGATTCCTGGATAGGGAAGATCCTTTGGATGAGGGCACAACAACCCACTCCAGTATCCTTGCCTGGAGAACTCCACGGACAGAGGAGCCTTGCGGGTTACAGTCCATAGGGTCGCAGAGTTGGACATGACTGAAGCAACTTAGCATGCATGCATGCCCCTTGTTGTAGAGAGATTAATGATCTAGTTGCCTATCCTAATTCTCTATCAGATCACTATTCTGAGAATGAGTGTGTGTTCCTTGGTCTAAGAAAATCTAACTGGGTGTTCTAAATTGGTCCAGAACCTTCTGTTCTCGTTCTTTTGTTGTACACTGAGCATCTGCCTTTACCAGCTGGTACTTATAGTCTGGTCCAAAGTCAGGGTCTATTCCCATCAGGATGCAAGGAGAGCCCCCTGGGACTCTGACATTGGTCCCATACCAGCTTTCCCCCTGGGAAATCTGCTCTGTGGCCATCTGCAGTTTCCATCACTGTTGTTGGCTGACAGAACAGTTCTTATTGGCATTTCGTGTCTCAAAGGGTGCAAGAAGAAAACACGTAGCTTCATCCACTTCTGTTTTATTGCAGTCCATGGGCCAAGATGGCCACCTCAAGCAAGCACACTGATACATACACTCATCTATTCCAATCAACCCTTAAGAAAAGGGTTTTTCTGATGGGCATTGAGACACCCGCCTTTAAAACACTCTTCAAATTTCCATAGTGATTTACATAAGGCTACATCCTGTTCAGGTAGCCTTCTTTTTTAAAGATATATATTTTTAAAATATCTATTTATTTATTTGCCCGCACTGGGTCTTTGTTGCATCATGCAGGATCTTTTTAGTTGCCGCATGCAAACTCTTAGCTGCAGCATGTGGGATCTAGTTCCCAGACCAGCGATCGAACATGGGCCCCCTGCACTGGGAGCGCAGAGTCTAAGCCACTGGGCCACCAGGGAAGTCCATGAGCATCCTTCTAATAGGACTGTTTTCCAGTACTCTCATGCCTGACTATATTGGCCTGGCTCTAGGTCACATCCCATTAGTAAAAAACGGGCAAACACCATTCCATTTAGCCTGCTGAGCTAATTTATTTTTACTTTCTTTGATCAACATGACAGTCTTCCAAACAGAACATACTCTGTTGACCTTAGAACAGCTATCCAAAAGCTAAGCAGCTCTGTGCTGGTCAATCAAGAGCTGTTTATAGGGTGCTGTCCAAGTGGCAGTGGATTCAGGCAGCCCCTCATGTGGTTCTCAAGTCAGTCCTAAAGGAAAAGATCATACTTGCTCACAAATGTGCTAACTCTTTACGTTCCCCTTGCAGCATCTAGGCATTGCCCATCATATTACAGTGTCTCTCTGATCTCCCAAGATATTATGGATAGTTCGGGTTTCAACTATTTTATATCCTTCAGTTGTAGGGCAGAGTCAATAAATATCTGATTCAAGTTATACTTGCTCCTCAAATGAAATTCTTTAGTCCAAGATGCCAGGAGCTGTTGCAGGGGAGCAGGTGGGGGCCCAGAGGATTTTGCCATAATCCCCAGTCTGCACTCTATACAGCCTTCTTTATGGTCCAACTCTCACATGTGTACATGACTACTGGAAAAACCATAGCTTTGACTATACTTAACATGGTTGGCAAAGTGATTCTCTGCTTTTTAATATGCTATCTAGGTTTGTCATAGCTTTTCTTTCAAGGAGCGCCTTTTAATTTCATGGTGGCAGTCACCATCTGCAGTGATTTTGTGTGAGTTGCTCATTTGTGTCCAGCTCTTTGCAATCCCATGGACTGTAGCCCACTAGCTCCTCTGTTTATAGGATTTTCCAGGCAAGAATACTGGAGTCAGTTGCCATGCCCTTCTTCAGGGGATCTTCCTGACTCAGGGATCGAACCTAGGTCTCCTTCATTGCAGGCAGATTCTTTACCATCTGAGCCACCAGGGAAGCTCTGCTGTGATTTTGGAGTCCAAGAAAATAGAATCTGTCACTGTTTCCATCGTTTCCCCATCTATTTGCCATGAAGTGATGGGACTGGATGCCATGATTTTAGTTTTTTGAATGCTGAGTTTTAAGCCACCTTTTTTCACTCTCCTTTCCCCTTCCTCAAGAGGCTCTTTAGTTCCTCTTCACTTTCTGCCATGAGAGTGGTATCACCTGCATATCTGAGGTTGTTGATATTTCTTCTGGCCATCTTGATTCCAGCTTGTGATTCATCCAGCCTGGTATTTCACATGATATACTCTGCATATAAGTTAAATAAGCAGGGTGATAATATAAAGACTTGATGTACTCCTTTCCCAATTTTGAACATGTCCTTTGTTCCATGTCCTGTTCTAACTGTTGCTTCTTCACCTGCAAACAGGCTTCTTAGGAGACAGGTAAGGTGGTTTGGTACACCCATCTCTTTAAGAATTCTCATTAGCACTTCCAATTAATACTGCTTGAAGGGTAGACTTCTGTGCCTTTGTTTTATCCTAGCAGGGAGGGGAAACATTCTCTAGTCAGACACAATAACTATCCCCATAATACATTCAAGTGAAGCAGACACAGCCACCTCACACAGAGCCTGAATAAACATTTCAAATTGTACCCCAAAATTTCACCTTAATCCTACCAACTCTTGTATTTCTACATTTTCCAATTTAATTGTAGGCTCCATTAGGATTTTCCCAACAGATTTTAGTAGCTCAGGGTTTATGAGTTTCCCTTATCAAGGAGTCTGAGAAACTTCTCCACTCCCTCATCATTCCAAAACTCAGGAGCATAAGGCTTTACGTCCCAGCAAAGGGTTGAGCCAAGATACCCTGGCTCTTTTGTCAATCTTTATTTTGATAAATCTGCTGACAATTGCCCCAGTTGATTCCAGGTTAATCAACTGGAATCTTTGGAAACTGGAATCAACTGTAATCTGTGCCTTCTGTTTTTAAAATTCCTCCAAACTGGGTTAAGTAGAATGGACAGGCTTTTGGGGGGGACCCTGAGGAGGTCCTAATGGTCCACTATCCTTCGATGGGGCTCCATGAAGACCTTTGTTTTAGTGCCACTAATGTCTGCTTTACTCAGCCCATTCCATTCAAGCCATGTTGGGGTTTCCATTCTGTCGGGATGAGTCCCTTTATACTGCTTTCTGCCTCTCTACATATTTTTGTTAATTAATCTATTTTTTAAAATTCACTTATTGATTTGGCTGCTCCTGGTCTTAGTTGAGGCACCCAGCATCTTCGGTCTTCATTGTGAAATGTGCACTCTAGCTCACTGACCCAGGACTGAACCTGGGTCCCTACATCGGGAGCTCTGAGTCTTAGCCACTGGCCACCCGGGAAATCTCTAATTAATCTGTTTTTAATTCACATCCTTAAGACCCATAAGGTGAGACTGAGAGAGGAAAATCCAATAAGCTGGGACTTCTCTGGTGGTCCAGTGGCTAAGATTCCATGTTCCCAGTGCAGGGGGCCTGGTTCAATCCCTAGCCAGGTAACTAGATTCCAAATGCCACAACAAAACATCCAGCGAGCCACACCTGAGACTCGGCATAGCCAAATAAATAAATCAATATTTTTCAAAAATCCAGGAACTCATTTGGGGGCCTTTGTTTGCTTTTGCAGCTGTAAGTCTACATGATGAGCCCATGCAATAGGGGCACTTGCCCTAGATAATCACAGCACTTGCCATGCCCTAGAAAAGTGGCATACTCTGTGCGTTGAAACTGTGACCATCATAAAGCTAGTCCAGCAAGCAAAGGATATCAGCTGCTTCATCTGAGATGGACCACTCGGCACTCATAGGCAGAGTCCGATAGTCCCCTTTCTCAAGATCCGCACATTTTACCGTGCCTTTTATCCAATCCACAAGGGTACTACTTTCTCAGGAGTAACCTGTGGTGTATCTGGATCATGCACAGCCACCTAGGATGGTTCTGTAGTGACATGTGGGTCCTGTATAAACCCAAACATGCTCTTCCTCTCAGTTCAGTTCAGTTCAGTTCAGTCTCTCAGTTGTGTCCGACTCTTTGCGACCCCACAGACTGCGGCACTCTAGGCCTCCCTGTCCATCACCACCTCCTGGAGTTTACTCAAACTCATGTCCACTGAGTCGGTGATGCCATCCAACCAGCTCATCTTCTGTCATCCCCTTCTCCTCCCACCTTCAATCTTTCCCAGCATCAGGATGTTTTCAAATGAGTCATTTCTTTGCATCAGGTGGCCAAAGTATTGGAGATAAGAAAGCCTTCCTCAGTGATCAGTGCAAAGAAATAGAGGAAAACAATATAATGGGAAAGACTAGAGATCTCTTTAAGAAAATTAGAGATACCAGGGGAATATTTCATGCAAAGATGGGCTCAATAAAGGACAGAAATGGTATGGACCTAACAGAAGCAGAAGTTATTAAGAAGAGGTGGCAAGAATACACAGAAGAACTATACAAAAAAGATCTTCATGACCCAGATAATCACGATGGTATGATCACCCACCTAGGGCCAGATATTCTGCAATGCAAAGTCAACTGGGCCTTAGGAAGAATCACTATGAACAAAGCTCGTGGAGGTGATGGAATTCCAGTTGAGCCATTTCAAATCCTAAAAGATGATGCTATGAAAGTGCTGCACTCAACATGCCAGCAAATTTGGAAAACTCGGCAGTGGCCACAGGACTGGAAAAGGTCGGTTTTCATTCCAATCCCAAAGAAAGGCAATGCCAAAGAATGCTCAAACATCCACACAATTGTACTCATGTCACACGCTAGCAAAGTGATACTCAAAATTCTTCAAGCGAGGCTTCAACAGTACGTGAACCGTGAACTTCCAGATGTTCAAGCTGGATTTAGAAAAGGCAGAGGAACTAGAGATCAAATTGCCAATATCCACTGGATCATTGAAAAAGCAAGAGAGTTTCAGAAAAACATCTACTTCTGCTTTATTGACTATGCCAAAGCCTTTAACTGTGTGGATCACAACAAACTGTGGAAAATTCTGAAAGAGATGGGAATACCAGACCACCTGACCTGCCTGCCTCTTGAGAAATATGTAAGCAGGTCAGGAAGCAACAGTTAGAACTGGACATAGAACAACAGATTGATTTCAAATAGGGAAAGGAGTACGTCAAGGCTGTATATTCTCACCCTGTTTATTTAACTTATATGCAGAGTACATCATGAGAAACGTTGGGCTGGATGAAGCACAAGCTGAAATCAAGATTGCTGGGAGAAATATCAATAACCTCAGATATGCAGATGGCACTGTTCTTATGGAAGAAAGCAAAGAAGATCTGAAGAGCCTCTTGATGAAAGTGAAAGAGGAGAGTGAAAAAGTTGGCTTAAAACTCAACATTCAAAAAACAAAGATCATGGCATCCAGTCCCATCACCTCATGGCAAATAGATGGGGAAACAGTGGAAACAGTGATAGACTTTATTTTCCTGGGCTCCAAAATCACTGTAAATGGTGATTGTAGCCATGAAATTTAAAAAAAATGCTTGCTCCTTGGAAGAAAAGCTATGGGCAACCTAGACAGCATATTAAAAAAACAGAGACATTACTTTGCTGACAAAGGTCTGTCTAGTCGAAGCTATGGTTTTTCCAGTGGTCATATATGGATGTGAGAGTTGGACTCTAAAGAAAACTCAGCGCAGAAGAATTGATGCTTTTGAACTGTGGTGTTGAAGAAGACTCTCAAGAGTCCCCTGGACTGCAAGGAGATCAAACCAGTCAATCTTAAAGGAATTCAGTCCTGAATATTCATTGGAAGGACTGATGCTGAAGCTGAAATGCCAATATTTTGCCACCTGATATGAAGAACTGACTTCTTAGAAAAAACCCTGATGCTGAGAAAGATTGAAGGCAGGAGGAGAAAGGGATGACAGAGGGTGAGATGGTTGGATGGCATCACCAACTCTATGGACATGAGTTTGAGCAAGCTTTGGGAGTTGGTGATGGACAGGGAAGCCTGGAGTGCTGCAGTCTATGGGGTCGTGAAGAGTTGGACACGACTGACCAATTGAACTGAACTGAACTGATACTTTACATCTGAAACTAATGTGATATTGTAAAGCAACTGTACTTCAGTTAAAAAATAAGGTATAATTTCCATTCCACTGAAGGAAGGAAGTTAGCATAGAAGAAAATACGTAAGGGAAAATGGCAAAAACTTCACAATTTGTAAAACATAGATTTTGGAACCTCAGAAAACGCTGAACCTAACATGTCATAATTAATCTGCTAAAAATCAAAGGTGAAGAAAAATCTTGAAAGAAGTCAGAGAAAAATGACACACTATATGTAAAAGAATGTCAATTCAAAGGCCTGCAATTTATCAGGAAACAGGGGCCAGAAAATATATTTAAAATACTGGAAGAAAAAACTACCAATCCAGGACATTATATGCTGCAAAGATATACTTACAATTGAAGGCAGAACAAAGGGTGATGAAGACGAAAAAAAGCCTAGAGGCATTAACCATCAGGCAACTAGATATAAAACAATATCAAAGGGATTTCTTCAGATTAAAGTGAAAACACACAAGAGTGCCGAATCTGGAACTTCAGGGATAAAGGAAGAGGCACAGAAGTGGTAGTATCTGGATAAATGTGATAGTCTATTATTTTCTCCTCTTAAATTCTTTTAATATATGTATATAACTTTTGCATGAAAAAAAAATTATACCATAATCTCAGAGGGTGGGGTTCAGTTCACGTTGATGTTATACATATGACAACTAAAACATAAAAAATAGAGTAAAAGACTATATTGCTATAAGGCCTACATTTTACTATTGTCAAAACAAAAACTGCACCCAAGAATGTTAAATAGGCAAGGAAGATGTCATTCAAGATTCCTGCAGTAAGGGAGAGAGACCAGAACTCAGCCTGAGCTCGGTTTCACTGAATCCAAAGGTAGGAGAGTTTTAAGTGCTGAGGTTATGTTGATCTATGGGGTGAGTTCAGGTCATTGTGTCATTCTTGAGTTTGCAATGGCTTTTCTCTGTGATTAGGACACCTGTGTGTGCTGTTTAGTACCATTTAAAGTCAGGCTCCTACCCTCTCACAGACACATGTGGAACACATGTCCCTCCCTGCCTGCCTGGCTGCCACTTCAGTTGGCCTCCCCACCAGCAGCATCTTGATGGTGTGGGCAGCAAGGGAAAGGGCAGAAGGACACACAGTTGGTGATCCCAAAGTTGCCACTTTGCTTAGGGGTGCTGAACCAGGAAACCTGTTTTTGAGTTCCCTCTCTGCTGGGTGGGGACTGAGGACTCTTTCTTGTACAGTTTAGTTCCCCCACAGCTCTGGGGCCTGGCCTGGGGAGAAAGGCCACTGCCTTGCCAATATGCTCATTACCCTTAAGGCAAACATCTCCAGCTCTTAGACCCCAGGACATTGGGAAGCACTAGAGAGTCTGAGGTGAACTGCGCTTGTGCTGCCTCCCATCCTCGGGTGCCCTCTGCGCATGTGTTCTCTGCAGGACCTTTGCTCGGGGCAGTCCCATGCGCCTGCACCGGTTCTTGGCTCCTGTATTCAAGAGCTGCATCCCAGAAGCAGGCCAAACAGGGCCTGTGTCGCCTGTAGAGGTTGGGAACTGGAGGACAGCACTTGAAGCCCAGTTCTCTATCCGAGGACTGACCTCATCCAAGTGTTCCATGAGCAATTACCTGGGCAGACTCTGCCCCTCAACCCCACGAAAGGCACTGGGGGCCAGCATGTGCCAGGAGCTTGGCAGCACAAGCCCAGCTTCCTTCAAGTTGAGGGTTTCAGGAACATGTATGGGCTTTACCCGAGATCTGGACTGATTTGCAACACTCAACATTGTAGTAGAGACAACGGGTCAAGGGGCTGAGTATAAAACACTGCTATGGGGGAAGCTCTGGCCTCAATACCTAGGGCTTCTTTGGTCAGAGAACCCCCATGGCGGCCACAGGACCCAGCACTAGAATAATAGTAACCCCGTTTTTGGACGCACTGCTTCCCCTACCTTAAGTCACATCCCCAGGGGCCTGCCCTGGTAAAGCCCCCATTCTTCTAGCCAAGAGCCAAGTAGCATTGCCAGCAACACTGCCTTTAGGGGCATGTTCATCCCAGTCTCTACCCTTGGGAACCCTGCCTATGAGGCGGGCACAAGGAGTAACCTTGTTGTTACGGTTCCCTCATCACCTGCCAGGGTTTGGTTGGACACATAACCATTGGGCCAACCAAGTCATCCTCAGGTTAGGATCCAGCCACTCCCTTGGGGTCTAAGAGGTGAATGCTAGCCTGAGTGAATAGTGCTTCCTAGAGACGTAGTCAGTGTCTATGTTCTTTCCAGGCTGGAACTTGTATGAGCCCTGTTTCAATGAGATACACATGTGTAGGTGTGACCTCTGTGATACTGGAGCAAAATGGGCACCCAGAGATACAGCATTCCCTCCCGCTGCTCTGCAGTTTCCCACAAAAGTGGGTAGTTTTTGGCTGTTGTCCGTAGACGGAAGTCCTTGTCCTGTCCCCTTCAGGCACGCAGCAGGCATGCTCTTATCGAGTGCAACAGGTTCATCCCCTCTCTCAGCCCCAACAGATTCATCCCCTCTCTCAACCCCTCTCCCCATTTTTGTCTCAAAACCCTTGGGTCTTCTTCATGATTTACAATCAAGCCTTATTCTTGTTGTTTTTCATAATTCTCAGGTTTGTACTTTGCAGATCATGGGGAAAACACTGACTTTTAAGAGTGATAATTAGGAAGTCAGAGCTGTTTTAAAGTTTCCTGTGGCCACTCAGCTCAAGGGGTGTGAACAGTAGCACAGACAAGGGAGAACAAGGGCAAAGGATAGAAAATAGTTACAAATATGGTATACATTAATCCAATTATCTCAATAACACTTTAAATATGAATGGTCTAAATATATCAGTTACAAGACACAGACCATCAGAATGGATTAAAAGAACTGCCTGTGCATTTTGTGGGTGCATGCTCAGTTATGTCTGACTCTTTGTGACGCCATGGACTGTAACCAACTAGGCTCCTCTGTCCAGGGATTTTCCAGGCAAGAATACCGGAGTGGGTTGCCATTTCCTTTTCCAGGAGATCTTCCTGACCCAGGGATCAAACCTGCATCTGTGTCTCCTGCATTGGTAGGTGGATTCTTCACCACTGCGCCACCTGGGAAGCTCCTTTAACACCCTTAAATTTTACTGAGCTCCATGGCCATAATTTTTTTCACTTCTGAGCCACAGACCCAAATGGCAATTACCAGAAGGCACTTATGATTCATATTCACTTCCGATGGCAGGTTCCTACTCCCTTGGCTACGGTTAAGTGCAAATGAGTTTGTGACCAGGAACCTTTCCTCAACTCTTGAAGATATTATAGAATCTGCTGCTAAAGCCATAGCTGTCTGATAAAAATCCCTAGACTCTATGGCAGAAATGGTTTTTGATACTAGAATAATCCTTGATTATCTCTTGAGTAAGGAGGAATTTGTGTTAGGGCTAATGTGACTTGTTGCACTTGGACTGATGCTTCTGAAGAAGCTATGATTCGGCTATATAAGATCAGCGAACAAACCAGTTATCTTAAGAAAATGATCCTTTCAATGTGGTCTTTCTTTGACTTATTTGATTCTGATTGATTTGGGTCTTGGGGGCTGCAGCTCCAAAGTACATGACAGGTATTGGGAATTATCCTGCTTGTGGTAATCATAGTAGTCTCCCCAGGGCTCAATGTTCTCTGAAAATCTTCAAATGCATGTTTGCAGCCACTAATGAGCTAGCAAAAGATCTCCCTAAAACCAGAGCATCAGAAAAGGAATGACAAGAATGACTGGCTTAAAGTATGTGAATCTGACGTTGCGGCCTGTAGACACCACAGAGAGATTCAGCAAAAACATAGAGAACTTCAGAGCAATAGCTGGGAGTAATGCCAATTCCTTTGATCACATCTCAGTTAGCCTGAGCATCTCACTGAAAGGGGGAAATTGATAAAAACAAGACAACAGGCCCCATGGGACTCAAATGGAGTCACTTATGCTAAGTTTCACAGCACCAAACTGAGATTTAATTATACTTTTGGCTGTCCCGGGAATGCAATCCTAAGTCAGTCAACCAAGAATCGCATAAACGGCTCTAGTTAAGTAGTAACCTACTTGATAGATCTCATCCCATAAAGGAAAGTGACTTTGCCACCATTCTACTTTTTGTTAGGAGAACGTCCTTGTCCCTTCTGCCTATACTCTCCTTGGAGCACCTTTCCATCTGTTAGATTGGGTGCTGCCTGATTCACGAATCATTAAATAAAGTCAATCAAAATCTTTTAAAATTTACTCAATTTTGTTTTTTAACAGTAGTCTGGAGTAGTGTAGATTTCCTAAATCTTTGCTTGTTGCTTCCAAGTTTGTGCATTGTCAAATGATGGTTAGCACTTCTTACCAAGAAAAAAAAAATAATTTTATAAGTAAGGTATGTATTGGGTTGGCCAAGAAATTAATTTCGTTTTTTTCCGTAAGTTGGCTCTAGTAGTGCTTAGTTGTCTTTAACTTCATTTGAAACAATTTTGTGAGGTTATATTGTGATAGCCATCATATTAGCCTTGCATTAAAATAAATCAAAATTAGTGAGTTTTGTGTAGCCATTTTAATACTGAAGATGGAAGGAAAAAAGCAACATTTTTTGGCATATTATGCTTTATTATTTCAACAAAGGTAAAAGCACAACTGAAATGCCAAAAAAAAAAAGATTTCTGCATCGTATGGTGAAGGTGCTGTGACTGATCGAACATGTCAAAGTGGTTGGCCAAGTTTCATGCTGGAGATTTTTTCTTGCTGCGTGATGCTGCATGGTCAGGTAGACCAGTTGCAGTAATCGAGAACCATCAACATTATACCATGAGAAAGACAGCCAAAATACTCAAAATATCTAAATCAAGCACTGTAAAATCACTTGCATCAGCTTGGTTAATTGCTTTTCAAACTGTTAGGTCTCGTTTCAGGGGCTCTGAAGTGCCACAGTCCTTTATGTCTCAGTACAAAGAATTCAGCAAGAGGCAAAGTGGAAGATGAGAAGTGACTTGATTAGAACAGGATGCTCCTGAGGTTAACAACAGGCGGGCAAGGGGATGCCGTCCCTGAGAACTTAGTGGGCTACAGTTTTATAATCAAAGGAAAAGTGGGGAGGGGGAGAAGAACTTTGTCTTGAGTACAAGTTATGCTTTCATTATCCGCTCCTTCTGCCGGTTGGGCATGGGTTTTCTTATCCCTACATAGTCCAGCTAGGTCCACAAATTATTGTTTTTTATATGTGCAGAGAGCATGTCCTAGAGATCATTAATTTACTGGGCTCACTAGGTAGGATGTGGGTCTCATGCCACCATTGTTTTATTGCTTTCAGGCCTGTCTCCCGCTTCTGTAGCATGGTTTTGTTGCTAAGCAAACCAACTCTCTTTAGTAATCATTAACTAACAGGGGTCTCCCCTATTTTTTCTACTTAAAATTCTCTAGTGGGATTAACTATTTAATCACCTACATGGTTGCGCAGTGGCAAAGAATCCACCTGCCAATGCAGGAGAGGCAAGAGACAAGGGTTCCATCCCTGGGTGAGTAAGAACCCCTGGAAAAGGAAATGGAAATGGCAACCTACTCCACAGTTCTTACTGTGAAAATTCCGCTGACAGAGGAGCCTGTCCGGCTATTGTCCTTGGGACTGCAAAGTCCATACCACTGAGTGACTGAGCACACTTGTCTCTTGACTCTGTCCCTATCAATGGCATGACCACACCACAACTTATTTTCTGGTACACAGGTTCCTCTGTCCACAGAAATCTCCAGGCAAGACTACTGGGACAAGTACCCATTCCCTTCTCCAGGGGATCTTCCAGACCCAGGGATTGAACTCAGGTCTCCTGCATGCAGGTGGATTCTCTACTGTCTGAATCACCAGGAAAGCCCTATTACAAATAAAGCTGCTATGAACATTCTCATGTAAACCTTTTGTGGACACATGCACTCAGTTCTCTTGCAGGGGAACTGCTGCGTTTTAGGCTGAGTGTATGCTTAGCTTTAATAGACACTGTGGATACAGATTTCTAAACTGGTTGTACCCTAGGGCTCAAGTTTTATGACTCAGTATCCACTCTCATTTAGAAAGGAGCTACTTTAAGAGGCACTGGGAATGTACAAACGACACAAACGTGCTTGACTCAGCTCGGTGCGTTTCTTCAAATTCTTAAGATATTGTCAGCCAGACCCCCTAATTCCACGGATGAATAAACATATTAGCAACTGCAGTACCGCCCACGAACAAATTTCTCATTCAAATTTTCCAAAAAGGGGTATTTCTTTTTTTTTTTTTTTTTTTTTTTTTAAATCATTTATTTATTTTAATTTGGCTTCACTGGGTCTTAGTTGCTGCATGTGGGATCTAGCTCCTTGTCCAGGGATCGAACCCAGGCCCCCTGCATTGGGAGTGCACAGTCTTAGCCACTGGACCACCAGGGAAGTCCCAAAAGGGGTATTTCTAAGAGCACCAGGGTTAGCTCACAGGGTGAAGAAAGTACGGCGGCACCACCTCCCCTAGTTCCTGCTCCCCAAGGAGTGCGGACCTCCTCTCAGCCGGAACAAAGAAGTCGCTCCTAGAGGCCGCGTGAGGTTCCGGTCAGGCCCCGCCTCTCAGCTAGGCACATGCGCAGAGTTAGCCCTACGGAGCCTTTCGGCCCAGGCGCGCGTGACGTAGAAGCGTACGCCGGTGCGTGATGACACACGGACGTGCGCTCGGTGGCTCATAGGGGAAGATGGCGGCTGCTCTTTTGGAGGAGTGGGATTGAGAGGGGAGGAGGGAGGGGGCCCGACGGGAGAGACAGTCCTGACTGTGAAGAGGAACATATTGCTCGCCAGTCGTTAGGACCTCTCATCAGCGCCCGAGGGTGAGTGCGGCGGCGGCATGGGACCGCTCACCTGCAGCAGGCGGCCGCACTCCGCCATTTTCGTGCTCGGCCGTTGCGTGCTTTGGGGACCTCAGGGGTGCCTGTGGACGAGCTGGAAGAGCTGGGAGGATCGACCTCCCGAGGGCTCTTTGAGGCGGGTTTGGGCCTTACGGGAGGGGGCTAGCAGCTTGAGGCAGACCAGGAAGTGCGGACATGGTAAGGCTAAGGCCCTGACTTGGGACCTGTGGCGACGCGAAGACGTAGGTAGGGTAGGCCGCGGAAAACACTGAAGTTTGGAGGAGTGAAGCGCCTTAAAACTGAAATTGGGGGCGGGTGTGGAAGGGGTTGGGCCGAGAATTGAATGGTTTGAGTGGTTGGTTGAAGAGGTCATGGGAAGTTAGTTAATACGAAACCTATAAAACGGCGAAGGTTTAGTTAGCCTCGTTTTTATCGTGACCTAAAGTCTGTAATTTTAACAGGTATAAGTCCACAGCTAGATAGGCAAAAAACCCCTGCTCCTGCGGAATAGCTTTATTATTGTTTTGTTTGGTTTAGATCGTGCTCTCTGCAAGGGGCCGTTAGTAACTCCCTGCACATTTCTGATTTTGAGTTCTGGCAGTTAGATACTTAGGATCATAGAAGGCATTCTTTTTTTTTTTTGAGGAAATATAAAAACTGTTGATATGTGCATGTAAACCCTTGTAATTGGTGGTCCTTCCGGAGAAAGGAAGAGGCGGGTCGATAGGGAATTCAGTAGTTGAACATGTTTAAATCAAATCAGAAATGCATGGATTATTTCTAGAAGACCTGTCATGAATGATTTGAAGTATTTTCTACTCAGATGACATTATGTTGAGTGTTCCGGGAACTTTGGAAGACTAGAAAATGAACAAAAAGCCTGTGTAAAAGGAATACCTCTTATGAAGCCCGAGTGGACTTTTTTGAAGTACCCTTTGGAGATCTAGCACACGCAGTATTTTTTGCCTGTGAATGTGCTGCAGAGGTAGACCTATTTAATTCAAACAAAAACTTTTAGTTAAACAGAAGCGTGTTCGTTGTTCCCCGATGGCATTTTTTCCCAGCTAATCTTAATTGCATTTGGCCTCTCTTATTACCATAAAGTACTTTTGCACTTTTTAATTGGTTTCCTTGCCTAGAAGAAGACAAAATACTGTATCGATTTGTATTTATGTTGAGGCCTTACTTTCTGTGTTTGGCCATTTTTCTTGAAGTTTAGAGAAAATTTTTAACTTTTGGTATTTAGGGGAAGAATTTTAGTAGAAAGTTGGCCTTAAATCACAGTGCTTTAGGAAAAAGATAAATCCTTATCTCTGAAGTTGATGGCTTAACTTGTATTCTTTGGTTAGTGAAAAATATTAAAACGCAGATTTTGCCATCAATTTTACCCTGACCTAAGGCTTTAATTACACTTTTAGTAACCATTTAAGATGCTTATTCAGAGCTCTGCATGCTAAGTAACAAGTTCTGTATACTTTTCACACTACTTAGGGAAAAATGTTAATTGATGCTGAAACTATTTCATATTTCAGAATAAGAATGAAGAAAGTAAGGCAATGTAAAGTTTTATAACTGTCACAAATATTTTGACAAAGATATTAATGAAAGCTTTTCACCTAAGAATCTGTTTATGTAATCCTTTTGAGGTTGCTTAGCAAAAAATAGGACTTTTAGATAAAGTAGTATTAATTAGAGCCCGAAGATTAGAAATCTTCGTTATCAAAGTATATTTAGTTGTCCAGCTCACCAGTTGTTTCAGTATTCCAGATTTGTTTTATAAGATTCCAAATTGTCCTAGTTTTCTGCCAAACATTATTCCAGGATTTTATTTGTGTTGTAACTTTTGCTTGTAAGAGATTGTTTTTTTCTTTTAAATTAGTGAAAGTTTCTCTGAGATTCATATATGGCATTGTATTGGAAAATCTTTACATTACTCTCATCCTTTCTGGCCTTAGAACATTTTAGTATTTTCTGGTAGTGACTGACTTTATAATGTTTGTATAGTACCTTATAATCATAATTGAGTGCTTGTTATTTTCTAAGATCTAGGTAGTATTGGAAAGGCTATGGGTTTTAGCAGTAGGTAGACTACGTTTGAAGGTCTGTCTACTGGTCTCACCACTACCTAGTTTTTTTACATTTGGGCCCTTACATGCTGAACTTCAGTTTAAAAATGTTAGTTATAGTACTTATCTCCAAGATAAAAAAAAAGTGTCTAGTACATAGTAAGCAGCAAATTTTGGCATTTTTCTTTTGTGACTTGAATTTGATGAAGTCCTTTTATTTTTAAATTGAGATGTTAGTTTTAGGTGTACATATGTACAATAATGCTTCACTATTAGTATATATTGCAGAATAATCACCACAATAAGTCCATCACCATACAGTTATAATTTCTTTTTGTTATGAGAACTTTTAAGATCTACTCATTTAGAAAATTTAAATATGCAATATAGTGTTAACTGTAGTTGCTATGTTTAACTTAGTTTAGAATTGGAAATTTGTATCTTTTGACCCCCTTCATCCATTTTGTCCATTTCTCCCTTCCCCATTTTTACTTTTTAAAAAATTAACTCCGACGTCTTTGTTGGAAACAAAGATTGGATCAACCTCATTCCTCTGGTAAAGTAAATACTCCCTTCCCTGTGTTATTAAAGAGTTTTGTGTATATCTCTTCTTAATGTATTTGTAAAATTTACTTAATTATTTTTGACTACTCTGGGCACGTGGGTTTTCTCTAGTTGTGGTTTGCAGAGCACTGGGCTCTAGGGTGTGCAGGCCTCAGTTGTGGCGCAAGGGCTCAGTTGTCTCATGGCATGTAGCATCTTCTGGGACCAGGGATGGAACCCGGGTCCCCTGAATTGGCAGGCAGATTCCCAACCACTGGACCACCAGGGAAGTCCTATTTAATGTATTTTGATTGGAGCATAACTTCTCCACAACTTTGTCAGCTCTTAGAAGGCAGATGCTATAGGGCCTTATATATTTTGTGTGCTCATAAAGCCTAAAGCATTATAAAAATTGAGTGAATGATTTTTCTACAAAAATTCTCATCATGACTTTCCTGAGATCTGTATTTCACACAGACTGGGTTTATTTCTGCTCCTTTGCCCTTACTGGTGACCTGTTTGCCCATCCCCCTCCTTTCATACTGCATATCCTGTCCATTTCTCAAAGTCCAGCTACGTCTTGTCTCATTAGTGAGGTCTTCAGTGAATATTTGTTTATTTTCATCTGTGCCTCTGGTTAACCTGAGGTCTGTGTGACTGCCGTCTATTACTTTAGCACCTGACACTGTGCCTTACCTTTTGAGCAGGTCCTTGGGTGGGTTGACAAACGCACAGCTGTGCTTTAAGGCTGACTTTGTAATATAACCACCTGCTCTGTTTACTGTCCCCACTTAGTAAGATACGGTTTAGGAGCAATTTCCCTTTATTTGTGTGTAGGTTATTCTGGTAACTTTTTTTTCTTTGTGTGTTGGGATAAATCGCAAACATCCAGAAAAGCTGAAAGAAGAATGCAGTGAACACCTATTGCCTTTCATTTAGATTTATCTGTTACTAACATTTTGACCATTTTGCTTTAACTCTCAGCATACCTCTCCCCTCAACAACCAGTTGAAAGTAAATGCTGATATCATGCTATTTGTTCCCTGCTGCTGCTGCTAAGTCGCTTCAGTCGTGTCTGACTCTGCGACCCCATAGACGGTAGCCCACCAGGCTCCCCTGTCCCTGGGATTCTCCAGGCAAGAACACTGGAGTGGGTTGCCATTTCCTTCTCCAGTGTGTGAAAGTGAAGTCGCTCAGTTCTGTCCGACCTTTAGCGACCCCATGGACTGCAGCCTACCAGGCTCCTCCGTCTGTGGGATTTTCCCAGGCAAGAGTACTGGAGTGGGGTGCCATTGCCTTCTCCGTATTTGTTCCCTAAATACCTCTCTAAACTAATGCCATTTTTCTACACTTTATATATTTTTATTGCAAACTAGCCTCCGGCTGAATGCTTTAGTCAGTTAACGTTAACCCTGGGTTGGGAAGATCCCCTGGAGAAGGAAATGGCAGCCCACTCCAGTATTCTTGCCTGGAGAATCCCATGGACGGAGGAGCTTGGGGTCCACGGGGTCGCGAAGGGTTGGACACCTGAGCGACTTCACTTTCAATTAATGTTGTCTCTGGCATGGACTTTTTAAAGAATATGCCATATTTGGGATTTTCTGACTGAATGCTTAAAATGTCATTTAACTTATTTCTCTATTTTTAAATTTCCTATAAATTGAAAGATCTAGAGAGATTTAATTAAATTTGGGTCAGTATTTTTGGCACAAATACTTCCTAGATGGTAGTATGTAATTTACATTGTATTGCATCAGGAAAAACAGAATTCTGGTTCTCCTCTTTCTAGTGATCTATTAATAAGGTGGTGAGGACTTCCAGATGTTTGCCCCACTGTTTCCAGTGCTAAATTTACTTGGTTGGTGTGGTGTCCATTGAATTTCTTCATTGAAAAGGTACATTTTCCCGTGTCACCTAATGGTTGATGATTTTTGGCCTAGTCATTTAATTTGGAGTTATAAAAATTGAATAAGTGAACTTTCTATAAAAATTCTCCTCACGGCTCTGTTATTTCTTGGCTGTTTTCTGTTAATAAAAAAAGTGCTTCCCCCTCCTTTATAGTTTTTAAAATTTTATTTACTTAACGTTTTTTGATGATCTGGGTCTTTGTTGCTGTACGTGAACTTTCTCCAGTGTGGCAAGCAGGGGCTCCTTTCTAGTCGTGGTGCACAGGCTTCTCATTGCGGTGGCTTTTCTTCTTGCATAGCACGGGCTCTGGGCATGCGGGCTTCGATAGTTGTAGCCCTTGGGCTCAGGAGTTGCAGCTGACTGGCAGGGAATTCCGCCTATTCCATGTGCTTTTTCCTGAAACATCTGGAGTCCTTGATAGCCACTGTGCATCTTTCCCGTAAGAACACCATTCTCTTAAATACCCAGAATATTAATAGATTCTACCGACTGGAGTTTTGAGCAAGCTTTGGGAATTGGGGATGGACAGGGAAGCCTGGCAGTCCAGGGGAAGCCTGCAGCCCCCTGCAGTCCATGGGGTCGCAAAGAGCCGGACACGACTGAGCGACTGAACTGAACTGTAACTAGGTACAATATCTGATATTCAGATTTCATATTCCAGTTTCTCCAGTTGTCTCAATACCATCCCTTACAGAGTTTTTTCCCTCTGTGATTTAGGTTCCAGTCTAGAATTGAACGTTGTATTTAATTGTCATGTTTCTTTAGTCTTTATAATTTTTTTAAACTTAAAAAAATTTATTCATTTTTGAGTATGCTGGGTCTTCGTTGCTGAGTGAGCTTTTTCCTAGGTGCGTCTCCTGGGCTCTAGAGCACAGGCTCAGTAGTTGTGGCACGTGGACTTAGTGCTCTGAGGCATGTGGGGTCTTCCCGGATCAGGGGTCAACCTGTGTCTCTTGCATTGGCAGGCAGATTTCTTTACCACTGAGCCACCAGGGAAGCCCTCTTTAGTCTTTGGTTGTTCAGTCGTTTCTATGGCCTTTCTTTCTTTAACGACTAACTTTTCTTTAAGAGTCTAGTCTACTAGTTTTGTTTTCTCTGGATTTTTGAAGTATTACCTTTTTTTTTTTTTAATGTGTTAGTTGTAGTTGTTATTGTTTTCCATGCTTAAGTTGTTGCAGACTTGGCCAGTGTGAGTCCCTCTTTAAGCTGGTTCTTGTATCCCCACCCCCACCCTGTGGTTTTTTTTTTTTGTCATGCCACGTGACTTATTCCAAGATCAGGGATAGAACCCATGCCCCCTGCAGTGGAAGATCTGTGTTCACCAGGGAATTCTCTCTTGTGTCCCTTTTGGCTGAACCTAATTAATCTTTGAGAGCTTTTTTCTTGTTTTTTTTTTTAGCAGAACAAAATAACCCATGTCTTTCTCTGTTTTCCTTTTTTGTTTTTTATGTTTTTCTATTTCTCCAAAAAGTCTTATTTTCTTTTGATAGAAAATGATATTTATAAATTTAAGATTTGGGTGCTTGGTAATATATATACTGTTATTAGAGTGTCTGTGTTCTAGGCTTCCTGCATTGGACAGGGCTAGAAAATATGTTTTCAGAAACCATCTGTTTATATTAGTATTTTGAATTCCAATTTATTATTATTTTTTATTTATTTTAGTTTTTATTATTTATATAAATTTATTTAATTGGAGGCTAATTACTTTACAATATTGTATTGGTTTTGCCATACATTGACATGAATCCTCCAGGGGTAGTTTAAAGTGAGCATTATTATTAGGATTTGTTACAAAGAAAGTAGATTCAACTGAGTGCAGTTGATTTCTTTTCAGTCCTTTTTCCTTAGACTGTATTCCACTGAAAATAAGCAGTTAGCGGACGTCCCCTGGTAGGCCAGTGGTTGAGAGTCCTTCCGCCAGTTCTGGGGACACTGGCTCAGTCCCCAGGCTGGAGAGATCCCACGTGCTATGGGCAGCTAAGTCCGTGTGATCTAGAGCCTGGGCTCGGCAACAAGAGAAGCCACTGCGGTGAGAAGCCTGCACACCCCAGCCAGAGAGCAGCCCACCGCTGCCCCCATCACTGCAACTAAAGAAAGCCTGCCTGCAGGAGCAGACACCCAGCACCGCCGCCCCGCCCCCCCAAAAAAGAACTGTGTTCAAGAGTTGCTTGAAATGACACCTTTTTGTTTATTTGATCAATTTGATTAGTTTTGACTATCAAGTCAGACTTTTTGCTTTTTGTTCATGATTGGGTGTGTTTTTTTCTTTACTTTTTAACATAGTAAATGTTTACGTGGCTTAAACCTTGATACAATATTGAAAGAGTATATAAATCTTGCTTCTGTTTCTAAGCTGTCTGTTCCTTTCTCACCCATCCAAAGTATGGCTTGTTTATGTCTGCGTCCTTATTTTCTCTTTCTTACAAAAGAGGCATACTATAAAAAGCTTGTGAACTTTGTTTTTTCTAATAATTTTATGTATTTATTGGCTGTCCTGGGTCTTGTCTGGAGTCGTGGCCTTCGGGCGCTGCCTTCTGGTTGTAGCGCGTGGGCTTGTCATTGCTGTGGCTGCTCTTGTTGCTGGGTCGTCTGAGACTTGGGGGCTTTAGTAGTGCAGGGGCTCAGTAGTTGTGATTCCCGGGCTCTAGAGCACAGCCTCAATAGTTGTGGCATATGGGCTTAGTTTGCTCTACGGCAACAGGATCATCCCAGACCAGGGATCGAACTCGTGTCTTCTGCATTGGCAGGCGGATTCTTTACCACTGAACCACCAGGGAAGCTTGGGTAATTTGATTTTTGTTGTTGAGTTGTAGGAGTTTTTCATTTATTCTAAATATTAACCCCTGTCGGATTTGCAGATGTTTTCTTCCATTCTGTAGGTTGCCTTTTTTTTTCTTTGTAGGTTGCCTTTTCACTCTGTTGATTGTGTCCTTTACTGCACACAAGTGCTTAAGGTTGATTATATTCTCATTTGTGTGTGTGGGACCCTTATTTTTTCCTAACAGTGTATCCAAGAAATCATGCTATATCAGTTCAGTGCTCCCCCATCCCCCATGTGATTTATAGTAAGAAGTGTGTATTTGGTCTTTGTCAGGTTTCTGGCATAGAACTCCTAAAACTCTTGGAATTTTCTAAGTGATTAGAGTGATAAAGGTGTTTTGATATTCATGACAGACCCCTGAAATCACACCTGAGTTTGTGTTAATGAGGTGACTTTTGGAAAGCACCTAGGGGTGAAGGAACTTTAAGTCCCACCCTCTAGGAGAGGAGGGGGGCTGGAGGTTGAATTAATTGCCAGTTATTTAGTCAAACATGCCCAGGTTAGGAAGCCTTCATAAATACTCTGAAAGAACATGGCTCATGGTTCGGAGAGCTTCCGGATTGGTGACCACATGAAGATTCTCAAGAAGACTGGTGGGCTCTGAGAACTCTGAGACCCTTCCTCCATACATTACCTTGTGCATCTCTTCTACCCGGCTTTTTCTGATTTCTGTTGTTTATAATAAAGAGGTAACCTAGTAAGTAAAATGTTTGGTTGTTTTCACTTCTTGATTATAGCAAGTAATACTGCTATGAACATTCGTGTACAAGTTTTTGTGTGGATAATAATGCTTTTTGTTCTCTTGGGAATGTACCTGCTAATGCTGAGTCACTTCAGTCGTGTCCGACTCTCTGCGACCCCATAGACGGCAGCCCACCAGGATGCCCCGTCCCTGGGATTCTCCAGGCAAGAACACTGGAGTGGGTTGCCATTTCCTGCTCCAATGCATGAAAGTGAAAAGTCAAAGTGAAGTCACTCAGTCATGTCTGACCCTCAGCGACCCAATGGACTGCAGCCTTCCAGGCACCTCCATCCATGGGATTTTCCAGGCAAGAGTACTGGAGTGGGGTGCCATTGCCTTCTCCGTGGGAATGTACCTAGGATTAGAATTATAATTATATCCTTAGAATTTAGGGAAATTCTGAACTGGTTTCCGAAGAGGCTGCACTATTTTGTATTCATTACTACCAACAGTATATGAGGGTTCCAATTTCTCCACATTTTCACCAACCCTTGTCATTTTCTTCTTTTTGACTATAGTCACCTTAGTGGGTATGAAGTGTTTTCCCTTTGTGATTTGATTTGCATTTTCCTAATGATGCTTAGCATCTTTTCATGTGATTATTAACCGTTTGTTATCTGTAGAGAAGTAGCTATTGTCCATTTAAAATATTGGTTGTGTTTTTAATATTGAGCTATGAGAGTTCTTTATATATTCTAAATGCCAGTCCCTTATCAGATACATGATTTGTAGGATTTTTTTCTAATGATGTGGATTGTCTTTTCATTTTCCTTTTTTCTTATACTTCTGTTTATTTTTGTCTGTTCTAGGTCTTGGATGCTGAGATGGCTTTCTGTAGTTGCAGAAAGCGGGGTGGGGGTGGGGGGAGGCTCCTCTGGTTGCTGTCCTCAGGTTTCTCATTGTGGTGCCTTTTGTTGTGCAGCACAGGCTCTAGAGTGCACGGGTTTCAGTAGTTGCGGCTCCCAGGCTCTAGAGCACAGGCTCAGTAGTTATGGTGCATGAGGTTAGTTGCTCCATCACATGTGTGATCCCTCTGAATCAGGGATCAAACCCGTGGCTTCTGCATTGGGAGCAAATTCTTTACCCCTGAGCCACCAAGGAAGCCCTGTCTTTTCTCTTTAAAGATGGCTTTATTGAAGCACAAAAACGTTGTAATTTTGATGATGTCCAGTTTGTCCATTTTTTTCTTGGGTTCATTATGCTTTTGGTGTTGTATCTTAAAAAGGCTTCACCTAACCTGAGTCACAAATATATATATTTGCTGTATTTAGTGCAGTTAGTAATTGGTCAAGCAATTGATTTTTCCAACGAAAAATGTAGATTGTTGTCCATGAGTATGCCTAAGAAAATGAATTTGACTGTTTAGAAAGCTGTAGTGAGTTTGCCTTTGTGGTTATGTCACGCGAGTGTATGCTCCTTGGTTTTTGTCTCGCCACAGCAAAGATTTGGAGTGACGGACATTAAAGCCCCCTCGGAGTGGCACAGCTCTCGGGTCTTGGACAGACTTTGTTATAGCTCTCAGGTCTCGAACGGACCGTGTTATAGCTCTCAGACAAATCAGCTCTATTTTATTTAGAAGAAAACAGGAAAATCCATCTTCAAGGCGTGAGGGCACGTCGATCCAAAGATGTGAAGAGAAGAGCGCCCAGGAGCACGGGGGGGGGGGGGGGGGGGGGGGGGTCGCGGGGGGAGCCCTTTGGCTCCTCTTTTTATATGTTTTTTTCTTCCCCCTGGGCCTGCCCCATGCAAATTCGGCTTAGTCAGGAGTGCTGTTCTACCTGAAGTCCTCACTCTGGTCCTGGACCTTCCTTTGACCTTCCTCTGTTCTATTTTCGCGGGCTTTTCTCTTCCTTGTCTTTTAGCCACCGCCATTTTGGACTCCTTTTCCCTATTCTAACTACCTAACAGTTAGAAATTAATAAGCTTTAGTTTTAGCTGTAATAAAAGCAATTTTACGTAACTAGACTGAACCTTTATAAAGGGGAGATTCACATAAAAAATAAAGGACATATGTTTCATTGGTGAGATTTTTTTAAACTTTACTTTTTAACTCGGTAATTATAGCCTTAATAACCACTGTATTTTTGAAATTCTGACTGATTTGTTTGAAGGGAAAGACCAAACTAAGACAGTATGTGTCATAGAGTAAAGACACCACAAATGCCAGTGACTGAGGAACTAGTTAGGCTTGTAGGCCAGTGTGGGTAATAAAAGCAGAAGCAGAATCACTGTGCCAAAATCAGGAGGCACCCAAAACCTCAAGCTTTTCATTTTATCTTGCTGTTGACAAATTTGAAATAGTCAGGACTATCTGCTTAGGATTCTGCCTTTGGTAATGATTGTGTATTTTGTTAAATGTTTTTACATTCAGTTTAGTTGTTAAGCTAAATTTAAAAATGAGTTGAAGAGAAACTGGAAAATTCTCACCTGCTCTCTGTATAATCTTGAAATTTTAGAATTATTTTAACTTTAGAGGCCATAAGATCTAGACTCTTAAAAAAGCAGGATTGAAGAGATTAAATTTGTTCGAAGTCACACAGTGGAAGAATGCAGGTCACTTGAATACCTGTGTAGTGTTCTTTTCTCCACTTAAAAAACCCCCCAAAACCCATCAACATTTCAGTGTAACTTTGAAGAGCTTTTTTGTTCATTGTCTTCGTGAGAGAGCTAAAATTATAAGTTTACATAGCCAGAAAAGTCTAAAATAGGAAGATCTTCCATCAGGAAATAAGTGATCATATTATTCTGTGGTCTTGAAGTTGTTGTATCTAGCTTTGTTCAAAATTGATTACCACCTTGGACTTTGGTATACTTCTATTTTAGTAACAATGATTTCAGCTTTTAAATCTAGTATTTGACAGAATATTTTTGGGTAGATATTTTAGAAATTAATTATATTATTTGGTCGTGCTGGGAAGCTTGTGGGATCTTAGTTTCCTGACCAGGGACTGAACCTGAGGCCTCTGCAGTAGAAGCAAAGAGTCCTGACCACTGGACCGCTGGGGAATTCCCTCTTCGTAGATATTTTTTATCCAAACATGCCACATCCCAAAGGAGTAGCTAGGTTCCTCCCTCATAATGTGTCATGTTCTCAAATTATACTTGATAATATGAAGGAGTTTTTCTTTTTTCCGCCCACATTTTCTACCCACAATGCTCATTTGCAGCTATGTTTTTTTACAACAGTTTCGTGCCCAGAATATTCATTTCCAGTTCATTGCCTATGTTCATAACCCTACTTAGTAACTTCTTTTATAAGTTACTTTATCTTTATGCATTTGTTCATTCATACATTTACTTTTATACTGCATGCGTGCTAAGTTGCTTCAGTCATGTCCGACTCTTGGTGAACCTGTGGCCTGTAGCCTGCCACGCTGTTTTGTCTGTGGGATTCTCCAGGCAAGAATACTGGAGTGGGTTTCCATGTCCTTCTCCAGGGGATCTTCCCAACGCAGGGATCAAACCCACATCTCTTATGTCTCTTGCATTGGCAGGTGGGTCCTTTACCACTAGCCTCATTGCCAAAAAAAGTGAAGAGTATAAGAGGATATACAGTGATCTGTCTCTTCCCTGTGGCTGTCCTCCAAGCCTCTTTCATTTATCCAGTAACTAGAGTTATCAGTTCGTTGTGATTTTTTCCAGAGATAATTTGTGTTATATATATATATATATAGAAAATGTGAGGCTTCTCTGGTAGCTCAGCTGGTAAAGAAACCGCCTGCAATGCAGAAGACCCTGGTTCGATTCCTAGGTTGGGAAGATCCCCTGCAGAAGGAATAGGCCACCCACTTCAGTATTCATGGGCTTCCCTGGTGGCTCAGATGGTAAGGAGTCCGCCTGCAGTGTGGGAGATCTGGATTTGATCCGTGCGTTGGGGAGATCCCCTGGAGGAGGGCATAGCAACCGACTCTAGTATTCTTGCCTGGAGAATCCCCATGGACAGAGGATCCTGGTGGGCTACAGTCCATGGGATCACAGAGTCAGACCTGGCTGAGGGACTAAGCACAGCACATAGCAAATGTATTTCCTACAGATGTGTGTGTGTTCCTTTTTTGTTGCTTTTCACATCCATGGTGGTAGTCTGTACACTGTTTTGTACTTCTTTTCACCTAATACATCTTGGAGATTCTAAATAGAACTACCTTCTTTATAATAGTTGCTTAATATGTATTGTATGGGTGTTTCATGTTAAACTAGTTCTCTAATTAATAGACGTGGGTAGTTTCCACTCTTTTGTTATTAAAAACAGTGCTCCATTGAATAACCTTATGGATATGTGTTGGCGCATGTGTGAACACATGTAGGGATAAACTCATGAAATGGAAGTGCTTGGTCAAAGAATGTGCACTGTCAGTGTGTGAATAGGGTGGTTTTTCTCACACCAGTCTATCACTTCTACTGTCACAGTTTCTGCTTTCTTGAATGATGTTGCTTCCTAGTAAATGATAAGTCATTTTCAGCATGAATAACAAGGGGAATTTAAAATCACTAATTTGTCTCTTTTTGATAATTTTCATGTGATACATGTTCCAGGGATGATTTATCATTACATAGTGCTTTCTATACTTTTTGGACCCCATAGGAATCTGATAAAACTTACATATTTCTTCCTAGAAAAAAAGTGAATATCCATATTAGAATTTTACCTGTAATTATGAAGTGGGAGGGTCATTGAAATCCTTTTTTTCTTAAATTTAATTTTTTTTTAACACTCAAATCATTCTGTGTTGGGGTTCAGTTCCAGTTCAGTCCCTCAGTCGTGTCCGACTCTTTGTGACCCCATAAACTGCAGCACGCCAGGCCTCCCTGTCCATTACCAACTCCTGGAGTCTACCCAAACCCATGTCCATTGAGTTGGTGATGCCATCCAGCCATCTCAGCCTCTGTCATCCCCTTCTGCCCTCAATCTTTCCCAGCATCAGGGTCTTTTCAAATGAGTCAGCTCTTCGCATCAGGTGGCCACAGTACTGGAGTTTCAGCTTCAACATCAGTCCTTCCAATGAACACCCAGGACTGATCTCCTTTAGGATGGATTGGTTGGATCTCCTTGCAGTCCAAGGGACTCTCAAGAGTCTTCTCCAACACCACAGTTCAAAAGCATCAATTCTTCAGCGCTCAGCTTTCTTCACAGTCCAGCTCTCACATCCATACATGACCACTGGAAAAACCATAGCCTGACTAGACGGACCTTTGTTGGCAAAGTAATGTCTCTCTGCCTTTTAATATGCTGTTTAGGTTGGTCATAACCTTCCTTCCAAGGAGTAAGCGTCTTTTAATTTCATGGCTGCAGTCACCATCTGCAGTGATTTTAGAGCCCGAAAAAATAAAAGTCAGCCACTGTTTCCACTGCTTCCCCATCTATTTGCCATGAAGTGATGGGACCAGATGCCATGATCTTAGTTTTCTGAATGTTGAGCTTTAAGCCAACTTTTTCACTCTCCTCTCTCACTTTCATCAAGAGGCTCTTTAGTTCTTCACTTTCTGCCATAAGGATGGTGTCATCTGCGTATCTGAGGTTATTGATATTTTCTCCTGGCAGTCTTGATTCCAGCTTGTGCTTCTTCCAGCCCAGCGTTTCTCATAATGTACTCTGTGTAGAAGTTAAATAAGCAGGGTGACAATATACAGCCTTGACATACTCCTTTTCCTATTTGGAACCAATTGTCCTAACTGTTGCTTCTTGACCTGCATACAGATTTCTCAGGAGGTAGGTCGGGTGGTCTGGTATTCCTATCTCTTGAAGAATTTTCCACAGTTTGTTGTGATCCACACAGTCAAAGGCTTTGGCATAGTCAATAAAGCAGAAATAGATGTTTTTCTGGAACTCGCTTGCTTTTTTGATGATCCAGCGGATGTTGGCAATTTGATCTCTGGTTCCTCTGCCTTTTCTATAACCACTTGAACATCTGGAAGGTCATGGTTCACGTACTGCTGAAGCCTGGCTTGGAGAATTACTTTACTAGCATAACATGCCAAAAATGTTGCTTTTTTCTTTCATCTTCAGTTTTAAAATAGCTACACGAAAATGCACGTTTAAAATGTTGCTTTTTTCTTTCATCTTCAGTATTAAAATAGCTACACAAAAATTCACCAGTGTTGATTTTTTTTAAATGCACGTTGATATGACAGCTGTCACAATACAGTCTAACAACACTGTTTTCAATGAAGTTAAAGACGGCTAAATGATCCTAGAGATAGCTTATGGAAAAAACTGAAGGAGTTTCTTGGCCAGCCCAATATTTATTACCATTTTTAGTGTGCCAGGCTGTATGCTAGACACTGGAATACAGAGATTAAAAAATGTTCAATTCTTGCCTAAAAGGAATTTATATTTTAAATAGGCAGACATATAGTTTTTACCAGTATAATGTATGCTTTTCTGAGATTATGGCATAGTATACTTTGGAAATGCAGACTGCTGAATAAATTTAAGTGTAATAAATAAGCATAAGTTTACAAAAGTAATTGAGAACATTGGTATAGAAATACACCAGCAAAGGATGTGAGAGTATTTGGCAGACTTAGAGATTTCAGAATAGCATTGAAAAAAGTGAAAGGAAAAAGCTCCACTCCTAGCTTCTTATATAGATCTCCTTGTCCATTGTGGACAACTTGGAAAAACTCAAGGTGTAAAGAAGACAACAAAATTTTACCATGAGTCCATGCTCTGTTATCTTCGTTATGTGTTCCTTCTCATTTTTTGGCTTTTGAGGAAAAGTGTACAGTTCTTTTAAAATAATTGCAGTTGTTTCACAGTCTGAATTTTCCACTTAATATTAGATCACGTGCAATTTTTAAAAATATTTCAAGTATTTTAATGGTTAGCTAAAATTCCATAATATAGATATGCAGAAGTATTGATAACTCTGGTTGCTTACTGTGCTTGTGAACTGAACTGAAAAACTTTGTTGTAAGACAGAATTTCTTAGTTGGCTACGTGAATCCCTATTAAATCATAGAATGGTTCTCTGAAATTTATAAATATATAAAGGTACTCCTGGCACAGCTAGGTGCAGCATGCTTTAAAAATTGCAGAAGCTTTCTTGCATTTCAGATAGAAGATATAAGTCATTCTGTGCTTTACAAATTTTAACTATTGGGTGATATTAATGGTTCTTAATCCTATTCCTTCATTTTCAAAATTAAGGGAAAAAAGACCCAGAAATATCACAGATTTCTGCAGGGTAGGAGAGCCTTAAATAGAGTCCTGTCTTCTCTACTTGGTTGTTCTTTGCACTGTAATGATACAGTATGCCCTTCCCCCAAGGCTTAGGGGTTCTAGGGAGGAGTTGTGAATAGCATTACAGTGGTATAACTTTGCTGTATGTTTTTTTTTTTAATTTCATTTGCTTATTTTTGGCTGCGCTGGGTCTTTGTTGCTGTCTGTGGGTTTTCTCTAGTTCTAGCGAGTGGAGGCTACCCTAGTTGTGGTGTGCACGCTTCTCATTGCAGTGGATTTCTTTTGTTGCCGAGCACAGACTTCAGGGTGTGTGGGTTTCAGTAGTTGCTGTGCGTTGGCTCAGTAGTTGTCATATTGGGTCTTTCATTCAGGCTCATGGTCTCTAGTTGTGACACTTTCGGGCTTAATTGCCCTGCAGCATGTGAGATCTTAGTTCCCCATTTAGGAATTGAACCTACGTGTCCCCTGCATTGGAAGGCAGATTGTTAACCACTGGACTATCAGGGAAGTCCTTCTTGAACTTACTTTTAAGATGTAGCTTGAAGAAAGGGATCTACAGTTGAAGGAGTTTTATAAAAAATGAGAATTTCCTGGTAATCCAGTGATTAGGATTCTGTGCTTTCACTGCTGAGGGGCCAGGTTCAGTTCTTGGAGAGAAAAAGATAATGAGAACGTCCTTGAGAACATCTTTGAATTCTTTGTCTTATTTAGTCTTCTGTTTTTCACTTGTGAATAGTAGGTGCTGCCAACTCCAGTTGATTCTTGTTATTCATAGCACTGGCAGGTCTGGGAAGTCTCTTGTGGGGTCACTGCTCCTTTTCTCCTGGGTCCTGGTGCGCACAAGGTTCTGTCTGTGCTCTCCAAGAGTCTGTTTCCCCAGTCCTGTGTATGTTCTGGTGGCTCTGTGGTGTGGTTAATGGCGACCTCTTCCAAGAGGGCTTATGCCATACCCAGGTCTACTTTACCCAGAGCCCCTGCCCCTGCAGCAGTCCACTGCTGACCCGAACCTCCACAGGAGACACTCAGACACAGTTCTGTCTCAGTCTCTGTGGGGTCTCTGGGTCCTGGTGCGCACACTGTTTGTTTGAGCCCTCTGAGCGTCTCTGGGGGATATAGGGTTTGAGTTTAAACACGATTTTGCCCCTCCTGCCATCTTGCTGGGGCTTCTTTGCCCTTGGATGTGGGCTATCTCCTAAAAGTTGTTCCAGCTCCTGCCGTCTTGCTGGGGCTTCTCTGCCCTTGGAGGTGGGATATCTCCTCACAGTCGCTCCAGCGGTGCGCTGTAAAGAGCAATATTGCTGTAAAGAGCAATATTACATAGGAACCTGGAATGTTAGATCCAGGAATCGAGGCAAAATGAAAGTGGTCAAACAGGAGATGGCAAGAGTGAACATCAACATTTTAGGAATAAGTGAACTAAAATGGACTGAAATGGGTGAATTTAACTCAGATGACCGTTGTATCTACTACTGTGGGCAAGAATCCATTAGAAGAAATGGAGTAGCCATCATAGTCAACAAAAGAGTTTGAAGTGCAGTACTTGGATGCATTCTCAAAAACAACAGAATGATCTCTGTTTGCTTCCAAGTCAAACTGTTTAATATCATAGTAATCCAAGTCTGTGCCCTGACCAGTAATGCTGAAGAAGCTGAGGTTGAATGGTTCTATGAAGACCTACAAGACTTTCTAGAACTAACACCCCAAAAAGATGTCCTTTTCATTATAGGGAACTGGAATGCAAAAGTAGGAAGTCAAGAGATACCTGGAGTAACAGGCAAATTTGGCCTTGCAGTAAAGAATGAAGCAGGGCAAAGGCTAACAGAGTTTTGCCAAGAGAACGCACTGGTCATAGCCAACACCCTCTTCTAACAACACAAGAGAAGATTCTACACATGGACATCATCAGATGGTCAATACCGAAATCCAATTGATTATATTCTTTGCAGCTGAAGATGGAGAAGCTCTATATAGTCAGCAAAAAGAAGACTGGGAGCTGACTGTGGCTCAGATCATGAACTCCTTATTGCCAAATTCAGACTTAAATTGAACAAAGTAGGGAAACCACTAGACTATTCAGGTATGACCTAAGTCAAATCCATTACAATTATACAGTGGAGGTGACAAATAGATTCAAGGGATTAGATCTGATAAACAAGAGTGCCTGAAGAACTATGGATGGAGGTTCAGTGACATTGTACAGGAGGCAGTGATCAAGACCATCTCCAAGAAAAAGAAATGCAAAAAGCCAAAATGGTTGTCTCAGGAAGCCTTACAAATAGCTATGAAAAGAAGAGAAGCAAAAGGCAAAGGAGAAAAGCAAAGATATACCCATTTGAATGCAGAGTTCCAGAGAATGGCAAGGAGAGATAAGAAAGCCTTCCCCAGTGATCAGTGCAAAGAAATAGAGGAAAACAATAGAATGGGAAAGACTAGAGATCTCTTCAAGAAAATTAGAGATATCAAGGGAACTTTTCATGCAGAGATAGCACAATAAAGGACAGAAATGATATGGACCTAACAGAAGCAGAAGATCTTAAGAAGAAGTGGCAAGAATACACAGAACTGTACAAAAAAGATCTTCATGACCCAGATAATCAAGATGTGTGATCACTCACCTAGAGCCAGACATCCTGGAATGTGAAGTCAAGCGGGCCTTAGGAAACATCACTAGGAACAAAGCTAGTGAAGGTGATGGAATTCCAGTTGAGCTATTTCAAATCCTGAAAGATGATGCTGTGAAAGTGCTGCATTCAATATGCCAGCAAATTTGGAAAACTCAGCAGTGGCCACAGGACTGGAACAGTTCAGTTTTCATTCCAATCCCAAAGAAAGGGAATGCCAAAGAATGTTCAAACTACTGCACAATTGCACACATGTCACATGCTAGCAAAGTGATGCTCAAAATTCTCCAAGGCAGGCTTCAACAGTACATGAACCGTGAACTTCCAGATGTTCAAGCTGGATTTAGAAAAGGCAGAGGAACCAGAGATCAAATTGCCAACATCCATTGGATTATCGAAAAAGCAAGAGAGGTTCAGAAAAACATCTACTTCTGCTTCATTGACTGCACCAAAGCCTTTGACTGTGGATCACAATAAACTGTGGAAAATTCTTCAAGAGATGGGAATACCAGACCACCTGACCTGCCTCTTGAGAAATCTGTATGCAGGTCAAGAAGCAACTGTTAGAACTGGACATGGAAGAACAGACTGGTTCCAAATTGGGTAAGGAGTACGTCAAGGCTGTATATTGTCACCCTGCTTATTTAATTTTTATGCAGAGTGCATAATGAGAAATGCTGGGCTGGATAAAGCACAAGCTGGAATCAAGATTGCCGGGAGAAATATCAATAACTTCCGATATGCAGATGACACCACCCTTATGGCAGAAAGCAAAGAAAATCTGAAGAGCCTTTTGATGAAAGTGAAAGAGGAGAGTGAAAAAGTTGGCTTAAAACTCAACATTCAGAAAACTAAGATCATGGCATCTGGTCCCATCTCTTCATGGTAAATAGGGAAACAGACTTAATTTGGGGGGCCTCCAGAATCACTGCACATGGTGACTGCAGCCATGAAATTAAAAGATACTTACTCCTTGGAAGAAAAGTTATGAGCAACTAGACAGCATATTGAAAAGCAGAGACATTTATTTGCCAACAAAGGTCTGTCTAGTCAAAGCTGTAGTTTTTCCAGTGGTCATGTATGGATGTGAGAGTTGGACTCTGAAGAAAGCTGAGCACTGAAGTATTGATGCTTTTGAACTGTGGTGTTGGAGAAGACTCTTGAGAGTCCCTTGGACTGCAGTGAGCTCCAACCAGTCCATGCCAAAGGAAATCAGTCCTGAATATTCATTGGAAGGACTGAGGCTGAAGCTGAAACTCCAGTAACTTTGGCCACATGATGCGAAGAACTGACTCAGTTGAAAAGACCCTGATTCTGAGAAAGATTGAAGATGGGAGGAGAAGGGGACGACAGAGGATGAGATGGTTGGATGGCATCACCGACTCAATGGACATGAGTTTGCGTGAACTCCGGGAGTTGGTGATGGACAGGGAGGCCTCGCATGCTGCAGTCCATGGGGTTGCGAAATGTCGGACTCGAGTGAGTGACTGAACTGAACTGAACTAATTCATCAAAGTTATGTTCTATGAAGTTTCCACAAACACTGAACTGGCAAATACTGCGCCATTGGTCCTCGGAACTTTAGATTCCTGTGAGCCTCTGTGACACTATTTCAATCAGTCTACCAAAGCATATCCTTAGTTTATATGTGCTTCTGTTTAAAGATACCTTGTGCTGTACTCAGTCATGTCAGACTCTTTTCAGTCCCCTGGACTGTAGCCTGCTAGGGATCCCTGCTAGGGAAAATCCCTTGCCAGGATTTTCCAGGCAAGAATACTAGAGTGGGTTGCCATTCCTTTCTCCAGGGGATGTTCCCAGACCCAAGGATTGAACCCAGGTCGCCTGCATTGCAGGCAGATTCTTAAGCAACGAGCCACGTGGGAAGCCCTTAAAGATAACCTTAGTTATTAATATGTTAGGTTGGTACAAAAGTAATTGTGGTTTCAGACACTGAATTTTAAATCCTTATAACTAGACTCAGACACATCTTTATTAATGAAAATAGGAACTATTATAGTCAACACATTTTTGCCAATGAGAAATAAGTTTATTTCTGTAGCATAAAGATCCATGCTTTGGGGTTTGATGAACTCTTGGGACGCATTTTCTGCCTCCCTCTGGTTGTAGAAGCATTTTCCCTGCAAAAAGTTGTCGAGATGCTTGAAGAAATAAATGATGGTTGGCAAGAGGTCGTGACAACTCCTGACCAGACATTGCACAACCGATGCTTCCAAAGCTGAACAAATTGGGCTGTGAAGTTTTGTCTCATCAGCCATGTTCTCTTGACCTCTTGCCAACCAACTGTAACCATAGTTAATAGAATTATTTTACCTCAGTAATGTGCGTATGCATGCTAAGTCACTTTGGTTATGTCTGACTCTTTGAGATGCTATGAACTGTAGCCTTCCAGGCTCCTCTGCCTCTGGGATTCTCCAGGTAGGAATACTGGAGTGGGTTGCCATTCCCTCCTCCAGAGGATCTTCCCGACCCAGGGATTGAACCTGAGTCTCTTAGTATGTCTTCTGCATTGGCAGGTGGGTTTTTTACCACTAGCACCACCTGGGAAGCCCACCTCAATGATAATCTTTATCATATTTCAAAATAACTGTCTCTGTATGGGACATTATTTCAATCTTTACTGACTCATAGGCATATGAAGGTGGAGAAGGCAATGGCACCCCACTCCAGTACTCTTGCCTGGAAAATCCCATGGGCAGAGGAGCCTGGTAGGCTGCAGTCCATGGGGTTGCTAGGAGTCGGACACGACTGAGCGACTTCACTTTCACTTTTCACTTTCATGCATTGGAGAAGGAAATAGCAACCCACTTCAGTATTCTTGCCTGGAGGATCCCAGGGACGGGGGAGCCTGGTCAGCTGGCGTCTATGGGGTCGCACAGAGTCGGACACGACTGACTCTGTGCAGGCATATGAAGCAGTGCCAGCTTCTGCCTCTTCTTTGTTCTCTTCTTTCAAAGTAGATGGAATTATTTAATGTGTTTAATGCAGGAGAATTAACACTTTACAAACATACACAGTTAAGGTTAAAATCATTGACTAGGGAGCTTGCATACTCAATTCAAAATTTAATGTAGTTTCCTCCATAAATACTTAATTTGTCATACATAATTGTCATGAGACAGCAATTAGGTTTTCAAAAACCATATTTAGGGATACATTCATAGGACTGATTAGATAGTACAAGTGAAATGGTTATAGATACAGAGACAGTGTCATCTCACAATAGTCATTTATATATCAAACTGTATTTTCTGAAATGTACAAAAACTCTGAAGTTTGCAGAAAGGCTGAATTCTTCAAACTAATTATGCCTTCTCCAGCTAAGACACTCTTCTCTTGGCAAGAGCCAGCTGAAACTTACCCATGAAGGTAAAGTACCTGATGCTAAACTTTTCTTCTAAGCTTAGATTTGAACTGCTTAAAAAATGGTGCCCAAAAAACCAGCTTGGTCTTTTTCTACATTTTTACTATCTTAAGTAAATCATGTCATATTTAATGGAACATTTAGGAAGTTGTTAAAAACATTTGCAAAGCCTTCTGTAATATGGAAAACTCTTAACCTGTAATTTTTAAGGGGGAAAAAGTAAATAACTTAAGTATAATCCATGAATCACGTACAACTAACAAGTAACAATGGGGCTATATAGTTGTCTCTAAGTCTCTGTGAGGGATTGGTTTGAGGCATAGTGTTTGCATAACCTACAGACATCCTCCCCTATATTTTAAATCATCTCTAGATGACTTATACAAAATGTAAATGCTATATGAATAGTTGTAAATGCAAGAACAATGTTTTAGAAATAGTTCCTACTATGTGGCAATTTCAAGTTTTTTGAAACTTTTCAAGAATTAAAAAAAGTTTTTTCCCCATCCACACTTGGTTGAACCTGGGGGTGTGGAACTTATGGATTTACTTCCTCTCTCCTTACTTTCTCCTTTTCTCCCAGATTTCTATCATCACCCTATATTGTTTCACAGTGGATCAAGGTTTAAAAATATGTAAATTGTTGATAAGAAATACAGATTTGGGTTGGGCTTCCCTTGTGGCTCAGCTGGTAAAGAATCTGCCTGCAATGCTCCCCCATTCAAACCCGAACCTGGGTTTGATCCCTGGGTTAGGAAGATCCCCTGGAGAAGTGAAGGGCTACCTACTCCAGTATTCTGGCCTGGAGAATTCCATGGACTGTATAGTCCATGGGGTCGCAAAGAGTTGGACATGACTGAGTGACTTCCACTTTCATTGCAGATTTGGGTTACAGTATGTATTAACATATCATTAGTGTCCGTATTAATTTGACACTAAGATGAAACAGGATCTTCAAGTACCTTCTAATAGTCATTCAGTTCAGTTCAATTCCATTGCTCAGTAGTGTCCGACTCTTTGCAACCCCATAAATCGCAGCACGCCAGGCCTCCCTGTCCATCACCAACTCCCAGAGTTCACTCAAACTCATGTCCATCGAGTTCGTGATGCCATCCAGCCATCTCATCCTCTATCGTCCCCTTCTCCTCCTGCCCCCAATCCCTCCCAGCATCAGGGTCTTTTCCAATGAGTCAGCTCTTTGCATGAGGTGGCCAGAGTATTGGAGTTTCAGCTTCAGCATCAGTCCTTCCAATGAACACCCAGGACTGATCTGCTTTAAGTTAGGATGGACTGGTTGGATCTCCTTGCAGTCCAAGGGACTCTTCTCCAACACCACAGTTCAAAAGCATTAATTCTTTGGCACTCAGCCTTCTTCACAGTCCAACTCTCACATCCATACATGACCACTGGAAAAACCATGGCCTTGACTAGACGGACCTTTGTTGGCAAAGTAATGTCTCTGCTTTTGAATATGCTATCTAGGTTGGTCATACCTTTCCTTCCATGGAGTAAGCGTTTTTTAATTTCATGGCTGCAGTCATCATCTGCAGTGATTTTGGAGCCCAAAAAAATGAAGTCTGACACTGTTTCCACTGTTTCCCCATCAGTTTCCCATAGGGAGAGGTTAAATTGTGCTACGTATTGCAGCATGGTTTTCATTTATTTGTTTAGTTTTTCTTTTTTCCTGAACTCTGAAAGATACAGACTTTTAAAATTTCAGTGTTCATCATCTGTAGAAATAAAGAAATTTTTTTTTTTGAAGAAATTTTCTTAAATGATTATAATGGTGTTATCAGACAAAAATTAGGAATAATTACCTCATTATCTAATTCTTACTCTAATTTAACTAATAAGGTCTGTTTACCAAATTTGCCTGATTGAATTGTATCAGTTGAATAAATTACCTTATATAACTGGCACTTAAAAAGCTGAAGTTTAATTGACATAACATTTTATTATTTTCAAGTGTTCAACATAATGATTTCATATATGTTTACAGTGCAGAATTATCATCACAATAAGTCTGATTAACATCTTTCACCTTATTTAGTCACAAGTTATTTTTCTTTTGATGAGAACTTTTAAGGTCTGTTCTGTCAGCAGCTTTCAAGTATGCAATATAGGATTATTAACTGCTGCCACAGTGTTGTTTGTTACATTCCCATGACATTTATAACTGAGAGTTTGTACCTTTTGACCTCTTTCACTCATTTCACCTACTTTGCACTCCCTCCCTCTGGCAACCACCAATGTATTTTCTGCATGAGTTCTGTTTTTTGTTTGTATTTTAGATTGCACATATAAGTGAGATCATGCATTATTTGTCTTTGTCTGACTTATTTCACTTAGCATGATGCCCTGAGGGTTCATCCGTGGTGTCACAAGTGGCAAGATTTCATTCTTTTTAGTGACTGAGAATAATACTGTGATACATAATGTGTGTGTGTCTGTCTGTAGACACATTGTTTCTGTATCTGGCTATAATAAATAATATTGCAGTTAATGAGGGTGCATATATCTTTCTCAGTTAATATTTTTGTTTTCTTTGGGTAAATACCCAGAAGTGGGAGTGCTGGATCGTATGGTAGTTCTGTTTTTAATTTTGAGGGGAACCTCCATACTATTTTATAGCTTACTTACCTTGTAGTGATAATCATCAATATCCAGAGGCTTTTATAATTAGTATCTTACAGTTTGGGAATAGAAAATATTGCTTAAGCACATAAGAAAGGACAACTTTTTTTGAAAGTTGTACATCCTGTTTTAAGTTAATTTTGGTTACAGATGTTTCAGGTAAACTCTAGATATTAGACTTGTGCCTTATTCATTTAAAATAATGTTGTAATGAAGCTGATTGTCAGTTCTCTAGAAATCCTGTATTGGACAGAATTCTTCATCTGGAGGGACTAGTTCCGTACATGGCATGCATGTTGTTTTTCAGTCTTACAGAGCTTCCAGCTAAGAACTATCTCAGGTTTTCTATTGAAAACTCAATCCAACAGAGAGTTCACAACTGAATTTATATTTGTCACATAAATTGATACCATCCAGTCATTAAAGGAGATTTAGTTAGACTCCTTTTGTTTTAGAAAGATTATGTTGTTGTTCAGTTGCTAAGTCATGTCCAACTCTGTTCGACTCTATGGACTGCAGCACGCTAGGCTCCCCGTCCTTCACTATCTCCTGGAGTTTGCTCTAACTCATGTCCATTGAGTAGGCGACATACATACCATATACTGGAATGGAAAAATATTAAAAAAAAAAAGTGAATTCTGTCTTCTGCTTCCCAAGTTGAATGAGGATGGAATTAAAAAAAAAATAGACATATATGTTTATTTTTTGGCTCTGGTGGATCTTTGTTGCTGCATGTGGGCTTTCTGTAGTTACGGTGCTACTGTTTGTTGCCCAGTTGTGGTGGCTTCTCCTTGAGCACAGACTCTGGATGTATGGGCGTCAGTAGCTGCAGTACGTGGGCTCAATAGTTGTGGTTCATAAGCTCTAGAGCACAAGCTCAGTAGTTGTGGTGCATGGGCTTTGTGGCTCCTTAATATATGGAATCTTCTGGGACTGGGGATCAAACTGATGTCCCTTGCATTACAAGGCAGATTCTTATCCACCAGGGAAGCCCTTAAATTGAATTTTTAATGTACCAAATCATTATATATTAACTATGAAAGAAATTTCATTTGCTTTTGGGGTGATACATATATAGTCTAAAATTAAAAAGGTGTTAACTGAATTTCTTTTTTTCTAAAAATTTGATTTATAAATTGTGTTAATTTCAGATTCACAGCATGGTGATTCGATTTTTTTCTTAGATTATATTCCATTATAGGTTATTACAAGATCCTGGGTATAATTCCCTGAGCTTTACAGTAATCCTTGTTACTTATCTACTTTATGTACAGTAGTTCTTAAAATTTTTTTTTTAATTGTTTTTGGCTGAGATGAGCCTTTGCTGCTGCACTTGTGCTTTCTCTAGTTGCAGTGTTTGGACTTCTCACTGTAGTGGGTTTTCTTGTTGCAGAGCATGTGCTCTTGGGCACATGGGCTTCTGTAGTTGTGGTGTATGGGCTTAGTTGCCCAGCAGCACGTGGAATCTTCCCAGACCAGGTATTGAACCTGTGTTACCTGCATTGGCAGGTGGATTTTTTCACCATGGTATCATCAGGGGAGTCCTGTATAGTAGTTTGGATTTGTTAATCCTGTACTCTTAATTTGTCCCTTCACCCTTCCCTTTGATAACCATAACTTTGATAACCATAAGTTTGATTTTTACATCTGTTTCCATTTTGTATATAGATTCACTTGTATTATTTTTTAGACTGCACCTATAAGTTTATCATATAGAATTTGTCTTTCTGCCTGACTTATTTCACTAAGGCTGATATTTTCCAGGTCTGTCCATGTTGCTACAACATGTTTCCTTCTTTTTTTATGTTGGGTAATCTGTCACATTTTCTTAAGCCAGTTGTCTGTTGATGGGCACTTGAGTTGAGTCCATGTCTTGGCTGTAGTGCTGCTGCGAATGTTGGGGAACAGGTATCTTTTTTAAAATTTTTCCAGGTGTATATATACCTGAGTGGAGTTGCTGGATCATATGGTGATGATGTCTTTAGTTTTTAAAGGAACCTCCAAACTGTTTTCTACAGTCACTGCACCAGTTTCATTCCCATCAGCAGTGTGTGTATGCTGCTGCTGCTAAGTCTCTTCAGTCGTGTCTGACTCTGTGCGACCCCAGAGACGGCAGACCACCAGGCTCCCCCATCCCTGGGATTCTCCAGGCAAGAACATTGGAGTGGATTGCCATTTCCTTCTCCAATGCATGAAAGTGAAAAGTGAAAGTGAAGTTGCTCAGTCGTGTCCGACCCTCAGTGACCCCATGGACTGCAGCCTACCAGGCTCCTCCGTCCATGGGATTTTCCAGGCAAGAGTACAGGAGTGGGGTGCCATTGGCTTCTCCAGTGTGTGTATGAGGGATCCCTTTTCTCCACACACTCTCCAGCAATTTTTATCTGTAGACTTTTTGATGTTGGCCATTCTTACTGGTATGAGGTGATACCTCATTGTGGTTTTGATTTGTATTTCTCCAATAATTGCTGATGTTGAGCATCTTTTCATGTGCCTGTTGACCATATACATCTTTGGAGAAGTGTCTGTTTAGATCTTCTGCTCAGTATTTGGATGGGGTGGGTTGTTTCATACTGAATTGTGTAAGCTGTTTGGAAATTAATCCCTTGTTAGTTGCATCAGTTATAAATCTTTTTTCCCATTCCTAGGTTGTCATTTTGCTTTATGATTTCCTTTGCTGTGCAAAACCTTTAAGTTTGATTAGAGTCCTGTGTGGTTTTTTGTTGTTGTTGTTTTGTTTTTTTTTTAATTTTTGATTTTGTTTCTTTTGCTGTGGGAGACTGATCTGAGAAAACATTATTATGATTTGTGTCAAAGAATGTTCTGCCTATGTTCTTTTCTAGGAGTTTAGTCTTCCTGATAAATTCAGAACAAGACAAGGATGCTCATTCTTACCACCTCTGTTTAACATAGTGTTGGAAGTGCTAGCCACAGCAATCAGATAAGAAAAAGAAATAAAAGGTATCCAAATTGGAAGGGAGGAAGTGAAACTGTCAATATTTACAGATGACATGATACACTATATATACAGAATCCTAAAGTGTCTACATGAAAAACTGTATTAGAACTAATAAATGATTTCAGCAAGGTAATGGGATTTAAGACTAATACACTGAAATCTGCTGGATGTCTGTACACTAATAATGAACTGTCAGAAAAAAAATGCTGTTTAAAGTTGCATCAGAAAACTTAAATACCTAGGAAAAGGTATAAGGAAGGAGGTGAAAGACCTATACGCCAAAAACTATAAACCCTAAGGACAGAAATTGAAGATGATTCAAAGAATTGGAAAGATATTCTGTGCTCTTGAATTGGAAAATTAATATTGTTAAAATGGCCATACTACCTAAAGCAATCTACAGATTTAGTGTAATCCCTACCAAAACACTGATGATGTTTTCCACAGAACTAGAATAAATAAACCTAAAATTTATGGGACCACAAAAGACCCCAAATTGCCAAAGCCATCCTGAGGAAAAAGAACAAAGCTTGGAGGTGTAACCTTTCCAGACTTAAACCTATACTATAGAGCTGCAATAGTCGGAACAGTATTCTACTGGCACAAAAACACATACATAGATAGCTCTGTGGGACTGAATAGAGAGCCAAGAAATGAACCCATGCATCTGCAGTTACTTATCTACAACAAAGGAGGTAAGAATATACAGTGGAGAAAAGCCAGTCTCTTCAAGTGGTGTTGGGAAAGCTGGACAGCTGTGTGTGAAACAATGAAATTAGAACATTCTCTCACATTGTATACACAAATAAACTCAAAATGTAAGCTCTGAATGTAAGACATGACCCTATAAAACTTAAAGGGAGCATAATTTAAATTTCTTATCCCGAGTTATCTAATTCCCTTCCTGAGGTCATCACTGATAATATTTCTGGTGTATTTGTCTGTAAGTGATATAATCCTATAAAGACATGAGTGCACTTATAGTATAAAATAGCCGGCTTTCTTTATTTCTTTATTTGTTTTATCACAACCAAGTTTAGTTTTTTTTTCTTTTTTAGATCCTGTAGAACTTTCTGTTTCCTTCTAAGGTTTATTTCATCAGATGAAAGTGTAACTTGATCATTTTCATCAGTGAATTTGAAAATGGAATTAAGAATGGATCACTTTTTTAGTATTAGTTGTCTGCTGTGAGTACTATGTGAATACCTTAAATTCCTAATAATTTTTGCAGTTTATAAAATTTTTTGTAGTGTACTGTGGACAGAATCATGTCCCTGTGAAATTCGTAAATGTCCCTGTGAATTTGAATCATGTCCCTGTGAATTTGAAAATGGAATTAAGAATGGATCACTTTTTTAGTATTAGTTGTCTGCTGTGAGTACTATGTGAATACCTGTGAATACTATGTGAATACCCTGTGAAATTCTTCAATAATTTAAATAATTTATTTAAATATTAATTGTTGAATGTTGGTTTTTAAATACCATGTAGTGTACTGTGGACAGAATCATGTCCCTGTGAAATTCGTAAATGTCCCTGTGAATTTGAATCATGTCCCTGTGAATTTGAAAATGGAATTAAGAATGGATTACTTTTTTAGTATTAGTTGTCTGCTATGAGTACTGTGTGAATACCTGTGAATACTATATGAATACTATGTGAATACTATGTGAATACCCTGTGAAATTTGTAAATGTCCCTGTGAATTTGAATCATGTCCCTGTGAATTTGAAAATGGAATTAAGAATGGATCACTTTTTTAGTATTAGTTGTCTGCTGTGAGTACTATGTGAATACTTTAAATTCCTAATAATTTTTGCAGTTTATAAAATTTTTTTCTATGCTAGTTATTTGAACTCAACTCTGTAAGGCAGTGGTGAGTTCTCAAAGAGAAGTCAGAACTACTAATGCTTCTCAGGTAGCACTAGTGGTAAAGAACCCCCCGCCAATAGGTGTAAGAGATTCTGGTTCCATCCCTGGGTGGGGAAAATCCCCTAGAGGGGAGGACACGGCACCCACTCCAGTACTCTTGCCTGGAAAATCCCATGGACAGAGGAGCCTGGTCGGCTGCAGCCCATGGGGATACAAAGAGTTGGACACGACTGAAGCGACTTAGCACACAAGATATTACTAGGCTTTTTTCCTATATTGATATATGCAGTTCTGGTATAAAAGGCAGTAATGGATAAACATGCTGACTCCTTAACATGATTTAAGGCCGTGGCACCAACTGTGTTGGTAGTCATTTCATGTTTGCTGTCTCCTTACACTGGTAGTTAAAGTGAAGAAAGCTCAAGGATGGCATTGGCAAGCAGTAAAAATAATTTATTTAAATGTTAATTGTTGAATGTTGGTTTTTAAATACCGTGTAGTGTACTGTGGACAGAATCACGTCCCTGTGAAATTCGTATGTTGAAACAGTAACTCCCAGTGTAATGACATTTGGAGATGGGGCCTTTGGGAGATCGTTAGGTTTAGATGAAATGAGATCGTTAGGTTTAGATGAAATCGTGAAGGTAGAGCCTTTGTAGTGGCATTAGTGTCTTTACAAGAAGAGACATCAGAGAACTTCCTGTCCCTTCTCTGCCCCATGAGGAAGCAGGAGGAAGGTGGCCGCTGGCAAGCCAGAAAGGAACCCTCACTGGGACTTGGACGGTGCTCGTACCCTGGTTTCAGATTTTCAGCTCCATAACTGTGGGAAAATAAATTTTTGTTGTTTAAGTCTTTCAGTCTGTGGTAGTTTGTTATGGCAGCCTGAGCAGACAATACATACTGTGTAATGAAATGAGAAGTACGGATTAAGCAGTTTTTCCCACTTAGGAAAGTATGGCATTTCTCTTGATGGAAAATTATGTAATGATTATACTCAGTTTTTCCCATGGAACCCGTTTTTTACATGAAAGAATGACGGGCTGTTCATAGAGAAGTGTGGCAAGTATAGAGGGTAGGGGCCTAAATTAACCATCAGGAATGAAAGAAGGGCTATCACTACAGAGTTTACAGACATTAAATGACAATGAGGGAATACTAGGAAAACTCTGTGCCCTAAATTTGATAGCTTGAGTGAAAATGATCAATTCCAGTGACGACACAAACTACTAAAAACCTACTCAAAAAGAAATAGATAACCTGAATAGTCCATATGTTTGAAAGAAACATATTTTTTTCTTAGTTAAAAATCCTTTCAAAAAAGGAAACTTGAGATTCAGATGGTTTTACAGGTGAAGTTTATGAAACATTTACGGAGGATATAATACATGAGACTTTACTGGGGGTCCAGTGATTAAGACTGCTCTTCCACTGCAGAGGGCATGGGTGTAATCACTGGCTGGGGAACTAGGATCTGGCATGCCAGCAGCCAACTTAAAAAAAGAGGAAATGATGCAGGTTTTATAGTTTTATCCAGGAAATGTTAGAAGAAACGCTTTCCAATTCAGTATATAAGGCTTAATATAAAAACCAAATACAAAACCAAATACAAGAAAGTAAAATATATCAGTACACCTTGCAAACACAGATGCAAAAGTCACAAAATATTAGTGATTCACATATAGTCAATTATAAAATAGTAAGTCATGACTAAATGGGATTTATTCTGGAAATGAAAGGCTGTTCAACATCTGAAAATCAGTTAGGGATAATTTATCATATTAATAGGCTAGTCTTTGTAGAGATTAGTCATTTGATACAGTTTTTCATATTTTCCTCCTAAAAATTCTTACAAACTGCATTCTGACATGCCATGGAAGGAATGGAAGGGATTTTCTTTTATCATGAAATGTGTGCATGCTCAGTCGTGTCTGACTCTTTGCAACCCTATGGACTGGAGCCCACTAGGCTCCTCTGTCCATGGGATTTTCTAGGCAGGAATACTGGAGTGGGTTGCCATTTCCTTCTCCAGGGGATCGTCCGGACCCAGGGATCAAACTCCTGTCTCTTGCATCTTGTGCATTGGTAGGTGGATTCTTTACCACTGGCACCACCTAGGAAGCACCATTCACTCATGAACGGCAGCTGTAAAAGTTTATGACTAATGTCATATTTGGGCTTCCCTGGTGGCTCAGACAGTAAAGAATCTGCCTGCAGTGCAGGAGACCTGTGTTTGATCCCTGGGTCAGGAAGGTCCCTGGAGAAGGAAGTGGCAGTCTACTCTAGTATTCTTGCCTGGAAAATCCCATGTACCAAGGAGCCAGGCAGGGCTACAATCCATGGAGTCATGAAGAGTCAAACACAACTGAGTGTCATAACACAATGTCATATTTAATGGTACATACTTTAATGGTGAAAGAGTGCTTTTGCTCTTAAAATTTAGAACAATGTAATAAGACAGGAAAAAAAAGTACAGAGGACTTTCAGAAAAGAAAGGAAGAAATAAAATTGCCTCTGTTTGCAAATGACTTGATTGTCTATGCAGAAATCTCTAAGAAAACTGCAGGAAAGCTTCTAGAACTAGTGAGTTTAGCAAGATTTCAGCATATATAGACAATTTATACAATTAGTTGTATTTCTGTGTACCAGCAATGGAATTATGTCAAAACTGGTTAACATTTAAGTAGCACCAAAAAAATAGATGTAAGTTTGGCAAAATGTGTACAGGATCTCTGAGCTGAAAAGTATAAAACACTGATGAAAGAAATTAAAGAAGGTCCAATTAAAGAGAATTTATTTGTTTGTGGTTTTGAAGACTAAACATTAAGATGTAATTTCTCCTCAAATTGATCCACCAGATCAGAATCCCAGAAGCATTTTTTGTAGATAATAAATGATAAGCTGCTTTTAGAAAATCATAGAATGGCAGAGAAACACAGATTGCTAAAAGGCTTTTGCTAAAGAACAACATCGTTGGAGAATCTGATATGAAATTTAGCTGATTTCAAGGCGTTCTTTACAGTTAGAGTAATCAGGGTGTCAAGGTAGACCTCTGGAAAATGCAAAAGGCTGTTTAGTAGAAAAACGAGTTTTTTGTAATTGGTTACACAATAATCGAGAAATGTAAAACAGTAAAATTGACACGAAAGAAAACAGAAAAATCTTTGTAGCCTTGACTTAGATAGAAACTTCTTAGATATAATCAAAAGCACAAAGTCAATTGATAAATTTGATTTAGTTAACATGGAAACTAATACTCTGAAAGAAATGGAGAGAATGAAAAGTGTTAGATTAACAGAAAATACTTGCAGATCATATATCTGATAAAGATTTTGTTTGTAGTTTGTTGAAAGAACTCTCTAGAAACTCAGCAGTAAGAAAACAGCCCTAGGCCATTGAAGTCCAGTGATTATGGCTCCCTGCTCTCAGTGCCAAGGGCCTGGTTAAATCCCTGGTTGAGGAACTAAGATCCCACAAGCCATCAAGTGGGGCCAAAAAATAAAAGAAGGAAAGAAAACAGTCCACTTTAACAGTAGTAGGCAAAAGATTTGAACAAAAGCTCTGCTGAAAAGATTTGAGTGTCAAGTAAGTACCTGAAAAGACTTCTACATCATTAGTCTCTAGGGAAATGCAAATTAAACCTCAGCAAGATGCTACTTCTTGGGACTTCCCTGGTGGCCCAGTGGTAAAGGATCTTCTTGACAATGCAGGAGATACATGGGTTTGATCCCTGATCCTGAAAGATCCCATATGCAGCAAAGCAACTAAGGCCAAGCACCACAACTCTTGAGCCTGTGCTCTGGAGCTTGGGAGCTGCAACTGCTGAAGTCCATGTACCCTAGAATCAATGCTCCACAACAAGAGAAGCCACTGCAGTGGGAAGCTTGCATAGCAGTGAATACCCAGCACAACCAAAAGTAACCAAAATTATATACATAGTTTTATTTATATGCTTGCTTAGTTGCTAAGTCATGTTTGAGTCTTTGCACCCGCCATGGACTGTAGCCCACCAGGCTCCTTTGTCCGTGGGATTTTCCAGGCAAGACTGGAGTGGGGTTTCAGTTCCTTCTCTAGGGAATCTTCCGACGAAGAGTGAAACCCACGTCTCCTGCATTGGCAGGTGGTTTCTTTACCCCTGAACCACCTGAGAAGCCCGTGGGTGTGGGTGTGGATGGGTGTGGGTGTGGGTGGATGTGGGTGTGTTTACCCCTGAACCACCTGAGAAGTGTGTGTGTCTTTTACTACTTCTCAACTGTTAGAATGACTAAGAAGCAAGACAACCTTGTCCTCCACTTAGCGGACTATATACCAAGTGTTGGTGAGGATGTAGGATAGGACTGAGCTACTGAGCACACAGCAGAGAGCAACTGAAACTTCTACATATTGCTGTTGGGAATGCAAAAATGGTACAACCACTTTGGGTAACAGTTTGTTTCTCATAAAGTAAAACTTACATGACCCAGTAGTTTCAGTCCTAGATATTTACTCAAGAAAAATGAGAATTTATGTTCACACAGAAACTACTGTGAATGTTCATAGCAAAACAGTAACAGCTGGTGAGGATATGGAGCAACACAAAGTTGCATTCACTGCTGGTGGGAATGCAAAATGGTGCAGCCACTCTGGACAGTTAGTTGTTTTACAAAAGGAATTAAACTCTTTATCAGTGGACCCAGTAATCACATTCCTTGGAGTTTAACCAAATGAGTTAAAAATAAGTGCATAGAAAAGACCTCCATATGAATATTTACAATAACTTTATTCATGATTGCCAAAACTTATGTAACCAAGTTGTACTTTATAGGTAAATGGATAAATATGATCCATCCAGACAATGAAATGTTAGTGCTGAAAAGACACGAGCTAACCTATTGTGGAAAAGACCTAGAGGGGTTTAAATACATATTTCCATGTGAAAGAAGCCAATCTGACTACGTCTTTGAAAACTCATAGGATGTACAGTACTGAGAATGAATCCTCATAGAAACTTCGGGCTTTGAGAGACAGTGATGCATTAATGTTGATACACTGGTTTTTAATTTTCACTCTGATGCTGAATATTGTGGGGGAGGGGCACTGTGTGTGTGTGTGTGTGTGTGTGTGTGTGTGTGTGTGTGTGTAGGAATTCTGCACTTTCTGCTAACTTGCTGTGGAGCTAAAAACTGCTTTAAAAAAAAAAGTATATTTACCAGGAAGGTGAAAGGCTTAATATGCTGAGAACTGTAAAACTAATAAAGGAAATTGAAGATGACTCAGAGATATGAAAAGGTATCCCGTGCTCTTGGATTGGAAGAATTAATATTGTTAAAATCGCCATACTGCCTAAAGCAATATGCAGATTTAATATGATCCCTGTCATATCACCCATTATGTTTTTCACAGAACTAGAACAAAGAATTCTAAACTTTACATGGAACCATAAAAGACCCAGGATTGCCAAAGCAATCATGAGGGAAAAGAACCAAGCAGGAGAAATCACCCTCCAGACTTCAGACAATACTATGAAGCTATAGTAATCAAAACAGCATGGTACTGGCACAAAAGCATATATGGATCAATAGAACAGAATAGAGAGCCCAGAAACGCCCCTCCATACCTACAGTCAGTTAATTTTTGACAAAGGAGGCAAGAATATACAATGGGGATAAGATAGTCTTTTCAGCAAATGGTGTTGGGAAGGTTGGACAGCTTCATATAAATAAAGTTAGAACATACCTTCACATCACACACAATAATTTAAAATGGCTTAAAACTATGTATAAGAGACTATACTATGAAACTCCTAGAAGAGAATATAGGCAAAACATTAATTGATGTAAATTGTACCAGTGTTTTCTTAGGTCAGTCACCCAAGGCAATAGAAATAAAAGCAAAAATTAACAAATGTGACCTATTCAAACTTAGAAGTTTTTACATAGCAAAGAAAACCATAAACAAAATGAAAAGACAGCCAAGAAAACCATAAACAAAATGAAAAGACAGCCTATGAAATGGAAGGAAATATTGGTAAATGATGTGACCAACAAGGGATTAATTTGTAAAATAAAATTATATTAAAAAAAAAAAAACCCTATCAAAAAAATGGGCAGATCTAATAGACATTTCTCTGAAGAAAACATAGATGACCAATAAGCATGTGAAAAGATGCTCAGCATTGCTAATTATTAGAGAAATGTAAATCAAAACCACAATGAGGTATCATCTCACACTGGTCAGAATGGCCTTCATTAAAAAATCTACTCAAAATTCTCCAACCCAGGCCTCAACAGTACATGAACTGTGAACTTCTAGGTGTTCAAGCTGGATTTAGAAAAGGCAGAAGAACCAGAGATCAAATTGCCAACGTCCATTGGATCATTGAAAAAGCAAAAGAGTTTCAGACAAACATCTGCTTCATTGACTACACCAAACCCTTTGACTGTGGGGATCACAACAAACTGTGGAAGATTCTTCAAGAGATTGGAATGAATACCAGACAACCTGACCTGCCTCTTGAGAAATCTGTATGCAGGTCAACAAGCAACAGTTAGAACTGGACATGGAAGAACAGACTGGTTCCAAATCGGGAAAGGAGTACATCAAAGCTGTATATTGTCACCCTGCTTATTTAACTTATATGCAGAGTACATCATGAGAAATGCTGGACTGGATGAAGCACAAGCTGGAATCAAGCTTGTCAGGAGAAATAGCAATAACCTCAGATATTTAGATGACACCACCCTTATGGCAAAAAGCAAAGAACTAAAGAGCCTCTTGATGAAAGTGAAAGAGGAGTGTGAAAAAGTTGGCTTAAAATTCAACATTCAGAGAACTAAGATCATGGCATCTGGTCCCATCACTTCATGGCAAACAGATGGGGAAACAGTGGAAACAATGGCTGACTTTATTTTTGGGGGCTCCAAAATCACTGCACATGGTGACTGCAGCCATGAAATTAAAAGACGCTTGCTCCTTGGAAGGAAAGTTACGACCAACCTAGACAGCTTATTAAAAAGCAGAGACATTCCTTTGCAAACAAAGGTCCATCTAGTCAAAGCTGTGGTTTTTCCAGTAGTCATTGGATGTGAGAGTTGGACTCTAAAGAAAGCTGAACACCGAAGAATTGATGCTTTTGAACTGTGGTGTTGGAGAAGACTCCTGAGAGTCCCTTGGACAGCAAGGAGATCTAACCAGTCCATCCTAAAGGAGATCAGTCCTGAATATTCATTGGATGGACCAATGCTGAAGCTGATACTCCAATACTTGGCCACCTGATGTGAAGAACTGACTCATTTGAAAAGACTGATGCTGGGAAAGATTGAAGGCGGGAAGAAGGGGACGACAGAGGATGAGATGGTTGGATGGCATCACCGACTTAATGGACATGAATTTGAGTAAACTCCCGGAGTTGATCATGGACAGGGAAGCCTGGCGTGCTGCAGTCCATGGGGTCGCAAAGAGTCGGACGCAACTGAGTGACTGAACTGAACAAATTTAAAAATGCTAGAGAGGGTGTGGGGAAAAGGGAACCCTCCTACACTGTTGGTGGGAATATAAACTAGTGCAGCTACTATGGGAAAATGGTATGGAGCTTCCTCAAAAAGCTAAAAATAGAGTTGCCATAGATCCAGCAATTCCACTCCTGGGCATATTATCTGGATAAAATGATAATTCAAAAAGTACCCGCACCCCCTATGTTCATACATTACAGTAATCAAGACATGGAAACAACCTAAATGTCCGTAGGCAGATGAATGCATAAAGAAGACTTGTACATGTATAGAGTGGAATGCTATTTATTCATAAAAAGGAATGTTTGCAGCAGTATGGATGGATCTAGAGATTATCATACCAAGTGAAGTTAAGTCAGAAGGAGAAAGACAAATACCATATGACATCTTCTGTGGAATCTAAATTATGACTCAAATTATCTATGAAACACTCACAGACAGAGAGTACAGATGTGGCGGTTGCCGAGGGAGAGGGAGGGATGGAATGGGAATGTGGGGTTAGCAGATACAGACTATCGTATATAGACTGTATAAACAAGTTCCTGCTATATCACACAGCGAACTATATTCAGTATCTTGTGATAAGCTATAATGGAAAAGAACATTAAAAAGCATGTATGTATGTGTATGTATAACTGAATCACTTTGCTGTATAGCAGAAATTAGCACAACATTGTAAATCAACTATAACTTTAAAAGGTATATAGAGTATTAAATTTAAATGGAAAGGGTGACGAGCTATGGCATTCAGACTTCTTGAGTATGTGTTAAATTTTTTTCTTGACAATAAATGTAAGTAGACTGTTGCTTCAAGGAAAACAACTGTTAGTATTTGTTGCCAGTGATAAAAATTTAGTTTTCAAGCAAGAATTACAGTTTCGGAAAACTTGTGTCTGTGAGGTTGACTTTCCCAGTAGTTAGTAGTTTTTATGATGAGGTCAGTGGTGATTTTAATAAAAATTACATATGTTTTATAAGTGTGACAGATGAAATACCTAATTTTGTAGAACCATTGCTTTCCAAGTGATCAGTGCATGATGTTGTAAAATCACCCATGGTTTAAAGTTTCAAAGTGCAAAATAAACCAGTGTATTTTAACATAACAGTACAAAAAGCTTATTGATGTTGCACTATAGTTAATATTTAATAAACTATCACTTGTCAAGTTTTGTTGGAATATCAAAGAGTACCTATAATTTTCTTCCTGTTTCCTAATATATATCTCTGTGTACCCAGACATTTTTCCTGTACTTTAAGTAACGTACTGTAACAGATTGAATACAGAAGCTGACGAGAGGACTTCTGTCGTGGTGCGCTGGATGAGAGCCCATGTGCCAGTTCAGGGGACACGGGTTTGCCTCCTGGCCCCGGGAACATTCCGCATGCCACGAAGCAACGAGTAAGCTCGTGCGCCACAACCACAGACCCCAGGCCCTAGAGCCTACACACCGCAGCTAGAGAAAGCCCTCCAAAAGCCCTCACAAAACCCAGTGCAGCCAAAAATAAAGAATTTTTTTTAAAAAGGTCCAACTTAAAAAAAAAAAAAGACATGAGATTTCACCTGTTTTCAGTTAAGCTAGATATTAAAGAGATTTGCAGAAATGTAAAACACAATGCGACTCTCACTGGTTGTTTTTGGTGAAGGGAAAATAGTTATTATGAGTTTATCTTTGTTCTAAAATAGGTTAAATACTTTGAATTTTTCTAATTTTTAAATTTTAATTTCTTTCATTTCTAGTATGGTAAGTATCTATAGCTATAAATACCACAATAAACAAAAATTGGGTGAGAAGGAAGCCTCAATTTTTAAGAGTGAAGGAGCCCTGAAACAAGAATTTGCTACTGTAAAGAAACTCTTTCAGAGAATTCTGTGGCGGTCTATTGGTTAGTATTTGGCATTTTCACTGCCGTGACCTGGATTTGATTCCTGTTGGGGAACGAAGATCCCACAAGACACTGAGTATGGCTTTTTTTTTTAAAAAAAAGCAAGCAGCTGTTTTATAACTAGGCTATCCAAGTTATTTTGTTCCATGGTTCCCAAACTTTGCCACACTAAAGTATCACCTAGAAGTTTTTAAAACTCGCAGCTGCCCAGTTCATATCCCATACTATCAAATCAGAATGAAGTTGAGAGCCTTAAAGTCTAACCTTAGGAACTGCTGACTTCAGCTCATCTTTGAATGTTTGAATTCTTTGTCTTTAATTTAATTTGGGAGGTCACTTTATGGTTACCTTAGCTGAGGCATAGCTTTTGTTTACTTGTGCAAAGATGATTCACTAATCCAGTGTCATTAAGCTGATCCAGTGCAATATCTACTAAAATGTCTTGGTAACCTTGTACCTAGGTACACAACCAAAGCTGCTTACCCCAAGGAAGTACAGAAAATGGTGCCGTTAAATCTGAGGCTGAAAGCAATAAAAGTTGGAAAACTCCTGCACTGAGGATTAACTGAAATTGATTTTTAATGTCATATTTAGTTACAAACAAGATACAGTCATATGAAGTTTTTTTTCTAATGGAGAGTTGATTTTATTTTTTCTCCCATTTTTAAACGTAAATATATTTTTTAAATGTTAACAGTGTTGTGTTGGTTTCTGCCGTATGACGACGCAAATCAGCCATAATTGTACATATCTCTCCTCCTTCCCTAGCTTCCCTTCCTTCCCCTCATCCTATCCCTACAGGTCATCACAGAGTGCCAGACTGGGCTCTGTGTGTTACACAGCACGTTCTCATCAGCCATCCATTACAGCTAATAGTGTATATATGTTGATGTTACTTTCTCTTTTTGTCCCACTCTGTCCACAAGTCCAGAATCATGTGAACTTTTATAAACTACTTATTTAAACAGTTTCCTTCCTGTTTTTTTTGTTTTTTGTTTTTTTTTTTTAATGAAATGGTCTCAGTATAATGTCTCCTGACTTGTTTAGGATTCATATTTATCAATGATTGGACATCCAAGAGAGAATACAATGTTCATTTTGTTATTGGTCTTTTATTTTTTTTTAACCACTCAGTGTAGAAAACTCTAAGTTCTGTGACAGTTCAGTTCAGTTTAGTCGCTCAGTTTAGTTGCTCAGTCGTGTCTGACTCTGCGACCCCATGGACTGCAGCACACCAGGCTTCCCTGTCCATCACCAACTCCGGGAGTTTTCTCAAACTCATGCCTGTTGAGTCAGTGATGCCATCCAACCATCTCATTCTCTGTCGTCCCCTTCTTCTCCCGCCTTCAATCTTTCCCAGCATCAGGGTCTTTTCAAATGAATCAGTTCTTCTTATCAGGTAGCCAGAGTATTGGAGTTTCATCTTCAGCATCGGTCCTTCCAATGAATATTCAGGACGGATCTCCTTTAGGATGGACTGGTTGGATCTCCTTGCAGTCCAAGGGACTCTCAAGAGTCTTCTCCAACACCACAGTTCAAAAGCATCAATTCTTCGGTGCTCAGCTTTCTTTAGAGTCCAGCTCTCACATCCATCTATGACTACTGGAAAAACCATAATTTTGACTAGATGGACCTTTGTTTGCAAAGGAATGTCTCTGCTTTTTAATAAGCTGTCTAGGTTGGTCATAACTTTTCTTCCAAGGAGCAAGCGTCTTTTAATTTCATGGCTGCAGTCACCATGTGCAGTGATTTTGGAGCCCCCAAAAATAAAGTCAGCCACTGTTTCCACTGTTTCCCCATCTGTTTGCCATGAAGTGATGGGACCAGATGCCATGATCTTAGTTCTCTGAATGTTGAATTTTAAGCCAACTTTTTCACACTCCTCTTTCACTTTCATCAAGAGGCTCTTTAGTTCTTTGCTTTTTGCCATAAGGGTGGTGTCATCTAAATATCTGAGGTTATTGCTATTTCTCCTGACAAGCTTGATTCCAGCTTGTGCTTCATCCAGTCCAGCATTTCTCATGATGTACTCTGCATATAAGTTAAATAAGCAGGGTGACAATATACAGCTTTGATGTACTCCTTTCCCGATTTGGAACCAGTCTGTTCTTCCATGTCCAGTTCTAACTGTTGCTTGTTGACCTGCATACAGATTTCTCAAGAGGCAGGTCAGGTTGTCTGGTATTCATTCCAATCTCTTGAAGAATCTTCCACAGTTTGTTGTGATCCCCACAGTCAAAGGGTTTGGTGTAGTCAATGAAGCAGATGTTTGTCTGAAACTCTTTTGCTTTTTCAATGATCCAATGGATGTTGGCAATTTGATCTCTGGTTCTTCTGCCTTTTCTAAATCCAGCTTGGACATCTGGAAGTTGTTGGTTCATATACTGTTGAAGCCTGGCTTGGGGAATTTTGAGCACACTTTGCTAGCGTTTGAAATGAGTGCAGTCGTGTGGTAGTTTGAGCCTTCTTTGGCGTTGCCTTTCTTTGGGGGTGGTATGGCGGCTAGTCCTGTGGCCACTGCTGAGTTTTCCAAATTTGCTGGCATATCGAGTGCAGCACTTTCACAGCATCATCTTTTAGGGTTTGACATAGCTCAACTGGAATTCCATCACCTCCTCGAGCTTTGTTCATAGTGATGCTTCCTAAGGCCCACTTGACCATCCATGTTGCTGCAAATGGCATTATTTCATTCTTTATAATGGCTGAGTAATACTCCATTGTCTATGTGCCACATTTTCTTTATCTATTTCTCTGTTGATGGACATGTAGATTGCTACCACGTCTTGGCTATTGTAAACAGTGCTGTAATGAACATTGGGGTGCATATATCCTTTCAGATCATGTTTTTGTTTATACAGTTTTTATTTTTACATTTTTTTATAGTTTTTATTCGTTTAATCAGACATTAGTCTCAGTGAAATGAGTTATTGTTTCACACAATTCAGCATGAAACTTGTAATGACTTCTTTAAGAAAAGCATTTGTGTAGGGACTTCCTTGGCAGTCCCGTGGTTGAGACTTTGCCTTCCAGTGGAAGGGGCATGGTTCAATCACTGGTCAGGGAACTACGATCCTACATGCTGTGCAGTGTGGCCAAAAAAAGAGCATTTGTTTGTTTTCCCTATCTTCATTTGTAATCTTGGTAATATCAGATGATTAAGATTATAAAAGAGTTATTTTGTAATAGTTGGAACAAGAAGCAGAATTAGAATGCTTGTATGGATTTGCATGCTCAAGCATCTGAGAACTAAGTCTGGGTATTCCAGTTTGTTCACAGACTAATCACATTAGCTAAAGGAATAATATATTTCATACAAAATAGTATCTTTGAGCAAAAAGTATCTTTGGAGTTACTTACATTAAACTGTTGTCCAGGTTGAGAAAACAGATGGAGAGAAGTTGCATGACTTGCCTAATTTTGGAGAAAGCTTGAAGCTGCTTGCTTTTGTGGATTCAGGAGTCTTTGTATTTGCCAAAAATAAGGGTGGGGACCAGACACCACAAAGTACGAAATCTGTTCTGTGAACTTAGAAGTGATATTCGTTGAGTCAGGACACTATGTTGTACCTGATGCAAGGTACAATAAAAAGTAGGCACTTGGTAAAATTGTGCTGATTCCTTGCAATGTTGAAGGTTAGTGTGTATGAGAAAGACAATGAATTCAGTGTTTCAGGTGGAGTTTTTTTTTCCTTAGCAGTTTGGTTCTGTTGTTGGTATGTATTTAATAATCATACACAAATTTCTTGTTCTCATTCTACCTCAGTTTCTGTCTTGCCTACAGCCTCCTTCCCCTTACCCCAAGCTCCACCCCAGATATGAGATAAATACGCTTTGGGGATGACCCTGACTACTAGTTTAAATTTGTTGTTTCTGTTAGTGTAGCTCAAAAGTGAATACTGCAATGAGTAGAAATTACAGTAATTATTTTTATGAAAAGTAAAGCTCTTCTTTTTTTGTATTTGGTTATTTATATGGTTCCTTAAATTACAGTCTACTGAGTGAAGCTTGGAAAGAATAGTTTCAGTGATTTGATTGATGGTTCTTTCTATCTAGGCCACTCAGTTTTAACCTCATATATCAAGTTTTCTGCTGTTGCAATCAAAGAGAGCTGTTATATCATTATTGTAAACATCTTTTGGCAACCCATATTGAAGGAGGAAAAGGAGGTCTAGGTGCTTTGCTCTGCCTCTGTGTTAATCTGCTTGGGTTGCCAGGACAAAGTGCCGTAGACTAGGTGGCTTAAAAAGCAGACAATTTTCGCACAGTTTTGCAAGTTAGAAGTCTAAGAATAAGATGTGAGCAGGGAGTTAGTTTCTTCTGAGACCTCTCTTCCTGTCTTGTAGATGTCTATTGTCTTCCCTTGTTTTCACATGGCTCTCCTGTGCATGTCTGTGTCATAATCTCCTCTTCTGATTAGGGTCCTAGTCATAAGGGTCAGAGTTTTATCTCCAAATACAGTCATATTCTGAGGTATTGGAGGTTAGGACTTCACATAGGAATTTGTGAAGGGACACACTTCAGCTCGTAGCAGCCACTAAATGGCTTTGCTTTTGACTTTGGACAAGTTATAGTGGTTTGCACGAAGTGATGCTGACATGTGTTAAGACATTTATGAAGATTGGTTACTGTATTGTCAGGTTTGTTTATGTTTTATTTTAGGGCTGGATTTTGATTTGGAATATACTTTTTTTTTCTCTTTTTCTTCATGCTGGACCTTTATTTCTAGAATACAAGTGGTACTTGACCATTCACAGAAAAGTGAAAGGCCTTTTTTTTCTGAACAAGTTTTATCAACAGATCAGTAAATGGAAATATATTTTCTCCCACCCTCTGTAAAGTCTTTTTGAAAGCTTTATATCTATTTGTCCATGGGTTGGCAAAGAATTGGACACGACTGAGTGACTGAGCTGAACTGTGTTTAGTTTAGTCTTGTTTTTGACACACCTCGCAGCATGTGGGGTCTTAGTTCCGCAAGAAGTATGGAACCTGGGCCCCCTGAATTGGAGGCATGGATCTTAACCACTGGACTGCCAGGAAGTACCTGTGATGTCTTAAATGAAAGAGTAATTTTTTTTTCCTAGCTTTAACAAGTGAATTATTTAAAAGTGTTAGTAACAACATATTGATTGATTTGCATTTGACTTCAGCATTGACTTCAAGTATTTTCTCATATTTGTACAGTAGATCCTAGGTTTGGCTCTTGATTAGTGCTTTATATCCGTGTACCCATCACCTGACTTTAATAGCGTCAGCTTCCTGTAAATGTCTCATCTGTGGTGGTGGTTTAGTCACGAAGTCCTGTCTGACTCCTGTGACTCTGGTCTGTAGCCTGCCAGGGTTTCCTTTACTCCATATGAAATTTTTTTCCAGTGGACTAAACCCCTATTTTTTAAGTGAGGTAGAAGTCATATAACATGAAACTCCCTGTCTAACCGTTTCAGTGCCTAGTTCAGCACTACTCAGTGCATTCTCTGTTGTGCAGCTGCCACCTCTTCCTAGTTCCAGATACTTCCACCATCATCAGAGGAAGCGCCATTCCCGTTCTTCCCTTTGCCTGCCAACCACTAGTGCGCTTTTGCTGCTGTGTATTGACCTGTTCTGGATTTGAGTACATGTGAAGGTGTATATTACGTGACCTTTTATCTTTGGCTTCTTTTGTTTACGTAGTGGTTTTGAGAGTCATCATGTTGTAGCATATGTCAGCACTTGATTGCCTTGTTTTTTTTTGGCTGAATAATTAAGCCTCTTTTGATATGTGTAAAAATCTTTATTCTCATTTGATATCAATAATAGAAACTAGAATATTAGGATAATTTTATTTTAATAAAATTAGAAATTTTATGATTATAAAGTGAAAAAATAGTAATTTAAAAGTATACTTAACCAAAGCTGCATTCTTTTAGAGTTATTGACAGAGGCATCAAAATTAAAGCCTTCAGTTGAAGTCTGGATGCTGAAACTTAATTGGACTCATGAGATAGCTGAATAAACAGATTCCCTCACCAGCTTTATTGAGGCAGTTGTAGTCTGTGTAATTCATACATGCACAGCTTGAAAAGAGAGACAGAATGTTTCTCATTGCGCTGGTGGTGGTTTTAGTTGCTAAGTTGTGTCCGACTGTCTGTGACCCCATGGGTTATAGCATGCCAGGCTCCTCTGTCCTTGGGATTTCTCAGGTAAGAATACTGGAGTGGGTTGCCATTTCCTTCTCCAGGGGATCTTCCCAATCCAGGGAATCCAACCCGCATCTCTTGCATTTAGAGGCGAATTCTTTACCATTGAGCCACCAGGGAAGCCCTGTCTCATCTCATTACAAATTAACATTTGTTAGGGTCTTCTGTAATTGTTCCAGAGTAGTGGAAATAATACTACATTCATGTTTTATTATTTTGCTATGAACAAAGCTAGTGGAGATGATGGAATTCCAGCTGAGCTGTTTAATTAAAATCCTCAAAGGTTATGCTGTTAAAGAGCTGTACTCAATATGCCAGCAAATTTGGAAAACTCAGCAGTGGCCACAGAACTGGAAAAGATGAGTTCGCATTTCAGTGCCAAAGAATGTTCAGACAGCCATACAGTTGCACTCATTTCACATACTAGCAAGGTAATGCTCAAAATCCTTCAAGCTAGGCCTTAGCAGTACGTGAACCAAGAACTTCAAAGTGTGCAAACTGGGTTTAGAAAAGGCAGAGGAGCCAGAGTTCAAATTGCCTACATTCGTTGGATCATAGAGAACGCAGGGGAATTCCAGAAAAATATCGACTTCTGCTTCATTAACCACACTAAAGCCTTTGACTTTGTGGAACACAAAAAACTATGGAAAATTCTCAAATAAATTGGAATACCAGACCACCATACCTATCTCCTGAGAAACCTATATGCCAGTCAAGAAGCAACAGTTAAAACTGGACATGGAACAGTGAACTGGTTCAAAACTGGGAAAGGAGTATGTGAAGGCTGTGTATTGTCACCCTGTTTACTTAATTTCTCTGCAGAGTACATCATGCAAAATGCCAGGCTGGATGACTTACAAGCTGAAATCAAGATTGCCGGGAGAAATATCAACAGCCTCAGATTTAGAGTGGTATTATCTGCATATCTAAGACTGTTGATATTTCTCCTGGCAACTCTAATGGCAGAAAATGAAGAGAAACTGAAGAGCCTCTTGATGAGGGTGAAAGAGGAAAGAAAGAATGCAGGTTTAAAACTCAGCATTCAAAAAACTAAGATCATGGCATCCAATCCCATCACTTCATGGCAGATAGAAGGGGGAAAAGTGGGAGATTTTATTTTCTTGGGCTTGAAAAATCACTGTGGATGATGACTGCCTCAGTTAAATTAAAAGACATTTGCTCTTTAGAAGGAAAGCTATGACAAACCTAGACAGCAAATTAAAAAGCAAAGGAATCACTCTGCTGACAAAAGTGTATATAGTCAAAGCTATAGTTTTTCCAGTAGTCATGTCTGGATGTGAGAGTTGGACCGT